>NC_069788.1:68536564-69136564 GCF_027406575.1 Nycticebus coucang
AATAGATAATCTTACAAAGGGAGAACAGAAAGTAACTGTGATGGACTTCTTGGTGGCCTCCCCCACATGCTTTCTCCCCTCCCCTGTTATGGAGCAGTCAGGCTGTTTGAGCAGGACTAAAGGGCTCCAGAGGTGAATCCTAATTGGCTTAAACTATAAAGGAAACAGCTCATTCATCTTTTCAGTGATTGGTTAATTTGGGGTATCCGATCAGAACAAAGATAGGGCCATTGTGTGCTACTTGAGAAAGTGAAACTTTCTTCCCCCAGATCTGACAGGAAGGGAAAGCTCTGGTTGCAGACAGGCACCTTAAACCGCCAAGGGAAACCAAGTTCAGAGCAAAGACTAGATTCCAATGAAGGCAAAACTGAAAGAACTGCAGAGAAGTGGAGCAGGGCCACTACCAAACTCTGTGTCTTTGGAAGTTTAAGTTCCTTCAACCAATAAGTCATCTTTATTCTTTAAGCCTGTCTGAGTTAGACATTCTGTTACTCACACCAAAAACACTCTACCCTCAGTGGTTTTCACCTCATTTGAAAAGTAGAGGTGATTCCTTCCCTACCAAGGGGACACTTAGCAACATCAGAAGATATTGTTGCTGTCATGACTCAGAGGTGGGATGCTATTGGCTTCTAGAGAGTAGAGGACAGTGATGACTCCAAACATTCTACTATGCACAAGACAGAACCCACAACAAAGAATTACCCAGCTCAAAACGTCAATATTGCCGAAGCTGATAAAACTCATTATCAAAGAATAAATTGCCCTGAGCTAAAGATTTAGTTTCAAAATAACTCATAAAGAACCATGTATAACCTGGCTTATTGTACCCTCAATGAATCCCCAACAATAAAAAAAAAAAAAGAACCATGTAAAACAAATGTGTGTATGCGCACGCACGCGTGCATGTCTGTTTACTCACAACCCTTAACAGAACACGACAAAACAATTGTAAGCGGAACAGCATGCAAAGCAATAGTGTATAAAACCTAGAATCTTATCCCCGAATGATTAAATGCTCTGACCACAGCCCACCCACCCCACCCTAATAATGCTCTGCGAAATGTTTTATAGCAGATGGAGACAAAGCAGAACAAAGAACGCAAGAATGGGAATGTCATGCTATAAAAGAGTTTAGGAGGAGCGTGGGTGTCTCACGCCTGGAATCCTAGCACTCTGGGAGACCAAGGCCAGCAGATTGCCTGAGCTCAGGAGTTGGAGACCCTGTCTCTAAAAAGAGCCAGGCATTGTGGTGGGCCCTGAGGGCAAGAAGACTAAGAGCCAATAATATTTACAAAGAAACATAACATGGGCCTCAGACTGGGTGCAAGATGATGGAGAAATAAAAACATGTTAAACTTCTCGTCACATATAAAGAAGAAGAAATAAGTAACCATCATTTTGATATTGATAATTAAATTAAGAGTATCAGTAGAAGTAGGATAGAAGCCCTTCAAACCATGAGAGAAGGGCAAACTGGGAAAGAAAACCTGATCCATGCAGCAAAAGCACAAAGCACTCATAAAAATGGAACACGCAAGAAGATGACAAGTCTCCAAATAAACAGGAGTAATTCTGTCAATGATAGAATAACGTAGGAAGGTCAGTGACATCTTTCTCCTTCAGAGAGAGGGACTAGACCTTGGCTCTGTAGAGTCTCAGCATAGCACCCATATAAGAGGGCTGTCAATGGCTACATGTGAAAACCTGTCACTTGCAGAGAGGCCAGCTCTCTTAAAGTTGGCCAGGGTGGGGTACAAGCACAAGCTTTTATTGCTATGAACTGGACTGTGTCCCCCTCAAAACTCAGATTTTGGAGTTTTAACCTCCAAGTGATGGTTTTTCAGATGGGGACTTGGGGAGCTAATGAGGTTGAGAGGAGGTCACAACAGTGGGGTCCTTATAACAGGATTAGCACCCTCAAAAGAGGAGATCCCAGAGAGCTTGCTGGCTTCCTCTACCATGTAAGAACACAGCAAGAAGCCAGGAAGAGAACCATCACCGGAACGCGACCATGCTCACACCCTAATCTCAGACTTCCCAGCCTCCTGGCCAGTGGTTCTCAACCTTCCTAAGGCTGCGACCCTTTAATAAAGTTCCTCATGTTGTGGTGACCTCCCCAACCATAAAATTATTTTCGTTGCTACTTTCAATGAAATGACTGGTTTGAAATGACAAAAGTGGCTTCCCTAGGACCTGAATTAAGTAACCAGATGGTGTCAACTGCAGCTAAGTTAAAGTGTACATCAGGCAAACTGAGACTTTCTTTACACATCACAATCCTGCTTACCGTGGGGAGGGGGTCACCAAATCCCAATACAATATTTAAACTTGCTTTATTTTTACATATCATTTAAATATTTTCTCTGTACTAGAATATTCTACGAATGAAAAATTGATAGCCAGGAAAACTTACCTTTACTACTACTCCTGGAAATTACCTAATAACAAGAAAGAAAAAGTAAAGCTCATATTATTTAAAATAGAATTATAAACTATAACATGAATGCATTAATGCTAATACTCTCTAACAGTAGGGGTTTGTTTTAAATACAGAAAGAATTTTAGAGAAAGCCTATTTGAGCGTCAAGGACTTAATTAAGGTGAGCATATCACCCTCCATAAGGTGAATATATTTGTACGTATAAAAATAAATCACCTCTCATTTTTCCGTAACAAAGAAGATCTCATTTTCCCATAACATCAATTATAGACATTAATGTTTGTTAATATATAATATTCTAACAGTAAAATATGGGAGCCTTTTAACAAAACATACATCTTCTAGAAAACCATGTCTTGTAAATAACTTGAAGATTCCTGCCAATTACCAATGGCATTTGCTTAGGGAAGCATCTTCTCCCCCATCCTTACCAATGCAGTGTCAAAGAAGTCTTCCATGACACTCATCAGCGATGTGTCTGCATCCAGGTCTTCCAAGATCAGAAAGTCTAACATTCTTTCAAACCAGGAAACCATGTGCATGGGAAAAGAAACACAGACGGAACCACATAAGACTGAAGACTATTTCAGTAAAATTTCTCAAGATAATTTTATCATTAGGGCAAAATAATCTCAAAGACCTTTTCCCATTCTATGACATTTCAACAGGGCTGGCTGTGCAGGCTCCCGTTTGTCACACTTGAGGATGAAGCCACACTTCTACAGAGTTGTACTATGTGATAAGTTCTCTAAGATCACCAGAAAACATGCAGACTCGGCCAAGATCAACGCTGGAAAGCCACAGGGAGGAAAGTTTAAAATATGAATGAACCTCTCCAACACAGGGGAAAATCTTGTGATCAAAGAAGCAGCAGAATTTGGAAAAAGCTCCAGAGGTATTCACGGTTATAGTAAACATGCCTTAAGGCCTGCCTATCTTTTGCCAAAAGCCTCCAGCTAATTGGAGATATTTTTCCCTCTGTGGGAATATACATCCAATTTCATATTAACTTACTACAGTTGGTATAATTTAAAATAAACTTGTGTAACTCTCCCTAGAATATACAGTATCTATTCAGAAAGTAAAAGCCATCTTTGAACCATTTTTGCTAAGACTGGTCACTTTTACAAAAAAGAAAAAAATCCTGCATGCGTAGTTAGAAATCATCCGCTGAACATGAAGTTAGGAACATAAGTTTATGAGGAACAACCGTTACAGGAGCAAAGCCTCTCAAAACTTTGTATACTTTGAAGCCAAGAACCCAAGGCACTCCTGCTGAAGACTATAAACACACTAGTAAAGTTTGCAAGCTTGGCTGTACATTAGGAAAGCCTGGGGAGCTCTGGAAACCACCTGCTGAAGTTTAGAATCCATCTCAAGACCCAATAAATCAGAATCACCCAACAGGTGTTTATTAAAGCTCTCCAGGTGAGTGTAATGTACAACAAAGTCTGAGGACCACTATATCAATATGCCAAGTAAGGTTTCCTGTTATCCCAAATCAGGCAAATACTTGTATTAGACTGAACCATCTACTGTCTGAAACACTTTTCTCTGACAGCACAAGGGAAGAAATGTCCCCTGTAAAGTGCAACTCACGGATTAGACTATTTCCTCCCTCCCTCTATCCATGCTCAAAATTTTATGCCCTTAAAGTATATTTTTGTTACCATTCCATCTATCCCCTGAAGTTTATCTCCCTCTCAGCACCCCTAATAAAATTAGTTGGGTATATCCATATACTTGGGAATAGAAGTGCTCACTGAACATATTGATGTACCATGAGCAGACACTGTCTGACAGACACCCCAGCTGTCCCCACAGCTGTGTCACTATCAGAGGCCAGACACAATAGCAACAACTTATTAGAAATATGGGACAGGACAAGTTGCTTAATCCTCCTGGATTTTATAGAACAGAACTAAACCCATTCCTTTCTGCAGGAAATTCTCCTTCTATGGAGTGGACTTCCAAGCACAGTCTGTAATGAGTTTGCAAACTCAACTGTCTTCAGAAGTACAAAGTCTCACATCCCAGTATCTCTGATAACTTCAACCTACTCTCCAGGCTAAAACCCATGTGAAATAACAGCACCTAAATGATGCTTATGAAATTTCTATCACCAACTAGAATTCCAGCGGTGGAATTCACCAACTAGAATTCCAGGAATATAGAAAATCCTATTTGATTCCAAAACTCCAGTAGAGATATGATCTGACACTTTTATACCTTAAGAGGGCATTCTTGAACCTAATTTTAAAAATCAGGGCAGATTGGGGCATATTCCAACACATACTCCCCCAAAAGCAGCTTACGTTTCCAAGGTACCCTTGTCATCCCTGCTCTGTTCCCTTTGGAGTTTTATCTCTGCTTCTTTGCTTATTATCCACATGATAGTGTAGCTAGTGTATCAGGAAGTCAAGTGGGTTAAATGCAAAATGAAATACATACAGTTTGCATAAGCACAGTTTTTAAAATCCCACTTTTTAAAAGCACACTTTTAAAGCCCCAGAGAAGAGTCTGGGAAAGCCTAGAGTTAATCCTTTCTCCTCTAAGGGGAAGCTTCATAATTTAGAGGCATTTGACAGTAAAAAGGGGCAGAGACAGACCTTCTTAGCCCAAGCTCCCCCAAATAAACTTTAGAAACTAGAGCCTAAGGAGTAACCAATGACCTTATCACCAACCAGATCATCTTTCTCCCATCTCCTTACCAAAAAACAAATCATCTCAATGCTTAAAAACCCTGCCATGAAAAGAGGGGAACCGCAGTAACAGATGTTGCCAACAGCTGTTCTACCCCCAGATGAGATTATAAAGGCACATATAATCATACCCCCAGGTTAATTTTACAAAACTGGGGTGACTGATTAAGCAGAAAATTTTTGCTATTCATTTTTTCAGATTCAGCCAAGGTTTACAAAGTAGAAAAAGTGAGATGTTACAAAGGCAAAGGGAAGTGTTTGATTAATTTTTGTAGGTCTACTCTAGTTAATAAAGTCTGTGCAAATAGAACCTATTCTCTACTCATCTTCCCCAAATTCACTAAAATAATGAAAAATATGCTATTACTGCACAGATGTGATTGTCTACAATCACCTACACTACTCATGTGCTCTGTCCAGCATGTATAATACATCTGAAAACATGCTGAATTTTTGATTGGATATAGGCAATAAGAATGGATATCAATTTCTTTTTTGCAGCTTTTGGCCAGGACTGGGTTTGAACCCGCCACCTCCAGTATATGGGGCCTGCGCCCTACTCCTTTGAGTCACACTGCCCAGATACCAATTTCTTTTCAAATTGGATTTCAGAGAAACAGAAAACACTAGGCAACTAATCCACACTAGTTCTTTAAGTTACCCAAGACTATATAAAATTAAAATATGACACTTATCTTTGGGATCAGCCCCTGCTGAATTAACAAAGGCTCGTCTTGTTGGGGGTCATCTTTGAAGAATCGCTGAATACATTTCAGCAACAGTGAAACATACTGAAATTCATTCTTATCCAGTTCCTAGATATTAGACCACACTCAATTAAAAACCTTATAAATAATTATACATTTGAATCTTGGTCGCAAAACCAACCAACCTACTTGCCTTATTTATGGATCTGTTAAGATAACGTAACAGAAGATGATTATATTTTTGAGGAGAGTGCCTCTCTTTCTGTTGAAAATATTCTTTCATTTTCTGAAATTGTTTATCATCAACTGCATCAGTAATAAGTGATTGAAGCTGAAAAGGCAATAGTTCACAAATTACGTTTTCCCCAAAAATATTTACAGTAATATTTCTAATAACATTGTTAACAATACATAGTAATTCAGTATAAAACAATACGGGGTAAATATAGAGATCTCTATCATGAAACACAGTAGCCGGGCGCGGTGGCTCACGCCTGTAATCCCAGCACTGTGGGAGGCTGAGGAGGGAAGAATCGCTTGAGCTCAGGAGTTCGAGACTCGCCTGAGCGACAGTGAGACCCCGACTTGTGAAAAAAATGGAAAAACCCAGCCGGGCGCCGCGGCGAGCGCCTGTAATCCCAGCGGCTTCCGGAGGCTGAGGCAGCGGGGTGCCCGCAGCCCGAGTCTGAGGTTGTGGTGAGCTACCACGCCCACTGCACTCTGCTCAGGGGCATAGGCTGGGACCCTGTCTCAACAACAACAAAAAAAAAATGATTAAAGGTCTGTTGGGCTGTAGACATCTGCAACATTGGTGTCACCTGCCGACTTGTTAGACTTAAAGCACTTCAGGTGATTCTGATCCACATTAAAGTTTGAGAACCATGGACTGAGGAAAATTGCACTGGAATTACAGCTATCAATATGTGAAAAGCCTTAGTAATGTTGGAGATTCTGAAACACTAAAGAATGAAAGCTGATGATCACTCATTATGTGTCATAAAAGACCAGAATAGTAGGAAGAAAACTAATAATTACAGATAATGGAAGTTCATAAACATGCAAATTGACTATAACAAATGAAATTGGTCTTTTTGCCCAGACATTAGCCAAGATGTACTTCTAAAATATACACACTTGAATAACAGATGTTTTCTTAATTATCTACAAAAGATAGGATTTTGAACCTTAGAGAGCTGAGTGGAAAAAAAAAAAAGAATACATAGTTTTTTTAGTCTTTGAGAAAAGCAGTCCAATCATGCTGGCTAAATTACAATACTCAATACCATTTTAATAAGGAGCCATTTCACTGTATACAGCTCAAAAATTCCACTTATTCTGATTTAAACGGGGAAGCAGCACTTCAAATTACTCTATTTAAACAGAAATGTTTCCTTTTTAAAGTTATCACAGAGTGAGCTTCTTTGGGCCAAGTGTGTGTTTTTTTTTTTGTTTGTTTTTTTGTAGAGACAGAGTCTCACTTTATGGCCCTGGGTAGAGTGCCGTGGCATCACACAGCTCACAGCAACCTCCAACTCCTGGGCTTAAGCGATTCTCTTGCCTCAGCCTCCCGAGTAGCTGGGACTACAGGCGCCCACCACAACGCCCAGCTATTTTTTGGTTGCAGTTCAGCTGGGGTCGGGTTTGAACCCGCCGCCCTCGTATATGGGGCCGGCGCCTTACCGACTGAGCCACAGGCGCCGCCCCAAGTGTATTGTTTTCTGCAGATGTTTCTTTTTAATCCTCACCACCACCCTGAGGGGTCAGGCTCTATCTGGGGATAGTAACAGCAAGGATGGGAAAGGTTGCAAACTTATGTGAGATCACTCAGTAGAGATTCACACTCAGCTTCTCTTCTGCTTAAAACTTCACCATATCGGGTGGTGCCTGTGGCTCAAGGGGTAGGGCGCCAGTCCCATATGCCGGAGGTGGCGGGTTCAAACCCAGCCCCGGCCAAATAAACCAAAAAAAAAAAAAAAAAAAAAAAAAAAAAACTTCACCATATCTTCCCCCACACATGGAATTAATCCAAACCTTTGACTTTAGTCTGCAGGGCTCTGCATGCTCTGATCTGTCAACGTTTTCTGACTTCCCTTATGAGTCCTAGAATAAGTCAAGCTCTTTCTCACCCCAGGGCCTTTGCACTGGCTGTTCTAGGCCTATACCGTGTCACCACTTCCACTTACCTGGCTCCCGTTAGATCTAAGCTTAAGTACCACCTTTTCAGGTTGCCTTTCCAGGACCACCTTATCTAGAGTAGATCAAGTGCTTTCTTGCACCCTCAATTATTTTTCTTCACCATATTCTTTTCCCCCCACTACTGTTTAGTAACCCATTTTATTGGCTCTCTGCCAGCATGTAAGCTCCATTAGGGCAGCAATTAGGTGTTTTGTTCGTTACCATGACTCACCTCTATAACAGTGCTGGACACAAGATAGTTTATTGTAGGACACTGGTAAGGTAGAGGAAGGGGTCCCCCTAAATAACAAAGAGGCTCTCTAAAAGAAAATGTTTATTTGGGAGCAGAGCCCTGAAATGGCGATACATATGCCATAATGTAAACTATGCATACATGAAGGAGGTAAAGGCAGACAAAAGTTTTTAAAGGAAAAAATTAGGATTAGATCATTGTTTTGAAATAATTATCTTTGGCTACAAAGATTAATAAAAAGATGATGCCAATCTGAGGAAGAAGTTGGAAGGGCAGATGTCCTTGAAAAAGTATTTTTTTGTGCAAGGTTGAAGTTTTCATAGTCCTTTTTGTTACCAGGTATGAGAACCCTCTTTTCACGGCTTTCCTGGTTCTGTCTGCCAAGGTTTTCTTAACATTAGCAACTTTATTTTGATTTTGATGACTTCAACTTTAACAAAGGTAAAACTGAGTAGGTATGGTGATAAATTGGATGTGGAGATTAGAGAAGGAGTAATATTTCTCTGCTTCTGGTTTAAGCAACAGAAGAACAATTTTGCTAATGGCCCTGGGATACAGAACTAGAAAGAACAAACCTGCACAAAGACTACAGAATAAATGTGATCTTTACCCAGAAAGCATCCTGGGCCTTTCCAATCTCATCATCTTCCTTAGACTGCAAAGGATCTCCATTTTCCTGTGTGCAATAAAAGATTTAAAAGAATTTCAAAGAAATGCATTTTGAATTTTAAAGATAAAAGTTTATACTGTTTTCCCGAATAGAAACTTTAGGTTACTCATTTAATAGGTCTAAGTAAGACAATACCTTTAAAAAAACTTTATTCTTTAGCATGGTCTATGATAATAGAATAAAAGTGATTATCAGGAGGAACAAATATTATTTGAAAAAATGATCATACAAAATAAAAAACGAAAACTCTGTAATGATGACATAAAAGAGAAGAAAAACTTGAATTAATAAACCATTTCAGAATGAGAACTTATAAAGTTAAATAAAAAGTGTTTTTTGGCTGGGTGCCTGTACTCAGTGGTTAGGGTGCCAACCACATGCACCAGGGCTGGTGGCTTCAAACCTATCCCGAGCCTGCTAAAAACAACAACAACAAAAAAGAAAAAAAAAAAAAATAGCCAGCATAGTGGTGGATGCCTATAGTCCCAGCTACTAAGGGAGGCTGAGGCAAGAGACTTCCTTGAGCCCAAGAGCTTGAGGTTGCTATGAGTCATGACACCATGGCAATCTACTGAGGGTGACAAAGTAAGACTTTGTCTCAATTTAAAAAAAAAAAAAAAGTGTTTTGCAGTCACATCATGCCTATAATCCTAGTAGTCTGGGAGGCCAAGGCAGGTGGATTGCTTGAGCTCAGGAATTCCAGACCAGCCTGAGCAAGAGCAAGACTCTGTGTGTAAAAATACCCAGGCATTATGACTAGCACCTATAGTCTCAGCTACTTGGGAGGCAGAGGCAAGAGAATCACTTGAGCCCAAGAGTTTGAGGTTGCTGTGAGCTATGACCCCACAGCATTTTACCAAGGGTAACAAAGGAAGCTCTGTCTAAAAAAAAAAGTGTTTTGGAGGCATACTACCTGAACAAAATATACTACAAAGCTATAATAACCAAAATAGTATGGTATTGGCATAGAAATACACATAAACCAATGGAACAGAGTAGAGAACATGGAAATAAATCCATGTGTTTACAGCCAAATGATTTTTTTTTTTTTTTGAGACAGAGCCTCAAGCTGTCACCCTGGGTAGAGTGCCATGGCATCACAGCTCACAGCAACCTCCAACTCCTGGGCTCAAGCGATTCTCCTGCCTCCACCTCCCAAGTAGCTGGGACTACAGGTGCCTGCCACAATGCCCGGCTATTTTTTGGTTGCAGCCATCATAGTTGTTTGGCGGGCCCGGGCTGGATTCAAACCTGCCAGCTCAGGTGTATGGGGCTGATGCCTTAGCTGCTTGAGCCACAGGCACCAAGCCAGCCAACTGATTTCTTTTTTTTTTTTTTTTTTTTTTTTTTGTGGGTTTTGGCTGGGGCTGGGTTTGAACCCGCCACCTCTGGCATATGGGACCGGCACCCTACCACTTTGAGCCACAGGTGCCACCCTAGCCAAGTGATTTTCAACAAAGGTGCCTAGAACATTCAGCAGTGCTGGGAAAACTGGAAATCTATGCATAAAAATGAAAGTAGCTCTCTATCCTATCTCTAACTGTATACAAAACCAACTCAAATTAGACTAAAGATGTAAATGTATGACCCCAAACTACGAAACCACCTCAAAAAAGAAAAAAAAAAAAAAAGAAATCAAACAAACAAAACCATACAGAAAATGCTTTAAGTCTGGGGCAGGCTTCTGGGGCAGAGATTTTTATGGAGAAAATCTCAAAGGCACAGGCAACAAATAAAAAATATACAAATGGAATTATATCAAATTAAAAAGCTTTGCCACAGCGAAGGAAACAACTGGGCAAAGAAAACAACTGGCTGGGCCCAGAGGCAGGAGGGGGCACTTGACCCTGGAGTTTGAGGTTGCAGAGAGCTATGATTTCACCATTGTAATCCAGCCTGAGTGACAGAGTAAGACCTTGTCTTAAATGTAACTCAAGGGCAAAACCCAAACAATTAAAAAATGGGCAAATGGGCTCAGCACCTATAGCTCAAGCAGCTAGGGCGCCAGCCACATACACAAGAGCTGGCGGGTTTGAATCCAGCCCAGGCCCACCAAACAACAATGACAACTACAACCAAAAAATAGCCAGATGTTGTGGAGGTCACCTGTAATCCCAGCTACTTGGGAGGTGGAGGCAAGAGAATCACTTAAGCCCAAGAGTTTGAGGTTGCTATGAGCTGTGATGCCACAGCACTCTACCCAAGGTGACAGCTTGAGACTCTGTCTCAAAAAAAATAAATAAAATAAAATAAATAAAAAATTAAAAATGGGCAAATGAAGTAAATTGACATCTTTCAAAAGAAGACATACACATGACCACTAGGTATATGAAAAAATGCTCATCATCACTAATCATCAGGGAAATGCAAATCAAAACCATAATGATATTATCTCATCCCAGTTAGGAAAACTATTATCGAAAATACAAAAAAATAAATCCTGGTGAGGATGTGGAAAAACAGGAACTCTTACACACTGTTACTGGGAATGTAAATTAATATAGTCATTATGGAAAACAGTATGGAGGGTCTTCAAAATATTAACAATAGAACCAGCATATGATGCAGCAATCTCACTAACAGGTATATATCTAACCTAAGGCAAGGAAATCTGTCAAAGAGACGTCTATATTACCACAGTCACTGCAGGACTATTCACACAAAATATGGAATTAATCTAAATGCCCATCAACAGATGAATGGTAAAGAAAATGTGGTATATGTACACAATGGAATACTATTCAGCCATAAAAAGAATGAAATCCTGTCATTCAAGACAAGATGAATGAGCCTTGAAGAGATTGTGTTAAGTGAACTCAGACACAGAAAGACATAACACACATTCTCACTCACACATGGAAGCTAAAAAAATTTGATCTCATAAAACAGAAAGTAGAAGAGTAGTTTCTAGAGCAGTGTTTTTCAATCTGTTTTATCTCATGGCACACTTGAACCTATAGTTAAACTTCCGTGGCACAATTAAATTATGTGAATTTTTAAAAAAGTAAAAAAAAAAAAAAAAAAGGAATATACTTACTGTGCTTTGAACTTGTTTCATAAATAATTTGATTAATGTTCTTTAAAAATTTTCAAGGCACACCTAAGATCCTCTCACAGCACAGCCATGTGCCATGGCACACCAGCTGAAAAATCACTGTTCTAGAGGCTAGAAAGGGAAAGGTGGAGACAGCCAGAGGTTGGTTAAAAAAATCATAGCGAATAGGTTCTAGTGTTCTATACCACTGTAGGGTAACTATAGTTAACAATTTATTGTATAGCTTCAAATAGCTGTAAGAGTAGATTGTTAATGTTTCCACAAAGAAAGGACAAAGGTTTGAGGTGATAAGCATGGCATAGTGGCATGCCTTAAGTCCCAGCTAGGAGGAGGCAGAAGAATCACTTGAGCAAGAGTTCAAGGCAAGCCTGGGCAACATAGCAAAACCTAGTCTCTAAAATATGAAAACAATTTTTTTTTTTTCAAACTTTGAGGTTAGGTGCCTAAACCCTTTCCCCTCCTCCCATCCCAGAATAAAAGGCCTACCTGGCCCCACCCCAAGAGTTCCACAGGAAAAACCCTAGCCCACCAAAGCCTTCCCACAACCTGTGGACTCTCTCTCCCCCTACACCCAGTATAAAAACAAGCCCCCAACCACTCTTACTGCAGCCGCCATCGTGCCCAGGCAAGTCTCAGTCCCCTTTCATTAAACTTGGCCTGAACCTCCCTGGTCTCCTCTCTTTCAAGGGGTACACTAATTACCCTAATTTGATCTTTATACTTTGTGTGTATCTATCTATCTATCTATCTGGATATATATTGAGATGTCACCCTGTAGCCCATAAATACATACTTCTTGTGTAGGTTAAAAATAAAAGTAAAGGCCAGGCACAGAGGCTCACACCTGTAATCCTAGCACGCTGGGAGGCCAAGGCGGTAGTTTGAGATCACAGGTTCAAGACTAGCCTGAGCAAAAAGCAAGACCCTGTCTCTACTAAGAACAGGAAGAAAAAAAAAAAACAAAAAACCTGAGGCAAGAGGATGGCTTGAGTCCAAGAGCTGGAGGTTGCTGTGAGCTATGATGCCACAGCCTTCTACCCAGGATGACACCTTGAGACGCTGTCTCAAAAAATAAAATAAAAGTAAAAAATAGTTCAAAAAACCATTGTGTTAGTGGGTAATTGAGAGAAGTGAGACAGAAAGAACATCTAAAGCTAAATTAAAATTGGGTGTTAATTCACAGCACACACTGGCATCAAATAAATACTATGCTGTGGATCTGAAAAGAATTTCTAAATTTTGTCAACAAGTTCTGAATTATTGGGAAATACTTTCTATCCTTGCCTAAAAAAATATTCTCAGGAGCCCTTATGCTAACCATCTCTCCCCTTTTTCTCTATAGACACTGCCCTCTCTCCCCTTCAGTTCAATTCCTATACAGGAAAATCAGAAAATGGGATAGTTTGAGCAGAAAAAAAAAAAAATCATTAGAATATCTAAGACTCAGTTTCCTCATTTTAAAAATATTATTATAACACCTCCATGCAAGGATTGGAGTGAGGATTGACTGAGATATTTGTAATATTCTTAGCATTGTGCTTGGCACATAATGGCTCAGTGAAAGGCAGTTGTCAACAGTAAGAGGGATGGTCGGGAGGATACACTTAGGTCCCCTGCCTTTATCTTAATGTTAAAATGGTTTGTGTACCAAATCTGCCTCCCCATGACTATCCAGTCAGGACTCTAGCCATGACCTGAGAGAGGAAATGAAGCCAGCTGACAGATGAATTTTATAAAGAACAAAAGAGTTCCTAGCCCAGCTGAGTAATATAATCATCTAGCCCTAGCAGACAAACAACAAACTAGAACCCCACCCCATACCAATTAAATCAGAATCTCTCCAGTAAGAGCCTAAGCAGTAGACAGGATTGGTTTTGAGACAGAGTCTTACTTTGTTGCCCTTGGTAGAGTGCCATGGCAGTCATAGCTCACTCAAACTCTTGGGCTCAAGTGATCCTCATGCCTCAGCCTCCCAAGTAGCTGGGACTACAGGCCACCAGCCACAACCCCCAGCTATTTTTAGGGGTCTCACTCTGGCTCAGGCTGGTCTCCAACTCCTGAGCTCAGGCAATCCACTCGCCTGGGTCTACCAGCGTGCTAGGATTACAGGTGTGAGCCACTGTGCCTGGCCCAGTAGAGCATTTCTAAACAGGCTCCTGGTGTGTGCTTGTTTTTTTTTTTTTTTTGGGGGGGGGCATCCTTGGGTGGGCTCAAATCCGATGTTACTAATGCTGTTAATTATATACTTATTTGATGTTCGAGAAACACTGATCTAGGCACTCTATGTGGTTCACAGGTATTTTCAATATTGTGCACTAAATTGAACAAAAAATCTATTAAACAATAGAAAGAAGTCAGATAAGTACATAGGGATGAATCTGATTCAAAAATTGAAATTTTAGAATCCAAACATTTCCTAGAGCAATTATTTAAGGATAACTATTCTTCTAAAAAAAATCCTTAGAATTTATGCTGGAAGCAAGGAAGCAACACTTTTGGATTTTGGGGGGGGGTAGGAATTTAGAAGCAGCTGTCAGTATTTAGGACATTTTTAGAAAAACGAAAAGGCTGGTCAGAATGTATATTTGCCCCAGGTATGTGGTTGTGTCATGTTAAATGGAAAAAGTGGAAATTTGAATATATACCTATGATCATAAATATGTTAAAATAAACATCAAATAAGTATATAATTAAATTTTTTAATAAAAACCCTCATAATACCAAAGTATATGAAGATGATTCATATCTTGAAAACATGATAGTGCTTATAGAAAAACATTTAAGGGAAATTTTGAAAAAGCTAAGTGATTATCCTTTAGGGGTTGGAAAGTGGATGACTTTTTAAAATCTCATATTTTTAATAATTTACTTTTCTATTAAAAAAATTAAACACTCATTAAAAAACGCAAGGAAATACAACAAAATACAATCAGAGGCTGATTTGCTGAAAAGAAAACTGTTTTCCTTTCAATTATTTCTCCTGTTGAATGTTTTTTCCTATAAGCATATATTTCTTGCTATAATTGAAATCAAATAAGCTTTATTTTTACGCAAAGTATCTTAAGCAGAATCACAAATTTAAGCTTTATATTTGTGACACATAAATTTGTTACCCTAGGATGTCTACATTAAAATTTCAAGGATCAAACGTCGACAAGCACAGAAGTGTCCAAAACATTTAGTAGTGGATTTTTACACTCCAGATGTGACCCCTGGTCCACCGTACTGGTTTTACAACACATCACGCTGCATCGCCTCACTTCAACTAATTCAATTAATAAGTATAATACACAAAATATTTTTTTAATCTAGTTTGAGCTAATAAGACCTACGTGAACTTGACCAAAATCCTTAAATGTCGGTGTAGTTTACAATAGTATCGTCATTATTTATAAATATGAAAAATTGGGTGAACTCAAAGACACAAATCCAGATTTTTTTTCCCCTCAGCAGAGTATTCAATGAGTTCTAGTTAAATGAATGCTGAAGCACTTGGGACGGCTTAACGCACTGTGAAGGCGAAAGAAATATGGAGAACCGCCTGGGAAAATACCCAGAAAACTTGCATGAAACTATCTCTTTACTTTCCAATCAAGAATTCTCCGGTTCTCCCTTCTCTTTATTAAGGAGAACCGCAGTTTCCATCCTGCCTCGCTCATCTGGCTGAAAACTGCTAATAGACTCTGAGCAAGCCTAAGCAGGTTGAAGCGCGCAAAGGGCCCTATTCCCCGCGCTGGGTCTCGGAGCAACCACCTCGAGGCGGCAAAGCCTGAGCCCGAGTGACCCCGCACCTTCGCACACCCTTGGACCTGGAAAGGAGGCCCCGCTCCACAGGCGCCCGGGCCCTCCAGGGGTCACTCACCTGCATCCCCAGGCTCCCGGCCAGACACTGGGTCACCGGGCCCCAGGGCGCGCCACGCGGCTGACACGCGGTGGTTCCTCTGAGGTTCCAGTTGCTGGAGACCCAGCCAGCTGAGAGAGCTGCGGAGAAAGCCCCAGTCACCCTCAGCTCTCTCTTTCCAATCTTCCCGAGGCAGTGTAATTGACAGACCCGCCCCTGAAATCTGCCTGCACCACGTGGGAAGAGACACCCGAACCGCAGGTAACTCGCGCAGGCGGGTCTGGCCACCTGGGCGCACGCACCCACACCTTAGGAGAACGCCCTACTCGAAGAATGTGAACAACGTTGTGTAAGCATTCTTTATGTGCCAATTCCAAACTGCTAGGCATCCTCTTTACGGAAATGGTTGAAGTTTCCTCTCAGCCTTAAATAGCCCGAAGAGCTGTTTTCGGTCCTTTGAAGTTAAACTCCTTCCCTTGGGAACCAGACTTGTATCCGACATCAATAAATTCCTGTTATCACAAAAGATGTTTTATTCGTACCTAGGATGGAGGAATAAAAAAGAAAAAAGAAAACACGGTAGATTTCTTACTTTCTGTCGACTTCTTTAAACCTGACAAATATGTGTATCAATGGCTAGGCTGATTCGGGTAGGTAGCCAGATGCCTGAATCTGAACACGGTGGCAAAAATAAGTTGGACTAGAGTTTCTTCAAAAACAAACAACATGACCCCTCCAATTTAAACATTCCTTCTGCAAAAAATCGAACTGTATTATGACTAGACCTGTGAGTATTTTATGGCGTGATGCGTGCAGAAAATATTTGTCTACATAAAAGCAAAACATAACAAGAATCTCTGTTAGCCCAGGATTTGCTGCATCTCCAGTCCATCCAGACCAGTATTTATGTTCTGAGACATACATCATGGAGAAAAGCAAAACAGTATTTATGTCAGAACTCATCCTATTTGTTTTCTGGCAAATACAGGCTTCTTTCCTTTTGAACTAATGGACTATTACAATATTAAATTACTAATCAAGGCAGGGACAGCTGTGAAGATAAAGTATTATGATTCAAGGCAAGTATTAGGGCAGGAAAAAATATGAAAGGATAATAAAAGCAGTATCTGAAATACTACAGTTTAAATGCATTTATTTAGAGGAATATTTAAAAAGTAAATTTTTCTTAACATTAGATAGAAAATATCATAATCAGGCTTTTGGAGAAAAAATCCATCCTTCCAAACTCAGTAGTAGCAATGCCTTCCAATCTTCAGGAAAACTTAAAAATAACACAATAGACAATGCCATTTATTTGCTTATTTACTTAATTTTCATTTTGATTGCCTTCTTTCACTAACGTGCTTTACTCAGACATAATTTTAGGGCAATTTGAAATATAGAATTCTTCTAAAATTAAATATGGCCGAGGCTCCATGACATTTGTTTGGATGCTATAATTCACTTAGGAATTAATTGATTTGCCTTTAACATTAAAAAGTTATATTTATTTATATTTTTGAAGAGTTGGATCTCTGTAGGAACATTCCAAAAGCTAGAGACAAGAACTATTCTAATAATGTTTGCAGTAAGGCCAGAAATTAGTTTCTAGGCATTCTCTGATGTAACTTTATAGGACAATTTTGAAGTTATTTTTAGAACATTTGAAAAGATAAATTATCTTAATCCCTTTAATGAAATATCGATTTATTTTTACATGAACGGTCAACAGATTTTCATTTCATTTTTGAAGACAAAACAACACAGAAAGCAACTGAATTACAGGAGTCGCCGGGACCTTTGGCGGCCAGTTACTAAAATGAAAATCTGTGACTGAAGCTAATGGGTGAAGAGTAGGCACCTAGATCTCAATGCGGATCCGTTTCCACCTAGATCTCAATGCGGATCATTTGAGAGTGATTTTAATCAGGAAACCCTGACAGGGCGGCACCTGTGGCCCAGTGAGTAGGACGCCGGCCCTATATACCGAGGGTGGCAGGTTCGAACCCGAACCTGGCCCCAGCTGAACTGCCAAGAAAGAAAGAAACCCTGACCATGGCTTTCCGCAGAAGAGAACTGGGGTAGGGGTGGGGTTGGGGCGGAAAGAAGCTGGAAATGAACGAATTCCATTGCTAGGACATTTTGCCTTTGGTTGGGAGGAAAAACCCAGGTTAAAGCTAGAGGAGGAAGAAAATGCAAGGAACTACGCAAATCCTGCATTTCTCCCCGAGTTCGCTGGCCCCCTGCCACAGGCGGGTCGCTCGGAAACGTACTTCGCTGTTGGATCGACTTTTCCCAGCAAGCCCGACTGTGCCTTTGACTGCGGCGGTAAAAGGACGTGGAAGATCCTTTCATGATTGTTTCGCACAGGCTGTGGGCTTAAACACACACACACCCCTCACCACCACCACCACCACACACACACACACACACTGCACGCACACTTCCGCACCTCCTGTGAACCGAAAGGACTAATCCTGCAGGAGGCGCTGGCCTGGGCGGCCTCCCAGGCAGGCCCCGCGCGGCTCTAGCGCGGCTCCGCGGTACTAAGATCTAGGGCCGCAGGTGTCCGTGTTTGGAGCTGCGTCAAGATCAGATCCTCCTTCTCTAGGTGCTACACTTCTAGGAGTCGGCTCCTCTTCTCCCGCTAGGGCTGAGAATGGAAGCGTGCCGACTGCAAATCAAGGGCGCAGAGAATAAATTCCAGAAGCCCATCTTTCTTGGCCAACCGGCATTCGGTGGTCAAAAAGCAACTTAAGTCATTTGAGTACATTTCTTTTATTGGCGTCTACAGGTGCGGGTGTGGCCTTGGGTGAGGGGGGTGCTCAAGTAGTAAAGTAGGCTTTGTCCCAACCTTGGGGAGCCCACATCGTCCTGCGCCCCCTCGCCGGGGTTCTCTAGTCCCCTAAAGCCCCCCAAGACTGTAATGGAATAAACATGACTTTGCCGTGATAGTTCCACGACAATATCAATACAGATTTTTTTTTTTTTTTGCAAGAGTTGTGTTTATATGGGTAGCGACTGAGAGTCCCCGAACCTCACTCAATCCCAGTTAAACGGATCGCGGGGGTGAAGGAGGCAGCACAGAGAGCTATGGGTTCTTTGGCACTTCTTTGCTGGGCCACAGAGCTCACTTCGCCGCCACCTTCCTCTACCCCAGGCTTCCACCTACCCCGAGCTCTTTTCGCCCCACTCTCCCGGGCTCTTTCCTGGAGGGGCCAGATCCCTCCACAGCCCCAGGCAGAGTGAGTGCAGCTACACCTGCGAGCGTGCGGGGACTTTGGCGCCCTGTGGGACGTTCCTAACAGCCGAGCGTAGAAGTCCCGACGCGCTCAATTGCTACAGCAGGAGCCGGGAGTGGATCCCAAAGAGGGCCGGCCCCTGAGTAGGAGCGAGCCCGCGGATGGGCAAAGTAGGACGTCGAACGGACAGCGGAGGATCCCACGTCCCCGAGCTCTCCCACGGTCCCCGAGCTCTCCTGGAATTGAGTGGTAGCTTTCAGGGGACTTGGCTGAAAAGCCGGGATCTAATGAGCGCTCTCTGAAACCACAGAGGCCGGGTGTGGGTGGTGGTGGTGGTGGTGAAAAGTCGCTTTAAGCTTAGGTGAGACATTCCAAACCCCAGCTTCTTTTTTTTTTTTTTATTTTGCATAACAAGTTTATTTATTTATTTATTTACTCTAATGCAAACCCCAGCTTCTTAACATCTTGGCTTCAGTTTCCCTTTGCTACAAGGGTTCAGCTTAGCCTCCACCTGCATTCCTGGCTCTGTCCGGGAGAAGACAACGGGTCCCCCAGCATAGGCGCAAGCAGGTGAGGCGAGGAAAGGCGGAGCGGGGAGGAGTGCATATTTTTTTAAACCAGCTGGCAGCTGCCTGACGGCAGTGCTACCATTCCGGCGGAGACCTTTCAGCACCGCAGCTGAGGACAGGGCTCTGCCCGGGTCCCTAAACTACCGTCTCCAGCTTCAAGATATTCTCATTCTCTCTCTCTCTTCCTTAACCGCCGTTCGCAGCTTAAGATTCTCTCTCTCCTCTCTCTCTCAGTTTCTCTCTCTCTCCCACCCTTCCCCACCCCCTTCCTCCCCTCCCCCAGACACACCCAACGATTTTTTTTTTCTTTTCTTCTTTTTTAAGTCATCTGGCGCACCTCTTGTTTCTTCTTCTTTCAGGATCCTGGGCTCAAAGCAAGAAGGCGGCAGCAGATGCCGGCGGACACGGCGCAACCAGCAGACAGCGTGCGCTCCTACGGGATGCAGCTCAGCTGGGACGTCAACGACCCGCAGATGCCTCCAGTGAGTGAGACTCAGTGTGCGCGCCACGCGGGGCGCTGGCCTTCCAAAGAAGGGGAGATGTGTTCAAGTTATTGCTGAGGCTCTGCAGAGAAACCACGTTCACGTTTCTGAGTTTCTGAGGTCCTTCAAACGTTAGATATGTAGAGAATACTATTTTGGGCTCTGCAAGAGGCAGACCTGGGTTTAGAAGTGCGTCCTCTCACAGCCATTTCCTTGCGCTTGTCTGAAAACAGAAAGCCTCGGGAATGTAATCAGGCTCCGCATTCCCAGTATTCTGTTGAAAGCTGGACGCCTTGCTCCTTCATCTGCCTTTAACCAAGGTGGAAATCCGGTGCCTCTCTACTTCTCCATTTACTTGAAATCTCAGCAGATGTTAAAACTCACTGCTTCTTATGCAGCAAAATTGCAAGACAGCACTATAAATTGAATCTGATGGCCAGAATCTAAAATAAATAGCCCGATTTGAGCAATTCATCCCGATGTCCTTGACCACCCATGGAGGGGGGCCCCATAGGAATGCTAATGTTCCATCAGTGCCCAAAGCTTACTGTTTCTCTAATGACAGGGAATTGGTCATTCGTTTAGGGTGAATTTGTTGTGTTTTGCTTTATTTTAATGGAGCAAAATGGTTTGGAGCCAAGTTCAGGGAATCAACTGAGCAGTTACACTGGGTCATAATTAGTTTGGGCCCAAACTAAAGAGTGACTTTAATGTCCTAGTGCATGGGGGTGGGGGTGACCAGCAGCTGCTTCCCAAGCACTTACAAGTGTGGACTTCTGGGGATGTTGTGATACGGAGATGAGATGTGGTGTTTATTCAGTATCTGTTATGTGCCAGATGGGTGTTCAAATAAATAGCAATTTATTAGCCAGATTGTGCAGTCTTTCAAAGAGATCAGCACTTTTGTAGGTGTATACATTTGTAGTAGGAGTTTTTATGTTTGTTGTAAAATCTGTCTACCTTAGAGTCACAAGGTACCATTTGTGCAAAAGTAGACCACAGTACAGCAAGCCCATCTCAACCTTGTGGACTTCTTGTGTTCGTGGCAATTTTCACAGGAAAAAAAAAATCCAATCTTGCCAAAAGAATCACATCCAAATCATGGCTCATCTCTCAAGCATTTTCTAGACTTTTAATGTAAATATGGGTTTTTAGGTGTCTGGTTCTTGAGCAGGGAGTGTGTAATACCTCAGAAGGGACAGGCACTTTGGCACTTAGAGACGTGGAAAAACTGAGCACAGCCCTGCTCTGGTTATCTGAGCTATATGACCTTGGGAGAGTCCTTGAATTTGCCTTAGACTCAGACTATTCGCTTGTCATCAAGTACTAGAAGGAGATAACTATCTGAAATTCTCTTTCAGGTCTATTGTTGGGTTCAGTGTATGTGTGTGTGTGTGTGTATGTAAGATGAGAGAGAGAGTAGAGAGAAAATGCCGTGCACACATGGCATTAGAACAAATGAAACCCAATCCTGGATATCCTCTGTTCTTGTTTTCATTTTAAAATACAGTTTCTGTGACTTCATTCACCTTCAGGGTCACTATCTCAGTAACTGGAGAGAGACATGGGCGCCTAGTGCACACCCATACGGGGAGTGATAAAGAAATACTCTGTCTGGAAAATTGTTGGTTTGGTACTAAAATCCTTAAGCTGAAATGTTCACTTTTAAAACAAAGATATTTGAGCTCAGCACCTGTGGCTCAAGCAGCTAAGGTACCAGCCACATACCTGAGCTGGTGGGTTCGAATCCAACTCTGGCCCACCAAACAGCAATGACAACTGCAACCAAAAAACAGCTGGACATTGTGGCAGATGCCTGTAGTCCCAGCTACTTGGGAGGCGGAGGCAGAAGAATCGCTTGAGCCCAGGAGTTGGAGGTTGCTGTGAGCTGTGATGCTATAGCACTCTATCCAGGGTGACAGCTTGAGGCTCTGTCTCAAGAAAGGAAAAAAAAAAAAAAAGATATTTTCATTTGATATAAGCTTAGAGTTGATAGTACATCATTATATATTTCATTTTCGGCTTACCTTAAGTTGATGTATTAATTTATGTCAATTGTATAGTAATATTTCAGAGAAAAGATAAATAGTACCTGATGGTAGTAATACTGATATTCATCAACAATATCCCTGAGATTCTGGAGGAAAAAAATCATTAATTTAACTAACTACTGTTAGAATATGAAATATTAATCATGTATAAAAGTCCAAATGGTCTGACTGGGAATAGCTAACTTTGCTAATGTTTGATCTAACTTTTCTGGGTGGCAGGACTTACTACTATGAAATCCTCTTCTGAGTTTTTATCACACCAGTAAAACTACCGAGGCCTGGCTGCTACAGACCTCCTATTTAGACACAAGCCTGAGTTAGGCTCCTGCAGGTTATCTATCTAACTCTACCTTACCTGTTAAACAAGAGTAAGAATGCCCATCTTGCAAGGTGCTTGTGAGGATTACAGATATTGCACAATATGGTTTTTCAGACCCTACCATCTCTGTCACAAATACTCATGTCATCATAGCAACCCTATGAAGCCGCCCTAGACAATGCATAGAAAAAGGTACATGGCTGCATTCCAACCAGACTTTCTTTATGGACACTGAAATTTTAATACTACGTAAGTTCCATGCATCACGAACTATAACTTGTCCCTTGATTTCCCCTCCTACCATTTTAAAATGTGAAAACTATTCTTAGCTTGAGACTCTACAAAAACAAACAGCAGGCCTGATTTGACCCAATGACCCCTAGATGACAGAGCACTGCCCTAAAAAGTACCTGGTAAATAATAAGTGCTCAGTAAAGGATTATTTTCCATTAAACTTGCATGCATGTACATAAAAGAGACATTCATTGCTATAGAATGACATTCATGCAGTAGACATTCATATAATGTAGACAAAGACCACCAAATACGAATACACATACTAAGGCAATGCTTGGTGTTTTAGAATTAACTTACTATTTCAGCCATGTGGCTCTTTATTGAGGAAAATGAATGACAATCCCACATTGCTCTGGGGAGCAGTGCCAGTGCCAGGCAGGGTCACCAACACCCCAGAGCTCATGGTTTACCGTTGTGGGTCCATCTTTCATTACATCTTTAAAAGTGCCCTTTAAACTTGGAGAACTAATCTGGAAGAAGGGAGGGAAGCTGTTCTTGCCTCTCTTACATTATTCTGGTGTCACTGCTGACATGAGAGCCAAGAGCTTTAGAAGAAAATGCACTAAAATGGAGACTTTGCCTCCTTTATGTTTACATGGATGGAGCTGGAAAACATTCTTCTTAGCAAAGTATCTCAGGAATGGGAAAAAAAGTATCCAATGTGAAGTATACTACTGTGAAACCAATTTATAATAACTCACACTTGCATATGAAAAATGAAACACAACTTTAGGCTATGATGAAGGAGGGAAGGGGAGGGGGACGGATGGTAGGGGACAGTAGGGGGACCACAACTATGGAGCACATTGCAAGTACAAGTTAGATCTATCATGTGTAGAACACAAATGTCCTAATGCTATAATTGGGTAAATGAGGTGAAAGCTATGCTGATTAGTATGATGTAAGCAGTCCAATTTGTACAAATAATCAACACACTGAAATGGGCATAAATGTATTTATGATCTATGTACGAAAGACTTAATAAAAAAATTATTAAAAAAAGAAAAGAAAATGCACTGGCTTATTTATAAATTAAATTGCATTTCAGTGACAGAGCACTTCTATCACTTTTTTTCCTGACACTGTGATACTTTATTTGAAAATGTTTTCAACATTTAATCACATCAAGAAGTGGTATAACCTAATGGTAAGAAGCACAGGCTCTCGAGTCAGACTGTCAGAGTGTGAATCCTAGGACCAGGTCTTGCTAGCTGTGAGACATTGGGTGAGACAATCTCTCTGACCTCCATGTCCTGTTGTGTAAATTGGGTATAATTGTCTGCATGTGTTGTGGAGGCTAGATGAATTAATCCATGTCCAGCATTTAGAAGATAAGCACTGTTAATTATCAGCCAGTTGTCAAAAAGTAGACATAGAATGGGTGAGTGGGCTTTAGGGATAGCATAGTCTTGGGCTTTGGCAACATTGCTGGATTTAAAAATAACTCCTGGCTCAGCGCCTGTGGCTCAAGCGGCTAAGGCACCAGCCACAACACCTGAACTGGCCGTTGGAATCCAGCCCGAGCTGCCAAACAACGACAGCTGCAACCAAAAAATAGCCAGGCGTTATGGCAGGGGCCTATAGTCCCAGCTATTTGGGAGGCAGAGGCAGGAGAATCGCTCTAGCCCAGGAGTTGGAGGTTGCTAGGACCTGTGATGCCACAGCACTCTACCCATGGTGACAGCTTGAGGCTCTGTCTTTAAAAAACAAAACAAAACAAAACCCAACTCCTTTTTAAATGTGCTTGGAGAAAATTAAAAGCATGATGCATGCTGTTTGGTCTTCATAGAGCTAACCACACTTCCTCTGTAGAGCTGACCGCCTTTCCTCTATAGAGCTAACCACACTTCCTCTGTAGAGCTGACCGCCTTTCCTCTGTAGAGCTGACCGCCCTTCCTCTATTGCTTCCTAGGAGCCAATGTTCTTCGACCACTTCCGGGAGTGGCCGGACGGGTATGTGCGCTTCATCTACAACAGTGAGGAGAAGAAGGCACAGCGCCACCTGAGCGGCTGGGCCATGCGCAACACCAACAACCATAATGGGCACATCCTCAAGAAGTCGTGCCTGGGCGTGGTGGTGTGTGCACGGGCCTGCACCCTGCCCGATGGCTCGCGCCTGCAGCTGCGACCTGCTATCTGCGACAAGGCGCGACTGAAACAGCAGAGTGAGAGCATGCATGGGAGAGTGGTGGGGGAGGGCGGGGTGAAAAGGAGAGGGTGACCTTGGAGTCATGAGTTCTTTATTCCCAACTCATTTCGCCTTTCTCCCTTCAGGAAAGTTTGGGGTTAGGGTTATTAATATTTCTTCCCTCTGAGCTTTGCAGAGAAAGCGTGCCCCAACTGTCATTCTGCTTTGGAGTTAATTCCATGTCGAGGGCATAGTGGATACCCTGTGACCAACTTTTGGCGGCTTGATGGCAATGCAATATTTTTTCAGGTAAGCTAGGTGAGAACACAATTTGTGATAGACACTTTCGTCAGACCACAGAGACCAAACCACCTGTCCTGTGCCATGGGAACTCTGGACCAAACAAAATATAGCTCCAGTGGCCAGGAGTAGGCGCTAGAGCTCCCCAGGACCTACTGGAAGCCTAGCAATTATTTCAGTACTGTGTGCTCTTTCAGGTCCAGAGAGAGCCAACCAATTTAGGGTTATCTAGTTTATTTACTAATGTGAAGGGATTATAGGTAATCTTGTAAAATATTTATTGTTGCTGCTGTTTTATTTGTTCAAGAGTTTTTTTTCTCTGCCAGTTGGAAAGAACAAAACAAAACCAAACACATGAGTTCTTAGGAAAGGCATGATGTATTTTTGGCCAACGCTGCCAACTTCCTTTGGAAGAACAAATGTTATGTTTCGCCTCCTTAATACAGGCCAAGGGAACTCATGATCACCCAAGACCAGAGAGCAAATCAGAGACAGAAGCTAGAAGAAGTGTCATCAAGCGACAGATGGCCTCCTTCTACCAACCCCAGAAAAAGAGAATTCGAGAAGCTGAGGTAACGGGGAGCTGACATCGCATTGTGGTCTGTGTTCATTTTTATCAAAAGACACACGAGTAATTATGTGAAGTATGAATGTCATATATTAACTACAAGGGTTTGGTTTTATGTGAAACTTATATAACTCCAACAGAAAATTATTCAAACAACCTTTGAATAGGGTTTCTAATATCCTCTTCTTCTTAAACAATTTCTACAAGCAATGATATGGCCAGGATATGTGCTGACATCCTCCTCCAAGGGCGATTATCCAACAGTAATAAAGAAAGAAATATGTGCATACCAACAGTGAGTCAGTACATGCCTGAGAGGATCCTCACCTTATTTACACAGGAAAAGATAACAATTTCTTTAGGTAACTTGATCAAGTTTGGCATTTCTACCAAAGCATGTTACACAGGCAAAGAGTTACTGTGATTATAAACAGAAACTGACATTGTTCACCACTTCCTACTTGCCAGGCACTGATCTAAGGGTTTCACACATTTAATGGTTATAGAAACTCTATGAAAAAGTGGCAATAGCCAACGGTTACAATTAATAAAATATTAAGCCCCATGTTTATAATGAAGGATCCAAGGCCCAGAGAGGTTAAGCAATTAGTGAGGGACTGAGTCAGGATTTGAACCCAGGTCTGTGTGGCTTCTGAGTCTCCACTATTCTGAACACAGTTGAGCGAGAACAGGACCATCTGCCTCTCAGACCCATCCTGCCTGGCCATGGTGAACTTGCCTCATTCAGTGGTATGGTATTCATGCCTGAGCCAGCTCAAGCTTAGCAACTCCTGGGCCATGAGTCCAGATCACCTACCTGAGCAGTGCAGTGTTCACAACGCAGAGCTCCTCACCAATTGGAAGTTTGTTTTCACTTGCTTGGGGGGGTATTGTTAGGTGAGGGTGAAGGCATGCACACGATTTACATATCATGTGTCTATATTTGTATCATTTTTTAGGCAGAAGAAGACCAAGGCAGCAGTGTTCATTTCAATATACCTCCCCTGGAACATCCGGAACAGTTTGATATAATTACTGACACCGGCTTCCCTGTTCTAGAACAGCCTTGCCCTTCCTTCCCAATCTCTGATGCTTACGACCTAGCCACTTTTCAAGGAGATAAAATGCTACCCTTTCAGAAATATCCAAACTCAAGAATCTATTTGCCTAGGCCACCTTGCAACTATGAATTGTCAGGCCCTGGTTATATAAATTCGAGCCCCTACTCTACCCTTTGTAAAGAGTCCCCAGGTATCCCTAATGACACAGACTGGCTTCATCTGAATTCACTACAATATAACGTCAGTTCATACAGCAGTTATGAGAGAAACTTTGATTTCACCAGTAAACAACATGACTGGAAACCAGCTTTTGGAATACCTGTCCTTGGGGACAGGTCTGACCATGGACAGCTCCAGGCCATGGCCAATTTCCCTTATTATAATCCAGAGCTTCCCTGCAGGTACCTCACAACTGCCCCACCAGGTGCCCCTGCCCTACAGACAGTGATTACAACCACCACCAAAGTGTCCTACCAGGCCTACCAGCCCCCTGCTCTGAAATACAGTGCCAATGTAGGGGGAGAGGTTAAGAGCCTTTTAGGCTGTAACAGTGCTCCTGAGGACACTCAGATGTCTGTCTGTCCTGAAGCCTTGAGCCCTCCAGCTACAGTCACTAGGGCAGCCTCTCCCTTGGGCCCACTTCCTTTGAAAACTCCAGGAGATTGCCAGGCCATTGGACCCACTTTGGCTTTTCCTCAAGAGTCAGCTTCCTCTAGGACGGATGGAGCAGAGACCTGGGAGGTGTGTCTGTCTGGGCTGGGCCCTGCAATCAGTTACTCAGATAGAGTGGGTCTGATCTTTAGTTGTGACAGTGAGGACTTTTGAAAGACAACTCAGGGGCCACATAGTACTGGTGTACATGTAGACAGTGAAATATGTTGAGTTGGGAGATTCATCTTGTAGACTAAGAAATGTCAACACTAGTGAAAATACTGAGTGGTTGAGGAAATAATAAGTTGGAAATGTTTAGATAAGATAGAGAAATTTCACACAGCATTTTAAAACCCACTATAGTTCATAGAAGTAGGTTGGGAAGATGTGACTCACCCAAATGAACAGATAAGCAAACTGGAGAAGGTTAAATACTGATCTAAGTTCACATAGAAACTGAGGATCCTGGTTTTTATTAACCTTTTCCCATTAGGCCATATTAGGGAATTCCACACATCCTTATTTGGCCCTTTAGACGCTGTCAAAATAGCTTTCAAAAAAAATCTACAAGCTAATTCCTGAGTAGTTTCATGAAATTTCTGTTTAGCATTTAGAACCTGTTAAAATAGCTTTAGGAAGTAATTGCGATCATTTTATCTCCAAAATATGTATCTATAGCTTTTAAAAAAATCTCTGGCAATGGTGAAATTCAATTGTTTTTTAAATGAATTTGGTTTTCATTGTTAACTGAATACCTTTTCTTAACATGGTGGTTTTCATAACAAAGATAGCATAATGAAGATGTGTATTTAATGGATTATCATTGTAATAAAATATTTTTCTGATTAGATTTCAAAATTAGAATTGAAATGTTATGTTGAAATATAGCTTTATTGTTCTTTTGTTATTCTTCATAAAGGAAATTTAATGAAGGTAAAGATAATATTATTCAATTAAATGTAATAATTTAAAGTAATATGGCTGATGCTTGAGTTATTTCAAAACAGAAATAGAAAAAATATTGTTCATATTATGACCTAGAAAACAGTTATTATGAAATAGTAAAACTTATTAAATAGTTTGGCAGCTTTATGGTTTATTTTAGAAATACCTCTTGGTGGGGCATGGTGGCCCTCACCTATAATCTCAGCACTCTGGGAGGCCGAGGCGGGTGGATTGCTTGAGCTCAGGAGTTGAAGACTAGCCTGAGCAAGAGCGAGACTGTCTACTAAAAGTAGGAAAACTAGCTGGGCACAGTGGCACATGCCTGTAGTCCCAACTACTTGGGAGGCTAAGGTAAGAGGATTGCTCAAACCCAGGAGTTTGAGGTTGCTGTGAGTTATGATGCCACAGCACTCTATCCAGGGTGACAGAGTGAGACTCTGTCTCAGAAAAAAAAAAAAATAGAAATACCTCTTGTACTTGGTCAGATCAGAAAGCCTCTTCAAAACATTTGTAGGGTGCACATACACACTGCACTACTCCTAATACTTAGTGAAAATATTCAGTTTTCAAATAAAGATAAACTACATGAACAATATATTTTTAAGAATTGTGGGGAGATGGCTCAGTGCCTGTGGTTCAAGTGGCTAAGGAGCCAGCCACATACACCTGAGCTGGCGGGTTTGAATCCAGCCCGGGCCCACCAAACAACGCCGACTGCAACCAAAACATAGCTGGGTGTTGTGGGGGGCACCTATAGTCCTAGCTACTTGGGAGGCGGAGGCATGAGAATCACTTGAGCCCAGGAGTTGGAGGTTGCTGTGAGCTGTGATGCCAGAGTACTCTACTGAGGGTGACAGCTTGAGGCTGTCTCAAAAAAAAAAAAAAAAAAGAATTGGGGGGAGAAAAGCATCATCCTCAAATTTGTATAGAATGACCAATTTGCAAACTATTAAATTAGTTTTATTCTTTTTTTATTTTTTTATTGTTAAAATATAGCTGTGTACATTTGTGCAATCAAGGGGTACAATGTGCTGGTTTCATATACAATCTGAAATATTCTCATCAAACTGTTCAACGTAGCCTTCATGGCATTTTCTTAGTTACTGTATGTAGACATTTGTATCCTGCATTTAATAGGTTTCGCCTGTACCCATTCTAAGATGCACCATAGGTGTGGCCCCACCCATTACCCTCCCTCCGCCCTGACTTCCCCCCTTCCTTGGCCCTTTCCCCACATTCTTATGCTATAGTTGGGTTATAGCCTTCATATGAAAGCTATAAATTAGCTTCATAGTAGGGCTGAGTACATTGGATACATTTTCTTCCATTCTTGAGACACTTTGCTAAGAAGAATATGTTCCAGCTCCATCCATGTAAACATGAAAGAGGTAAAGTCTCCATCTTTCTTTAAGGCTGCATAATATTCCATGGTATACATGTACCACAATTTGCTAGTCCACGGGTCCGTGGGTCGATGGGCACTTGGGCTTCTTCCATGACTTAGCAATTATGAATTGGGCTGCAATAAACATTCTGGTACAGATGTCTTGTTATATTGTGATTTTTGGTCTTCTGGGTATTATAGGATTAGTAAAGGAATTATAGGATCCAATGGAAGGTCTATTTTTAGATCTCTAAGTATTCTCCAAACATCCTTCCAGAAGGAACATATTAGTGTGCATTCCCATCAGCAGTGTAGAAGTGTGCCCTTTTCTCCACATCCACACCAACATCTCTGGTTTTGGGATTTTGTTATGTGGGCTACTCTTACTGGGGTTAGGTGATATCTCGAAGTAGTTTTGATTTGCATTTCTCTGATGATTAAGGATAATGAGCTTTTTTCCATGTGACTATAAATCGTGCGTCTGTCTTCTTTAGAGAAGTTCTCTTCAAGTCCTTTGCCCACCCTGAGATGGGATTGCTTGTTCTTTTCTTGCTAATACGTTTGAGTTCTCTGTGGATTCTGGTTATTAAACCTTTATCAGAGGTATAACCTGCAAATCTTTTCTCCCATTCTGAGGGCTGTCTGCTTTCTTTACTTACTATGTTCTTGGCTGTGCAGAAGCTTTTTAGTTTGATCAGGTCCCAGTAGTGTATTTTTGATACTGCTTCAATTGCCTGGGGAGTCCTCCTTATAAAATATTCACCCAGGTCGATTCCTTCAAGAGTTTTCCCTGCACTTTCTTCAAGTATTTTTATAGTTTCATGTCTTAAGTTTAAATCATTTATCCAGTGAGAGTCTATCTTAGTTAATGGTGAAAGGTGTGGGTCCACTTTCAGTCTTTTACAGATTGCCAGCCAGTTCACCCAGCACCATTTGTTAAATAGGGAATCTTTTCCCCACTGAATGTTTTTAATTGGCTTGTCAAAGATCAAATAACGGTAAGTAGCTGGATTCATCTCTTGGTTCTCTATTCTGTTCCAGACATCTACTTCTCTGTTTTTGTGCCAGTACCACGCTGTTTCGATCACTATGGATTTATAGTACAGTCTCAGGTCTGGTAGCGTGATTCCTCCTGCTTTGTTTTTATTTCTGAATAATGTTTTGGCTATTCGAGGTTTTTTTCTGGTTACATATAAAACGAAGTATTATTTTTTCAAGATCTTTAAAATATGACAATGGAGCTTTAATAGGAATTGCATTAAAATTATATATTGCTTTGGGTAGTATAGACTTTTTTTTTTTCTTTGCAGTTTTTTTTTTTTTTTTTGACCAGGGCTGGTTTTGAACCCACCACCTCTGGCAGATGGGGCCAGCGCCCCACTCCTTTGAGCCACAGGAGCTGCCCAAGTATAGAATAGACATTTTAACGATGTTGATTCTTCCCAGCCATGAGCATGGTATGTTTTTCCATTTGTTAACATCTTCAGCTATTTCTTTTCTTAAAGTTTCATAGTTCTCTTTATAGAGATCTTTCACGTCCTTTGTTAGATAAACTCCCAAATATTTCATCTTCTTTGGCACTACTGTGAAAGGAATAGAGTCCTTGACTGTTTTTTCGGCTTGGCTATTGTTGGTATATATAAAGGCTACAGATTTGTGGGTGTTGATTTTGTAGCCTGAGACATTGCTGTATTCCTTGATCACTTCTAAAAGTTTTGTAGTAGAATCCCTAGTGTTTTCCAAATATACGATCATGTCATCCGCAAAGAGTGAAAGTCTGATCTCTTCTGACCCTATGTGGATACCTTTGATCACCTTTCCTTCCCTAATTGCAATGGCTAAAACTTCCATTACAATGTTAAAGAGCAATGGAGACAATGGGCAACCTTGCCTGGTTCCTGATCTAAGTGGACAGATGCCATTTTAAATCACTGAATGTTCTATGTTATTAGGATTCATAGAACCCTAATACCCTGACATTATAGACACATACAGTATTTACCACAGGATTAAATTAGTGTACTCCTATGATTTTCTAACCAACTTTTCCTCAAAGAGAGGATGTCTAGTACAATCATGGACTATTCTTTCCTTTATATTTCCACTGCCAAAACTAACAACCTATAATAATATCTAACATTTTTTTGCAGCTTTGTTTTTTGGCCAGGGCTGGCTTTGAACCCACCACTTCTGGCATATGGGGTGGCGCCCTACTCCTTTGAGCCACAGGCGCTGCCCATAATATCTAACATTTTGAAGTTTTTTTTTGTTTTTTGTTTTTTTTTCGAGACAGAGTCTCACTGTACCGCTCTCGGGTAGAGTGCCATGACGTCACACAGTTCACAGCAACCTCTAACTCTTGGGCTTACGCTATTCTCCTGCCTCAGCCTCCAGAGCAGCTGGGACTACAGGCGCCCGCCACAATGCCCGGCTATTTTTTGGTTGCAGTTTGGCTGGGGCTGGGTTTGAACCCACCACCCTCGGCATATGGGGCCGGCGCCCTACTCACTGAGCCACAGGCGCTGCCCCATAATATCTAACATTTTGATTAGCACTTACCATGTGCCAGACACTGTTCTGATCCTTGAGGGTATATTAATTTATTTCATCCTACTAGTTGTCCCCTGAGCAACCTGAGGGAGATGAAACGATGTACACAGCAAACCAGAGTCTTGGGCTTTGGAGCTTGCTCATCACCAAAGTCCAAGTTCCTAAGCACTTTATATTGGCTTTCATCACATCTTTTATCAGTAAATTCTATTTTCAAATTCCATTCAGAGTGTTGTTCTTGGCACAGGGTAGTGATCTTTATTATTTCTAAGTGTTTGTGTCCCAACATGGGACCTAAGGAACCCAGGCAGAACAGGTAGGAAAGGCCAGACAAAAGTGAGCAGATATGGGTTGGTGGCACAGAAGCAAGGGTTTCCCAAAGTGTAGTTCAAGGGTGTCCCTGGGTAAAGGGTCAGCCCACCCATATTATAATAGTTATAAGTTTAATGTATAATAGGGAAAGACAAGTAACATTTCAAACCTGTCATTTCAGGCAATGGAAATCATAATCCTAAAACATACAATCTCAAACATCATAATCCCAAATGCTGAAATCTGGAAAGATCAATCAAAATCCCTAAAGTCTAACATCTAAGATCTCAAAATTCAAATTCCCAAATGTTGAAATCCTAAAAGCTGAATTCTGGGGAAGGTGCATTTTTAGTTGTGTGCAGGATAGTTGCATTAAGTATGGTTTCAGGAGATGCATCTGGCTGCCAAGTTGACAAAGGGTGGACTTGTCAGGGCGTAAACACAGGGGTAACACAGTATGAAATAGGTTGAACTTGAAAGCAGGGCCCCAAGCCTTGAAGTCCAAGACAAAGAATTTAAATTTCATTCCAAGAGCAAAAACAAACCACTGAAGAATTTTCAAAAAAGTAACATGATCTAATTTATATTTTGGGAGAACTCATTCTGATGCTGTGTAGAAAAGAGATAAAAGCTCCATTTAGGAAACAGGATGACTATTGCCAGTAAGTAGTCCAGGCAAGAAACTATGATGGTTTGGACTAAATGGTAGTGGTGGCAATGGAAGGAAGTGAACAGATTCAAAACGCAGTTCGGAGGCAGAACCAACAGAACTTACTTGTGATTGATGTGGGATAGTCAGGAAGAAGGAAAAACCAAGAACTCTCAGTTTCTGGGTTCAACAAACAGAGTGACTGGGAGTACCATTCTCTGAGGTACTGGCAGCTGAGAAAAAGACAGTTATGGTCCCTTCATGCTGGCAAGTCATCCAATTATCAGATGGTTATAGCCCTGAGGCTCTGTGGAGCGGTCTGAGCCATAAGTAAATCTCAGGAAATAGTAAACATAAGGCTGTCTCACCCAATGAGACGTCTACCATCTCATATGACAGCCACTGGCCGTTTGTGGCAATATAAATTAATTAAAATAACAGAACATTTTAAGTTCATTTCCTAGTGACACTAGCCACATTTCAAGTGCTCGGTAGCCACATAGGACCAGGGGCCGTTGCGTTGGATGGTGCGTTTCCAACCTCAGAGAAAGTTCTATTTGATGGTGTTGGCAGAGAGGAGGGGAAGGGGAAGCTGTTATGCAGCCAGGAGGAATTCCCAAGGTGGAGTTAGAGGAGAAGTGCCTGATGGAGGAGATGAGGATTAGTGGCAGGGAGGTAGAAAACCAGGACAGAGAAGGGGTCACAGAAGCCTGGGCCAAACTGGGAGGGGGGCAACGCTGCAAAGTGTAGCTGAGAAGCTGAGTACAGACAAGTGTCTGGTTCCATGAGGTTCAAATAAAGTTAAACTACATGAACAGTATGTTTTGAAGAATTGGGAGGGGGGGAAGAAGTAGAAAAGATGCTTCCCCACAGGTTTATGGGAGTCTGTGAGGCATACAGGAATGGACTGAGAGCTGATAGGAAGAGGAAAGCTGTGTGGCCGAGGTAAGATTGATCTCCAAGTGTGAATAAAAGTCTATGTTCCTGATTAAAATCTACATAGAGAGCTTCAAGTTGCTTCCAGTGAAATTTGCCTCGGTGATAGGGTGGCTAGAGTTAGCAAATAAAAATACAGGCCACCCAGTTAAATTTGAATTTCAGATAATTAAGTAATTTTTGAGGATTAGTACAATCACGCATCGCTTAAGGACTGGGAAATGCATTCTTGACCACTTTGTCACTGGGTAAACATCACAGAATGTACTTATTCAAACGTGGATGGTACAGCCTACCACACACCTACGCTAAACGGCCTGTTGCTCCGAAGATACAAACCTGCATAGCATGTGATTATACTGACTACTGCTGGCAATTGTAACACAATGGTTAAGTGTCTGTGCTACTAAACATATCTACATATAAAAAGGTGCAGTATAAAAGATAAAAAACGGTATAGCTGTCTAGGGCACTTACCGTGAATGGCGCTTGCAGGACTAGAAGTTGGTCTGGATGCGTGAGTGAGTGAGACGTGGGTGAATGTGAAGGCCTAGGTCAGGACGTTACTGTGCACTACTGCAGACTTTACAAACTCTGTACACACAGGCTACGCTACATTTGTTTTTGCCTTAGCTTCCTTAACTTTTTCTCATTTATAAACTTTTTAATTTTTAAAGACTTTTTGACTCTTCTAATAACGCTTAGCTTAAAACACATAGTGCATGGCAGCACAAAAAGATTTCTTTTTTTTTGAGACAGAGCCTCAAGCTGTTGCCCTGGGTACAGTGCCGTGCCATCATAGCTCACAGCAACCTCAAATTCCTGGGCTCAAGCGAGTCTCCTGTCTCCACCTCCCAAGTAGCTGGGACTACAGGCGCCCGCCACAATGCCCGGCTATTTTTTGGTTGCAGCCGTCATTGTTGTTTGGCGGGCCTGGGCTGGATTCCAACCCGCCAGCTCAGGTGTATGTGGCTGGCGCCTTAGCCGCTTGAGCCACAGGTGCCAAGCCAGATTTTTTTCTTTATGTCCTTATTCTATAAGCTTTCTTTCTACTTCAAAATTTTTTATTTATTTTTTTACTTTTTTTAAATTAAATCATAGCTGTGTACACTAATGCAATCATGGGGTACAGTGTGCTGGTTTTATTATACCCTTTGATTTTTTTTACTTTTTAAATTTAAAAACTAAGACACCTTAGTCTCCATGTCCCTCGGGAAGATCTTCAGGGGCAACAACACACCTGGAGCTGTCATCTCCTGTGATAATAATAGTGCCTTCTTCTGGAATCTCTCCTGAAGGACCTATCTGAGACTGTTTTATTTTATAGTTAATGTTTTTTTAAATAAGTAAAATACACTCTAAACTAGCAATAAAAAATGCAGTAAACCAGTAACAGTTTAGTATCACTATCCAGTCTTATATACGGTACATAATTAGGTGCTCTACTTTTACATGATGGGCAGTGCTGTAAGTTTGTTTACACCAGCATCACCACAAACTCACAGTGATGCATTTAACTATGGCATTATGACGGCTATGACATCATCAGGGGATCAGAATTTTTCAGCTTATCTATGAGACTGCTGTCACATACGCAGTCTGCATTTGACTGAAACATTGCTATTTGGTGGTACATGATTTCATATCTCAAATAATGAAAGGATATAGCAAAAATTATTCATCATTTACATGAAATTCAAATTTAGCTGGGTATCCTGTGTTTTATCTGGCACTCTGTTAGTGGAAATACTATCATTTAATTTCATTCTTGTCTAAGAGATAGTAAGTGACATTTGACAAACTAAGAAGCCAAAAGTGTATTTAAATAAAACAATCTGGTTGCTGAACATTTGTGTGGAAATAATAGTAGGCTGTGTACTCTACTTAGTGGAAGAGAATATATTTTTTATCATCCTTGATTATATACACTATAGGTACACTTAATATAAGATTTTTAAAGGCCACAAATCATCCTTTGAACTTTCCATTTACAAACCACACTGAATGAACAACCTGAGCTCCTGCCACCAACCTTTTCAGTTGATGGTTATCCTATTTCCTTAGATTTCCATTCCACTTGGTTAAAAGTAAGAATGTTCTTTCGATGCTACATCGGTAATGTATTTTCAATTCATCAGCCCATTAGCGTTGGGCTGATCCTCTCTCAGACAGCTGAGCTACCCACGTAGCTTTGCGTTTTATAGTTTGTCTGATAAATCTTTTCAAGCACGAGGCTTCCAGGGTTGTGGGTGTGTGGAAAAGAGGGGGAAGAAGAATCCCTCCTCAACCTCAGGCACCTGCGGTCCCCCTGACATGTACCAGAAGGGCTCTAATGAGTAAAACTGCCACCCTTCTGCCCATGGAAGCCGCCGCCTGTGGGAAATAAACATTCTCTTTTCTAATGCTTCTTAAGGGCAGGTTTAAAAAAAAAATCAAGAAGCCTTTTGCTGGAGATGACCTATTTATTAGATTATAGTACTATCCAAGGTTTTCATAAACCACCTGAATCCCTTCTCTTAACCACCCCAAACACTGTGCTTTTAAAGATCCCTTTTGGCTGTTGTCAAGATGCAGTCATAAAACCTATTAAGCAAGTGCCCCCAGAATTTCAATGTCATAATGAATGTGCATAAGTTATCTGTTCCCGTGGTCTGTTTTCAGGATTGACTGCTCCTGTGGGCCTCCAAACACAAGTCCATCCATTCCTGCTTCGTGTATTACTGACCTTGCTGTAGTCCTGCTGTCTTCGTGGAATGCTAACAGGAGACTTTAGGGTAAATAAACAGCTTTATGTTCTGGTTTTGTGATGAAAAAAAAGTTCAAGTTGACCTCAGAGACTATATTTGCAAAGATAATTTGAAAAAATAATCATGACATATTCAACAGAATATTATCATTCACCAGTTAGGTGTTTCACTATAGGAATTACAGAGAAGCAAGAAATGTGGTTTCTGCCTTCAAGAAATCTGTAGTAAGGGGGTGGGGAAAGGCTGGGTGGGGTGGTGCAGGCCTATAGTCCCAGCAGCTCTGGAGTCTGAAGCAGGAGGATCGTTTGCAGTCACAGGGCACTGTCATCACCTTTCTGAATAACCACTATACTCCAGCCTGAGTGACACAGTGGAGCTTGTCTCTAAAACAATTTTTTTTAAATGTGTCGTAAGCAAAAGAAATAAGACGTGCTAAATGGCATGTTAAATAGCCATGGAAGGCTGTACCTTATCACATGCATTGCAATATTTTATACACATTGGAAAATAGAACAATATTTCTAAGAATTTTTCCTCACTAATTTTATGGTTGTCAAAACATTAAAACGGTGAGAGCTGAATTTGTCTCTGCAGGTGCAGAAGCTGGGCACAGAGACCGTCTGCCAAGGAGAAGGTGAATTGTAACACCTTCGTAAGAAGAATATACTGAAAAGCACAAGTGGGAGGTTGTTCCTTTTGGCAAAGAATCTATTTTTGAAGCTAGATATTGAATATGTTCATGCTTATAATGAACATACAGGTCAACCTCCATAGTTGACCACCACCTCCCTCCATCGATCACCTCCTCAAGTTTTGACCAAATTTTCATAGATGTCTGTGTCAGTACAGTAGGTCTGGTTCCTTATGTTGACCTCCTCTGTATGCTGACCAGTTTGTTACAGTCCCTTGGGTGGTCAACTTCCAGGGGTTCTACTGTATTTATGAGCACATATTCAAACACATTTTTTGAGTAACTACGATATTCTAGACCCTTACATTACAGTGATGAACAATGTAAAGAAGGTCTTTGCTCTCGTGGAGCTTATATTCTTTATAACAATGTTTTCAATAAAAAAAAAGCATTATGTGTATTCCTATAACTAAGAACTATCAGAGAAGAATACTCTGGTGTGCTGCTCACCTCTCCTTGTCCTCTTCCCAGCAGCATTTCTCTCTGCCCAGCTCCCCATGTCACAGCAGGCATTTGAGGCAGAGATTAATGGAATCATCCTCAAGATGCTATCATGAATATAAAATGAAAACTGGCCCAGCAAAGTTTTGCAGAAATCCTCAAAACTTAAAAAAAAAAAAAATCCTATCATCCCATCCCACCAATTGTAATTGATGTAAACTTTATAAATTGTTTTTGAAAAATTCAGAGAATTGGCTGGGCATCCAATGAATGTCCTTCATGGAGGACTCCACTCTCCACCATTCTGCTGTCTGGTCATTGGACATCCACTGGGTACCACAGGTCAGCAGTCATCACCACCCCCTGTTGAAGCTGAGATACCAGATGACCATCATCAACAGTGTTAGGTCATGGGCATGGTAGGTACCCTTGATATGATGTGATGAAGATGGCCCTTTACTTCTATGGCCTTCCTCCCAAAAAACACAGAACCCCAGTCTAATCATGAGAAAAACATCAGACAAATCCTGATTGAGGGACATGCTACAAAATACTAAGCAGTACTCCCCAAAACTGCTAAGGTCATCAAAACAAGGAAAGTCTGAGAAACTCACAGTCTAGAGGAGGCTAAAGAGACATGACAACTAAGTTCACGAACTCATCCTAGAAAAAGTGCTGTATAACTCATTACTGAATATGATTATAGTCACCTTCAAAACATTCCCCTTGGAAAGCTCTGCACTGTTGCCAGCATCTAGTCCACCCTTCATAGCAGTTTGGAACTCTCTCTGGAATGGCCAGCAGAGCTTTTGTCATACGAGGTCTGACAATTAAGTTCACAAATTCATCCTGGAAAGAGTACTTTGAAAGGTAGACCAAGCAGCCGGATACCAAAGCCCAGACAAATTAGCTCACAGAGTTAACCGTCATATTAAAAGAAACGGATTACAGGGACCAGGGAAATTTAGCTGGAGAGAGAGAAAATGACTCAGATGGTAGTCCAGAAATACTTGCAGCAAAACTCATGCTGAGATGGGATTAGGCAATATAACATGACGTTTAGGAGCACAGTCTTTGGAATCAGGCAGAACTGAAAAGGGTGAGCATGAAAGAATATTACCAGCATTCACACAGCCATGTAGTGGGAGACAGGATTTGAACCAACACTTCTGCACATTGTGAAGATGGGGTACGCAGTTTCTTTTGTGGGATGATTTGAGGGTTTCAGTTCTTTCCCCTTGGGATATATGAAATCTCTCCTTATTCAGGGGCAAAGGTTTTTAATTACTTGGAAGGACTTATACAGGAACATAGGAAATATCTACTTTCATAATCTAAAGTTGCTGAGGGTTGAAAGTGGGCTAGAAAATTGCATGCAGTTGAGAAGTTTGCTTAAGAGTGACTATTTAAGGAATAACAGCAAATAAACTGAAGAAACGTAAATCTGATTAAGCAAAACTGTTTTGCAATCATGAGGACTTTTCCATGAATCTTAGAAGATGATCAAAATCAAGCTAAGCCCTTCTGTAACTCAGAAGAAAAATGTTGAAGGAGACAACATTAAAATATCTAGCATTTAAAATATTGATTTCCATCACACATCTTCTATTTTGCATTGTTCATGATCCATTCAGGACAAAAGTTCAGGTCAGACTTACAAACTCCCTAACATAAAATATAGCTTGATTTATTTAGATAACATTTAATTAGCATAATTTAAGATTAGACAAGATGATTCATTTAAAAACGAAATGTTCTCTATACGGAGAATAAAAGAGGGCTAATTACAACTTTATGTCTATTCACCGATAAGGTAAATTGACCATGGTGATCTGTAACCTCTACTCTACTACTAGTTCATTTATCAGCTAACAACACTCCTCTACACCCTGCACTCCTGGTGGAAAATACCTTTAATTGTCAGCTACGGCCATGAGACCCTGGAGATTCAATTCTCTGATGAGGACAAGTTGCCTTGAGTCTATGAAATGTTATCCCAGGCATTTGCTGAACTGGAAGGGAGTAGCAAGTGGTGACAGAATGATGAATGTTATCTGTGACCTATATCACTTGTGCAAATGCCAGGAAAATCATTTCAAGGTGATTTCTCAGATATGTGTAGCAAATCATAAATCAAAACTGGTTGCTCACTGATAACACATGGTGTTCCCATGTCAATATCTAAGGTAGTCCTTAGACTGTAAGTTAAAAGTCGGTCTCAAAAACGTTAATATGTCTATTTTTAAAAATCCAGCAAGGAATGAGGCTAAAATAAAGTTTAAATGTCCATAATTAACCTCTTTTTCTCTAAGATACATTCTAAATTAACCACGAAATCCATTTTTAAATGTAGAGGTGGAATAAAGGATGAATTCTCCATTTTTTATTGAGTATTTCCAGTGTAGGCAACCCCCCTACATTGTAGGATTCAAGTCAGCAGAAATATTTGTGAAGTAGCAATGCCTCCTGAAACCCTCACGCCCAGTATCATATTCCACTGGAGTTCACTCTCCACACCCACTAATTGGCTGTGGCATCTTTGACACTTCACTCCAGGTAGTGCAAAAACTCCCAGGAAGGGGTCCACATAGGATTGTTCAGAGAAACAGAACCAGTAGGAAACATACAGGCTGGGCATAGGTGGCTCACACCTTAATCAGGGGTTCCAAACCAGCCTGAGCAAAGAGGTCCCAGCTCTACTAAAAATAGAAAAACTAGTGGGGCTTTATGGCAGGCGCCTGTGGTCCCAGCTACTGCAGAGGCTGAGGAAAGAGGATCTCTTGATCCCATGAGTTTGAAGTTGCTGTGAGCTATGACACCATGGCCCTCTACCCAGTAAGACTCTGTCTCAAAAAAAAAGACTCATACATACGATTGTGTGTGTACATACACACATGTTTATGTATGTACACACATACACATATGCATGTTGGGTTTATATGTGCATACTTATGTGTGTATGCACACACACACACACACACACACACACAGATTTACATTAAGGAACTGGCCCATGCAATTGTGGGGGCTGGCAAGTCTGAAATTTGTAGGGCAGTTCAGCAGCCTAGAAATTTGAGTAGGTTTTGATGTTGCATTCTTTTTTTTTTTTTTTTTTTTTAATTTCAGGTTAACGTGAGGGTACAAACAATCAGGTTACAATATTTGAATTTGTTAGGTAGACTCCCTCTTCCAGTTGTGTCCCACACCCAAAAGGTGTGCCATATAATATACCCTTACATTGTACCCCACACCCAAAAGGTGTGCCATCTAATATACCCTTACATTGTACCCATTAAGTGGGAGAACCTAAAACCTCCCCTCCGCTGTTCACCCTCCCTTATCCCCCCTCCCCCCAACTTGAATTGAAATGAATTTTTCTCCTATGTGGTATGTATTAGATCATCTACTGGCTTCATATTAGTATTGAGTACATTGGGTATTTGCTTTCCCATTCTTGTGATACTTTACTGAGAAGAATATGTTTCAACTCCATCCAGGTTAATATGAAAGATGGAAAGTCTCCGTCTTTTTATGGCTGAATAGTATTCCATGGTATACACTTACCACAGTTTGCTAATCCATTCCTGAGGTGATGTGCATTTAGGTTGTTTTCACATCTTGGCAAGTGTAAATTGGGCTGCAACAATCCAGTGTAAATGTCTTTATGATAAAATGATTTTTTTTTCTTCTGAGTAGATGCCTGTAGTGGGATTGTGGGGTCAAATGAGAGGTCTAATTTGAGTTCTTTGAGGATTCTCCATACTTCTTTCCAAAGATGTTGTATGAGTTTGCAGTCCCACCAACAGTGTAAAAGTGTTCGCTCTTTCCACATCCACCCCAGCATCTGCAACTTTGGGACTCTGTGATGTGGGCTACTCTTACTGGGGTTAGGTGATATCTCAGCGTGGTTTTGATTTGCATTTCTCGGATGATTAGGGCTGATGAGCATTTTTTCATATATTTGTTAGCCATTCGTCTGTCTTCCTCAGAGAAAGTTCCTGAGGAAGTTCATGTCTCTTGCCCAGTGATACATGGGATTGTTAGCTATTTTTTTGTTGTTGATTAATTTGAGCTCTTTATTGATCTTAGTTATCAAGACTTTGTCAGATCCAATGCTGCATTCTTGACGCAGATTCCCTTCTTTGTGAAACCTTATGTTTGCTCTTTGCTCTCGAGACTTCTAACCGTTTGGGTGCAGTCCACCTATGTTATAGAGGGTAATCTACTTAATGTCAACTGATTTTTTTTTTTTTTTTTTAGAGATGGAGTTTTACTTTGTTGCCCTTGGCAGAGTGCCCTGGTGTCACAGCTCCCAGCAACCTCCAGCTCTTGGGCTTAGGCAATTGTCTTGCCTCAGCCTCCTGAGTAGCTGGGACTACAGGTGCCCGCCACAATGTCCGGCTACTTTTTTGTTGCATTTTGGCCAGGGCTGGGTTCGAACCCACCACCCTTGGTATATGGGGCCGATGCCCTACTCACTGAGCCACAGGCGCCACTCAATGTCAACTGATTATGAATCACATCTACCTTCATAGCAACATCTGACCAGTATTTGACCAACTATAAGGGCACCGTGGCCTGGCCAAGTAGACCTAAGAATGTCCGCCATCACAGGGTCATCAGCAGAGGGCCCTCTGACACCTACCTCTGCTGCCCCTCCTTCCTGGAGTGCCTGCCTCTCACACTCCACCTCTTCCCTCCTAGCTCTTTTCCCACCTCATTCCATCTCTCACAGTGTTTTATTTTCTTCATAGCAATTTTGTTTTGTTCATGAAAATTAAATTGTTTTGCTTGTTGTTTCTCTGACCCACTAGAATGTAAGTTCTATTACAGCAGACCCAGGACTGCCTCATTGATCACTTTTTATGTCAAAAAAAATAGTGCCTGGAATAGAGTAGGTTTTCAATAAAATTTACAGAATTAATTAATAAGCCCTAGGAGGCATTTAGCTCATTCTTTTACTGGATAAGAAATTTATAAAAATGTGTTTACTTATGCTAAGTTGAAATCACCCCCATATTATACTCCATTTGTCCTAGATTTGTCTTCTGAACCATAGAAAATAATTCTGTTCCTCATTCTCTATCCCAAAGCATTGGAATATTCTTATCTCTGGTTACTCTCTTCTTATCCAGGCTAAGTGCCTTCCATATCTCTAGATTACGGTTTCCAGAAACTACCCTAACTTGTTTGCATCCAGTTAAAATATTTTTCTCTTAACATGAGCCTGCCAGGGTAGTGCTTTGTAACTAATGAGAGAAACTAGACTATCACTTCTGAGACCTGAATGTTATAACTCTATTAGTTCTACCTAAAGTATCACTATCACTCCTAGGAGTTACATCACACTCTTTTCTTTTCTTTTTTTTTGCAGTTTTTGGCCAGGGCCGGGTTTGCACTCTACTCCTACTGCTGCCCTTGGCATCACACTCTTAAACACACATAAACATCCATGGTAGGATCCATGGTAGGATGGTAGGTAGTCATTTATTAAGTAGCTGTTTTGTGCTGAGCAGAGTGTTATTTTATTTTATTTTTTGAGACAGAGTTTCACTATGTTGCCCTCACAGCTCCCAGCAACCTCCAACTCTTGGGCTTAAGCAATTCTCTTGGCTCAGCCTCCCAAGTAGCTGGGACTTCAGGCACCCGCCACAATACCTGCCTATTTTTCATTGCAGTAGTCATTGCTGTTTGGCAGGCCAGGACCAAACCCACCATCCTCGGTGTATGTGGCTGGCACCCTACTCACTGACCTACGGGTGCTGAGCCTGAGCAGAGTGTTTTATAGGATTGTGTCTGGCTCAGATCGGAAAAAAAAAAAAGACCCTATTACACATAATTAGAGTTTTCAGAAGAAACTAAAGGACATCTAGGCTTGTTTTCTCACTTTATGAAAACTGCAGTGGGATCCCAGAGTAGCTAGGTATGGAAAGATAATGAACAAGACAAAACAGAATGAAATTCAGCAATGTCCTATGGTGGAGACAAGAAAAGCAGTACAAGAAGTTTAAAGGAGGAAGAAAATAAGTGATGCTTTGAGTAGCTGATGAGACTCTCACAGAAAACAGAGGCCTGGGCGTAGAGGTGTGGAGAGAATTAGGTAGATGGCAAACAAAGATGATATTTGGGAAAAGTGAACTCTTTGGGGACTATGAGATAAGACCGAGCATGGTATGTTTTTGAGACAAACTAACAAGAAAAAAATGGCATTTATATAAAATGCCAATGTCATATGATATATAATTAATTAAATAATTTTATGTGGGTTTTGTAAATGTAAAAATTACAATTTTACAGAAACTCTGGAGACCAGTAAGTACATGCATATATCAAGAATAGTAGTAACTATTCACCAAAATAATGTATATATCATTGTGCTTTTTATAGCCCTAAAGTACTATAAAAGTACTAAAGGTAGGCTTTTATGCTAAAGTACTAGAGCCTACCAATAGATTGATAAAAAAATGTAAGTTTTGAACTTAGAAAGGATGAAACTAATTCACAAAAAGGAATTTTTTTTTTTTTTTTTTTTTTGAGACAGAGCTCAAGCCATTGCCCTGGGTAGAGTGCCATTGCATCACAGCTTACAGCAACCTCCAACTCCTGGGCTTAAGTGATTCTCTTGCCTCAGCCTCCCAAGTAGCTGGGACAACAGGCGCCCGCCACAATGCCTGGCTATTTTTCTTTTTTTTGGCTGTAGTTGTCATTGTTGTTTGGCAGGTCCGGGCTATATTTGAACCTGCCAGCTCTGGTGTATGTGGCTGGCACCTTAGCCGCTTGAGCTACAGGCACACCGAGCCACAAAAAGGAATTTTTAGTTCTTTAAGTTTTCTTATGAGTCTGTTCTCTGTATTTATCATAGCATAATTTGTGGAAAGAAGAAAGTTAGAAAGGAAGGGAGGAGGGAGGAAGGAAATTCTATAACTAAAGTTCTATATTATTAGAGGTGGCAGTTGTGTAATAATGTGAAAGAATTAAATGTCATGGAATTGGTTAGTTTAAAATAATTAATCTTGGCCGGGAGTGGTGGCTCACACCTATAATCCTGACACTCTGTGAAGCAGGTGGATTGCTTGAGCTCAGGAGTTGGAGGCCAGCCTAAGCAAGAGCGAGACCCCATCTCTACTAAATAGAAAGAACTAGCCAGGTGTGGGGACACATGCCTGTCAGCTACTGGGGAGACTGAGGCAAGAGTATCTGTTGAGCTTGGAGGCTGCTGTAAGCTGTAATGATACCACAGCACTGTACCCAGGGCAAAAGAGTGAGACTGTCTCAAAAAAAAAAGAAGGCTCGGCACCTGTGGCTCAAGGTGCTAAGGTGCCAGCCACATACACCTGAAGTGGCAAGTCAGTTTCAAATCCAGCCCGGGAACACCAAAACAACAAAAAAATAGCCGGGCGTTGTGGCAGGCGCCTGTAGTCCCAGCTACTTGGGAGGAGGAGGCAGGAGACTCGCTTGAGCCCAGGAGTTGGAGGTTGCTGTGAGCTGTGATGCTATGGCACTCTACCCAGGGCGACAGCTTGAGGCTCTGTCTCAAAAAATAAAAATTAAAAAAAAATTAATCTTATGTGAATCTAATCTCAATTTTTAAAAATGTCTGGTTGCTTGCATACTATTAGAGAAAGTAGATAATAATGTAGCAAGAGAGATACCTAAAAATCCTCCTTTTATTGGTTCATAAATAACAGGAGATTCTTTGCATGCAGGAGATTCACAAGCCATATTTATCTTGACCTGGGTGGGAGTGTTATATGACATATGACATTATAAATCATATAACATTGGTATTTTGTATAAATGACATTTATTCTTGTTAGTTTATCTCCAAAACATACCATACAACTAAATCTAGCATTTGATTACTGTCTTTGACATTGATTATGCACCTCTGGTTAAGTCATGTAATCAAACTGAATATAGTATCATCAACACTAAAATGAAGACACTGAATACCCGTCTCACTGAACTGTTGGAAGGACCAGACATGGCCATATGTATGAAAGTAGCTTTGTATTACTCATTCAACAAATGCGTTTGGAGCTTCTCTGTGGTAGAGACTGCCTAGGCACTGGAGACACAGCCATAAACCACGGGCTCAAATCCCTGCCCTCGTTGCCTTACAGAGATTGACAATAAACAAGAAAATATCTAGAATGGCAAATGGGGATAAGTGCCAGGGAAGGCAATAAAGCACAGAGGGAGATTGAAGTGTGTGCTGGAAGGAAGTGTACATAATTACATAGGGAATCCAGGGGAAGAAAGCATCACTAAAAATGTGACTTTGGGGTAAAAATGTGCAGAAAATGTGAGCGTTGGCCATGTGCTACTTGAGGTAAGAGTGTTTCGGGTGGGTGTTCAGCGTGTTTAGAACCACCAGGTTGCTGTAGCAGAGTGAGGTGAGATTCGGACAAGATGACTGTAGGACTTGCAGGTCTTAATTAGAACTTCGCCTTTTATTTACAACGAGATGGGAAACGTTGAAGGGTTTGGAGTACAGGCAGAACATGAGCTCATGCGGGTGTGTTGGGGATGGACTGAGAAGGGTGGGTGTAGCAGCAGGGGCCCAGGAAGAAGGTGATCTCAGCACTGCAGAGGCGAAACATCCAGGGCTCCCACCAGGGTGCGGGCAGCAGGGGTAAGACCTGGTTGAACTTGGGGCATGTTAGTGAAGGTAAAGACCATGGGTTTTGTTAATGTGAGGACAAAGAGAAGATTCAAGGGTAACACACCAAACATTTGGTCAGAGCTGTGGAACCACGGAATTGTTATTGACTCAGATGGGGAAGGATGAAGGAGGAGCGGCAGGGGAGGTGGAGGAAGGAGAGAAGATCACCAGCTCAATTTCAGGAGTGCTAAATTCAGACCATTGATCTCCCAGTGAAGTACTGAGAGCTCAGTTGGATATGTGAGTCTAGAGACCAAGACAGAGGCACAGACTTGGAGATAGAAATTCGGGAATCCACATATAATACTTGGCATTTGCAGATTGTCAAATGCTATTCGAATACAAACTTAATTACCTAGCAATTGCTCATGAACATAATGCAACAGCAAACATTGACCCACTTGAACGCTGTTTTGAGCCCCAAAGATACTTTTTGAAGGCTATTTTATTTTTTTTAGAGACAGAGTCTCACTCTATCGCCCTAGGTAGAGTGCATGGCGTCACATGGCTCACAGCAACCTCCAACTCCTGGGCTTAGGCGACTCTCTTGCCTCAGCCTCCTCAGTAGCTGGGACTACAGGCGCCTGCCACAATGCCCGGCTATTTTTTTGTTGCAGTTGGGCTGGGCCGGGTTTGAACCCACCACCCTTGATGTATGGGGCCGGGGCCCTACTCACTGAGCCACAGGCGCTGTCCTGAAAGTTATTTTAAGCAGAAAATAGATCATATGCAAATGTTGAGTGTTTCTTCTACTTCTCAACTATTTTATTGCTCATCTTAAATACTAAGAAGTTCTGAGAAAATTAATTATAGGCTTACAAAGTATTATCAATTGGAAGTTCTGAGAAGACCATGTAATGATGTTTTCTTCAAGAATGCTTATCTTCTGAGAATTTGAAAAGCTCAAATGTGAAATGCACAGTCTTAAATATGAAGCTGCTGGGTCAGCCACTGTCCTGATAGTCATCATGTTGTGAAGGGGAATTCTGCCATTCTTTGATAAGAAATATGCTGGTAGTTTAAAACATGCATATGATCAAATCTCCCACTCCTTAAAGAGAATCAGAAGAAATACCTATTTAAACACTGAAAAACTAATCATCTGAGGATGAAACAGCATAAAGATGACAGTACAGAGGAGGGGTTCCAAGAATAATGACTGATCTCTGCAAATCTTGAACTTATGTTAAACATCAGAATATATATAATTTTTTGCTGTTACATATCTACACGTGAAGTCATAAAAATATGAATGGAAAGACTTGGTGTCAAAAATGCGATCTCCTTTTGAAATATTTGGGGTATCAGTACTTAAAAGTAAATTCTTGAAGTTTTGGTTCTGGAAATGGGGAAGTGGCTTGTATTGGACTAACTCTTCTTAACGTAATAGTTATAAACTCTGGACAAACATAAAATGTAAATATTTGTAGGCCCTGGAAAAATCTCCAAAGTTAGGTAGAAATTGGAGGGCATTGAACACTTCAAAAGAGGGAACCCCTCTGGTAGATTTATTTGGTAGATTTATTTTTCAATGAATTTTCTCATTTCATCTCAGTCTAATTTATTGATTTCCAATTTTTCATCACACTTTCTTATCCCTTACATGCCCACAAAATATGTCTTTATTGTACCTTTTTATTTTTGAATAATATTTCTGCTGGATATAGAATTCTAGGTCTGTCCTCTATTATTTCTGATAACAAATCAGATTTTATTCTTATCTTTTCCCTCATTTTGTCTGGAGATTTTAAGGTTTTCTGTTTATTTCTAGGCCAGGCACAGTGGCTCACGCCTATAATCCTAGCACTCTGGGAGGCTGAGTTTGGTGGATTGCCTGAGCTCATAGGTTCCAGACCAGCCTGAGCAAGTGTGAGACCCCCACCTCCAAAAGTAGCTGGTTTTGTGGCAGGTGCCTGTAGTCCCAGCTACTTGGAAGGATGAGGCAAGTGAATGGCTTGAGCCCAAGAGTTTGAGGTTGCTGTGAGCTAGGATGTCACCGCACTGTACTGAGGGTGACAAAGTGAGACTTTGTCTCAAAAAAAAAAAAAAAAAAGATTTTCTCTTTATTTCTATTTATGTCTTAGGTGACTCAAGGATCATGCACAAAAATATCAGACAACATAAAGAATTCATTAGGCCGCTCGCCGCCTGTGGCTCAAGCAGCTAAGGTGCCAGCCACATACACCTGAGCTGGAGGGTTCGAATCCAGCCCAGGCCTGCCAAACAACAATGAGGGCTGCAACCAAAAAAATAGCTGGGCATTGTGGCAGGCACCTGTAGTCCCAGCTGCTTGGTAGGCTGAGGCAGGAGAATCACTTGAGCCCAGGAGTTGGAGGTTGCTGTGAGCTGTGATGCCACTGCACTCTACCCAGGGCCACAACTTGAGGCTCTGTCTCAAAAAAAAAGAATTCATTAGGATGAATTTTAACATAACAAAATCCACAGTGCAATAGGCATTATAAGCAGAGAGCCATAACATTTTGAAAGCTAATTTTATTTTTCTAAAACTATCGTATGTGTATCTAAACACACAATATGTGTGCATATACAGAAGATGCCAAAAAATATATACACATTTTAGGATAGGAAAATCTGTATTAAAATTATAATACTCAATATATACTGATAACTAAAGATGAATACAAGTCACGTCGAGCATCTCATGTAATTTCAGAAGTCAAATGTGACTGAATATTAATTACCATTCTAATCGTTTTTTCTTGTCTTAAAATGTGTATACCTTTTTTTGGCACCCTCTGTATATATGCCAAGTAGTATAATGAGCTCAGCAGTCCCCTGGCCTACCCTTCCCTATCCTACTCCCACTACTCTGAGACAAACATTTGCAAATCTTTTGAGCATTGCTTGTGGTATTTCCTCCATCTATCTGAACCACATGTTCATACTGCTATTTCTTTCCTCCACCAGGATGCTGGGATTTCTTTCTCCCTCTTCCCACATTAGGTCTTCTTTATTCAGGATCCTTTATCTTCTTTCTTGGTTCCTCCCTCCTCCCCGTGGCTCATGGGAGTGTTCACGGGAGAGAGTGCACATCTCACACGTGGCACCCACCACGACGCCCGGCTAGTTTTCAGAGGAGGGTCTCACTCTTGCTCAGGGTGGTCTCACACCCCTGAGCTCAAGTGATCCGTCCACCTTGGCCTCCCACAGTGCTAGGATTACAGGCGTGAGCCACCAGGCCTAGCCTGAATCCAAATCTTAGAGAATAAATTATTTTAATAAAGGAGTTTATTCTGTGAAGTTTGGATTTAGTCAAGGGGCCACACGTAGCACATTCTCTTTTCTTCAGCCCCCGAGCGGCCATTTTCTGGGGTCCCTAGAATCATCCGACTCCTGGATTGCATTAGCTTCCCTCACTTGCCAGTTATTCTTCACAGTTTGTTTTTACTGTGAAAGGGTGACCACCTAGCTTAAAGGTAAAGCACTTTCCTAATTCACCCAAGATTTGGGCCTTTCATGACTGTCCACAAGTAAACCAAAAACTGAGCAGAAGTTATTATTAAACTGCACAGTGAATTGGACTAAGTCTAATTTTTAATTTATATAACAGGGAAAACTTTTTTCCATAAAGAAAAGAACCTTTGCATTTAAATAAAGATAGACATATTAACAAACACCTCTAAAATCTCAGTGGGAAGCTGTTCAAAAGCTATGCATGTAGTTACCCATTAAAGGCTGGGTAGTAATTTTAAAATGCAAAGCTAGTATTTATCTTTCAGCAAAGCTGAAAAGAACTGCATGGATTTCCTGACTTTTTACTTTTTTTGTTGTTTTTTTTTTTTAACACAACCTCCCCCAGATACTCCATTGTGACCAAAATAAAAAATCATGCATCTTAAGAAATTTTTTAAAAATGAGAATGAAAATTGGAATGTCATGAATCACTTGCCTTTATTATGTCCCTCTAGTGCTTCTAAAATGTACTGTAGAGCTCTCGAACTTTTTTGGTGGTGGGGGGGTGAGGGATGGGGCAGGAACTTGATGATATATCATATTACCGTAAAACCTTCTTCTAAACAAGTCGCTGGGCCTGGAAACATATTGATAAAGATCAGGTCCACAAAGTCATTCTGACAGAAGCAAACATACTTGAGGTGATATAATTTATTACTTCCTCCTAAGCCAGACAACTCAGAACTTATTTGTGTAAAGGCCCAAGTGAGTGTAACAGTCTAAGCACAACAGGAAGCAGCCGCTTACTGACAGACAGCCCCGTCTCAGGTTCCCAGCCCTGCCCTGTGACCCTGCGGGACTCCTACAGTCACCCTTAGGGATGTTTTGTGCCTAAAGTTAGGACTGAGTGTTTTGGGCTCACTGTCTTTTGCTCCTCCAGATAGGGGCCCTCCTAGCTTCTACCTACAACCTGTGACCTCTATGAGGAAGGTTCGGAAGTACCCCCAGGACTGCAATGCCTCTTAGCCAACACGCTTGGGCACCACTGAAGGGCTATGCCGTTCTTGCTCTTGTATCCATAGAAAGCAACAAGTTGTGAACACTGATAAAAAACCAACACCCCACGTATACTCTTGCTTTAGTAGAAAAGCTATTCCAGGGTGATGTGATGTGGTTTCTTTTCTTTGGAGCGGGCTGTTGGGAAAAACTCTGCATTTCATTTGGAACTTGATACCGATGGAATAACAACTCTCCATTTCTCCTTTCCCTTAACCCCTGGCAACCAGCACTCTCCTCTCTGCTACTGTGAATCAATTTTAATACCCCTCTAAATGGAATCGTGCAGTATTTATCTTCTGACTGGCTTAAAATTCCCTTAGCATGATATCCTCCGGCTTCATTTATGTTGTTGCATATGGTAGGCATTCCTTCTCTTTATGGCTGATGAAGGCTCCATTTTTGTATACAGCACATTTTCTTTATCCCTTTTTCTGTCAGTGGATGTTTAGATGTTTCTCATCTTGGCTATTGTGAGGGATGCTGCAGTGGATTTAAGGGTGCAGCTATCTCTGCACAGTACAACATCCTGGTTTCAATTCTTTCAGACCTATACCTAGAAGTGGGATTGCTGGATCATATGGTAGTTCTATTTTGAATTTTTAAGGAATATCCATATGGATAATTAAATAGAATGTAGTATTCTGTATGACATCCTGGAACAGAAAATGGGCATACTAAGGAAATCTAAATAAAGTATGTACTTTAGTTAATGATGACATATCAATGCTGGTTCATTACTGAGACAAATATACTATATTAATGTAAGATGTTTAACAATGGGGAAACTGGCTACAGGTTATAAAACAATGCTCTGTATTAACTTTGTAATTTTTCTGTAAATCTAAAACTATTCTAAAGTTAAGTTTATTTAAAATTGTAAAATAAGATACACTAAAATGTTAACAGTGGTGAGATATTTTTAATCATATCTTTTAGTGTTATATTGTTATTTATTACTTATCAATTAGTCAACTGATGAAATAGATTAACTAAAAAAAAATCACTAGTATAATGCACTAATTTTTTTGCTAGCATTTACTTAGCTGTTTGTTGTTCAAATTGCTCAAAAATGATTAAGTATCAATAAGAACCCAAATGAAACTCAGATTCTTAATCAGAAAAACCATTAATTGTTAAAAAAATTAATTTTCTTAATAAGGCAGTCTTTTGAAAATCATTTTCAGAATTGCAGTATCATAGAACACTACTACCCTGTGATGACTCATGATATAGCAGGTAAATTATGCTCAGATATTTTTTAACTTTTTCCACAACATTTTTCTTCCTCTCTTTTTTTTTTAGAGACAGAGAGTCTCACTTTCTCACCCTTGGTAGAGTGCTGTAGCGTCACAGCTCACAGCAACCTCCAGCTCTTGGGCTTAGGAGATTCTCTTGCCTCAGCATCCTGAGTAGCTGAGACTACAGGTGCCCACCACAACGCCTGCCTATTTTTCTGTTGCAGTTTGGCCGGAGCCAGGTTCGAACCTGTCACCCTCAGTATGTGGGGCCAGAGCCCTACTGACTGAGCCATAGGCACTGCCCACAAGATTTCTCTTATATCAATATCTGTTTTAAAAATTTCAGAGGCTCGGCACCCATAGCACAGTGGTTACGGCGCCAGCCACATACACATGGCAGGTTCGAGCCCGGCCCGAGCCAGTTAAACAACAATGACAACTGCAAGAGAATATAGCCAGGCATTGTGGCAGGGCGCCTATAGTCCCAGCTACTGGGGAAGCTGAGGCAAGAGAATCGCTTGAGCCCAAGAGTTTGAGCTTGCTGTGAGCTGTGATGCCCAAGACTTTGAGCTTGCTGTTAGCTGTGATGTCATAGCACTCTACTGCGGGTGACATAGGGAGACTCTGTCTCAAACAAACAAAAAAAATTCAGAATATTAGGAGGTACACATGTTTTGCTTACATACATTGCTTTTTGCACCAATTGAGTCAAGGTTATAAATGTGCCCCCCACCCAGTGTTCACCATACCCAGTAGATATGACTTTATCCATCCCTTCTCCCCCTTCACTCAGCTTTATTTATTTATTTATTTTTTTGAGACAAAGTCTCACTATGTTGCCCTGGGTACAGTGCCATGGTGTCATAACTCACAGCAACCTCATACTCTTGGGTTCAAGAGATACCCGAGCCTCAGTCTCCAGAGTAGTTGGGACTACAGTCACCTGCCAAAGCACCTGGCTAGTATTTTTCTATTTTTAGTAGAGTTGGGGGTCTTGCTCTTTCTCAGGCTGGTCTCAAACACCTGAGCTCAGGTGATCCACCTGCCTTGGCCTCCAGAGTGCTAAGATTACAGGCGTGAGCCACTGTATGCAGCTTCCTACCTTGATTTTCATTAAGATTTACTTCCGGGAGGTGCCTGTGGCTCAGTGGGTAGGGCACCAGCCCCATATACTGAGGCTGGTGGGTTCAAACCCAGCCCCGGCCAAAACTGCAACAACAATAAAAAACTAACACACACACACACACACACACAAGACTTACTTCCGTATGTCCACGTAAGTATTGATCAATCAGTTCCAACCTGATACTGAGTACATGTATTTGTTTCTCCGCTTCTGTGAAATTTCACTTAGAGGAATAGTCTTCAGTTCCATCTGGGTTGTCATACTAGATTGCCATTTGTCTTTATATCTGAGTAATACTCTATAGTATGAATATACCAGATTTTATTAATCCATTCAGGCATTGGTGGGCACTTGGGTTGCTTCCATGTCTTTGGAATTGTGAATTGTGCTGTTGTAAAGACTTGTGTGCAGGTGTCCTTTTTATAAAATGACCTTTTTTTCTTTAGTACATACCCAGCAGTGGGTCATGGTAGGTTTACTTTAAGTTCTTTAAAGTATCTCCATACAATTTTCCATGGAGGTTGTGCTAATTTACAGTCCCTCTAACAATGTATAAGATTTCCTTTCTCTCTGCATCCACACTAGTATCTGTTGTTTATAGACTTAATAATATGAGCCATCCTTGTTGAGTTATGTGATATCTCATTGTGGTTTTGATTCAGATTTCCCTGATGATTAGAGACATTGAACATTTTTCCATGAGTTTTTTTGTCATTAGAATATCTTCCTTTGAAAAATGTCCTTTCATCACCCTTTAATTGGGTTGTTTAGTTGTTTCTTATTGTTTTGCTTGAGTTCTTTGCAGATTCTGGTTTTCAGTCCTTTATCAGATGTATAGCATGCAAATATTTTTTCTATTCTGTGGATTGTCTATTTGCTCTTTTGATTGATACAATTCCAGTTAAAATATCAATGCCATCTTTCACATAACTAGAGAAAATAGTTCAACGCTTCATATGAAACCAGAAAAGACCCCGAATAGCCAATGCAACTTTACATAATAAGAAAGAAGTGGGAGGCATCACCTTACTAGACTTCAAGCTATACTATAAGGCTATAATAACCAAAACAGCATGGTACTGACACAAAAGACATAGAGCTATGGATCAGAACAGAGAACCCAGAAATGAAATCATCCTTGTATCCTCATCTGATTTTTGACAAAATAGATAAAAATGTACACTGGGAAAAGAATCCCTGTTCAATAAATGGTGCTGAGAAAACTAGAAAGCCACATTTAAAAGACTGCAATAGGATTCTCACCTCTCACCCCTCAGAAAAATTAACTCACAATTGATAAAGACTTGAACATAATGCAAGAAACTTTAAATTCTAGAAGAAAATGTTGGAAAAATATTTATTGATATCAGCCTAGGCAAAGAATTCATGAATAAGATCCCAAATGTAGTCACAGAAACAACAAAAATAAATAAATGGGACCTGATCAAATTAAAAAGCTTCTGCACAGACAAGGACACAATCAAAAGAGCACACATAGCAATATTTTTTAACTAATAATTCTGACAAATATATTTAGCCTGAGCAAAGTCAGTTAAAAAAAAAACAATAACTGGCTACTCTACAGAATTGCAAAGGAGACAAGTGTTCTCATGGATAAAATGAGTGTGCGGAGGGTTTATTCCTAAAATTAGAATGATGTAAAACTTATTTTGAATTTAGGATTAAAATTTGATTATAAGCTTATATGGAGGATACATTTCTTTAGAAAATAATTTAATTAAAATTCTAAGGAGAGCAAGATAACTCACAAACACATAAATTGACGTTAGTAGGATCAGAGTTGAGAGTTGAAGAAAAAAAGAGTACAATATAGTAAAAAATACATTGAACTGGACATGTTCTGGTCTTTCAGTCACTGAATGTCAGGTTCACACACTTGGCATGAGTCTGGGGAGGAATTCAAGCATGGGATGGGAGACTAAACTGCCTAAAGGGGTGACCTTGATATTCTGGGACTGTGGTGTCTAATCACACATCAGTCCTTAGATGGAGAGATGGAACAGCTGCCTTCAAAGACTGGAATGTTGCCATCTGGAATGATGTCAGTCCCTTTCAGCTCTGCCTTCTTAGTTTTCCTTGTGCAGCAAGATGGCCCCTATTCACTCTGAGCCTTCATTTTACTGCTAAGTATCTCTAGCAGAAAAAGAAATACCCTTTTTGTCAGCAGCTCAGAATTATGATCCATTTGTATAAGCCACTCCTTGGCTCGAATGACCATCCTTGAAGCTAAGCCACATAGACAAATGGGTCAAAGGTGTCTGCCCAAGGGGAAAATGGGGGAATACATAACAGAAGAGTATAGACACTGGACAGGTAAAAACAAGAGGTCCCCTATAAATCATAAGGGAGAAAGTTCACAGTAGCCATCAGGAACTGCAAAGTGACACATCACTTTGTATATCAAAAAAAGGAAGACGGTTTGAACAATCAGAACCAGCAGGGATATTCTGTCATAGGAGTTTCTGAGCAAAGATTAAGTTTTCTATAAGTGCAGTCTCTCAATGGAGCCCATCTATGGATTGACTGGTGACTGAACACCAGGGCCCTTCCCTCTGCCTCCACTGCTGCCCACCTCCTCAGACCACCATTGTATTTTAACTGTGCAATTGCAAATGCTTCCTAACTGCCTCCCACTTGCCCCTCTATCATTTGTTCTCCAGAGAGCAGCCAGGAGAAACATTCATTTACTCATTCAATAAATATTTATTGAGCTGTGGGTATGTACTGAACAGTGTTGATGGGATGGATATATCAGTGATCAAACAAACTTCTTCCAGGGAACTTAAATTCCAGTGTGGAAAGCAGAAAATAAACAATATAAATTGGTAAAACATATTATAGATTAAAGGGTGATAAGTGCCCAAAAGAAAGCAAGCAAACCAAGGGGTGTGCATGAAGTGTTAGCAGTGAGGTAGTCAGGTGGCCCAGGGAGGCTGCACTCAAAATGGTTTATTTTAATGAAGACCAAAAGGAAGTGAGGCACCAAGCTATGCCAACATTTGAGGGATGAGAATTCTGAGCAGAGGGAAGAGCCAGAGGAAAAGCCCAAGGCAGGAGCACAGAGAGAAGGCTCTGTTGGAGCAGAGCCAAGAAGGAAGACCAGTAGGAGAGGGACGGCACCTGGGGCTCAGTGAGTAGGGCTCCAGACACATATACTGAGGGTGGCGGTTTGAACCCAGCCCCCACCAAACGGCAACAACAACAGCAACAAAAATAGCTGGGCATTGGCAGGCACCTGTAGTCCCAGCTACTCAGGAGGCTGAGGCAAGGGAATTGCCTAAGCCCAAGAGCTGGAGTTTGCTGTAAGCTGTGATGCCACTGCACTCTACTGAGGGCAACAAAATGAGACTCTGTCCCTTAAAAAAAAAAAAGACCAGGAGAGGAGGAGACTAGATGACTGGTGGTGAGATAACCACGGACCTTTGAGGTCACCATAAGGACCTGTTTTAACTTGGAAGAGATCAGAAGCTATTACAGGTCTTTTAACAAAGTGGTGAAATCTGTCTTATGTTCTAAAAGGATCTGACTGCCGCATGCATATACTGAAGGGGAAGCCAGGCAGAAACAGATGCTCTGTTGGGAGGTTGCTGCAACAACTCAAGTGAGACACAAAGTTGCTTGGATTATGACAGGCACAATTTGGGGGTGGGGTATTTAATATGCAAATCTAATCATATCAGATTCTGCTTAATTCCTTGCAAGGAGAATTTTGTCCTATGACATATGATAGAAAGTCTGAACTCCTCCCCAGTCCTGCCAGGCCCTATGTGATCTAGGTCTTGCCTCCCTTTCTGACCTCATCCCATACTGTTCTCCCCCCTAGAAAATGCCCTCCTCATTCCCTCTCCTCTGTGATGCCTTTTATATGACTGCTCCTTCTGTCCGTCAGGTCTCAGTCAGTATTCAGCCTCAGGCTGTAGTATATAGGAGGCAATAAATGAGGACTTGTTATTATAAATAAATAGACTGAGGCTGTGTAAGGTTGCTGACACCTGTCATCTTAGCACACTGCAAGGCCAAGGCTGGAGGACAACTTGAGGTCAGGAGATTAAGATCAGCCTGAGCAACATAGCAAGACCCTGTCTCTACAAAAAAATAGAAAAATTATCTGGATATGGTGGTAGGCTGCTGTAGTCCCAGCTATTCTGGAGGCTAAGTCAGGAGGATTGCTTGAGCCCAGGAGTTTGAGGCTGAAGTGAGATAAAATGATGACACTGCACTTTAGACTGGCAACAGAATGAGATCCTGTCTCAAAAAACAAACAAACTGAGGTGGGATAACTTTATTTTCCATTTCACTCCTCAAAAAATAACCCCATTGGCCAGGCAGTTATTGGCCAGGTGGCTCATGCCTATAATTCTAGCACTCTGGGAGGCCAATGCAGGTGGATTACTTGAGCCCAGGAACTCAAGAACAGCCTGAGCAAAAGCAAGACTCCATCTGTACTCAAAATAGGAAAACTAACCAGGCATTGTGGCAGGTGCCTATAGTCCCTGATACTTGGGAGGCTGAGGCAAGAGGATCACTTGAGCCCAAGAATTTGAGGTTGCTGTGTGTAATTCTGCTCTTAGGGATGAAATGGTGAGGAAACGGCACAATAAATAAACTCTTACACTAAGTTATTTAAAGAAATAACCTGTGAGGCTCAGAGAGGCAAGCAGCTTCACGTGCCTAGAGGTAGCAAGGAAGTGCCACCCTGAATGAAAACCTCAAGGGTCTTTTACGGAACCAGGAAAAATCCATACATGCAAGACATTTGTAACATGCAAAGTTATAGATAGAAAGAAACGAAGTTTTGCAACATCAGTGAATTGAGGAAACTGTAAAGAAAGAAGAGATTATCATAAGAGATTATGAAGTTCAAAAGAACCGGTTAAAATGCCTTCGGGGTAAACTTTCATTTCCCTATTCTACCCTGCTATTCTGTATCTTAACCTTTAAGTGATGTCAATCTTTGAGCCTTTTCCCTTGGGTGACCCATAGATCTATGTCTAACCACTGAACACTCCTGGCTGTCTCGTGATGTCCTGCAGGTACTGTGTTCAGTATAGAGCTAGGGTTGAAGAATCCCAGCTGTTGCCAGCAGATCCTCAGGAATGTCAGCCTAAGCTAAACTGTAACCCACAGCTGTGAACTATGATGACGCCAGGGCAATCCAGCAGGGCAACCCAGTGAGACTCTGTCTCAAAAACAAACAAACAAACAAACAAATCACAAAACACTACCACTACTACTACCACTGAGGAGCAAATTATGCCATTGACGATGCCTTAATGGGAAACAGATTCCAGCTGTATATGTTGTAACACTCTGAATTGATGAAATGCAAACTCACTGGGGCCATGATGACTGCCAAGTGACCTCTAAGCTCCACACCTATTGTACCTCTTTGACTTACTTCAGGAGAGTTATTCACACCCCAACCCGCAACAAAGGCTAATCACTCCTTTACTGCTGTAAGCCCATCTCTCTGGCTCCAACCCTTACTCTGGGATTTTCAGTTTTCTTCAATTATCCATTCTTTGCAAGTACTGAACATGCCCCTTCACCTTATAAACAGCCTCAAATCTCTTCCTTTTAGAAGAAAGTCTCTCTTTTCCCCCTGTAATGACCAATTTATCTTTTTTTCCTTTCTTCACAGCACAATTTTACACTCTATACTCAGTATTTTTAATTCTTTATATTCACTATCCATTTCACAATCCAGCCTCCATTTCATTCAAATGATGATGGTGACATGTAGTTTTAATCCTCAGGTCATAAAGAATATTAAATGATGATGACTGTGAGCTGAGAATTATTCAAGTAGACCCAAGAAGACCCTTGCAGTTTAAATCCGTGTTATTCTATGGTCAGCTACACAGGGTGGCCATAAAGTTTGCAACTATTTTAAATTGCACACCAATTTCGTGCACCCTGTATTTTGAAATAAAAAGTTCAAAAATTTAATTGAACTGAGCACTTAAAAGCACTTCACTGTATATGTCAATTAAAAAATTAATAGGCTCATGAGTGTTTACTATAATTATGCTTCATATTAAGCACATTTTCATGCATTCTTTTGTTGGCATCAAATATTGCATAATGTTAAAGGAAAGTAGATGAGAATGTCAAACTGATTTCAAGATTAAGTGTTATTAGCCCATTTTATGGGCAAGGAAACTGAGGATCAGAGAAGTCAAGTTCTTTGCCTGGAGATAAATAATAACCACAGTCAGTAAGAGGTGGTACTGAGGTTGGAACAAAAGTCTGCATACTTTCAACTATGCCAGCTATCTGCTGAAATTTCCATCCTGAGGTCACAGTGACATCTAAAGAAATGGATGCTTTTCAATTTTCATCTTGCTTGATCTCTTTATAATATTTGACATTCTCATCTACTTTCCTTTAACATTATGCAATATTTGATGCCAACAAAAGAATGCATGAAAATGTGCTTAATATGAAGCATAATTATAGTAAACACTCATGAGCCTATCAATTTTTTAATTGACATATACAGTGAAGTGCTTTTAAGTGCTCAGTTCAATTAAATTTTTGAACTTTTTATTTCAAAATACAGGGTGCATGAAGTTGGTGTGCAATTTAAAATAGTTGCAAACTTTATGGCCACCCTGTGTAGCTGACCACAGAATAACACGGATTTAAACTGCAAGGGTCTACTTGGGTGCAGATTTTTTTCCTTCTCTTCCCACTGCTTCTCAGCCTACTCAACATGAAGGCAAAGAAGATGAAGACCTTTGTTATGTTCCACTTCCACTTAATAACAGTGAGTATATTTTCCCTTTATGATTTTAATAATAGTTTCTTTTCTCTAACTTAAGAATACAGTATATAATGTGTATAACCTACAAAACGTGTGCTGTTAGTGTTATCAGTAAGCCTTCCAGTCAACAGTAGGCTATGTAGTCAAGTTTTGAGGGAGTCGAAAGTTAGATGTGGATTTTTCAGCTGTATGGGGAATTGGTGGCCCTCACCCCTGCGTTTTTCAAGAGCCAACTGAACTGTAATTATAGATTTACAGGAGGTTGTAAAGAAACGTACAAGGATGTGTGAATCCTTCACCCTGCCTGCCCAAGTGTGGTTGACAGCTTGCATGACTATAGTACAGTAACAAAGGAACTGATGTCAGTACATTCCATAGCACCAATTCTTTGCACTTACCTGTGTGCTCCTTTCTGTATCCCATTTCCTACTCTCAGAGTTAGCCACTATCCTCAACTTTGGGTTGAACATTCTTTTAATTTTCATGGCTTTACCATATATGCATGTACCATCATGCAGAAAAGGAATTCACACCATGTATAACAGGCCTGAAGCTGACTACCTGGGTCTGCTTGCAAAGTTGTACTCTCGCTTGTGTCTGGGAACCTGGATTTTAGGAGTGTTCCTACCATTCCCTAACCGAGATAGGTGGCTCTCTGTACATATGCTGTGTGTGCGCACAGTGTGGGTCATGCTGAATATCTGCTTTTCTTTTCTGGCAGTCCTTTTTTTTGAGACAGAGTCTCACTTTGTCACACCGGGTAGAGTGCTGTTGCATCATAGCTCACAGCAACCTCAAACTCTTGGACTCAAGCAATTCTCTTGCCTCAGCTTCCCAAGTAGCTGGGACTACAGGTGCCTGTCACAACACCTGGCTATTTTTAGAGGCAGGGGTCTCGCTCTTACTCAGGCTGGTCTTGAACCTGTGAGCTCAAGCAGTCCACCCGACTTGGCCTCCCAGAGGGCTAGGATTACAGGGTTGAGCCACTGTGCCTGGCCTCTGGCAGTCCTGAATTCAAGTAGGTGCTAGGCAGATGGCATCTAGCATCCACCTAGTTTCCACTAAAAATCTTGGCTGCTAAGTCACTAATGGGCTTCCCTGAGCAGAAACATGGCACACGTATTGCTGGATTTTCATTGCTGGGGGAAGAGTGGGCTTCCCATTCACATGAGAGTGAGGACTAAAGAAAAACTGCACAGGGATTAGTGCAGATTCTGCCTCTTTCTTCCCCTCTAATGACCTCACTTTCTACATCTTAGCCGTGAGTACAATTATACTCATCCTAGGAGTCCTTCTAGTAAATCTCTGAATTCGGGGGGGTGGGCGGGGGGTCTTGTGAATTCCTGACCTAACCTTCAACAATGCATTATTTAGTTTTGCATGTGTTTAAGTTTTATAAGAATAATAGCATACTGCATACTGTTTTGTGTAACTTGTATATTTCACTCAATATTATGTTTCCAAGGTCAATCTACACTTTGATCTGTCCATTCTCCTGCAAATGACATCTAGGTTGTTTTCAGTTTTCACTGCTAGAAATATCGTGTATGTGAACATTTGGTACATGCCTCCTGGAGCACATGTGCAAGACATTCTTTAGGGAATTGATTCTCAACCTTGGCTGCTCTTTGAAATCACTTGGGGATATTTAAATAACACCAACTCCAGAAGCCCACTAGCAGAAATTCTGATTTAATTGGTCTCAGGTGTGGCCTGGGTGTAATTTTTTTTAAACATTTCTTTAAAAATGAATTCATTGGGTTATAGAGTAATTGAGTATTCAACTTTAAAACTGGCCATGCCAGGGCGGCACCTGTGGCACAAAGGAGTAGGGTGCCAGCCCCATATACCGAAGGTGGTGGGTTCAAACCCGCCCCAGCCAAAAAAACAAAACAAAAAAAAAATTAACACAAAAATGTTTCAAGGAACAATTGATGACCTTCTGAAATATAGTTAAGCCACATCAAATATGAATTTCTATTAATAACACAAAAATTTTAAGAGAAATAAAAGGAAAAAGGAAAAAAGAAAAAAAGACATGGAAAGAGAAAGGAATTGAGATTTACAGCTAAAACTCACTGGATAGGTGAGGCTTATTAGTTGGATATACCGTTGAAGCAAAGAGAGACATGCGTTTACAATCTTTGTTTTTTAAACCATTTACAACTGACTTACGGGCCTTGCAGCAGTTATCAAGGACTTCTTGTGTAAGAGTTCTTGTTCCACTACATCCTTGCCAACACCTCTGTCAAGCTAGTGGGTTTACTTACTTTTTGTATGTACTATGATATGCATATTCATTGTTTTAATTTTTCTATTGTTTTTTATCTTTTCATATGTAAGATTCATACTATTCAGAATATTTTCTATATTTACTATGCTGATGAGAACATAGAATATAAATATATTAATCCTTTGACAATTATATAAAGAGCAAGTATTTTTCTCTATTTTTGACTTATCCTGTCCCTCTATGTCTTTTGGTAAACAGAAAATTTTAATTTTGGGGGTTTTTGTTGAGACAGAGTCTCACTTTGTCACCCTGGGTTGAGTGCTGTGCCATCATAGCTCACAGCAACTTCAAATTCCTGGGCTCAAGTGATCTTCTTGCCTGAGTCTCCCAAGAAACTGGGATTATAGGTGTCCACCACAACACACTACTATTTCGCAGAGATGGGGTCTCACCTTTGCTCAGGCTGTTCTGGAACTCCTGAGCTCAGGTGATCCCCTTGCCTTGGCTTCCTAGAGTGCTAGGATTATAGGCATGAACCACTGTGCCTGGCTCTAGGACATTTTAATTTTAACATAATCTATTACTTTTCTTTTAAGGCTAGGACTTCTGTTGTCTTGTTTAATAAATCTTTACCTACCCTAAGCCATAAATATATTCTTCAATATACTCTTCTGAACATTCAAAAGTTTTGCCTCTCATCTATAAGCCTTTATTCACCTGAAATTGATGAAATGTAATTTAAAGCTTACTAGTATTTCATTATATATGTTGTACATATATACATGTATATAGCCTGTCATTTGTTACATACAAGAAGAACTTAGAAGACATTATGTTAAGGGAAATAAACCAGGCATGGAAAGAAAAACATCACAAGATTTCACTCATATATGGAGTGTAAAAAAGTCAAACTCATAGAAATGAGGGTAAAATGGTGGTTATCAGAGTGTTTGAGGAAGGAGAATTGGGAAGATGTTGGTCAAAGGACACAAAATTTCAATTAAACAGGAGGAATCAGTTCAAGAAATCTATTATTCATTATGGTGACTATAGTTAATGACAAAATATCATATACTTGAAAAGTGCTAAGAGAGTAGATTTTGTGTTCACACCACAAAAAAATGATTAGTTGAGGTAATGCAAATGTCAGACAGCTTGATTTAGCCACATTGTACAGATACATCACTGCTCTGCGGGAAAGTCTTCATTGACACATTGAGGCTTAGGTTTCCGAGACCTCTATGATCTCTCTTTCGCCTGCCTGCTTCATGTTAAGCTGTGAGAGGACCCTAAGCTTGTCTACCACTACTCTCAGTGCCAAGTCCACAGCCTGACACCTACTAGACAGTTACTAAATGGATGCATCACTGCCTCCTCCCTTCTGTTTGTTTCCCTCCTTTCCCAGCTAATCTGAACTTGTCAGTAACAGAAGCGCACCCTCCTCTCAGAACTTTAATTACTATTTACTTATTTACTCACACATTCACTCATTAATCTTGGAACTACCGCTATCTAGCCTCGTGATTTGTACTGAGCAGGTTCTCTGAATGAATACATTGAAACAGACTTAGAAGCACAGCTCAGGAGATAATACATACCCCAGGAATTGACCAATACGACGCAATACAAGAACAGTTTTTCCCCAGGCGCTACGTAAGAAAACAAGCGCGAGTAAGAGGCAAACAAGTTGCCCTGCCCAGTCTGGGAACCAGAGTTAACTAATCAAGACTTTGTAGAAAGTATGGGAGCAAAATCAAAACAAAACACAAGGGGCAAACAAACCAACTTCCGACAAAGAAGTAACTTAAAAGGTAATCAGTCACCTCGCGGGAGCGCCCAACCCAAGCGGCGGAACGTCCGGGTGTTCCCTGAGGCCCCGCCCCTCGCAGAGGCGGGGCCCGTGCGGGTGGGGCGGGGCGGGGCCTGTGCGGGCGGGGCGGGGTGTGAGCCGCGGGCGGCCCGGGAGCCTGCGCGCCCCCGCCGTTTCCTAGGAGATGAAACACACAGGACGCCGGAGCTTCACAAGGGAGGGAGCGAGGTAAGCTGCCGGCGCAGGCAGGTAATCCCGAGCGGGCTGCGGAGTCGTCACCCTCCCTCCGACCCAGCCCGAGCCTGGCCTGGGAGGCCGGCCTGGCATGTCCCCTTGGCGCCCTGTTCTATCAAGGCCAAACCCCGCTGAGAGACCGGGCCTGGACGCCGGTAGGGGAAGGACAGGAGCGAGGAGGGTACCGGGGAGGGGGGCTCCGCCTGGGGAGGAGGGCGGAGGGGTCCGGCTGCGCGGACTGCGGTCACTGGGCCCGGAGTCTTCGGTGAGAACTTTCCCGCCCTTCTGGACGGCGGGAGCCGTCGGGCGTGGGGAGATGACGGTGGGGCATCCACTGGTCTCGGAGACCCACGACCCAACTTCTCTCCTGGAATCTCCCTTCCTCCTCTCCTCCCGCGGCGTGGGCTGGAGGGGGGAGCTAAAGGGAGATGGGGCGGGCTTGAGTCTCAGGGAGGCAGCGGAACTGAGTTCAGAACTATTGAACAATTCAAAGGAGGGAGAAGAAAGAAACCGAGTTCGAATCCAGCCCTCGCTGGTGCGTCCCAAGCGATGCGCGGGTGAAAGTGCGATCCCCGTGCACTCGTGCCCCCGCCGGGCTGGTGCCAGGGGATCGCCCGCCTGCGGCTGCCGGTTTGCGGTGCAGAATCCTAGTGCGTGTGATGAAAAGTCCTTTTCTGCAAATACCTTGTACATTTTAACTTAGGATAGGTCAAGAGTCCGGTGTCAGGAGCAATAAAACTGGTATTGAGTGGTTGGTAATCTCAATTCTATAAGCAAAGAGATTTATGTAAGGGAATCCTCATAGAGGGAACCAAAAGTTATTGAACTTACTTTAATTGGAAAAACAACACATTGAGTCAAAATAATGATGGACGCAAAAGTTACTTTCTTTTTGAGTTACTTTCTGTTCCAGTGGCTTGATGGGGAAAGGAAAAACATCCCCTAATCATGGGCCACCAGCTCACACTAGCTGGCGTTGGGCAAACGTTTGATCTTTTCACCCTAGTGGGGTATTTTTGTTTGCTAGTTTTTAAATAATATGTGAATGTTGGCACAGAGAACTGTGCTTTTATTTTTGGAGAATCTTTGTTTTCTTATTGAATTGTTCTTTTTAAATTTCTGTAAACATGATTTGGCTTGAAATCTAGTTTGCTGAGATGCATTTATGCAACTTGATGATGTTTAAGATGTTAATTACCATTTTTTTATTACAAAGGTTAATGTCAGCTTTGGCCTGATATCTTTATAGCATCTTCTACAAAGCCAAATTGAGACCTCCAAGCCTTATCTGTCCGGTGATTGGCAAACACAAGTTTTACCCTTCATTTGCCCTCTATGTTGATCTTCTTTATCCTACCTAAATCCTTATTAGCTGGCAGAAGCTGATGAGAATAAAGCCCAAGTTTACAACAATTGTGCACTTAGATAAAGGGTAATTATGTACTTAGATTAAAAGGTATGAAAAACTAAAGGAGAGATAAATTATAAGAGGGTTTTTTGTGTGTGTGTGCAGGTCTATTCTTGAGCCTCTGTGTTTCTTTTTCTTTGTATCAGAATATACAGCTTGTTTTCCCCAAAGCTTGACTGGAGAAAATTCCTAACAATTCTGTTAGTTAAGGATATAATAGTTATATTACATTTACTTGGGCTTTGGCTTGTTGCATATATATCATATACATATGTGTGTGTATATTTATGTACATAAGAAACTGTTAAATCACCCCCATTTTATAGAATTAGTTTTCAGTAGATCAACAAGAAAGAGTATATAAGCTTATAGAGAGATAATATTGTGCTAGAGAAACATAGGACGTCTGTGTTTACATTACATACACACTTTGACTAGTAATCAGTAGTTGCTGTATTACACTGATACAAGCAGTATCAGTGAGTAGGCACCTGGGAATAATGATTTTCTGAAAGCTTTACCTTTATTTCTCTGCCTTGTACATTATACCATTGTCCCTATATTTTCAAAAGGATGGAAGGGTCAGCTGAAATGATGAGCTTCTCTCCCTAGAGAGCTATTTATTTTCTAATTTATGTGGCTCAAGATAGGCCTTTCCAAAGTTTTACTCAGAGAGTATAGTATGTAAACTTGTTTTATTTAAAGGGTAGATAGTGCTTAAACTGAACAGATGTTCACAGAGCCGCAAATCTGACCTTTTAAAAATCTGTGTCATGTCCGTTGTCTTCACCAGTCCAATCCTCAAACATAAAGAAGCTGGGAAATGTTCATGTTCCTTATTTATTCTTCTCTCAACATAATACATCCTATCCTGTAGCTATGCTCAAGTAAGATGAAATTTGTGTTTCTAGTGTTTATTTGAAAGTTGGAATGAGGTTTCAGCAATAGCTACTTCAAAAATGGCTGGGCTTGCAGCCAACACAGAGTCATCATGGACTGAATGCTCTGTTGTGCTAATAGTGCTGTGCAGACTCGGGGTCGCCCTGTGAGGTGAGGTGGCTGATGGCTTTAGTAGTATAAGAGAGAGGGGCAATCAATTCTACCTTTTTAGGTTGTTGGGCCAATGCAAGGTAAATCTCAGTAATTGTTTCTGGTACCCTCTTCCCTCTGAACTTCTGTTTCCACCTCCTGGATAACACTCCCAGTCCCATCACCATGTTACTGGGGGCAGCGCCCTCTTTCATTGCCTTCACAATAAATACTTCCTTACTCAGAATTGTTTTTGTTACTTTCTACCTCTTAGTACCTCAAATGCTTGTCCTTGGTTAGGTGTTAACATGAAAATAATTTGGTTAGGGTGGAGCATGGTGGCTCACACCTATAATCCTGGCAACCTGGGAGGCCAAGGCAGCTGGATTGCTTGAGCTCATGACTTCCACAGCAGCCTGAGCAAGAGCTAGACTGTCATGGTGGGTGCCTGTAGCCATAGCTACTAGGGAGGTTGAAGCAAGAGGATTGCTCAAGCTCAAGAGTTTGAGGTTACTGTGACCTATGACACCAAAGCACTCTACCTAGGGCAATAGAGTAAGATCCGGTCTCAAACAAAAAAAAGAAAAGAAAAAAATTTGGTTAAAAGAAAAGATGATGTTATTATACTCATACATTTCTGAATTAAATGATTCTCACAGGGGGGGCTCTAAGTAGACTCCTTCTTTTTAACCTTCCAAGTTCTTACATCTCACATTTCCTTTCCCTTTTCTGTTTCTATTATTTTTCACAATGTATTTCTGAGTATCTGAATGACCCAGATGCAGCTAGGGTTTAGTCCTGGTAGGGAGCTGTACCATTTACATTTTCATTCAGTCAACAGTCTCTTGGTATATTAGGGTGAGGAGTTGCATTAGGAGCATTAGTGGAGATGGGGGCAGCTTGAGTTGTGGGGCCCAGTCTGCATGGAGCAGAGAGGATGGTTCCTTAACCACATCAGTGATTGTAGAACCTGGCACTGAGCTTATAGGAATTAGTCGTTTATAAATCAGAGACTAAAAAAAAAAAAAAAAAAACCAGATAAAATCAAAGTTAGAGACTACAAAGAAAATTGAACAGCTTCAAGCCTAATGCATGTGTTAGACTGACTCCATTGTTGCTTAATTGAACTTGAACTGAGATTATTTAATCCTTTCTTTTTTTTTTTTTGTAGAGACAGAGTCTCACTTTATTGCTCTCGGTAAAGTGCCCTGGCATCACAGCAATCTCCAACTCCTGGGCTTAGGCGATTCTCTTGCCTCAGCCTCCCAAGTAGCTGGGACTACAGGCACCCACCACAACACCCGGCTATTTTTTTTGTTGCAATTTGGCCGGGGCTGGGTTTGAACCCGCCACCCTCAGTACATGCCGGTGCCCTACTCACTGAGCCACAGGCGCTGCCCTCCTTTCATGTTTTGTATTTTAAAATCTTACTGTCATGAGAACACAATGGCCTTTTACACAAATATTTTTTCTGTATTGTTACTTAACCAGAAAGAATCAGTAAACCTAGAGATAGCGCATTTCCTTAAAGATAGGTGTCTCACTTAAAATAGGATAGCTAGGAAGGAATGTATAATGATTTAATATGTTGGTGATAAATTGCAAAGTACTGATTTAATGTACTCCTAAATGATAATATATTGTAATTCACATTTCACATTTTGTTTAATCATAGCACCTAGTACAAAACAAAATAACCCAAAAGATCTTTGCAAATTGTATTTCCTTATACAGATAAAGGAACATTTAAGAAAATCAAATACATGTTTTGTTGTTTTTTTGAGATGGAGTCTCATTCAGTTGCTCTGGGTAGAATGCTGTGTCATCATGGTTCACAACAACCTCAAACTCTTGGGCTCAAGCGATTCTCTTGCCTCAGCCCTCAGAGTAGCTGAGACTACAGGCACCCACCACAAAGCCTGGCTACAAATACATGTTTTGATTAGAACCATGTGGAGAGATACTGCCTTTCTCTATATTAACACCTTAATATTTAGAATTAGTGTCTAAGCCTAGCATAAAGACAATTTACAAAAAACTGTTTTTTTTTGAGACAGAGTCTCACTATGTTGCCCTTGGTAGAGTGCGTCACATCTCACAGCAACCTCAAACTCTTGGGCTTAAGCCTTTCTTGCCTCATCCTCCCAAGTAGCTGGGACTACAGGCACCTGCCACAATGCCTGGCTTTTTTTTTTGTTTGTTTGTTTTGTTTTTTTTTTTTTGGTTGCAGTTGTTTAGCTGGCCTGGGCTGGGTTGGAACCCACCACCCTCAGTGTATGTGGCTGGCGCTGTAACCACTGTGCTACAGGCACCAAGCCATACAAAAAACTATTCTTTTTTAAGCAAATGAGAAACCGTTTGCTGGCATTTGTTAAGACCAGTGGTTCAGGTTTAATCTGAGAAAAATAAACTCCTAAATGGAAATGGAATCCCCTGTCTTGGTCTTCTCTTTTTTAGGATCTTAGCCATGGAATCAACATAGCTTAAATTATTTTACATGTGCCTTTGAAAGGATTATTGTCTCTATGAAGTAAGATAAACGTTAAGTTATAAACACTCCCTCCTATTTAAAGGCTCCACTGGGGCTCAGCCCCTGTAGCTCAAGTGGCTAGGACACCAGCCACATGCCCCAGAGCTGGTGGGTTTGAACCTATCTCTGGCCTGCCAAACAATGACAACTACAACCAAAAAATAGCCAGGCGTTGTGGCAGGCGCCTGTAGTCCCAGCTACTTGTGAGGCTGAGGCAAGAGAATCGCTTTAGCCCAAGAGTTGGAGGTTGCTGTGAGCTGTGACCCCATTGCACTCTACCAAGGGCAACATGGTGAGACTCTGTCTCTAAATAAATAAATAAATAAATGCTCCACTGGATTCTTCTAAAGTTTCCTTTGAAATAGGAAGCAACATAATTTTACTGTACTTCTTTGCACATGTTTTTGCTTCTTTTTCTAGAAAACCTGTTTCTGGAAGCAACAATATGTCCTTGTCCTAAAGTTCTGCATGTAATAGAAAAACGATTTCTCTATGAAAGTGCTACAATAAGAAGAATATTCTTTAGAGAAAACACCTGATTATAAAAGGCGTTTTAAAACAAACTACAGTCATACCTTGGAGATAGTGCAGGTTCAGTTCCAAGTCACTCCAGTAAAGCAAAGAATTGCAATAAAGTGAGTCTCACATGTTTTTTGGTTTCCAGTGCATATTGAAGTTATATTATAGTCGGTCGAGTGTTCAGTAGCATTATGTCTAAAAAAACCACAATGCATATATCTGACTTTAAAAAAAATTGCTAAAAAATAGCAATGATCATCTGAGACTTCATCGAGTTACAGGTGGAGGGTCTTGCCTCAGTGTTAATGGCTGCTGACTGATCAGGGTTGTGGTTGCTGGAGGTTGGAGTGGCTGTGGCCGTTTCTTGTTTTTTTTTGTGTGTGTGGGGCCATTTTTTAAAATAAGACAAGAGTGAAGTTTGCCACCTTGACTCTTCCTTTCATGAAAGATTTCTCCATAGCATGCAATAGTGTTTGATATTTGACCCACAGTAGAAATTCTTTCAAAATTAGAGTCATCCTCTCAAGCCCTCCCACTCTGCTTTATCAATGGAGTGTATATATGTGTTAGTCCAAATCCTGTGTTGTCATTTCACCAATGATCATGGCATCTTCACCAGTAAAAGATTCCATCTCAAGAAACCACTTTGCTCATCCATAAGAAGCAACTCCTCATCTGTTAAAGTTTTATCATGAGATTGCAGCCGTTCAAGTCCCATCTCCAGACTTCACGGCTAACTCGAGTTCTCTTGCTGATTACCTTATCTGCAGCTGCTTCTTCCACCGAGTTCTGAAGTCATCCATGAGGGTTGGATTGGTTTCTTCCAAACTCCTATTAATAGTGATATTCTGACCTCCCGTGAATCATGAATGTTCTAAATGGTGTCTAGATGGTGAATCCTTTTTAGAAGGTTTTCAGTTTATTTTGTCCAGATCCATCAGAGTAATCACTATGTCTATGGCAGCTACAGGCTTATAAAATATATTCCTTAAATAATAAGACTTTAAAGTCGAAATTACCCCTGGATCCATGAATTGCAGAACGGATGTTGTGTTAACAGGCATGTAGACAACATTAATCTTCCTGTACATCTCCATCAGCGGTCTTGGGTGACCAGGTGCATTGCCAGTGAGCAGTAATATTTTGAAAAGACTCTTCCGAGTATAGGTCTCAGTAGTGAGCTTACAATATTCAGTAAACCATGCTGTAAGCAGAGGTGCTGTCATCTAAATTTTATTATCCACTTAAAAAGAATAGGCAAAGGAGATGTAGCATAATTTTTAAGGGCCGTAGGATTTTCGGACTGATAAATGAGCATTGGCCTTAACTTAAAGTCACCAGCAGCCTTAGCCCCTAACAAGATAGTCAGCCTGTCCTTTGAAGCTTTGAAGCCAGCCATTGACTTCTTGCAAGCTATGAAAGTCCTAAATGGCATCTTCTCCAAGCAGGAGGCCGTCTCATCTGCATTGAAAAGCTGTTGCTTAGAGTAGCCACCTTCATCAGTGATCATAGCTGTATCTTCTTCTGGATAAGTTGTTGCAATTTCTACATCAGCATTTGCTGCTTCAATTTGTTTTCTTTATTATGGAGAGTGGGTCTTTCCTTAAGCCTCATGAACCAACCTCTGCTGGCTTCAGACTTTTGTTCTGTGGCTTTCTCACCCCGCTCAGCCTTTATAGAACTAAGGAGAGGGAAGATTTATCTTAGTCTCTGGTTTTTATCTTCTATCTCGACCATTCAATGTTTTCTCCTTATTTGCAGTAAAGCCGTTTTGCTTTCTTATTATTCATGTGTTTACTGGACTAAGGCTTTTAATTTCCTTTAAGAACGTTTCCTTTGCATTCACAGCTTGTCTGTTTGGTGCAAGGGAGGAGCTTTTGGCCCATCTTGGCTTCGGACATGAATTTGTCACTAAGTCGAATCATTTCTATTTTTTGATTGACAGTGAGGGATATGTGACTCTTCTTTCACTTGAACACTTATAGGCCACTGTAGGGTTTTTAACTGGCCTACTTGTAGTATGTTGTACCTCAGGGAAAAGAGAGTCCTAAGAAGAGGGAGAGAGATGGGGGAACAGCTGCTTGGTGAAGCAGTCAGAATGCATACAACATTTACCGGTAAGTTTGCTGTCTTACATGAAGTTCACGGCACCCCCAAACAATTATAATATTCATATCAAAGATAACAGATCACAAGAACAGATATAATAATAGTGAAAATGTTTGAAATATTGTAAGAATCACCAGAATGTGATACAGAGACACAAAGTAAGCACGTGCTATTGAAAAATGGTGCCAACAGACTTGCTCAGTGGAAGGTTGCCATAAACCTTCAATTTATAAAAAAATCGTAAGGTGAAGTGAAGTAAAAGGAGGCATAACTTGTAATGGTGCCAAACATTTTGTTACCATCTGCAACTAAGCATCAAAAGCTTGAAACAGTGATATTTTTCAAAGCAAAATAAGAATAAGTAGATATGTATTGAGAAACAATTCCTTGAAATGTGGAACTAACATAAAACATGGAATGAAATTATTGAATATTTTTGTAATAGGGTAGACACTAAGGTGTGCGTTTTGTTTTGTTTTCTTTTAATTGTAATAATAAAATCAGAACCTATTGAAACCTTAAAGGTCTGCCTATACCCTTCTCTATTTTTAAGAAAAATTTTTTATTTCAAATTAATATTACAAATTAATGTAACAAATTTTTAGGTTACATTGTTCTTACTTCCCAGGTAAAGTTCAAGTTGTAGTAGAGCCCTTCACCCAGGGTGTGTGCTGAACCACCCTGACATTGCGCACATTAGGTGAAATCCCACCAAATGCCCTCCCCTTCCCTTCGTTTCCTCCTCCCCCTCGACTCCCTCTCCCCCTCGCTAGACTACTTTTGTGTTTATTGTTTGTATGGGTGTGTAATTATTTATACATTGGTTTCATATTAGTATATATTGGTTTCATATCAGTATTGAGTACATTGGATGTATCTTTTTTTCCCATTCTTGAGATAGTTTACTAAGAAGAATGTGTTTCAACTCCATCTATGTAAACACAAAAGCTGTAAAGTCTCCATATTTTCTTATGGCTGAATAGTACTCCATTTTATAGTTCTACATTCACAATCCTTCATCTGTAATTTTGAAATCCACAAAGCTTTGAAAATGAAATTTGAGAAATACATTTGTACAAATTCATTTGCAGCAGAAGAAGACCTGAATGGTGTGAGGCCATTTATAGTCTTCATTGATCTTAAGTTTCTTTTTTTTTGAGACAGGGTCTCTGTCTGTTGCCCTAGCTGGAGTGCAGTGATGTGATTCATAGCTCACTGCAACCTCAGACTCCTGGGCTCAAGCCATCCTCCTGCCTCAGCTTCCTGAGTAGCTGGGACTACAGGTGCCTGCCACTACATATACCACATTTTGTTAATCTATTTATGAGTTGATGGACATTTGGGTTGCTTCCATGACTTGGTGATTATGAATTGAGCTGCAGGGCTCAGTGTCTGTGCTCAGTCGTTAGGGCGCCGGCCACATACACTGAGGCAGGCAAGTTTGAACCCAGCCTGGGCCTGCTAAAACAACAATGACAACTGCAACAAAAAAAAATAGCTGGGTGTTGTGGCGGGCGCCTGTAGTCCTAGCTGCTTGGGAGGCTGAGGCAAGAGAATTGCTCAAGCCCAAGAGTTAGAGGTTGCTGTGAGCTGTGATGCCATAGCACTCTACCAAGGGTGACATAGTGAGACTCTGTCTCAAAAAAAAAAAAAAAAATGAATTGACCTGCAGTAAATATTTTGGTGCAAATGTCCTTATGGTAAAATGATTTTTGTTCTTCTGGGTAGATACCTAGTAATGGGATTATGGAATCAAATGGAAGGTCAACTTTTAGTTCTTTGAGGGTTCTCCATACTTCTTTCCACACAGGTTGTGTTAGTTTGCAGTCCCACCAGCAGTGGAGAAATGATCGCTTCTTGTCACATCAATGCCAGCATCTGCAGTTTTGGAACTGTGTGATGTGGGCTAATCTCACTGGAGTTAGGTGATATCTCAGAGTGGTTTTGATATGCATTTCTGGTGATTAAAGATGATGAGCATTTTTTCATGTGTTTGTTGGCCTTTCATCTGTCATCTTCAGAGAAGTTTCTGTTCAAGTCTCTTGCCCACTTATAAGTGGGGTTGTTTGTTTTCCTCTTGTTGACTAATTTGAGTTCTCTGTAGATTCTAGTTATCAGGCCTTTGTCAGCTTTGTAACATGCAAAAAACTTCTCCCATTCTGAAGTCTGTTTATTTTGGTTGTGGTAACTTTAGCTGTGCAGAAGCTTTTTAGCTTGATCAAATTCCACTTATTTATTTTTGGTGTTGCTGCAATTGCTAGGGGGTCTTCCTCATAAAATTATACCCTTCTAATACATATACATTCACAATCCTTCATCTGTAGTTTTGAAATCCACCAAGCTTTGAAAATGAAATTTAAGAAATACATTTGTACAAATTCATTTGCAACAGAAGAAGACCTGAATGGTGTGAGGCCATTTATAGTCTTCATTTATTTTAGTTTCTTTTCTTTTCTTGTTTTTTTATTCTTTTTTTTTTTTTTTTTTTGAGACAGGGTCTCTGTCTGTTGCCCTGACTGGAGTGCAGTGATGTGATTCATAGCTCACTGCAACCTCAGACTCCTGGGCTCAAGCCATCTTCCTGCCTCAGCCTCCTGAGTAGCTGGGACTATAGGTGCCTGCCACTACACCTGGCTTTTATATATATGTGTGTGTGTGTACAAAATATATATATATATATATATATTTTTTTTTTTGCAAAGACAGAGTCTCGCTCATGCTCAAGCTAGTCTTGAACTCTTGGCTTTAAGCGATCCTTCTGCCTCAGCCTCCCAAAGTGCTGAGAGTACAGGTGTGAATCACCACACCCAGCCTACTTAGTTTATTTTTCATACATTTTTCTGCAGGTACATTAAGATGCTGCTTGTAGGGTATAACATGTTATATATACCATATTCCTTTTCTAAAATATGAAAATTTCTAGATTCCATAATACATCTGGCCTAAGAGTTTCACATAAGGGTTCCAGGGCCTTTACTAGATTATTTATGTCAGTACCACTCTTCTTTGATTGCTTATAAATATCATGATTCCTTCCTACTCAGCCAGATATTGGCCATGGCAGATGCCAAGACTCAAACTGGAAAATAGCTGCCCATAGGACTACTTGCCAATTTACTTTCTGCTTAAGCACTATTCACTGGACTTAAGAGTACCTGATTTTTAACCTAGACCCTGTCACTTGTTTTTTGGGTTTTTTTGAGACAAAGTCTCACTTTATTGTCACTGTTGGTAGAGTACTGTGGCATCATAGCTCACAGCAACCTCAAACTCTGGCTTATGTGATTCTCTTGACTCAGCCTCCTGAGCAGCTGGGACTACAGTTGCCCACCACAACACCCAGATATTTTTGGGGGAGGGAAAGTGTCTCACTTTGGTTCAGGCTAGTCTGGAACTCCTGAGCTCAAGCAATCCACCTGCCTTGGCCTCCCATAATGCTAGAATTACAGCTGTGAGCCACGGTGCCCAGCTTCTTCTTTTTTTTAAATAATAAATTTCTGACCAAGCACAGGATCTCATGACTGTAAATCCCAGCACTTTGGAAAGCCAAAGTGGGAGGATCACTTGAGGTCAGGAGTTCAAGACCAGCCTGTGCAATATAGCAAGACCCTGTCTCTATAAAAACAAACAAAAAATTTAGCTGACTATGCTATCACACACCTGTACTCCTAGCTACTCCAGAGGCTGAGGCGGGAGGATTTCTTGAGCCCAGGAGTTCAATGTTACAATAAGCTCACTGAGTCATAATGAAAATTCAATTGCAGTTACTATACATGTAAGATTGGTATGATTTTATGCATTACTTTAAATTGTAGCTAGTCATGCACTTGCAAACTGTACAGTTACATGACAACTAAATGTAATATTGTTCTTAGACTGGATTCTATATTGGAGGGAGAAAATGCTATAAAGGGCATGATTAAGTCAGCTGTATTATATTCTTCTTCAGCAGGGGTAAAGGGATTTAATGTGTAAGTTAACCTTAAATGGTTTGTAAAAAAATCATGTGTGAACTTAAGACATGAAACTATAAAAATACTAGAAGAGAGTGCAGGGAAAACCCTTGAAGAAATAGGTCTGGGCAAGTATTTTATGAGGAGGACCCCCCCCCGGGCAATTGAAGCAGCTTCAAAAATACACTACTGGGACCTGATCAAACTAAAAAGCTTCTGCACAGCCAAGAACACAGTAAGTAAAGCAAGCAAACAGCCATCAGAATGGGAGAAGATATTTGCAGGTTATGTCTCCGACAAAGGTTTAATAACCAGAATCCACAGAGAACTCAAACATATAAGCAAGAAAAGAACAAGTGATCCCATTGCAGGCTGGGCAAGGGACTTGAAGAGAAACTTCTCTGAAGAAGACAGGCGCACAGCCTACAGACATATGAAAAAATGCTCATCATCTTTAATCATCAGAGAAATGCAAATCAAAACTATTTTGAGATATCATCTAACTCCAGTAAGATTAGCCCATATCACAAAATCCCAAGACCAGAGATGTTGGCGTGGATGTGGAGAAAAGGGAACACTTCTACACTGCTGGTGGGAATGCAAATTAATATATTCCTTTCGGAAAGATGTTTGGAGAACACTTAGGGATCTAAAATTAGATCTGCCATTCAATCCTATAATTCCTCTACTAGGCATATACCCAGAAGACCAAAAATCACATCATAACAAAGATATTTGTACCAGAATGTTTATTGCAGCCCAATTCATAATTGCTAAGTCATGGAAAAAGCCCAAGTGCCCATCGATCCATGAATGGATTAATAAACTGTGGTATATGTACACCATGGAATATTATGCAGCCTTAAAGAAAGATGGAGACTTTACCTCTTTCATGTTCACATGCATGGAGCTGGAACATATTCTTCTTAGTAAAGTATCTCAAGAATGGAAGAAAAAGTATCCAATGTACTCAGCCCTACTATGAAACTAATTTATGGCTTTCACATGAAAGCCATAACCCAGTTATAACCTAAGAATTGGGGGAAGGAGGAAAGGGAGAGTAGAGGTGGGTGGAGAGAGGGTGATTGGTGGGATTACACCTGTGGTGCATCTTACAAGGGTACATGTGAAACTTAGTAAATGTAGAATGTAAATGTCTTAACACAATAACTAAGAAAATGCCAGGAAGGCTATGTTAACCAGTGTGATGAAAATGTGTCAAACGGTCTATAAAACCAGTGTATGGTGCTCCATGATCACATTAATGTACACAGTTATGATTTAATAATTAAAAAAAATTATGTGTGTGCCTGTTGTGTGTGTATAAAGAGAGTTCTTAAATGATGGGGAGAAATGGGGTAGGCTAGGTACAGCGACCCATACCTGTTAATCCTAGCAGTTTCTTTTTTTTTTGAAACAGAGTCTCATTTTGTCACCCCTTGGTGGAGTGCCATGATGTCATAACTCACAGCAACCTCAAACTCTTAGGCTCAAGAGATCCTCTTGCTTCAGGCTCCTGAGTAGCTGTGACTACAGGCATCTACCACAACACCTGGCTAGTTCTTCTATTTTTGGTTGAGATGGAGTCTCACTCTTGTTCATGCTGCTCTCGAACTCCTGAGCTCAGGGATCCACCCCGGCCTTCCAGAGTGCTAAGATTACAGCCACCTTTTTTTGTTGTTGTTAAGCAGGCAGAGGCGAGGTTGAAACCTACTGTTGTGTGGGGCCGGTGCACTAACCAATGGGCTATGGCGCCCAGCTAAACCTAGCACTTTCTAAGGTAGAGGTGGGAGGATTGCTTGAGGCCAGGAGTTTGAGACCAGTTACAGCACTATAGTAAGGCCCAATCTCTACAAAAAAAATGGGGGGGGTAAAATATTAACAATAGATAAATCCACGTTCATTGGATTCTCGTATGTTGTACTATTATCTTTTTTTTCATCTTTAAGCTTGAAATTATTTCTAAATAAAAGACTTAAAAGATGAAATTAAAAGTTGTATCTCTTGAACTCCATCTAAAGTAATCATGTAGATTCCCAATTAAGCAGATACCTGTGAACATAGTTTTGCATCTCTTATTTCTTTGTGTGAATTTCCTTTTGTCATCCTCTGTAGAGAGCTATGGCTTCATAGCTCACAGCAACCTCAAACTCTTGGGCTCAAGCAATCCTCTTTTTTTTTTTGAGACAGAGCCTCAAGCTGTTGCCTTGGGTAGAGTGCTGTGGCATCACAGGTCATAGCAATCTCCAACTCCTGAGCTTAACCAATTCATTTGCCTCACCCGCCACAACATCCAGCTATTTTTTTGTTGTTGTTGTAGTTATCATTGTTTGGCAGGCCCAGGCTGGATTCGAACTACCATCTCAGGTGTATGTGGCTGGCGCCTTAGCCACTTGAGCTACAAGCGCTGAGCCATAGGTGATCTTCTTACCCTCTTGCCTCAGCTTCCCAAGTAGCTGGTACTACAGGTGCCTGCCATAATGCTTGGCTATTTATTTATTTTTTTTTTTTTTAAGACACAGGGTCTCATTCTAGCTCAGGCTGATCTGGAACTCCTGAGCTCAGGCAATCCACCCACCTCCCACAGTGCTAGGATTACAGGCATGAGCTACCGTGCCTGGCCAAGTAACATATCATTTAAGTAGAATATGAAATTAGTTTTGCAATAATATTCCCTTCATGTAAAATAAAAGTTTGCTTTATATGTACCCTACCCAACTGGGATACTTGTATTCTACAAGTATTTACAAATGGTACAGTTTTAAATTTAACATGCTAGATTAAATATGCTATAAAATTGATTTGAAGGGTGTATATAGCATAGATGTCTATTTTCTAAGTTTTATTTTGGAAAATATAGATTATAGTCAATAAAAAAGGAATCATACAAGTTATTATGTTGACTTCATTGAACATTCATAGAATAATTAGCAGAGTACCGTGTCTGTGATGCATTTATCAGATGAGTATTGTCAACGTAGCATATGTGAACTTCATTCCTCATCGCACAAATGATTTACTGACAAATGTTTAACACAGTAGTGTTTATTTTATTTATAATTTTCCCATGGTCTTGGTTGCCAGTAAAAGTTCTGAAGAGGCTCTTAAATGGAAATTCATTTTATTCCTGTTTTCTTTTTTATAGGGTGTTCATAAGAATGGAAGCAGTGTTTCCTTGCCAGGTTCCCTATTGCTGTATCTCATGAACTTACATAATCTTGGGGAAAAGCCTGTATTTAATGATGAGAAATCTGTCATCAGTATAGCAACAACAGTGTGAGGACAAAAATAAAAAATAAAAATAAAGGAGGATTCCAAGTTATACCCAACAAGGAAGTCATTTTAATCAACAATTTCTGCTGCATTATTTTCCAAGATGAACCGCTACACTACCATGAGGCAACTGGGGGACGGCACTTATGGGAGTGTGCTTATGGGCAAGAACAACGAATCCGGGGAGCTGGTAGCCATCAAAAGGTACTGTGTTCAGCGCTGCAAAGTTTACCTTTGAAAACTCTAATGTTTGTTTTCTTTTGCTTGCTTAAGAGTGTCTGCAAGCACAGAGAGGGCTAGTTAGACTCCATGACACTTTGGCTGATATAGAATGTCACTCTTGAAATAAAACATTGCCAGAAGGGAATTCTGCTGATTTCTATTATGTTACTTTAATTTTCTGACCTGTCTAGCTACATTGATAAACAAAAAACAACAACGATAACAAAAGGCTAAGCTTTTTATGCATAATACATATGGACTGAAACTAAAGGTAATCTTTGGGATGTTTTTCAAATTTAAAGTAGAGTACGATTTATTATTTCTTTAATTAATAGGCTTTAAAATCATGTGATATTCTGAAGGGCACAGAGTCTGAGCTTACTTGTTAAATTGAATTAATTATTAATTTAATTATTTCCTTTTAACCCACTGTCTTTATCTTTTGCTACATAAAAAAAAACCCCAAAACCTAGTGATTTAAAGTAAGAGCAAGCATGTATTAATTTACATGGTTTCTGTGGATCAGGAGTTCAGGAGTGGTTAGCTGGGTAGTTCTGGTTGGGGCCTTCTCAAGAGGTGGCAGTCATGTGAAGACTGGCCCAGAGCTGGGGGATCCCCTTCAAGGTGGCTCAGTCTTGCTAGGGCTTCTGTAACAAAGTACTGCAGATGGTGGCTTAGCAACAGAGATTTCTGTCCTCACCATGCTGGAGGCAGGAAGTCTGAGGTCAAAGTGTTGACAGCACTGGTTTCCTCTACCTTGGCTCATGGCTGGCTGTCTTTTCTGTTTTCACATGATCCTCCCTCTGTGCGTTTCTGTGTCTAAATTTCCTTTTCTTATAAGAATACCAGTTGTATCAGATTAGGACCCACCCCAAAGACCTCACTTAACATTCATTTTAAAGTACCCTCTCCTATCATTAAATACAGTCACACATCAGGGATTGGGGGTTAGGCTTCAACCTAAGAGTTTTGAGATGTCAGAATTCAGCCCATAATAGGGCTGAAATACTGCAGACCTGGTGTTTTAAAATACAGATAAATTTTCTTACCATTCTGGAGTCTAGAAGTGTAAAATCCAGGTGTCGGGAGGGGTGATCTCTCCTGAACGCCATGAGGGAGGGATTTATTCCAGGCCTCTCCCTGACTTACAGATGGCCATCATCCCCGTGTTTCTTCACATCATCTTCTCTCTGTGTCCAAATTTCCCCTTTTTATAAGGACATCAGTCCAATGACCCCACTTTAATTTGATCACTCGGTAAAAACCCTAACTCCAAATACAGTCCCACAAGGTTAGGATTTCAACATGTATATTTTTGAGGGACACAATTCAACACTCACTCACGTGGTTGGGAAGTTTGTATTTCCTGCTGGCAGGAGGCCTTAGCTCCTCTGCACATGGGCCTCTCCAGAGGGTTGCTTGGGTATCCTCATGACATGGCAGTCGGCTTCCATTGGCATGAGTGGTGACCACTTCAACCAAAGTATGACAATTTATATTTAAATACTTTGACAAATATTTTAAAGCATCCCGATCTTCTAAAACAGTACATGTATAAGGAAATAATTTTATAAAATGTTTTCAAATAGTAATTATTATCAAATAAAAATAGTCGCTATTTGAAAATATTGAATTATATATGGTCTTGGTTATTTGACCAGCTGTGATGCTTGGTTATCTTCAAATAACCAAGACCATATATAATTACTAAGAATGAGAATTTTATTGAATGAAATCACTAAAAGGCAATACCCCTTCATGATTTAATTAATTTTAAAAAGTTCTCAGTTTTTTTTTTTTTAAAAGCTCACAATCAAGGGAAGAAAAATAACTTTTAGCAAGTAGAAATAAAAAGAAACTTCCCTAACCTGGGAAAACTTGTGTAATTCCTCATTTTAATGTGAAACATCAGAAGTATCGCTAGTAAAGTTGGTTCTAAGAGCAGAATGCCTTTTCTCAACCTGCTGATCAGGATTACCCTGGAGGTCCTAACTGATACAATCAGACAAAAGCCAAGGAAATGAGGTGTAAGTATTAGACAAAAGATGAAATTATCCTTATTTGTAGATTAAATGATTGTGTAAATTCACATGAAGGAATTCTTTATTATACGTAAATACATTCCTATACAGTATTATTTTTAAAGGCCTTGGAAGATAATATGTAAAATTCATGGTATCGGTGGTTTCTGGAGAGGTGGGTAGGAGAATAAGAAGGGAGTTGGGTCTTGTGGTATCTGGAAGGTTGTTACTGTTTGATTTTATATGAAAAAAATGTACATTTTTCCTCTGGTTGGCAAAAACAGGGTGTTTGTTTTATCTTTCAGTTTCATAAAGTGGGGAATGGGGCCTCATTTGCATAGACCTAGGTAAACCTTGGGAGCAATGAGGGGTCAAACACTGTAAGAAGTCAAAGACACTGAGGGCTGAGACGAGACCAGAAGGAGATAATTTAGAAATGCTTTTTGTGAATATTTATGAATGAATTACTTAAATCTATCCAAAAGTGCCTTAAACAGGCATTTATTTTTCTCACATAGTAAAAACTCTTGGCACAACCATACCATTGAATTATACACTACCTTTTAAAATTTTATTTTGAGACAGTCTTGCTCTGTCTCCTTGGACTAGGGTGCAGTGGCGTCATCATAGCTCACAGCAACTTTGAACTTCCGGGTTAGAGTGCAGTGGTGTCATCATAGCTCACTGCAACCTTAAGTTCCTGTGCTCAAGCAATCCTCCTTGCCTCAGCCTCCTCTGGGACAACAGTCATGCGGCACCATGCTTGGCTAATTTTCCTATTTTTGGTACAGATGTGGTCTCAAGCATGCTCAGGCTGGTCTTGAACTCCTAAGCTCAAGTGATCCTCCCACCTTGGCCTCCCAGAGTACTAGGATTACAGGTGTAAGCCACTATATCTAGCCAAATTATACATTTGAAATGAGTGAATGGTATAATATGTAAATTATAACTCAAGTAAGTTATCATTAATACTTTTTAAAGTCTTGAGATATGCCCCGGGCTAGTACTTTGTCTCACCTTCTGGCCAATGAGGAGTAACCAGAAGTCTTCTACACAAAAATGTATTCAATATGGGATTTAATTTTAATTTGGGGGAAAGGTATGGGAGGATTTAAAGTGTTATCTAAAGTACTATGCTCAGAATATTTCTGGCCTAAATTGGAAATGCCTAAAATTTTATACCACCAAACAGAAAATGATTGGATATTATAGGATATGAGGTTTTTGGTAACAAATAGGAATAAGAATGGAGAATAAGGGGTGTAATACTATGTATGTGTAATTGTCAGGTAAAGCGTATTCCTTTGCACCAGGCTTAAGAGAAATGGCAAAGCCTTCCTGTGTGACTCTTGCAGGCAAGATCAAAAACTATCCTAATTATATCTTGTCCAGAAAGAATCCTGAGGAGTTATAGGTATAGCAATTATTCATATTGATAATCCTGCCAGTAGCCAGGCTTCACAGTTCCTGCACTCCTAAGAGGTGGTCATCTCTGTCCTACCATAGTCACTCACAAACACCTTGTTATCTTGAGGGATGGTTCTGCTGCTTTTTTTTTTTTTGAGACAGAGTCTCACTTGGTTGCCCTTGGTAGAGTGCAGGCACCTGCCACAACACTTGACTATTTCTATTTTTTTTCCTTTTATTAAGTCATATACACATAGATTATGAATACATTGAGGCATTTGTGGTGTACAATGTGTTGATTTTTTACACAATTTGGAGTGTTTCAATCAAACTAATTAATATACCTTTTACCTCATTTACTTAGTGTGTTAATACATTTATGTTCTATACTTGATAGATTTGACTTGTACCCTTGCAATATGCTGGCTATTTTTACAGATGAGGTCTCACACTGGCTCAGGCTGGTCTCGAACCTGTAAGCTCAGGAAAGCCACCTGCCTCGGCTTCCAAAGTGCTGGGATTACAGGCATGAGCCACTGCACCCAGCTGGTTCTGCTTTCTAAGACTTCCACCATTACGACTTCAGACTCTGACCATGACCTCCTATTGTTTCTCCATCATCGCCCTCAAGGCTGCTTTATACCCCCGCTTATTTAACTCTTGGCTATTTCCACTATTGCCCACTTGGCTTGGCTCACCTGCTCATCTAGCATGAGCCCTGCAGTCAACGCTTCACACTACCCTCTCAAGGTCAGACATATATTCTGAATCTTCCCCTCTCCCAATGTCCCACCTCTCAAGATCACACACATATTCTGAATGCCCCCCTCTCCCAGTGACTCACTACTCCTGCCTTGCCATCCTTCAGTCTACTTTCCATATGAACTGGTAAAGACTGGAAGAAAAATCATGTACCTGTAAATGTTTCCAGTAGTTCCACTTTCATATTCATCCCGTGTAATCAAAGGTGGACTCTTAGTCATACTTGACAATCCTTTTGTGACTTTCTTAGTAACTTAATAACAAGAATTCTTCACAACTCCTCAAAGCTAAAGCTCAATGCCTCCACCCACTGTACTTCTTCCTGCTGCTCCCCCTATCGCAATCTGCAACAACACTCATCACAGCCGCTAGTTATGTCAGATCCCCCAAATCCAAGGGACACCCACGGCAGATGAGCTCCTCTGGAGGCCGGACAGCCATTTCCAGCCCCTTTCCTTTTTGCCTACTGGTACAGAGGCTGAAAGAGTGAATATTCACTTTCTTAGCCCCCTTTGGAAATAACTGAGACCACAGGACAAGTGCCAGCCAATAAGATGTAGGGAAAGCCCTGAGGAAGGTGTGGGAAAGAAAGATGACTACCTGATAAAAGATGAGAGAAGAGTTTTTTGGTACTCTTCTCCCTTCCTTCCACCTTGAGCACGGATATAATGCCGAAAGGTGAAGTAGCCATAATGTAGTCATTAGGTGACACATTTGAGGACAAAAAAGTTCTAAGCATTCCGTATAAAAATGACAGGAAAGCTCTGGATTGCATAGGTGCACTGTTGAGCCAAGAGAGCTCTGGAATCACCAAATTCCAGATTGCTTGATAGGTCATAAAAATAAACTCCTTCCTTAAGCCTTCAGATCTGTTACCTGCTGTTAATTTATATGTTTGTTACTTGCAGCAAGATGCATTCCTAACTAATTCAGATGCTTTTCAGTCGTTTAATTCTGATTCACTAAGGAAATAAAAGCAATGATGCCCTTTATGTCTTATTATAGTCAGTCACGGATACTGGTAAAAATGATACCATCCAGTAGATACTGAGTGCTGAACTAAGCAGTTTGCAATGAGTTTTTCTCATGCAGTAATTTCTACACTATGGCTAGCTAAGGAATGTGAGACACAGAGAAGTCACCAGGTAAATCGTCCAAGGTCATACAATCAGAAAGCTGCTAAGCAAGGATTTGAATCCAGGCAGCCCACCTTTACAGCCTTATGTTCTCGACCATGATGTTGTGCTGCCAAATCTTTACTCATTTCTTACCTGTGTGTTACGCCCTCACACCCTCAGAGAGGGTATAATAGTTTCTGCATCATAAGAATTATTCTAACTAATAAAGGCAACTCTGAACTTCCAGAGTGACTTCTAGGAGTGATTTTCAACCAGTGTGCTGTGAAGATCTTAGGTATGCCATGAAAAGTTTTAAAGTTTTAATTATTTTCCTAAGAACTTCAAAGCACAGTAAGTATATTCTTTTTTGCTCTTTTTTAATTTTTTATTTTTTACAGTTTTTGGCCGGGGCTGGGTTTGAACCCACCTCTGGCATATGGGCCAGCACCCTACTCCTTTGAGCCACAGGCTCAAAGCGCCACCCTTGCTCTTTTTTTTTTTTTTTTTGGATCAACATAATTTAAGTGTGCTGTGGAAATTTAACTATTGGTTCAAGTGCTCTGTGAGATAAAAAAGGGAAACCCTGTTCTAGGACATCTCAATAGTAGATTAGAATACTAAATGAAAGCAGCAGGACATACTTAGTTTTTATCTTTTATAACCCAGCCTCATAATCCCCATATTTGGATGTGCAAAACTTTTTTTAGACTTATGAATCTTATTTTTCCTTCTATTTTGTATGGTGACTAAAAATCCATTCATAGAAAACACAGCCATGGCCAGGTGTGGTGGCTCATGCCTGTAATCCTAGCACTTCTGAAGCTGAGGCAGGTGGATTGCCTGAGCTCACAGGTTGAAGACCAGCCTGAGCAAGAGTGAGACCTTGTCTCTAAAAATAACTGGGCATTGTGGCGGGTGCCTGTAGTGCCAGCTACTCAGGAGGATGAGGCTTGAGCCCAGCTACTTACTCAAGAGAATGCTTGAGCCCAAGAGTTTGAGATTGCTCTGAGCTAAGACGCCATGGCACTCTACTAAGGGCAACAAAGTGAGACTCTGTCTCAAAAAAATTAAAAAAGAACACAACGATAAAAGACACCACTAGTTATGGTGTCTACAGGGGAAATACTTCATTATCGTAAATACTCTTTCGTTATACTTATAGAGATAAGTAACATTGGGATGGAAGAGGAGAAATTACAATTCAAGAAAGCAGTTTCTAAAGTTTGTCTACTTTGGAATTTTTACTGACTTTAAATCACTTAACTTTATGGGTCTCTTGTCTAAAAATGAGGTAGTGATATAAAAGTTGTGAGATCAAATCACTGACTAAATTTGCTATCAATATTTGTAATTTTTCTTCTTACCTCTGAAATATAGTATTTCACATTTATGTCTCGAGTTCCAGAAAGAGAGGAAATTTTTAAGAGGGCCTTTTTGAAAAAGCACAATAAAACTGAGTAGAGAAATGTTCAGAACTGGCCCAAGAAAGGAAGATTAATGGTAAATTTTCCACCTTTTTGTTAAGGCAGGATTTCAGATGTCACACACACACACACACACACACACACACGAGCCTAGTAGCCTTGAGATAGAAGGAAGGGGATTTCCTTCTGAGGATGAGGAAAGTGACCCTGTGATAGAGTAAGAAAGCCAATGGAACATTTTATGTCTTTGAATCCTCAGTCCCTGTGCACTAAACTTTTTAAATTTATTTTAGGATGAAGAGAAAGTTCTATTCTTGGGATGAATGTATGAACTTGAGAGAAGTTAAGGTAAAATCCTGAAGATGAAAGGACCCAAGAAGCCCTTAGCTCTGTCTGAGGATAGTAGCTAAGATTATTCTGTTCTCTGTGGGAAGCATTGCAAAGTTCATTGTGTTTATGTTTTTCCTTTATCTTCCAAAAGTACAGTAATTTCTCATTCTTTTCTTGTTCTGATGTCAGTGGAAAACAGGATACAGTTATATTCTCATATTCGAAAGTTCATTTTTACTTTAGTACTCTTTAGTAATCTTGAGATAAAAAAAGTAACGAGCATTTTAATTACCATTCTCAAAGGAAAGATCAAATTTTAAATTACTGTATACTATTTCCTTATATTTTGTGCTTAAAAACTTGGATAAATTTTTGGAGACTTTTGCATCTTTAATCAGACAAAATCTAGGCATGTTAAACAGACTGAAGTGTTGGGCAGGCATTGCTGACTTGGCTTATTGTTGCACTTGGCATTCTTTTTGCAAAGCAGTTATTGCTTGCTTTAAGTTGATGTTCTAAGAGGTTTTTAAATTATGTAGACATTAAAATGTAATTCATTAATGAACCCAGAAGAAATGAAAAGTTACTTAAAGTAATGATCATACTTACCATTGATGAGATTTTTGCCAACTTCTATAACTTTTCTTTAAGAAGTTTTCACAATTATGTGTTGTTTTGCAGTCTCTGAAAAAACTTAATCATGCGAATGTGATTAAACTGAAAGAAGTTATCAGAGAAAATGACCATCTTTATTTTATATTTGAATATATGAAAGAAAACCTCTATCAATTAATGAAAGATAGGTATGTCTTTATTCTGTGGAAATTATAATTTTTTCCCTGTTATTACCTCTGTGAGTTTTCTGGATCCTTTCATACGTCTTACTTTGCAATATTTAGATTTAAATTAATTCTGTTATCTCTATCAACAAGTAGCACTTAACATTGGGGAAGAACCATCTATGACAGAACCATGATTTTTCTGTTGTAAATCCTTAACAGTCAAGGTCATATGTCATATGAATACACATACTATCTACTTATACTTCTTAAAATAAAAATCTATTTGTAGTTTAATATTTAGTAACAAAAATGGTCTTGGGCACTGGAGAAAATTATCTTTGTTGCTTCCTGAAGTGTCTTGTGAAAGGCTAATGAAAGAATGACTGGAGAAAGGAATAAAGTAGCTTTTAAGAAAGGATCTAAGAAACTTACTCATTAGGATGTATAAGTGAAAATTTAATGTATTACTAGTTCCAGGGAAATTCTCATTTTAATTTTTAAACATGTGGGTAGGATCTCTAAAGAGAAAGCTTCAGTCTTCTGCCCTGGGCTTGGGGAGACAATGTTCTGGTGGTCCTGGTTCTGGTCACATCTAGGAGATTAAAGTCCATTTTGCTTGCTTTTACAGTGAAAGTTGTTCAACAAAAGACTCTAAAATACTTAGAAATAAAGTAATTTTCTAATGTAATGGTGTTGATTTCTATTTCTTATACACCATACACAAAGCCTAAAGATAGTAAATGAGTTTTCTCTTTCACCATATCCTTTCTTCTTTCAAAAACATATTTATTGAATGCCTGTTGTGTTTCAGGCTGACATCATTATAATGTTAATATCAGTGAAAAATAAAAGTAAATTTCTACCCCCAAATCAGTGTTCATTTTTCTCAAGTCCTTTCTAGCCCTTGTATGTACCTGTACCTTTTACTTAATTGTAATTTTAATGATAATACAATTTTTTATTTGATATATTCACTTATAAGTACCTTTTTATGCTGATAAAGGCTTTGTAGTTACCATAAACATTATATGTATTCTGTTAAACTGCTATACTAAGCTTCACTTTTCTCCTTGAACTATTTAAAAAAAAATGACTATCAATGGGAGACTCAGTAATTATAGTATATGATATTGATGGAATTATTATGCAGCCATTAAAGGTAATAATTATAAAGATTATTAAAATGCTTATAAGTGGAAAAACAAATCAAAACTGTATTTATGTAACATTGGTACATAATATAAAAGTTATGCATGCAAATGGGTTAGAACTAGATTAGAATAGTAAAAAATCAAAAGTTCTTGATCAGGTCGTGGGATTATGGGTGATCTTACTTTTCAGCTTCTAATAAATTTTACATTTTAAAATACATGAAATTAAAACTATATGCATGGATATACATGAATTAAAAAAATTAAATACATATAAATACAAGAATTATTTTATTTTATCTGATTTTTAAAATACGTATGAATCTGACAATTGAAGCTGTTAAAGGAATAACAAATAAATACTACAAAGTTTTGAATTATATGATTTAATTCTAGGCTTCTAAATCAAATGGGAATAAAAATTGTGTTAGAATTTTATTTAATTTCTAAGAATAAATTTGACTACTAACAATTGTACAGATGAAAGCTATTTAAGGATAAGCTGTATTTTTACACTTTGTTTGAGTACTTTTACTCCCTGAAACATTCTGAAGGGGGAAATTAATCCATATGTCCCTTTTGAATTTTATTGTAGTAAGCTGCTTTCCCATTTCAGCTGAAGACTAATAGCCATAAGCCTTTGCACTGATGCTATGACTGCACCTTCAATGGATAGCATTCTTTTTATAAAGTTAAATTCTTGGCAAGAATTCAAATATTTTATTGACTTTAAAATTTATTTTACAGCTTATGAAAGTGAATTTAAAAATATTTTCAGTAACGCGTGATCAATACTAATCTGAGATAACCCAATGTCTGTCTTTCCCTGTCAAATGTGTTTTGCATCCATGTGGTGGCCTAACAATTTAAATGGTGAAATGTTTTAGGACATAATATAGGGATATAAAATGGCTAAAAATATAATATGGAAAAATAGGCCATTTGCCATATGTCAAAAGCATTTTTAATCAATCCTCTAAATGAATCTGGTCCATCATACTTCCTGCTGAAATAAAAATGTTAGAAAATGTTGAACTTATGATACAGTCTAAAAACTTAAAATAATAACCTTTATTACACAGTATGGCCTTAGGATTGAAGAATTAGTTGATAATCACTTTAATTGGTGGCCTGGCAGAGATTAGTATTTCAGCCTGAGTTAGGCAATTATTAAGATCTTACTGTAGAGTCTATGGTTAATATCATAAAAAGCCACACTGTCCAGTACAACAATAGCCAGTAATCAGATTGGCTATTGAGCTCTTGAAATATCTCAGTTGAACTGTGTTGTAAATGTAAAATAAATTACACACCAGATTTTGAAAACTTGCTACAAAAATTAAATTTATTAATTTTATAGTGATTATCTATTGATATATTTAGTATATATGAAGTTAAATCAAATATGGTGTTAAAATTAATTTCACCTGTTTCATTGGTTTTGTTTTTAATTTGGCTACTCGAAAAATATTGAAGATGTAAGAGTCTCTTTTGTAGCTCTTAGATTTCCATTGTATAGCTCCAAGATGCAGCGTACAACTGAAGCATTTATACTCCCCAAACTCTTAAAGCCTACTGATATAGCTTTGCATGCCTGGCTGATCTGACAGTGATTCAGCTTCCCAACTTACTTTGATTTTCTTGGGACAGTTTAAAATTTAACTATTGACTATTTTTGTAATATACTCTGGGATTTGAGTTTTTATCAAATGCCAAAATGAAAAAAAAAAAAAAACACTACTAATTTTCATGTTTTTAATTTATGACCTTTACCACTACAGATCTATAAATTATACTTCTAGCCAGTATCATGAGGCCAGCAGAAGCTCTAAGGCAAAAGGAATATAAACCTTCCTTGGATTAGTTGGTTGGTTGCTTAACAGAATTATGTGACTTTGTGTTCATTTCTTCACAGAAACAAGTTTTTCCCTGAGTCAGTCATCAGAAATATTATGTATCAAATATTGCAAGGGCTGGCTTTTATCCATAAACATGGTAGGTTTCTTTTAAGTCTCATTTTTCTGCCTCTTTAGAGTACTGTCAAGAATATGCACAGAAATTGCATATGAACTATTATTAATAATATTCTATTGGATAATTACAAGTTTGGGGTATGTGTTTATACATATTGACTTTTCATTTAAAAGCATTTAGAATTTCTTCAGTTCTGTATGATAGAAAATGGAATTTCTATATACTATAACTTCCTTCCTATAATAACCTGTATCTATTAAAAACTTGTTTTGTTTTTTTTTTTGAGACAGAGCCTCAAGCTGTCACCCTGGGTAGAGTGCGGTGGCATCACAGCCCACAGCAACCTCCAACTCCTGGGCTCAAGCGACTCTCCTGCCTCTGCCTCCCAAGTAGCTAGGACTACAGGGACCCACCACAATGCCCGGCTATTTTTTGGTTGCTGCCCTCGTTGTTTGGTGGGCTGGGCTGGATTAGAACCTGCCTGCTCAGGTGTATGTGGCTGGCGCCTTAGCTGCTTGAGCCACAAGCGCTGAGCCAAAAACTTAAATTTTTTAGCCGGGCATTGTGGTAGGCACCTGTAGATCCGGCGCTTGGAAGACTGAGACAGAGAATTGCTTAAGCCCAAGAGTTTGAGGTTACTGTGAACTGTGACACCAGGGCATTCTTCCCATGGTGACAGCTTGAGACTCTGTCTCAAAAAAAAAAACAAAACAAAACAAGAAAACTTGAATTTTTTAACAGTTTGATCATCTGCCCTTAGTCTAGTCATCATAAATCCAACCTGCAACCTCATCTCCCCTTTATCATGGAAATGAAATCTCTTCTTCGGAAGAGATTAGATTGCTGCATACATGGCGTGGTGTCTTACAGTTTTCCTTAGTATTTACGTTCAGTTGTGTCTATTCCTTGAGTGGAATTAAAGCAAATACTTGGTCCATTTTCTATGAATATCTTATAATATGTTTTAATTTATATAGTTTTTCTTATCACACCAAAATAAATATTGCTCTTAGAGTGAATGTGATGATTTTTAATGAAAATTTGTTTAGAATCACTAACTCCATAGACAGGAAGTTAGAGAAGTTTGTGCCACACTGTTGCTGCCTTCCATGCTGGCTGTCAAAAATCACCCTGGGTCTTCTTTCGTGTCTGATCCCATATTTTATATTCTCTTTTCTCCTTTATCTTCCAACAGAAAATAATTTTATCTTCTAAAAATTTTATGCAGCATTTCAGATAAGTATTTTAAGAACATTTCTGAATCCTTAATTTTTGTTTCATATAAACTGTTCGGGACTTTAAACGTCTAAATCCCCTAATAATATACTATAATATATTGGTAAATATCAATAATTTATTAATTACCCAGAAATAAGAGATAACATGTTTTTTAAATTATTCACAATAGAGTCCTGATTCTTAATTTGCTTTAGACTCTGATCATCATGGTAAGTCTTGACATTGCCTGGCTTGATTTATACTATCAGCAACTTCCAAAGCATAAGGGGTTAAAAAAGGAAGTTCATTTAGGATTTAAAAATTGTGCCTGATAGTAAATAACATATGAATTGTCTAGAGTTGATTATATAGTTGACTACTTAGTGATTTGGGAAACCAAACTCTAAGAACAATTAGACATTTTTACAAAAGCTAAATCATATTCTTGGTTTTTTTTGTTTGTTTGTTTGCTTTTTTGAGACAGAGTCTCAAGCTGTCACCCTGGGTAGAATGCCCTGGTGTCACAGCTCACAGCAACCTCCAACTCTTGGGCTTAGGCGATTCTCTTGCCTCAGCCTCCCGAATAGCTGGGACTATAGGCGCCTGCCACAACACCTGGCTATTTTGGGGTGGGGTGGGGGGGTTGTAGTTGTCATTGTTGTTTGGCAGGCCCGGGCTGGATTCGAACCCTCCAGCTCTGGTGTATGTGTCTGGTGCCTTAGCCACTTGAGCTACAGGCACCGAGCCCCAAATCATATTCTTTGCTGTAGTCAAACATCTCAGATGTAATATTTCAAGAAAATAGATATCTTTAAATAGTTGCTGTCAAAAATGAGACTAATATGTAGTTAAAACAGGACTAGATTAACAATATATTTATATTACAATGGGGAGAACCTCAACTGGACAAATATGTAATTGGCTTAGTTCTCTAAGACTTCATGGATTAATGTGACTTTGCTGTACCCTCACATTTCCATTCCTATCTTTGCATTGTGAAAGGGCCATGGATTTCTCTTGGATGTTAGTGAAATGTGTCTCGCCAGCTGTTTTGAGTAGGAATACCACATAAATTTGGAGTGAAAAACTGTTGCAGATGTCCTAAATGCAGACTCCAAGCTGGCTGTGAAGTGATTAAAAACATTGAGGCTTAGAAAGTCTTCCTAGCCCAGTGCTACATGAATGTATAGTAATACTCTTCTGATGACCACCTGCAATCCCCCTGCCTTACAAGGCGGTTAGAATCCCCTCAGCATATAACCAATACACTCCTAATCTCCCTTAGAAAAAAAGACTTTCTTAAGAACAAATCGGATTTGCAAGGAGGGCTTTAATTTTTTTCCCCTAGCTTTTCTTTCATTTCCTTTGGGTTGCCCAATACCTTGGGTAACTAACCGTTTATTTTGTATATTGAATTAGTAATATAAGCGTTATAATTATTGGAGTTTTCAGTGACATAGCTGTTGAGGAGAACTGGATATTAAGTAATTTTAAATGAAGGAATTAATTATAATGTGTGGAGTTCCATTTTTGTCTAATGGACTTGTCAAACAAGTGGAGTAGCCTGGAGGAACCAGCTGCGCTGATACAATCCAGATCAGGATGTGCTCTTCCCACAGTCCACCTCCCCCTCTGGTACACAGTAGCCATATCAATACCTCCTTAAGATAGTTTCGTGAGGAGACAGCATAATGCGGTAGTATCTAGCCCACTGCCTGAACCTGCTGGAGCCACAAATAAAAATACATGTGAAACAGTTGCTTTTATTTATTTATTCATTTATTTATTTATTTATTTAGTAGCGACAGAGTCTCATTTTATTGCCCTCAGTAGAGTGCCGTGGCATCACACAGCTCACAGCAACCTCCAACTCCTGGGCTTAGGCGATTCTCCAGCCTCAGCCTCCCAAGTAGCTGGGATTACAGGTGCCCACCACAATGCCCAACTATTTTTTGGTGTAGTTTGGCTGGGACTGGGTTCAAACCCGCCACCCTCGGCACATGGGGCCAGCACCCTACCCACTGAGCCAGAGGCACCACCTGAAACAGTTACTTTTGATGGTCTTACATCCTATGTGAAATTTCATACCAAATAATTTTGAAAGCAGAGTCCTACAGCCTATCACTTTTTAGGTGGTTTTTTTTTTTTTTTTAAGATCATCCTTCTAATTATGATAAAGAGGCTCAACTTTATATTGTTTATAAATCAGATAAAGCTATGTTTAAATGTGATGATTTATTGGTGTTTTTTTCCTTTATATTATCAAGGCTTTTTTCATAGGGATATGAAACCAGAAAACTTGCTTTGTATGGGTCCAGAACTTGTGAAAATTGCTGATTTTGGACTTGCAAGAGAATTAAGGTCACAGCCACCATATACTGATTATGTATCTACCAGATGGTGAGTAGTTTTATAGGACTCCCCTGAGGCATAAGTCTGTGTTGAAGTTTTCTGTCAAAGGATTGTTGCATTATCTTTCTAGAGGTTTCATATAGAACTGAATTTTGTATTCTTTAAAAAGAAGGGATTGGTTCATTATTATTCTGATCAATGAGAAAAGAAGAAAGAGGAATTTTACTATTTATTCAACAAGTACTTACGAGGATTGGTTCTTTACTATTCTGATCAGTGAGAAAAGAAAGAAAAAGAATTTCATTATTCATTTGACAAGAACACCTGCCATTTAGGTACAGGGAACACATCAGTGAACAAACAGAGAAAAATCTTTGCCTCCTACTGCTTACAACACACGTAAACAAGTTAAAAATATGACGAGTTGACCAGGGATAGTCCTGCACAGAGGAAAGATCATGTGAAGACACAAAGAGAAAGAGGCCATCTGCAAGCCAATGAAAGAGGCTCAGAAGGGTGGCGCCTGTGGCTCAGTCGGTAAGGCACTGGCCCCATATACCGAGTGTGGCGGGTTCAAACCCGGCTCCGGCCAAACTGCAACCAAAAAATAGCCGGGCGTTGTGGCAGGCGCCTGTAGTCCCAGCTACTCGGGAGGCTGAGGCAAGAGAATCTCTTAAGCCCAGGAGTTGGAGGTTGCTGTGAGCTGTGTGAGGCCACGGCACTCTACCGAGGGCCGTAAAGTGAGACTCTGTCTCTACAAAAAAAAAAAAAAAAGAAAGAGGCTCAGAAGAAAACAGACCTGCCTACACCTTGGTCCAGGACTTCTAGGCTCCAGAACTATGAGTATAAAATCTTGAGATACCTCCCGGACCTCCGTAAGAGCTGCACTGCCCGGACCTTCTTAAGAGCTGTGCTGTGACCGCAACCAGTGCCCACCCGGACCTCGGTAAGAGCTGCACCATGACCCGTGCCCGCCGGGCCTCCGCACACCCTGACCAGGAACTGCAGGAGTCATGAAACCCCGTGTCCTCCCTCCTGTACCATCCCTGTCTCCACACCAGCCCACTCTTCTGGCTGGGACTCTGGTAGCCGCGTGCCCTCCGGAGCCCTCCCTGTCTCTGCGCGGAGCCCTTCTCCTGGCCAGAGACTGCTAGAGCCTTGGGCTCTCTGCCAAAGTCACTGGGCGCCAGGCACTCCCAGAACCATGTGCTGCACCCTCCTCCCTGTTGCTGGATCCAGGTGTGTCACACTCCATAGCTGCCTCCACAACCAGAACTCCCTGGCTGGAGCAGCCCCAGAGGAACTACACAGGGTCACTCCCTACAAAGATGCAGCAACAATAGAGTGATCCCGCTGGGGTCTAATCTTGGAGAGACACCTCCCCAACTCTGAGGATGACCAGAGGCAATGGTGAAAAACAATCATGAGGCAAAATCAACACAAAAACACTGGAAATATGAATAATCAGAGTAGATCAACTCCCCCAAGGATCAATGGGGCAGACACAGCACAAGATCCCATGCACAAACAAATAGGTGAGATGTCAGAAATCAAATTCAGAATCTGGATACCAAATAAGATGAATTAGAATTCCAAGCAGTAACCCAAAAGATCTCTCACGAATTCAGTGAATTCAAAGACCAAATGACCACAGATTATGACACATTGAGACAAGAAGTTGTATCCCTCAAAGATCTGAAAAACACACTAGAATCCCTCAGTAACAGAATGGAGCAAGCAGAAGAAAGGATTTCCAACCCTGAAGACAAAGCTTTCCAACATTCCCAACCTCTCAAAGAGGAAGAAACATGGAGGGCAAAAACACATCACTCTCTCAGAGAGCTCTGGGATAATTCAAAGAAAACTAATATTTGTCTTATAGGGATCCCCGAAAGCGACGAAATGGCTTCACAAGGCACAGAGTCTCTTCTCCATGAGATTATGAAGGAGAACTTTCCAGACATGCCAAGAGATTCTGAAATTCAGATAGCAGACAGTTTCAGAACTCCAGCACAACTTAACATAAATAAGACATCCCCCAGACACATCATAATCAATTTCACTAAAGTTAATATGAAGGAGAAAATTCTGAAAGGAGCCAGACGAAAGAAAACCATCACCTAGAAGGGCAAGAATATTAGAATAACTGCAGATCTCTCTGCTGAAACCTTTCAAGCTAGAAGAGGATGGTCATCGACTTTTAATCTCCTAAAACAAAATAACTCTCAACCCAGGGTCCTGTACCCAGCTAAACTGAGTTTCATTTATGATGGAGAAATTAAATAGTTGATGACATTCAAATGTTGAAGAAATTTGCCATAACTAAACCAGCTCTCCAGGATATTCCCAGACCTATCCTTCATAAAGACCAGTGTAACCGGGTGGCGCCTGTGGCTCAAGGAGTAGGGCACCGGTCCCATATGCCGGAGGTGGCGGGTTCAAACCTAGCCCCGGCCAAAAAAAAAAAAAAAAAAAGACCAGTGTAACCCTCCACCACAAAAGTAAACCTACCCAAAAAATTTTGATCAAATTCCAACTTCCACAGTTGCAAAAGGATTAAAAATGTCCACCAGACTCTCAAAAGGCTTATCAATATTCTCAATTAATGTGACTGGTTTAAATTGTCCTCTAAAGAGGCAGAGGTTGACTTGACTGGATACAAAAACTCAAGCCAGATATCTGCTGCATACAAGAATCTCATCTTACATTAAAAGACAAATATAGACTCAAGGTGAAGGGATGGTCATCTATACTCCAAATGGAAAGCAGAAAAAAGCAGGCGTTGCAATCCTATTCACAGATGCAATAAATAGGCTTTAAACCAACCAAAATAAGGAAGGATAAGGATTGACACTTCATATTTTTCAAGGTAATACTCAATATGATGAGATTTCAATTATTAATATTTATGCACCCAACCAGAATGCACCTAAATTTATAAGAGAAACTCTAACAGACATGAGCAACTTGATTTCCTCCAGTTCCATTGTAATTGGAGATTTTAACACCCCTTTAGCACTGCTGGACAGATCCTCCAAAAAGAAGCTAAGCAAAGAAATTTTAGATTTAAACTTAACCATTCAACATCTGGACTTAATGGACATCTACAGAACATTTCATCCCAAACAAAAGTGAATACACATTCTTCTCCTCAGCCCACGGAGCATACTCCAAAATTGACCACATCCTAGGCCACAAATCTAACCTCAGCAAATTTAAAAAAATAGAAATTATTCCTTGCATCTTCTCAGACAATCATGGAATAAAAGTTGAACTCAATAACAACAGGAATCTGCATACCCATACAAAAACATGGAAGCTAAACAACCTTATGGTGAAGGATAGATAGGTTATAGACGAGATTAAGAAGGAAATCACCAAATTTTTGGAACAAAACAAGACATGAATTATCAGAACCTCTGGGAGACTGCAAAGGCAGTCCTAAGAGAGAAATTTATAGCACTGTAAGCCTTTCCTCAAGAAAACGGAAATTAGGAAGTTAATAACCTAATGGGACATCTCAAGCAACTGGAGAAGGAAGAACATTCCAACCCCAAATGCAGCAGAAGAAAAGAAATAACCAAAATCAAAGCAGAATTAAATGAAATTGAAAACAAAAGAATTATACAACAGATCAATAAATCCAAAAGTTGATTTTTTGAAAAGATCAATAAAATAGATAAACCTTTGGCCTACCTAACCAGGAAAGAAAGAGTAAAATCCCTAATTTCATTGTTATCAGAAATGGTAACGATGAAATAACAACAGACCCCTCAGAAATTCAAAAAATCCTTAACGAATCCTACAAGAATCTCTACTCTCAGAAATATGAAAATCTGAAAGAAATCCACCAATACCTGGAAGTACGCCACCTACCAAGACTTAGCCAGAACGAAGTAGAAATGTTGAACAGGCCTATATCAAGTTTTGAAATAGCATCAACTATAAAAAATCTCCCTAAAAAGAAAAGCCCAGGACCAGATGGCTTTACGTCAGAATTCAACGAAACCTATAAAGAAGAACTAGTACCTATATTACTAAACCTCTTCCAAAATATAGAAAAATAAGGAATATTACCCAACACATTCTATAAAGCAAACATCACCTTGATCCCAAAGCCAGGGAAAGACCCAACAAGAAAAGAAAATTATAGACCAATATCACAAATGAATACTGATGCAAAAATACTCAATAAGATCCTAACAAACAGAATCCAACAACACATCAAAAAAATTATACACAATGACCATGTGGGATTTATCCCAATGTCTCAGGGCTGGTCCAATATACGTAAATCTATAAATGTAAATCAGCACATAAACAAACTAAAAAACAAAGACCATATGATTCTCTCAATTAATGCCGAAAAAGCTTTTGATAATATCCAGCATCCCTTCATGATCAGAACACTTAAGAAAATTGGTATATGAGGGACATTTCTTAAACTAATAGAGGCCATCTACAGCAAACCCACAGCCAATATCGTACTGAATGGAGTTAAATTGAAATCATTTCCACTTAGATCAGGAACCAGGCAAGGTTGCCCATTGTCTCCATTGCTCTTTAACATTGTAATGGAAGTTTTAGCCATTGCAATTAGGGAAGAAAAGGCAATCAAGGGTATCCACGTAGGGTCAGAAGAGATCAAACTTTCACTCTTTGCAGATGACATGATCGTATATCTGGAAAACACTAGGGAGCCTACTACAAAACTTTTAGAAATGATCGAGGAATACAGCAATGTCTCCGGCTACAAAATCAACACCCATAAATCTGTAGCGTTTATGTATACCAACAATAACCAAGCTGAAAAAACAGTCAAGGACTCTATTCCTTTCACAGTAGTGCCAAAGAAGATGAAATATTTGGGAGTAAATCTAACAAAGGACGTGAAAGATCTCTACAAAGAGAACTATGAAACATTAAGAAAAGATATAGCTGAAGATGTTAACAAATGGAAAAACATACCATGCTCATGGGGCTGGGAAGAATCAACATTGTTAAAATGTCTATACTACCCAAAGCAATATATAATTTTAATGCAATTCCTATTAAAGCTCCATTGTCATATTTTAAAGATCTTGAAAAAATAATACTTCATTTTATATGGAATCAGAAAAAACCTCGAATAGCCAAAACATTACTCAGCAATAAAAACAAAGCAGGAGGAATCATGCTACCAGACCTGAGACTGTACTATAAATCCATAGTGATCAAAACAGCATGGTACTGGCACAAAAACATAGAAGTAGATGTCTGGAACAGAATAGAGAACCAAGAGATGAATCCAGCTACTTTGACAAGCCAATTAAAAACATTCAGTGGGGAAAAGATTTCCTATTTAACAAATGGTGCTGGGTGAACTGGCTGGCGCTCTGTAATAGAACGAAAGTGGACCCACACCTTTCACCATTAACCCAGATAGACTCTCACTGGATAAAAGATTTAAACTTAAGACATGAAACTATAAAAATACTTGAAGAAAGTGCAGGGAAAACTCTTGAAGGAATCGGCCTGGGTGAATATTTTATGAGGAGGACTCCCCAGGCAATTGAAGCAGTATCAAAGATACATTACTGGGACCTGATCAAACTAAAAAGTTTCTGCACAGCCAGGAACATAGAAGTAAAGCAAGCAGATAGCTCTCAGAATGGGAGAAAATATTTGCAGGTTATACCTCCGATAAAGGTTTAATAACTAGAATCCACAGAGAACTCAAATGTATTAGCAAGAAGAGAACAAGTGATCCCATCTCAGGGTGGGCAAGGAACTTGAAGAGAAACTTCTCTAAAGAAGACAGATGCACAATCTACAAACACATGAAAAAAAGCTCATCAACCTTAATCATCAGAGAAATGCAAATCAAAACTACTTTGAGATATCACCTAACCCCAGTAAGAGTAGCCCACATAACAAAATCCCAAAACCAGAGATGTTGGCATGGATGTGGAGGAAAAGGCACACTTCTGCACTGGCGGTTGGAATGCACACTAATACGTTTCTTCTGGAAGGATGTTTGGAGAGTACTTAGGGACCTAAAAATAGACCTGCCATTTGATCCTTTAATTCCTTTACTAGGTTTATACCCAGAAGACCAAAAATCACAATATAACAGAGACATCTGTACCAGAATGTTTATTGCAGCCCAATTCAGAATTGCTAAGTCATGGAAGAAGCCCAAGTGCCCATCGACCCACAAATGGACTAGCAAATTGTGCTACATGTATACCATGGAATATTCTGCAGCCTTAAAGAAAGATGGAGACTTTACTTCTTTCATGTTTATGTGGATGGAGCTGGAACATATTCTTCTTAGCAAAGTATCTCAGGAATGGAAGAAAAAGTATCCAATGTACTCAGCGCTACTATGAAGCTAATTTTTAGCTTTCACATGAAGGCTATAACCTAACTATAGCACAAGAATATGGGGAAAGGGCCAAGGAAGGGGAAGGGAGGGGGGAGGTTAGGGTTGAGGGAGGGTAATGGGTGGGGCCACACCTACGGTGCATCTTAGAATGGGTACAGGCGAAACTTACTAAATGCAGAATACAAATGTCTACATACAATAACTAAGAAAATGCCATGAAGGCTGCGTTGAACAGTTTGATGAGCATATTTCAGATTGTATATGAAACCAGCACATTGTACCCTTTGATTGCACTAATGTACACAGCTATGATTTAACAATAAAAAAATAAATTAATTAAGAAAAAAGAAAAAAATATGACAAATTACCAACAGAAAGCTATACACATGTTCATCAAAAGACATATCCTAGTCACAACTGCAGACTGCCCAATGTCCCCAAGCAGCAGAATAGTGGGTTCCCCCAGTGCAATGCTTACAACTGTGAGAATGATCAGTCTGCACTGTGTACGGCGAGGTGGATGAGTCTCACAGAGGCAACGTGAGAGCAAGAGGCCAAACATAAAAACAGCGCACACTGCACAGTTTCATTTGTATAAAGTGCAAAAATGGAGAAAAATAACCTGTGCCATTAAAAGTCAAGATAGCCAAACAACCACAACAACAATGAAAAGTCAAGATACCCACCAGTTCCTGGGGGGGTGGGTGTGTATAATAACTGGATGACTGCACGAAGGACGTTATGGGATGCTGAGAACATGCATTTTTGATCTGGGTACTGGGTCTGCGGATATTTTCTATTTGTGAAAAGTCATCAAGTGGTACTTTACAATATGTGCCTTTTCGTGTTTATTAAACACTAATAAAAACAAGAATATGGGGCGGTGCCTATAGCTCAATGAGTAGGGCGCTGGCACGTACACCAAGGCTGGCAGGTTCGAATCCAGCCAGGCCAGCTGAACAATGACAACTACCACAAAGAATATTTTTTGTAACGACTACCACAAAAAAAATAGCCAGGCCTTGTGGTGGGCACCCATAGTTTCAGCTACTAGGGAGGCTGAGGCAAGAGGACTACTTGAGCCCAAGAGTTCAAGGTTACTGTGAGCTATGATGATGCCACGGCACTCTACTGAGGTCAACAAAGTAAGACTCTGTCTCAAAAAAAAAAAAAAAAAGAATGCGGAGGAATGAGAAGTCTAATGCACTGCTGACATATAAAGTGGTGCAGCCTCTTGAAAAACCAGTCTGGGAGTTTCTCAGTGGTTCAACATGATCTAGCAAATCCACACCGCCAAGAGAAATGAAGACTCATGTCCACACGAGAACTTGTATATGTATGTTCACAGCAGCATTCTTCATCATAGCCAAAAAGTGGAAACAACCCAAATGTTCACTTCTGATGAATGGATAAGTAAATATGGTATATTCATACAATGGAATATTATTCAGCAATAAAAAGATGAAATACTGATGCATGCCCCAATGTGGACAAACTTTGAAAACATCACTTAAGTCAAAGGAGCCAGGGCCAGATAGCCTATGATTCAATTGATATGAAATGTCCAGAACAGGCACATCTACAGAGACAGAAAGCGGTTGCCTAGGGGTGGGGACATAAGAATACAGATGGGTAAGAGGCATAGGGTTTCTTTGGTGGTTAATAAAAATGTTCTAAGATTGATCATGGTGATAGATGCATAGATCTGTGAATTTACTAAAATATATTGAATTGTACACTTTAAATGGATTGTATATATGTAAATTATATCTCAATAAGGCCGCTAAAAATATTTGTCAAAAAAGGTACAGTAAGTCCTCACTTAACTGAGTCAACAGGTTCTCAGAAACTGAACCTTTAAGTAAAATGTGTAACAAAACCAGTGTTCCCCATAAGCTGATTGATATAAAGAAGAGTGATAGTTCTTTGGCATATTTCTGGTCACAAACACATCACTGAACTTCTATATAAAGAACAAAACACTTCTAATATTAAACATTGAAATAAATGTGAGCTATATATAAATTTTAAAAAGATTTAAAAAAAAACACGGAAAATAATTACTTACCTACTTATTCCAGCTCAGGGTCGTGGGTGGCCAGATTCTGTCCCAGCAACTCAGGGCCTAGGTGAGACCCAGCCCTGGCCAGATGCTGTGCCATCACAAGGTGCAAAACCACACACGCACACACTGTCACACAGGGACCACCTGACATCTTTGGGGTGTCGGTTGAAACAGGAGGCCTTAGAGAAAACCCACACAGATGTGGGAGGGAATGTGTAAACTCCACACAGACAAGAGCCACAGCTGAGAATCAATTTTGTTTTTCCCTAATCGATGTTATAATAAAACGACATTGAACAAAATGATGATATTTGGGGACCTGCTGTACCCTGAATGAAAGCAAAAAGACAGCATTACAAAACATTCGGACTAAAATATTTTTACATTTTAATGTGAAGGAAGGAGTTGGAATTGAGAATATCTTCTATTTGGCAGACTTTGTGTTGAACTTAGATACCTTTGCTCTCATAAATATTTAAAAATATTATGTACAGAGAGGGGTCAACTGAGGGTATCAGTACTTTCAAACTAATAAAAAAGGAAAAAGTCCATCACTCAGGGATAGTCTTTGTTCATCTTTTTTTGTATCCTTCATGTGAATACATGCTGGCTCTAATAATGTTTTATAATATGGCATTTCTCCCTTTTTTCTTAATATATAGAATAGCATTTATTTCCAGATTTATTCAGTTGAGTTTCTGTCTTAAGTTATGTGGATATTTCTTTCTTTTTTTTTTTTGAGACAGAGTCTTACTCTGTTGCCCTGGGTAGAATGCTGTGGCATCATAGCTCACAGCAACCTCAAACTCCTGGGGTTTAGAGCAATCCTCTTGCCTCAGCCTTCCAAGTAGCTAGGACTACATATGGCCACCACACCTATATTTATTATTTTTATTTATTTATTATTATTTTTTTAGGTAAAATCCCTCTTATAATTGTGTCCTGCCCCTAAGAGGTGTGTCACTCACTGTCACCCCACATCCCCTCCCTTCTTTCCTCTCTGCTCTCCCATTTCCCCACCCATCATGTACTAGCATTAATTGTCCTCATATCAGAATTGAGTACATTGGATTCTTGCATCTTCATTCTTGTGATGCTTTATTAAGAAGAATGTGTTTCAGTGCCATCCAGGTTAATACAAAAGATGTAAAGTCTCCATTCTTTTTAGCGGCTGAATAGTATTCCATGGTATACATATACCACAGCTTGTTAATCCATTCCTGATTAGTTTTCTATTTTTAGTAGAGATAGAGTCTCACACTTGCTCAGGTTGGTCTTGAACTTCTGAGCTCAATCAATCTACACATCTTGGCCTCCCAGAGTACTAGGATTATAGGTATAGCTACTACACTGGCATTTCATTGGACATTTACATTTGTCTCCAGCCCCACTCACTGTTTGTGGTCAAGAAACATGTTATGTCCAATTGTCCCTTGTATGTGGTACAAACACCTAAAACACAGAAGCTAATAAATACCCATTCCTTGATTGAAATGCATGACCAGACAGGGCAGAATGTTACTGCCCATCCATGTTTCAAATTACAATCAAAATAGCCTTTATCGTTTTTTGTTTTCTATTTTCATAGGTATCGGGCTCCTGAAGTTTTATTAAGATCTTCAGTTTATAGCTCTCCCATTGATATGTGGGCTGTGGGAAGTATAATGGCTGAACTGTATACATTAAGGCCACTTTTCCCGGGAACAAGTGAGGTTGATGAAATCTTTAAGATTTGCCAAGTTTTAGGGACTCCCAAAAAAGTAAGTATTTTTATCCCTCAGTTTTTGTAACTTATACTTGCTACTTTGCTTTTAACTTTATAACTTTTAATTATAATTTTTGTCTAGATATCAGATATTTTTATTTTTAAATAGGCTAAAAAATAAATAAATAAAAGGGCTCAGACTTTAATGGTTAGTTTTCTTATAATGTTTGCATTTCTTTTTATTGGGATGGGATAAGGATTGCAAGAAGCCACTGGACTGAAAAAAAAAGGTGCTTTTTAAAAAAAAACTTAAGAAAATTCTCTCTATAGAGAGTGTAACTTTGGGTGGATGACTAGGCTGGCAACTGTGTAAGACCAACTTGGTTAGGCTCATTCCTACTTGCTCTGTGACTGTCTAGTGGTATAAGCTCATTAAACTTTGGGGTCTTGAACCTGAACCCTTTCTTGTTTCCCTTTATACAGCTCTGCCATGGGTATTTGACTTCATGAACTGAGTATTTTTTGATTGACTTTTAGTCCTTACTTTCTGAGATGTGCTTAATAAATGTGTGTATAATTACATCCTAATTAAGTTAGTGTGTGCCTTGTTGACATTAGACAAGTAAATGTAGCTTTTAAAGCTTTGACATGATTGTCATTTCCCAGCTATGTGACATTTTTAACACTGGATGCTATATATAACACAGTAGAACCTATGTAAGTCGACCAGCCAAAGGACTGTAGCAAATTGGTCAACCCATGGAGGTGGTCAACATAAGGAACAATTGGTCAACCCATGGAGGTGGTCAACATAAGGAACAATTGGTCAACCCATGGAGGTGGTCAACATAAGGAGCAATGCCTACTATACTGATACGTGCATGTGGTGCATGTCTGGTCTCTGAAAGTTAGGTCAATGTAAAGAGGTGGTCAATGCAGGCCTGCCACCATTCTGGGCTATGGGGGTTCTACTGTATATAATGAGGATCTTTGTCGTAATTAGCCTTTTTGTAAAGTATGTGCCCTTATTTGTTCAAAGTCACCCAAGTATCGTAATCACCAAGATCCAAAACCAGACAAGAGTTTAACATTTTGAAATTTGTAAAAGCGCTTTCTCATTTTCTCCTAACTCGCATTCAGCGTTCTTTCTACACTGTTTGTAGCATCAAATGAATTGTATATATGGTCTGGTATTCTATGCGCACATTTGTTTAATCAACATTGAAATGTTCACACATGAATGATTTTTATACTACTCTGTTTTTAAACGGATTACTAAAAATAATTTTTCTTTCTGCTCCCTCCCACCCACACTTCTATATTCCTTACACAGAGTGACTGGCCAGAAGGATACCAGCTTGCATCCTCTATGAATTTCCGCTTTCCCCAGTGTGTTCCTATAAACTTAAAAACTCTTATTCCCAATGCCAGTAATGAAGCCATTCAGCTTATGAATGAAATGTTGAATTGGGATCCAAAGAAACGACCAACAGCAAGCCAGGTAAGGCTTTTTAAAATTTTGAGGTTTTACAGATTTAGGGATGTGTTTATTGACAAAGACAAGTCCATTCTCAGCCAGAGTTTTACCGAGAGAATTAATCTCTACAGCATCCAGGGTATTTAGTTAATCTCTGGGCGTATAAGATCTGTGAAGGCCAGGCATGGTGGCTCATGCCTGTAATCCTAGCATTCTAGGAAGCTGAGGTGGGTGGATTGCTTGAGCTCACAAGTTCAAGATGAGCCTCAGCAAGAGCAAGACCCCGTCTCTAAAAAGTAGCCTGGCGATGTGGCAGGCTCCTATAGTCCCAGCTACTCACGAGGATAAGGCAAGTGAATCTCTTGAGCCCAAGAGTTTGAGGTTGCTGTGAGCTGTGATGCCATGGCACTCTACCCAGGGCAAAAAAGTGAGACTCTGTCTCAAAAAAAAAAAAAACTGTGGAAAATTTGCAAAAATACCTATTCCAGTGGTTTTCTGTATTTTGTGGTCCAAATGAAGAACCTTATGAGGTTGAGGCTAAAAGGAATCAATCTGTTAGGGTAAAAATTTATACATTTGAGACTAAGAAGGAACTTGTCATGGGTAGCAAAAAGGCATCTCTTTGATCATTCAGCAGAGTAAACTTTTCTATGCACTATTTAGGGTTTAGAGGTGGGCTTGCGTTTCATTTCACACAAAAGTATCTTCCCTTCCTCGGACTTGAGTAATAGTGTTCTATCTCTGGCTCCCACAAGAGGGCAGCACCGTGACACCACATTTTGTTCCTTCCCCCATTTCCAAATGTATTGTCAGAATAGACGAGACTTTGTTTCCCCTTTGTGACTACACCTGATAACATCCACATAGTACAGTGCATGGTAGTTTTCCTGACCTTTACAACGCCATACTTTTATCTCAAAAAAAGTGATAAGGTGGATGCTTTGCCTTCCTTCCTTCCTTTTATTTTTTTAGACAGAGTCTCACTTTGTCAAACTTCATAGAATGCTTTGGGGTCATTTCTCACAGCAACCCCAAACTCTTTGGCCTCAAGCAATCCACTTGTCTCAGCCTCCTGAGTAACAGGGACTACAGGGCCTGCCACCATTCTGGGCTATTTTTAGAGATGAGGTCTGGCTCTTGCTCAGGCTGGTCTCCAACTCCTGAACTCAGACAATCTACCTGCCTCAGGATCCCACAGTACTAGCTAGGATTATAGCATGAGTTCAACTGTACTCCAAAGAAAATGCTTTCTAAAGGTCATCTGGAAGAAGAAATGGGAAAGAATAGTCAAAATAAGTAATTAGAGAGTGGTGGTATAGTGTTCCGTCAGATACTAGTCTATAAAGTGACAATAATAACAGTGAAAGTCCAGGGATACCAGTTGCCAAGTAGCTCAGTGTTACAGAATATGTAAGGGAGAAGCAAGTAGAGGTGGCCTCATGGGGGAAGGACTGAATCCAGGAATGATGCTGGGACAATTCACTGACCGTTAGGAGAAAGGATTAAATTTTAAAAGTATAGAAAAACCCTAAGCCATTAGGAACTAAGAGAAAGTATATATGCATGTTTGATCTCAAGATGAGAAAAAGATGGATATAAAAGTAATAGAAGAAATCACTAAAGGGAAACTCAGAAGATTTAATTACATAAAAATTAAAATTTTTCACTACATAAAAATCTTAAAATGGAAAGATAAGTTAGCAAAAATTATTTTTAACAAGTATCCTGGTGTTAGTATCCTTAATATAAGGCTTCTGCAAAAACAAGGAAAATGCTGAAATCTTTGTACATTTTCTGATCTTTCTAAGTATTCATTATCTTTGTAGTAAAGATATAATAAGTTTTTCAAATGTATTTAGGAAAGAAAAGTGAGCATGGGACATGAAAAAATACCATAGGAAAAGACATACAAATTACCAAAAATGTTTTTAAATGTTCAGTCCTTGTTTATTACCATAAAATGCAAGTAAAAGTAAGATACCATTTTTCAGCTTTCTCTCTCTCTTAGTAAGAGAAAGTAACTTTGTACATATAAAGAGCCTGAAACACAGTAAGAAAATTAGATATTTAGGTCCAAAGATGTTCAGTTACAGTTGAAAACTGCCCATTGAAAGTTAATCTCTAAATGTGTCCAATTTAAATTATGTGCGCCTTTGAGGTATAGAGATCTCATGCTCAAATGCTATTATACATGTAATATGATTTTATATATATGTTATAAAATGAGAAAAAATACCAAAAATAGCAGCAGTAGTTTTCTTTGGGTGTTAGGATTAGAGATGATTTTTATTTTCTTCTCAAGAACGATTTCTTGTTGTCTACAATTATCTCTTATTCCCTTAACAAATAGAAAAACAAATGCCAATATTTCTTAACGTTTCCCTTCTTGAAGGATGGCGGTTGGTATCTTAAAAGGAAAGAGCTGTTACAAAGGAAGGCTTGAAATTACGAAACGCATCTTCAAAGGTTCTGCTCCAAAATATGCATTATTAATTTGGGAGTGCTGACATACTAATTAATTAATGTGGCTTAATTCAGAATTTGAGTACTTTCTGTGTGCTAGGTTCTGAGATAGTTAAATTATCTGTTGCATTCCACTTGGCAATGTTAATCTAGTTATACATCTATTGCAGTCGAGAGCATCTTAAAAGAAAAACTCCCTGTACTTCTGCCAAAATATGCTTCCCTGCCCTTCCCCTAATGCTTAACTAACTCTTTCTTCTTTCTCAGCCTTGCTTTTAGTGGAAGCAGAGAGACCTAGTTAGGGACAGAGGTTGTTAAGTTGCAGGATTCAGAGACTATCTAAAATACAGAGCTGTCTTCTAGCCTCTGAAAACACGTATGCGAAGGGATTAGCTGCTGGTCAAGGCCGTGTTCCCACATAGGCGGGTCCTGGCTAACGGCAGGGGAGCAGGGCTTGGGTCTCTTAAAGAACCCATCCCTGGAAAACAAGAACAGCCAAAGGCAGCAGGGCCAGGAACCTCTCCCCTTAGCCCAGGTACAGGATGCTGACAGGCAATTTCTCCCAGCTGCACTGCATGGAAGGCTTCAGATGTTCCCTAGAATATTTTCTCAATGTCAACTCTACTGACATTTTGGACCAGATAAGTCTTTATCCTAGGGGGCTGTCCTGTGCATTATGTAGTATTTAGCAATGTTCTTTCTTGGTCCTTTAGACACTAAATAAGGGGTATCCAACCTTTTTTTTTCTCTCTGTCATGCATTGGAAGAATACTTGTTATCTTGGGCAACACACGAAATACACAAACACTAACAAAACCTGACTAGCAAAAGAAAAGGTTCATGCATATTTTTTGTGATATTCAACACTGTAAGTTTAAAAAAAAAAAAGTCCTTACAAAACCAGCAGGCAGCCCGCGGGCCTAGACTAGATGGCAGTAGCATTTCCCCACCCCTGTCATCATAGTCAAAAATGTCTCCAGACATTGCCAAATGTCTCTCTGGGACAAACCTGCCCCCAGTTGAGAACCACTGTATAGACTGTGCTACCCAGACGTCAGGAGATCCTTTCCCCTTCTGTAAGCAATTAGATCACTAATGTAGGTAGAACTCCAATGATAATTTTTACTAATATTTTTATATTTTCTTCCCATAAATGTCTTTTCTTTGCTGGTATATTGATAAACTTTAACACATATGTATTTGTAGTCTCCTTTTTTACACTTTTTTATTGCTGGTAGGTATATTGTTATACTCAGGCTAAGAGTAATCCTTAATTTTTTATACAGCTGGGGTTAGTCATTTTAAATAAATTATGTGGAAGTTTTTCCTAACTAACTTCTGAATGCCTTTTGATGTGCTCTAAACCATTATCACTATCTAGTATTTTAGTTTGAATTAATCATATCAATTAACCAATGCTTATAGATTAGATTTTATTTTCATACAAAATCTAAATAAATAGAACGGTTATTTTGCCTAGATGTTAAAATTACAGTGAGTTTTATATTTTTCTGACATGTACTTTAAAATTTTTTTAATGGAATTTGTTTCTCAAATTATTTTTTTCCTGGTTATAATGTTAAAATTACTGCATAAGGGCACTGCATAGGAGGAAAATATGGACGCTGTCTAAGTCTCTGAAGCTTCTGTAGGCTAAATGATAACTGCCAGAAAAACCATAGTTTATGTGCAATAAATTTAAGCGGAACCTTTTCCCATTTGTTGTTATGTCCATGCTTTTACAGGCATTGAAACATCCATATTTTCAAGTTGGTCAGGTATTAGGCCCTTCCTTAAATCACCTGGAATCAAAACAGCCTTTAAACAAGCACCTGCAACCGTTAGAACCAAAGCCACCTTTAAACAAGCACCTGCAGCCATTGGAACCAAAGCCACCGTTAGCTGAACTGGAATCTAAGCCTCTGCAAGACTCAGTTGATCAGACGGTTGGACAGCCTTATCCCAAACCCAGCCACCAACCACTGCAGCCCATTCAGCCGCCACAGAACGTGAGTGTCCAGCAACCTCCAAAGCAACAGAGTCAGCAGAAACCACCACAAACCCTATTTCCAAGCATCATCAAACACATGCCAACTGTAAGTAGCCAACAGTGACACTGGATAGGAAATAGCTTGTCTCATGCAACGAGGATTCTGTTTCAAGGCATTTCTAATTACGTTGGGGAAGACATGAAAGATTATCCTATGTTAAAACCCCTGCTCCCTGTGGTAGGAGCTCAATGTAAGATAACTTAAAATTCTATATGGTTTAAAAAGGAAAACTTTTTTTTTTTTTATTGTTGGGGATTCATTGACGGTACAATAAGCCAGGTTACACTGATTGCAATTGTTAGGTAAAGTCCTTCTTGCAATCATGTCTTGCCCCCATAAAGTGTGACACACACCAAGGCCCCGCCCCCTCCTCCTTCCCTCTTTCTGATTCACCCCCCATAACCATAATTGTCATTAATTGTCCTCATATCAAAATTGAGTACATAGGATTCATGCTTCTCCATTCTTGTGATGCTTTACTAAGAATAATGTCTTCCACTTCCATCCAGGTTAATACGAAGGATGTAAAGTCTCCATTTTTTTTAATGGCTGAATAGTATTCCATGGTATACATATACCACAGCTTGTTAATCCATTCCTGGGTTGGTGGGCATTTAGGCTGTTTCCACATTTTGGCGATTGTAAATTGAGCTGCAATAAACAGTCTAGTACAAGTGTCCTTATGATAAAAGGATTTTTTTCCTTCTGGGTAGATGCCCAGTAATGGGATTGCAGGATCAAATGGGAGGTCTAGCTTGAGTGCTTTGAGGTTTCTCCATACTTCCTTCCAGAAAGGTTGTACTAGTTTGCAGTCCCACCAGCAGTGTAAAAGTGTTCCCTTCTCTCCACATCCACGCCAGCGTCTGTAGTTTTGAGATTTTGTGATGTGGGCCATTCTCACTGGGGTTAGATGATATCTCAGGGTTGTTTTGATTTGCATTTCTCTAATATATAGAGATGATGAACATTTTTTCATGTGTTTGTTAGCCATTCGTCTGTCGTCTTTAGAGAAAGTTCTATTCATGTCTCTTGCCCATTGATATATGGGATTGTTGGCTTTTTTCATGTGGATTAATTTGAGTTCTCTATAGATCCTAGTTATCAAGCTTTTGTCTGATTGAAAATATGCAAATATCCTTTCCCATTGTGTAGGTTGTCTCTTTGCTTTGGTTATTGTCTCCTTAGCTGTACAGAAGCTTTTCAGTTTAATGAAGTCCCATTTGTTTATTTTTGTTGTTGTTGCAATTGCCATGGCAGTCTTCTTCATGAAGTCTTTCCCCAGGCCAATATCTTCCAGTGTTTTTCCTATGCTTTCTTGGAGGATTTTTATTGTTTCATGCCTTAAATTTAAGTCCTTTATCCATCTTGAATCAATTTTTGTGAGTGGGGAAAGGTGTGGGTCCAGTTTCAGTCTTTTACATGTAGACATCCAGTTCTCCCAACACCATTTATTGAATAGGGAGTCTTTCCCCCAAGGTATGTTCTTGTTTGGTTTCTCAAAGATTAGGTGGTTGTAAAATGTTAGTTTCATTTCTTGGTTTTCAATTCGATTCCAAGTGTCTATGTCTCTGTTTTTGTGCCAGTACCATGCTGTCTTGAGCACTATGGCTTTGTAGTACAGACTAAAATCTGGTATGCTGATGCCCCCAGCTTTATTTTTGTTACAGAGAACTGCCTTAGCTATACGGGGTTTTTTCCGGTTCCATACAAAACGCAGAATCATTTTTTCCAAATCTTGAAAGTACGATGTTGGTATTTTGATAGGAATGGCATTGAATAGGTAGATTGCTTTGGGAAGTATAGACATTTTAACAATGTTGATTCTTCCCATCCATGAGCATGGTATGTTCTTCCATTTGTTAATATCCTCTGCTATTTCCTTTCTGAGGAGTTCATAGTTTTCTTTACAGAGGTCCTTCACCTCCTTCGTTAGGTATATTCCTAGGTATTTCATTTTCTTTGAAACTATGCTGAAGGGAGTTGTGTCCTTAATTAGCTTCTCATCTTGACTGTCATTGGTGTACACAAAGGCTACTGACTTGTGGACATTGATTTTATATCCTGAAACATTACTGTATTTTTTGATGACTTCTAGGAGTCTTGTGATTGAGTCTTTGGGGTTCTCTAAGTATAAGATCATGTTGTCAGCAAAGAGGGAGAGTTTGACCTCCTCTGCTCCCATTTGGATTCCCTTTATTTCCTTGTCTTGCCTAATTGTATTGGCTAGAACTTCCAGCACTACGTTGAACAGTAAAGGTGACAGAGGACAACCTTGTCTGGTTCCAGTTCTAAGAGGAAAAGCTTTGAGTTTCACTCCATTCAGTAAAATATTGGCTGTGGGTTTGTCATAGATAGCTTCAATCAGTTTTAGAAATGTGCCACCTATGCCTATACTCTTCAGTGTTCTAATTAGAAAAGGATGCTGGATTTTATCAAATGCTTTTTCTGCATCTATTGAGAGGATCATGTGATCTTTATTTTTGCCTCTGTTAATATGGTGGATAACGTTTATAGACTTGCATATGTTAAACCAGCCTTGCATCCCTGGGATGAAGATTACTTGATCATGATGAATGACTTTTTTGATGATAAGCTGTAATCTATTGGCTAGGATTTCGTTGAGAATTTTTGCGTCTATATTCATGAGCGAGATTGGTCTGAAATTCTCCTTTTTGTTTGCTCTTTTCCTGGTTTTGGTATCAGGGTGATGTTTGCTTCATAGAATGTGTTGGGGAAGATTCCTTCTTCCTCAATTTTTTGGAATAATTTCTGCAGTACAGGAATAAGCTCTTCCTTGAAGGTTTGATAGAATTCTGGAGTGAAGCCATCTGGACCAGGGCATTTTTTGGTTGGAAGATTTATTATTGTTTCTTTGATTTCAGTGCTTGAAATTGGTCTGTTCAGGAGCTCTATTTCTTCCTGGCTGAGTCTGCGGAGAGGGTGTGATTCCAAATATTGATCCATTTCTTTCACATTGTCAAATTTCTGGGCATAGAGTTTCTGGTAGTATTCAGAGATGATCTCTTGTATCTCTGTGGGATCAGTTGTTATTTCCCCTTTATCATTTCTGATTGACGTTACTAGGGATTTTACTTTTCTATTCCTTGTTAGTCTGGCCAATGGTTTATCTATTTTATTTATTTTTTCAAAAAACCAACTCCTTGTTTCATTAATTTTCTGAATGATTCTTTTGTTTTCAATTTCATTGATCTCTGATTTGATTTTGGATATTTCTTTTCTTCTACTGAGTTTAGGCTTAGATTGTTCTTCTTTATCCAATTCCATAAGATCTCTTGTGAGATTGTTGATGTGCTCTCTTTCTGTTTTTCGAATGTAGGCATCTAAAGCGATGAATTTTCCTCTCAAAACTGCTTTTGCAGTATCCCACAGGTTTTGGTAGCTTGTGTCTTCATTGTTGTTATGCTCAAGGAAGTTAATGATTTCCTGTTTTATTTCTTCCTTCACCCATCTGTTATTCAACAGAAGATTGTTTAATTTCCATGCCTTTGGGTGGGGTCGAGCATTTTTGTTAGAGTTGAGTTCCACCTTTAGTGCCTTATGGTCTGAGAAGATACAAGGTAAAATTTCAATTCTTTTGATTCTGTTGATATTTGTTTTGTGTCCCAGGATGTGATCAATTTTGGAGAATGTTTCATGGGGTGATGAGAAGAATGTATATTCTTTATCTTTGGGATGGAGTGTTCTATATGCGTCTATCAAGCACAGTTGTTCTAGGGTCTCATTTAAATCTCTTATATTCTTGTTTAATTTCTGTTTAGAGGATCTGTCCAGCTCTGTAAGAGGAGTGTTAAGGTCCCCTGTTATTATGGTATTATCAGATATCATATTGCTCAGACTGAGTAAGGTCTGTTTCAAGAATCTGGGAGCATTTAAATTGGGTGCATAGATATTTAGAATTGAAATGTCTTCTTGTTGTATTTTTCCCTTGACCAATATAAAGTGACCATCTTTGTCTTTTTTGACTTTAGTTGCTTTAAATCCACATGTATCTGAAAATAAGATTGCAACTCCTCTTTTCTTCTGAATTCCATTTGCCTGAAAAATTGTCTTCCAACCCTTGACTCGGAGCTTTAATTTTTCTTTTGAAGCCAGGTGTGTTTCTTGCAGACAGCAAATGGATGGCTTGTGTTTTTTAATCCAGTCAACCAATCTATGTCTCTTCAGTGGGGAATTCAAGCCATTAACATTTATTGAGATAATTGATAAGTGTGGTAGTATTCTATTCATCTTATTTGGTGAGAGTCCATTGCTTAGTTTTATCTTTTGCATCAGTGTGGAGGTTAGGGTCTGTCCTTTAATTTCTGAGTTCTTACTTTGCTGCTGATCCATTGTGGTGGTCATTGTGTAGAACAGGTTGAAGTATTTCCTGTAGAGCTGGTCTTATTGTGGCGAATTTCCTCAATGTTTGTATATCCGTAAATGATTTGATTTCTCCGTCAATTTTGAAGCTTAGCTTAGCAGGGTACAGAATTCTGGGCTGGAAATTGTTCTGTTTAAGTAGATTAAAGGTAGATGACCATTGTCTTCTTGCTTGGAAAGTTTCATTAGCGAAGTCTGCGGTCACTCTGATGGATTTGCCCCTGTAGGTCAACTGGCGCTTACTCCTGGCAGCTTGCAGAATCTTTTCTTTTGTCTTGACTTTGGACAGGTTCATCACAATGTGTCTTGGAGAAGCTCGGTTAGAGTTGAGGCGACCTGGGGTCCAATAGCCCTCTGAAAGCAGTGTGTCAGAATCTCTGGTGATATTTGGGAAATTTTCTTTTATAATATTCTCTAGTATGGCTTCCATTCCTCTGGGGCATTCTTCTTCCCCTTCTGGAATTCCTATAACTCGTATGTTGGAACGCTTCATAAAGTCCCATAATTCTGACAGTGAACGTTCTGCTTTCTCTCTCTTCTTTTCTGCCTCTTTTACTATCTGAGTTATGTCAAAAACTTTGTCTTCTACCTCTGAAATTCTTTCTTCTGCATGGTCTAACCTGTTGCTGATACTTTCCATTGCATCTTTAAGTTCCCTAATTGACTGTTTCAGTTCCTTCAGCTCTGCTATATCCTTTTTATGTTCTTCATATTGTTCATCTCTGATTTGATTCTGTTTTTGGATTTCCTTTTGGTTATTTTCCACTTTATTAGCAGTTTCCTTCATTGTTTCCATCATTTCTTTCATTGTTTTCAACATGTGTATTCTAAATTCCCTTTCTGTCATTCCTAACATTTCTGTATAGGTGGAATCCTCTGCAGTAGCTACCTCATGGTCCCTTGGCGGGGTTGTTCTGGACTGGTTCTTCATGTTGCCTGGAGTTTTCTGCTGATTCTTCCTCATGAGTGATTTCTTTTATCTGTTTCCTTGCCCTAATTTTTCTTTCACTTCCTCTTGCTCTTTAAGTTCTTGTGCCTGTGGACTAAGGGTTACAGGACCAGAAGGGTGAGAAGGTTGAAGAGCAAAAAAGGGATGAAAGAAAGGAGGACCGAGTGATAAGAAAAAAAAGACAAATATAGAAAGGAGAGGGGGTGGGTAAAAGGAATATTGACAAAAAGAAGAGAGGCACAGAAAGAGGGACACAGAGCAATATAGGTGTACAGTATGGTACTTTGATACAACCTTAAAAAAAAACCACCTTCTGGGGGTGCCCAGTTAGGTGGTTCCCTTGAGGTCAGCAGCTCTTTGCTAACCTGATCAGACATAGTACCCCACCTCCACCAAGTAGAGAGGAAAGACAAAAATGCTATAAATCAAACCAAAACAAGCAAACAGAAAAGTTTACGGGATAAAATTGGGTTGAAAACCAAATAATAGCAGTAGGAACACTAACAAAAATGAAGTTCTAATTATTGAAATAGGCAGCAATGGGAAATTATAATTAAACTAGAAAAATTGAGAAAGAAAAAGGATCTGTATGGAAAAGGTTGAACTTAAAAAACAAAACAACATCAACAATATCAAAATAAACAAAAAAAACAACCAAACCAAAAAAAAAAAACACAACCAAAAACAAAGCAGTATGTATATGTTATTGAGTATTGTCTGGGCAACACGTGGTCTTCTGGTGTATGAGATGTTAATCACAGTTCTGATACGACTGGAGGCTGCTAGTTTCTCAAACCCCAGCAGGTAGACACCCTAAATCTCTCTTCAGCCCACTTAAAAGGCACTTTGAACTTGTTCACTGGCTGAGCAGAAGCTTTCCCAGGGAAGTGCTTGTCGCTGGAATCACTGCTGAAGTGGCTATCCACTTACCCTGTGTGCCAAAACTGGTCTCCCTCTGCTGCTGAGGGTTAGGGCTGCAAGGCGGCTCAGTCCCCGCCCTTAAGCTACTTGGTCACTGGGTTACCAGCTCCCACCCAATTCTGGCTCTGCGACCCTGAGGGCGGAGCTTGCTGGGGCAGATCGCTCACAATGGCTGCCTGTGACCCAGAGCCAAACACTATTAGCTCCGTCTGGCTCAGCGGCTCAGACTTGGGCCCTAGACAACGGCCAAAGTTCTCCGCACTCCCGCTCAGGCTCTCCCCAAGGCAGTTCAGCTGAGTGCCAGGTCCAAAGACACCAAAACAGTTCACAGGTAAGGCCTTTCTGGTTTGCAGTCTTGCTGCTACTGAACTTACAGTTGCGGTGGGTTTAGACGGATTGAACACATGCGACCACTTGCCGGTTTTGCACTGTTTTAGTCCTCCTCTTGGGGTGCAGAAGTCTCTCGCTGACTCCCTGTATCCTCTCAGGGGTGATGATAGGCAGATCCCACCAGCCAGAGATGCCTGGAGTCCTATCTCCCCAGACTCACGGTGCCCAGATGCAAGGAAGCTGTTACTCGGCTGCCATCTTGCTCCACCTCCCTAAAAAGGAAAACTTTCACAATGGAAGCAATCAAATTTGCATGCTGCAGACTTCCTTTAATAGTGCATTTGATGCAAAAAAAAATCAAAGAAAGAATGAGAATCAAGTATTCCAGAGTACTGATGCTAAGTCTTAGTTATTTTAACAGCACTATAATTTTACACTGTTTTTAAATACGAATGAACGTGAAGAGAATTTTTTTGTAAGTGACAGACATAGTATAAAACTTCCTCTCCCCACTCCTTCTGTTCAGTTCGAGGAGCCATCTAGGGCCATGTTACTTTAGCCATTCCCTTGGCTACACACACTCACAAATGCATTAGCACTGTGGCACTTTATTTTTTTTATTTTTTTTTTGTTTTTTTTTGTTGTTGTTTTTTTATTAAATCATAACTGTATACATTGATATGATCATGGGGCATTATACACTCGCTTCATAAACCATTTGACACATTTTCATCATGGTGGTTAACATAGCCTTTCCGGCGTTATCTCAGTTACTGTGCCAAAACATTTACATTCTACATTTACCAAGTTTCGCAAATACCCCTGTAAGATGCACCACAGGTGTGATCCCACCGATCCCCCTCCTTCTACCCACCACCCCGCCCTCCTTTTCCCACTTCCCCCTATTGTTAAGTTGTAACTGGGTTATAGCTTTCATGTGAGAGTCCCAAATTAGTTTCATAGTAGGGCTGTGTACATTGGGTACTTTTTCTTCCATTCTTGAGATACTTTACTAAGAAGAATATGTTCCAGCTCCATCCATGTAAACATGAAAGAGGTAGTCTCCATCTTTCTTTAAGGCTGCATAGTATTCCATGGTATACATATACCACAATTTATTAATCCATTCGTGGATCGATGGGCACTTAGGCTTTTTCCATGACTTAGCTATTATGAATTGGGCTGCAATAAACATTCTAGTACAAATATCTTTGTTATGTTGTGATTTTTGGTCTTCTGGGTATATGCCCAGCAGAGGAATTACAGGATTGAATGGCAGATCTATTTTTAGATCTCTGAGTGTTCTGCATATATCTTTCCAAAAGGAATGTATTAATTTGCATTCCCACCAGCAGTGCAGAAGTGTTCCCTTTTCTCCACATCCACGCCAACATCTCTGGTCTTGAGATTTTGTGATACAGGCTAGTCTCATTGGAGTTAGATGATATCTCAAAGTAGTTTTGATTTGCATTTCTCTGATGATTAAAATGATGAGCATTTTTTCATATGTCTGAAGGCCGTGCGCCTGTCTTCTTCAGAGAAGTTTCTCTTCAAATCCCTTGCCCAGCCTGCGATGGGATCCCTTGTTTTTTTCTTGCTGATGCGTTTGAGCACTGTGGCACTTTAGAACTGAAAGGATCTCAAACAGTCTGTCTGATTCCTTACCTAGTCCCCCACCACCACCACCATCCTAGTATAAGTGAGGGTCCCTCGCCCTTCAACAGCACTAATCACATTCTAACATGCTATGAATCACTTGTTTCTTACATTATTGTATATTATCTGGCCCTTTCTACTAGAAAGCAAGTTCTGTGAGGAATTTTTATCATTATAGTCCCAGAACCCAGAGTGGTGCCTGCCACATGGTAGATTCTCAATAAATATTTGTTGAATGAATGAGTAATTGTCCACACTGTTTTTAAACCACCTCCAGGGTCCTGGGAAGTCTTCTTCATCTGTGGGACATACTTTCTTATGCTGAGCTAAAATCTGGTTTTCTAGAGCTTTTAATAAAATCTAATCACTTCTAGAAAAGGCAGCCTTTTTGATATTTGAAGACAGCCCTCATTTGATCTGCCTTTTTCCTAGGAGAAACAATCCCACTTGCCTCAAATGCTCCACATATGACATCATATGGCCCTCAGTTCCTGTGGGTGAAGGAGCCTCTATGTCCCCTCACATCCTGCGTCCCATCTGGAATGGGGATACGGGAGTTAGGGGCAGACTAACAGGGAGACAGTACAGAGCCAGGGCATCACCTCTAACATTCCAGCATCACGTGTTCACTCCCGCTGCCCCCCTAGAAGGCACATCTAATGTTGACTCATATTAATAAGGAAGGAAAGGCAGTTCATATGTATTGACAGATACTAAGTTGTGGGCACTGTGCTAAGGCCCCATGTGCACTCTCTAAGTTAAACCTTGCCTTAAAGTTTGACATAGCTAATACATTCCAGAGCTAGGATTTGGCATTCTGTCAACTAAAATCTCTAAGTCTACCTGTTTATTTTAATGCTTTTGCTAAATCATGTGTCCTTTACCTATGCTCACATATTTGACGTCTAAGATTCAAAGAGTTGTAATGGGGCTAGGGTGCCATGGTATGAGCCTAGCTTATGGCAACCTCAAACTCCTGGGCTCAAGCCATCCTCCTGCCTCAGCCTCCCGAGTGGCTGGTTGTAGGTGCCTGCCACTACACCTAGCTAATTTTCTATTTTTCATAGAGACAGGTTTCCTGCTCTTGCTCAAGCTGTTCTCCTCTCTCAGCCTCCCAGCATATTAGGATTACAGGCTGAACCACCACATCTGGCCTCTAGTTATTTTTGAACTCTTAATTTTTGTTCTGTTTGACCATTCTGTCTAGGTCATTGATAGCTATGGATTTATTTGGTTTTTTGTTTTTTTCCTATATCTTCATGATGAACAGAATAGCAACAAGCTATTGGGCAGGTCTACGTTGACAGCACTCTGGGTCAGATTATTGAACTATGTACTGATGTCTCTTTGCTGTCCTTTCATCACTTTATTTCAGTGATAAGGTTGACATGAAAAATTATGTCACCCACTTAGCTGACGTCCACATATACTACATCTAACAAATTCCTTTTTTGCTATTTAGGAAAAACGATGGGCCTCTAAGATTTGCCAATATTTTTTTTGCCCTTACTGGCACAAACATTCTCTTTGATAATTGATTTTATAATTTTTGCCCTTATCTTATACCAAACTTAGTGTGGAGTTTGCAAATATTCTTATTCTACTTGGTGAAAATTATTTATATTTTCCCCCTTTCCAGTCTTCCCGGACATACGTGATTCTTTGATACCTCTGACCATGTTCAGCATTGGTACCCTAAGCACAGTGCAGTGGAAAGGGGGCTTGAACTCAGTGAAATATAATGTTTTACTAACTCTGCTCATCTGGAGCTTCAGGTATTTGTATTCTCTTCAGTCTGGAGGTCGTTCTTCCTGGCAGAGGAAACAGTAGTATGGAAGTGGGCAGGTGACACTCTTAGGGCTCATGTGTCATTGTGACATCACCAGCTTCCAGCAACAGCATACCCCTTTTTAAAGCACCTTCTTGCTCCCAACATAGCTGTATTTGGCTGCCCTTCCTTCCAAGCTCTATTTTCTGACTTTGAATTGCCTTTTGAATTGTACTATATATACACCACCAAACCACTTTGTGTAAATTTACCTAAAACCAATTCAATGTCCCAAACCAGATTGTCTACCCTCTTGTGTCTTTCCTTGGTGCCACGTTCTGACACAATCAGACTCAGACTTCCCTCTCTGTCCATGTGGATTACATTCAGTGATTTATGACAAAAACCTCAACCACTGTAGCTTAAACAATAGGGGTTTGCTCACTGGAGAAGTTGAGTGGTGGGCAACTCGTGCAGCTTCCAGAGGAACCAGCCTGCTGCTGTCTTCTGGTTCCATCACCTCAGCGGGTGGCTTTCACACCTGTGGCCCTGAGATGGCTGTCATTCCTTCAGATGTCCCATCTGCATTCTAGGAGGGAGAAGAATAAAAGATACTAGCACGTGGCAGCCTTATTGCCTTCTTCTTAAGGCTGTCCCCTCTTGAGAAGGACACTAAGTTAGTTTTGAGAAGTTAAGTCACTTGCTCAAAGAGACACAGCCAAGGCTCAGTTTTCTGCATCTTTCAAATCAGATCCTACATATTTAAGTCTCCTCCCAACCCAAGTTCACAGAGACCTCACCTCTGAATACCTATTATATTTTTGGCATTTACTACCTATTTTTGTTAAGGTTTTTAAATGTGTATATGTGTTATCTCCTTGTGAATGGAGAGTCTTAGTATCAAACATAATAATTTGTGCATGAAAGCAATCATTCAGCAAATAATTAAAGATTATGATGACTGATTTTTCCACCACAGAAGACAAATGGCACAGTGGGTCATAAAAATGCTAGGAGGCGTTGGGGTCAAGCTGTTTTCAAGTCTGGAGATAGCTGGGAAGAGTTTGAGGACTATGATTTTGGAGCCTCCCATTCCAAAAAGCCAAGCATGGGTGTTTTCAATGAAAAGAGGAAGAAAGATACTCCATTTTGGTGAGTTTTCAAATTCTTCAGGAAAAAAAATAGTTTTATCATATGTGAACTTTATTTTGCTCTTTTAATACATATAAAGAAATGTAGACCTTAAAAGAAAAAAAGTTGGCTTAATATTGTTCTCTTCTCCAAAACCCAAATATTTCTGCATACGTCTGAAAAGGTAAGACTCTTGACTGTTCACAGGAAAGATTCTAAGTATTAATAGAGTGTGTGTGTAGGAAGGGGTTCTTGTTCAGTTTTTATGGTGCTGTTGTGAATTATGATCATCATTATTCCCATTTGAAATTTACAAGCCTATTTGCAGAAAGCAGAGCTCCATGTGCGAAGTTAATGGTTTCTTCTGGTGATGTTCAGATTTAATTATTATCTTGCTTGTTGTTGTAAACTTTTTCGATCATTTTCTGAACTTTTCTGGATGTTTAATATCTCTAGGAGTTCCTTTTCTTTTTATAAGTTAGATCACCATGAGTGCATTATTCAACTTTGAAGTCAGGATGGGTTAAATTTTTGGTGAACAATTTGGAAAGATAGTTTCATTTTTTTCCTCCTTGGAACAGAAGAGGGATCAGGAGAATAATTGTGTCTTCAGTCAGGGAAACTTGTCCAATAGCTGTTTAGCCTAGTATAGTGCAGAATTTGGGGCACTCAGACCCTTCAAGATGCTTGAAGAATCTCTAAGGGGTATGTATACTTGGATAATTACTTGACAGTCAATTTCCAGATCCCCATAGGGGATCATTCCTAAAATACCTGAACTTAAGGAAAAGCCCTCTTAATTCTTCCCCCACTTTATGCAGGAAACTCACACTTCTCTACAATTTCAAATCTTACATGACAGTAGAGGCTAAACAAAGAGAGAAATCAGAAGACTGGTGTCTTCATCAGGCTTTGTTTCTTATACATACAGGGTGGACATAAAGTTCTTATATAGTTTCAATAGTAAAGTAATTTAAATTGCACATGAACTTTATGTCCACCCTGTATTCCTCTGAAGTGGAAAACCCTGCCTTAGACATCAGGGTACAGTAGTCTGCCCTTATTCACAGTTCCGCTTTCTACGGTTTTGGTTACCTGTGGTACAGTTCAGTTAAAGCACATAGAGCAAGGGGGAGCAGAACACGTTGTCACAGCCCCGTCCTCTGGTAGTGATGGCTGCCACGCGCACTGCGGCTTGGTTAAAATGGCTTCAGGAATGGGCCAGAGCTAAGCCTGAAGCTGCCAGTCCCAGTTCCTACACAGACACAGGGCTGTGGGAGGCAGGGACTGAGTGGCTGAGTCTGTCTTAGTACTGACACCACTGAGCAGCTAGCTACGTGCTCCACTGCAGATTCTACACTGCGGAACGGGCCTGTCTTAGCAAATACCTGTTTTCTAAGCACGTCACCAGGGTAACTGGAGATTTTACGTGAGAACTTTTCTAGCACTTCTTTCCCCACTTCAGTTTTATCAGCCCATGCAAGCCATGCCCCAACAACCTTAGTGATGATCACAGGTCATTTCAGTCGACAGATGAAGGTGGCTATGATTGTCTTCCCTTCCAATGCACCAACTTCACACTGCAGTGGTTACAGGAGAGATAGAATCATACCATACACAAGCAAAGTGCTGCTCCGTTATAAAGCTTCCTGTCGCATACAGCCTGGAATTAGAAATGAGTCCGTGCACTGCTTAATATCTTCTGGAGGTAGATGGACATTGTCATTTAGCCAAAGGACTCTGATGAAAAGCACTGACTGGTTTGAAAAGATGTACAGAGGCTGGGTGAGAATATTTCCTCGTTCGCCTTGTAATGCTACCTTATGTTGACTTTCAAGGCTTCCAGAGTCTGTCCCCTCGGGCTCCGACCACTCCCTAGGGGAGAATAAGAGTTTACCTGCAGCTATTTCTCTAAAATCTGATTCTGAATTATCAACTGCTTCAACAGCTAAACAGTACTACTTGAAACAATCAAGATACCTTCCAGGTAAGTAGAAAAAATAAAAATAAAATAGTTACTGCTAACTAGAGTATAGAAAGGTCAGGCTCAAGTGTCTTGAAATCTCTGAAGAAAGGGCACCAGTGAAATAAAAAGTAGAAACTGAGATGCTCTTTGGAAGCTCAGCCTGTCAAGGTTATGAATATGCTTCTAAACAATCTCACCCTCCCTGGCAGAGCTATTCACTTCGTAAATGCTAAATGTTATTAAAGCAATTCTGCACTCCCATCACAACTTTTTATAAAATGTAGGCTTTTAAATATTGTTTCCTCAATGATGCAAGTTTTAAAAAGCTCATTCTGGCTGCTGGGTAGAGCGTGCTAGGGGCTCAGGAAAGGCAGGGACACTGAGCAACGGGCCAGTGCGTATGTCCAGGTGGGGAGGAGTAGGCTTGTTCCAGAGTGGAAGCAGCAGAGATGGAAGTGGGTAAAATCTGGACGGATCTTGGTAGTCGAACTGATAGAACTTGAGGACGGGCAAGCAGGGGTGATGGGAAAGAGTAGAAAGAATCAGTGTCAGCTTCTGAGGTTGTCACTATGCAGGTGTATGGATGGTGGTGACTTGTACTGAGAAAGGGAAGACTAACAGATCACTGGAGTGTGGGGTGAGAGAATTAAGAGGAGAGTTGCCATGCCTGTTAAACATCTTAGTGATCTAATGTACAACTGGATACAAGAATCTGGAGCGGGGAGGAAGATCTAGAGAGACAGTGGGGAGTTTATGATGTGCCTGCATATACCACTTTCTCCTCTTAATCTAATTTAAAAGAACATTTTTAGATACAGTTTAATCTAAAAGGGAATCAATTTTTAAACCGTGTGTCTGTACAGATATATCTTTAATGCAATGAGAGGAGGAGGTGATCATTTTCTTTTGTGTGTGTTTTTCTTTTCTTTTTTTTTGAGACAAAGCCTAATTTTGTTGCCCTCTGTAGAGTGCTGTAGTGTCACAGCTCACAGCAACCTCAAAGTCTTAGGCTCAAGCAATTCTCTTGCCTTTGCCTTCCAAGTATCTAGGACTACAGGTGCTGCCACATGCTGGGCTGTTTTTACCAAATGGGTCTCACTCTTGGTCAGGCTGGTCTTGAACTTCTGAGCTCAGGCAGTCTACCTGCCTTGGCCTCCCACAGTGCTGGGATTACAGGTGTGAGCCACCACACCAGCCCTTCTTTTGTGTTTTGGTGGGCTTGGTCACTTACAGTTTGCAGTCAGCAGGCCACTGGGTTTATCTGAGGAAGATTTGCTTTTCACATCTAAGTCTCCTGAGTAAGCCAGAGAACTCATTTTCTGGGAGGGAAGGGTAAGACAGATGAGAGAAAAAGCTGAGACTGGGTTTGTTAACAAGAGATTGATATCTAACACCTTCTCCTGTGTGCCTGCAAGTAGGCATATGCTTTTCAATTCTAGGACTCCAACTGGGACCCATTCCTGTTGTTAGTAATTGGCAAGAAAAAAAAAAAAGAAATTGATCTGATGGTGTAGAAATGAATGAGATAGAAAATAGAAGGGGGTACAGGTTTGCCACAGGTGTTTAATAAGTTGAAATAAACTTATGGAGAGCAAATCAAGGCTTTAGGACTGCGCTCTGGTGCTGGTTGGTAAAGATGAAGACACTAACGTCCCTAAGAGAGGATGAAGAGATTGGCATGAAGTTATCAAGGACAGAGAAGAAACTTTATAATCCTGGTATTTGGAAACCTAAGCAGGTTAAATAAGGTTTGTTTCATTGTAAGCAAATTATTTAGGCTCTGTGGCAGCAGGGTGCGATATGAGAAGCAGGCTTGAAAAAACATGGGTCCGGTCAGTGCAGTGTGGCTCATGTTTGCAATCCCAGCACTCTGGGAGGACATGGTGGGTAGATTGCCTGAGCTTAAAGAGTTCGAGACCAGCCTGAGCCAGAGTGAGACCCCGTTTCTAAAAATACCCAAGCGTTGTGGCAGGCACCTGTCATCACAGTAACTCGGGAGGCAGGAGAATTGCTTGAGCCCAGGAGTTTGAGGTTGCTGTGAGCTGTGACTTCATAGTACTTCATAGTGAGACTCTGTCTCAAAAAAAAAAAAAAGGGCAGTGCCTGTGGCTCAAAGGAGTAGGGCGCCTGCCACATATGCCAGAGGTGGTGGGTTCAAACCCAGCCCTGGCCAAAAACTGCAAAAACAAAAAAGAAAAGAAAAAACATAAAAACATGGGTCATAAGATTAGAGAGATTTTGTACATCTAGATAGAGAAACAGAGGGAAAACATTTACATGTATTTTATAGGTAGCATATGCTAAATGAATTTATAAGTATCTTATCAAAATAGTTGGGAGGGATGAAAGAGAATTGGTTGATGGGCACAAAAATATAGTTAGATAAGAGGAATAAGTTCTAATATTTGATAGTATAGTAGGAGAATGATAGTTAATAATTTATTGTATAGTTCAAATTAGCTAAAAGAGAAGAATTTTGTAATGTTCCGAATACACAGAAGAGATAAAATGTTTGAGGTGATGGATAGCCCGATTACCTTGATTTGATCATTAGACATGGTATACACGTATCAAAATAGCATGTGTATTCTAAAAATACATGTAACTATGATACGTATATAGTAATTTAAAAATACCAAAAAGAAAGGGAGAGAGAGGCTGGGCACAGAGGCTCACACCTGTAATCCTAGCATTCTGGGAAGGAGTTTGAGAATAGCCTGAGCAAGAGTGAGATCCCTTCTCTACTTAAAATAATAATAAAAATAATAATAATAATAATAATAGAACTACATGCCTGCAGTTCCAGCTTCTTGGGACCCTGAGGCAAGAGGATTGCTAGAACCCATGAGTGCGAGGTTGCTGTGAACTATGATGACGCCACAGCTCTCTAATCAGGGTGACAAAGTGAAACTCAATCTCAAAAAAAAAAAAAGAAAAGGGGGGAGCAGAGATACAGATTCTTGTGAGCCAAGGGATAGGGATTAGAAAATTCACTATACTATTTTTATTAATGTAAAGTGTGAACGTGGTGTTAGTCTTTTTGTTTTCTTGATTACTTTTTAAAAACTGAATTTTTTTTTTTTTTTTGAGACAGTCTCACTGTGTCCCTCTGGATGGAGTGCCATGGCATCGTCTTGTCTCACAGCAACCTCAAATGCTTGGGTTTGAGCAATCCTCCTGCCTCAGCCTCCCAGGAGCTGAGACTACAGGCGGGCGCCTTATATACCCAGCTATTTTTTTCTATTTTTAGTAGAGATGGGGTCTCACTCTTGCTCAGGCTGTTCTCAAACTCCTGAGCTCAAGCAATCCACCTGCCTCGGCCTCTACCTCCCAGAGTGTTAGAATTATAGGCGTGAGCTACCTCTCCCAGCCTAGAAACATTTTGAATTTTTGGACATCTCTTGACATTAAAGTCCCTATTCTTTCTTCCTCATCAGGTCAAATTTTCACCACGGTAATGTCTTCTTCCAGTTGGAAAAAGACTGTTCTATTTGTGACATTATGCTTTGATTCTTGAAAGTGAGACACACATTTAACTTATTCTAACTTTTTTGTATAGGAAATTATCATATTGTTACAATCATAGAATGAAAATTTGCCCACATATCTCTTTCTAGTCAGACTTTGTCACAATGGCAGTTCTCACTTAAGCTGTTTCATCTTAGTTTGCCACAAAGAAAAGGAACCTAATCTTTGTGAGATGCAGAGGGTGGCCCTTCAGCAGGTCTGGTGAGATGGGCATGAGGCTCGCAGGGGGAGGAATGGATAGGGCAGGAGAAGAAGGAGGCGGCTGAGGCACAAAGTCCTTAGGAAGGTGAGCAGAGTTGGAATTAAGGCCCTACGGGTTGGGGCACACTTTTGAAAGGAGCAAAAATACCTGTGTTGTAATCTCTAGGTATCAGTAGATTTGTAAATTTTGGTGTCAAAACCATGAGAGAGTTCTGATCTGACTGCAAAAGCAGGGATGTAAGAAACATGACAGGATGTAAATTCATGGGAGATAACTTCTGTCTGTTTAAAAAAAAATTACTGAAATTTAGCCACTTTTTATCTTACAGAAGTGAGCCCTCTTGCGGTAGGAAAGACTACTGTAGATTTTTGGCAAAGGGTAAATGGATCCAATACACCCCATTTTCATACCTAATGTGGTTTTTAAGAATATGTTTTATATTTGAGGTCTATCTGATCATTTCTTTTTTTAACTAGAAAGCTATAATAAATTCTGTTAATTACTTGAAATCAGAGTATGGCTGTAACTGACATTTAAAAAATGGACTCAAAACTACAAAGCATTGTTTGAAGTGTAAACTTGAGCCTTACTTTCACCCTGTTGGCATTCCTTGTTCTGAATATGACCCCTCTAGAGCTGGATGAGATTAGGAACAAGAATTGGGCTCAGTTCAGTCACTTGGACAAACATTTATTGAGCACTTACTGTGAACCAGCAATTATGCAGAGGATAGAAATCTGAATGAGAAGAAATCTTTGACATTTATTTATGATCCATAGGTATTTTTGTAATCAAATAACTTCAGGAATAAAAACTAATAACTGCGGGGGCCTTCTTTTTATACCCTGAAGTCAAGTATAAAAGGTCTTATTAAGCATCAACCTTTAGGATTATGGGAGCTCTAGAAATGTACCATATGATTACAGGGCAGCATGACATTATGCTACAAGGATTGGCAGATCTGTGACACTGACCTTCAGGGAAAGAGACGCAAGAGTCATAGTTATTGACCTGCGACTGACCAGCTGTGTACTTGGAGCAAGACTTTGAGATTCTGTTTTCTGTTACTTACAAGGGGACTTCAGTCATCTACCCGCTCACCCTGTAAGCCTTAGGTACTTAATTATCACAAGGTAGTTGCAAATAGATTGTGCAATGTAACGCTAGCAGGTGCCCTCCGGTCTCACCCTCTGCTCCTGGAACCAGGACCGTCAGCATGAATAGAAGCCACCACTGCCGGCTAGAAGAGCACGTTTAAATAGCACGTTTAAAACCCGGTGTTCCTCATGAGAGAAGGATCCACAGAATCCTTCCCATGTAGCTCTTACTTCCACCTGTTTATTCTACGTCCTGTGTTGCTTCTGTATTGCCCTCTTCTACTGCATCTAAAACTTCTTAACACCACGTACAAAGTGATCTGACCCTCCTCCCCTGTCCAGCCTCATTTCGTACCCCTTCTAGTTCTTATTGAGTCCATGCTGACCACCTCTGAGGACGTCCCCACCACAGGTCCTCTGCCCAAGCTGTTGCTTCTCCTACAAGGACACCTCCCCACCCACTAAACGTGATTCACATTTCAGCCTAAAATTGCTTTTTTGAAAGAAAGACTGGCTGAGTTGCTTCTGTTATTTGCCTGGCCAGCACCAGATTCTTCTAAACAATTTGCATACTGCTAATTATTTACTTAATTATAACTATGAATGTGTCCTTCTCATTAGATTATAAGAGACAAAAGCATAGGGACCGGTCTGTTTTGTTTACTGCTTTTTCTCCAATGCCACACACACTGGCACATGGAAGGTGCTCAGTAAATATTTGCTAACTGACTTTTAATGAGCAATTATTATCATATGTGGATTATAATCTCAAATTATACTCATTTCTGCTTCTTCCTAACAGTGTTTGTTATATAGAAGGTGACCAATAAAATCTTATAAACAAATAATTTTAAATTCTAGGATGTATCTATTTTCAACAAAATTGGAATCTTTATCTTAAAAAGACCTTGAATTAAACCGATTATCTTCAAGAATGTATCAATTTACTTTTAAATAAAGGATATTGCCAAAGGCAATTGGATTAATGACATAACTTAAATATTTAAGATCCATTCTTTGTTGAACTATGTTTATGAAAACTGTGTTCACTTAAAGAGATTTTTATTTTTTTCCCCCTCCTCTGCACTTTCTTTTTGGGTGAAGATGTTTTTAATGTGAGTAATTGCCACCTAATACATTTTCTTTATTATCAGGGAATTGCCTGTTACAGTCTATTTGTAGGAGTTTTATTAGGGGAGTTATATCCTGTAAGAAAGGGAACTTACTTGTCTGATGGAATGTTTCCTTAAGAGACCTGATGCTGGGTTAACTTGAGGCTCAGTATTTCTGGTTTCAAAGTAAGGGATATTATTATATAGCTCATAAGTTGGAACCTTTCTAAAGAGTTCAACTTGTAAAAAGCAAAAGTTCTTACTGCCTGGACACAGTTCTAACTGCCTAAATTAAAGGAGTCTTAGTTTAGGTTTAGATATAGTAAAGATCTCTATATTAACTAAAGAAAACACTAACTGTATGACCTAAAAGTAAACTGCGTTGATGTTTTTAGCATCTTACAAGTTCAATCAAGTTTAATTATCAGTAGAAAGAAAACAAGCTCAAGAAGTTTTCAAATCTCTTAAAAGCAAGTTCCCTGAACCACTAGCACCAAAGCCCAAGGACGTCGGAAGAGCACAAATAGTTTAAACTGTCCTCTTTGGCAAGTTCATTTCCCACATCTTTCTGCTTCACGGGTGATGTAGTCCTTGGATTTTACTATGTCAGAGATACACATAAGCATCACAGATGGATCTGCACACATCTATTTTATAACTTCTCGGCTTTCCCTGAGCTCCTGTTCATGTGTCTCTTTTCCCCACCACACCAAGTGTCCAGCCCAGAGCAGACAGCAAAACAAGCAAATGACACGGACATGTCATGTTTTTGAAAAAAAAAATTGTGCCACCTCAGTTTTTACAAGACATTTAGCAAGAACATTAACTTTGTTATTACTTGTATTATAGACAGTATCTTCTGTTTATAAAGTACACTGTGAGTATTTCCGGTGGTTGTGTTCAGGCTTGGAGTCATGTTAGGGTTCATCAAAGAGCAAATAGATGCTACATTTTAACCTAAATTTATTTCCATCCTCTTGTCCAAGGTAGTTCTAGTTTCTATTTGAATGTATCATATGTTTTCTTTTCACGTTTATGATCACACTAACCTTTGACATGACTGCTTTGTTCTTCTAAGGTGTAAATCCCAAGAATGTGTCCTTGATAGCCAGTGGAAAGGATATAGCCCCACATGCGTGGAACAATCAGTTGTTTCCTAAGTCATTGGGACCCACGGGCACAGAACTTGCTTTCAAAAGAAATAATGCAGGTAACACAAGAATACTTTTAAAATATAAATATGCACTGTTTTCTTTTATAGATGCTTACTTTTAAGTATATTGCACCTACCTGCTTCCAACCCAAATATGTGTATGCCTAGAGGGGATACACCAAGGTTTTCCAGCTAGTACTTGAGCCCAGATTGTTTTAAGGGAATCATTTGCTAGATCCTCACCTTCCATCTGGATTTTCCCCAAATGGAAAACCTTAGCAAGATTACTATTGTCCTTCCATGCAAAAGAAAAGCGGACTTTTCACTGGCTACTCTGGTGTGTTTCCTGTTTCCCCAAAATGTAAAAATATCTGAGGTGCCAATTAAATGAAAAATTTGATATGTTGATGTCACTGTTGAGAAAATGACCTTGATGACTGGAGAACAAATCCTTTTTAAAGTCAGCTGGGTTTCAGTTCTTAGCTTTTGGAAAATTGGAGGAAGAGCTAACTGAGTAAAAGAAAAAAAAAAAAAAATATATATATATATATTTTAGGCTGGGTGTGGTGGCTCACACCTCTGGGAGGCTGAGATGGGCGGATTGCTTGAGCTCAGAAGTTGAAGACTAGCCTGAGCAAGAGTAAGACCCCATCTCTACTAAAAACAGAAAAACTAGCCAAGTGTTGTGGCAGGTACCTGTAGTCCCAGCTACAACTTGACAAGAGGATTGCTTGAGTCCAAGAGTTTGAGGTTGCTGTGAGCTATGATGCCACAGCACTCTATCCAACATGACTGGGTGAGACTGTGTCTCAAAAAAAATTTTTTTTTTATAAGATCACGACTTTTGGTCGTGTAATTTTGAAGAGAGTTTAAAGAATAGCGTCAAAGCTATAACAAGACCCCTTTCATTTCCACGTGTATATTTGTATTAATAAGGTTTCTCCAAAAATTAAGAAGAGAAGGGGCGACGCCTGTGGCTTCGCTGGTAGGATACCGGCCCCATTTACCAGGGGTGGTGGGTTCAAACCCAGCCCTTGCCAAACTGCAAAAAAAAAAAAAAAAAGCCAGGCATTGTAGTCCCAGCTATTCAGGAGGTTGAGGCAAGAGACTCACCTAAACCCAAGAGCTGGAGGTTGCTGTGAGCTGTGATGTCACAGTACTCTACAAAGTGAGACTCTTGTTTCTAAAAAAAAAAAAAGAGAGAGAAAAGAAATGGCACTGATGCTCAACCCTGTGTGATTAGCAATAATTATTCATTTGTTGATATGTAAACTACTGGAAAAATGTTCCCTTTTTCTTAAGAGATGCTTTTCCATAAAAGCTTTTTTGTATGTTTTGTAATTAAGTATATGATAGTCATTTTTTTATTGATTGTACATAATGAATCATTATCATTATGATTAACTTAATTCAGAAAAAATATTGCATATACTCATGGATATAAGAAATTTAATTTTTTTAAATTTATGAACATTTTTGAGTGATTAAAGACTTCTAAGCCGGGTGGTGCCTGTGGCTCAAGGAGTAGGGCGCTAACCCTATATACCGGAGGTGGCAGGTTCAAACCCAGCCCCAGCCAAAAACTGCAAAAAAAAAAAAAAAAAAGACTTCTAAGCCTAAGATTATATTTAGATAAAATTTGGAAGTTGGGGTATAAATAAAAATATAATTTTAGAGGGAAAAGGAATTAATATGAAATTTCCCAATGTGAAAAAGGAACTTGTGACTCGGCACCCGTAGCTCAGTGGTGACAGTGCCAGCCACATACACCCAGGCTGGCCTGTTTGAACCCAGCCCAGGCCAGCTAAACAACAATGACAACTGCAATGAAAAAATAGCTGGGCATTGTGGCAGGCGTCTGTAGTCCCAGCTGTTTGGGAGGCTGAGGCAAGAGAATTGCTTAAGCCCAAGAGTTTGAGGTTGCTGTGAGCTACAATGCTATGGCACTGTACCAAGGGCAACATAGTGAAACTCTGTCTCCAAAAAAAAAAGGGAACTTGTTCATGATTTTTTGTGTCAGATTTTTAAGTCACCATGGCATTTAGATTCCACTGGTTATGTTTAAAGAAAAAAAGTAATAATTGTATTTTTAAAATGCCTATAATCACAATATGCCAGAGATAGCATTCTTTGCACGTGTTAACTTTATGATTAAAATTAGATATCAAATTAAAAGTCTGTGAAAAGAGTACAAAGTCTTTCTTTAAAAATGTATATGTTATTGGATCAAAAAGTTTGATCATTGCTGTTCTAGCAAATGAGTAGTCTAATGAGGTATTCTGATATAACATTGATACACTTAGACTTTTTACAAGTTTTCCAGATTTTTTAAAGACTTAGCTTATCCATGGACTGGTGTTGAGGTGAGTTACATGCTATAGTGCTGTAATTTACTTACTTTTTTTCCCTCAGGTATTTAAAAATAATATTCACTGAATCAACCAGTTATACTCACCCCTTTAAATAACAGCAGGATAACTTTGAGTAGCAAGGGAATATACAGTTGGCATCAAATAAAAGCTTTGACCAGACTTGGGCACATATATTCATTTTAAGAGTTCTTTCTACATATTTTCATTAATCATCTAATCCCTTTTTTCTCTGCTTTTCCTAAAATATTCTCCTTACTATTCATTCTTTCCATCTGCCTTCTCTTCAGAAGAAAGCATAATTAAACCAATCGAAAAACTATCATGCAATGAAAGTTTTCCTGAAAAATTAGAGGACCCACAAGGTAATTTCTGGGCATTAAATATGAGTACAACTTGTTCTTTGAATCTCTTGTCAGATTTTCAACATTTCCCCCTGATTCTGACATAAAAAGCCAGGGTGACTTGCTTTTGGAAGTCAGCTCAGGAATGGGAGAAGGACAAGTATTTCATCAGGAACATTGAAGCTGAGATTCTAAGAGTAATTTGTTCTCAAAAAGCTATATGCTTGTCTTCTTAAATTAATTATGGCGATTTATCAAAGAAATCAAGCAAATAATTCTGCTAAGAAGAATTAAAAGAGAATTTTCTAATTTTGCAATCAATATTCCTGGAAACTTTTTAAGTTCTGAAACTGGTTCCTTAAGCTTTAACAATCATTTAAAAGAAAAGGTTAACTGGGTTGATAGAGATGGTGGGCATCTTAGGGGCTTGAGGGGCTTGGTGTCATTGGTTTCAACAGTGCTAAACACTGGCTCTAACCTAAAAAAAAATGCAGCTCACGAGGTGTTTCAAGATATGCCAAAATAATTTAAGAAGACTTAATTTTCTGTTCATTTGTCAACCACTAGCTTTTGTGATTTGGGACAAATTATTTAAGCCAATTTTACCATTTATAAAGTGGAGAAAAAATAAGACATAGGCGTTATTATGTACCCATGCCTAGGATTTTTGTCATCCACTGAGCATTTAGTAAATGTTTGTTCTGAGGATGAGGAGGGGACAAGAGCCATGATCTGAAGCTGCTTCTGACATGTGATCACTGATTAGAAGTTCCTTTCACAAAGTCTTTTGAGGTAAAGAACTGATTAGAGATTCAGAAAGAGTTCCCAAGAGGGGAAGGTCAAAGTAGGCAGCTGTACTTATGCAAAAGTCAGTAGATTTTGTGTAGACTGTCAACACGTGCTTACTGTGTCACAGCCTTTAGGGCCCCGTAAGTAATACTGCTGTCTGACCTTCCATGATTTGAGAGCAAACACTTGTATGGAAGCCCCATGAGCGACAGCAGGGACACAGAGTTCAGACACGTGAACAAACTCACTGCCGTCGTAGCTGCCAAGCAGACAGTTCTTTGAAACCATCAGAGCGCTCAGAGTCCCTTTGCCTTCTCGCTGGCAAACCTTTCTCTTGCCTGCATGGCTGGCTTCTTAGCACTTACCGCTTCCCGTTCGTTCCTGACCTCCCTGTGGTTTGTCCTAGCCTGCCTCAAGCCACTGAAACAGCTCCTGCTAGACCCTGACGTTGCCCCAGTGGCCGGGTCCCTGGCAGCGCTGCCTCCATCGGCCTCTCTCCTCCGTGCCCTTCCTGTCCCCTCACACTCTGCAGTTCTGCTCTTCCTGCCATGCACCTGTTCTCTCTGCTCCCCAGAGTCCCTTTCTTTCCTTTCCTTCAATGAGAGGCTCCTTGGGGATCTAGTCCTGCTCTTTGAACCTTCTGCCATCTCTCTGAGCTGCCCCTCCAAGCCCACTGCTCCACGACCTCCACACCCTGATCATTACCAGTCTCCCAGCTGGCCCACTTGCCCTCAAGTCAAATACATGCCAGGCACCATATCTCTCCCCTAAACCTGACTCCCCTCCTGCTGGTCTTACACAACCCAGCCAGTCACCTAAGCTGCAAACTTAGAGGTCCATACTCCCCTCCTCCCCTGCCACCCCTGCTCTGTTCCCTTCTGCGTCCCTCTATGCCTGCCTCAGTTCAGACCCTCAGCCTTTCATTTCAGCCAAAGCGGTGACCACCTGCCTTCAGATTTTCCCTCTTCAGCCCATCCCTGTGCTGCCCAGACTGGTCACTCACTAACAGTGATGATGATGGTGGTGGTGCTGACATTGCAAGTACCAGAGCCCATGCCAAGGGCTGTGCTCAGTCTTACTCAGGCTGTAGACAACCCCACGAGAACAGCTGTGCTTACAACAATTTTACAAAATGAAGACAGACACGGAGAGCCCTTCAGGGACGAGGGATTTGTGGCAGGAGACACACCCCCGTGTAAGAACTGGGGTTACAAAAAGGCCTGATGCATTCAGGGTGGGATGAACATGCCTAGGCCAGGAGTTCAGATTCTAGCTCAGTCACTCACTCATGAACTGTGAAAATTAGGTAAGTTACTTAACTTCAAAGAGCCACGTGGTGTGGATAATAATATGTATCTAAAAGGGTTGTTATATGGACAGAATAATAATATCTATAACAAGCATAGCACAGTGCCTAGAAGATAAAAGATGCTCAAAAAATTAGTATTTAGAAGTTACTGGGTAATATTCAAAGTTATTCTGTGGAGCCTTAAAATATTCGTGTTCTGATGATGACACTTTGTGATATGTCACTAGGGAATCTTGGAAGTTATGCTACTTACAATCCGTCAGGATATATTCCCTCTGTTCTCAAAAAAGAAGTGGGGTCAGCTGGCCAGAGGATCCACTTAGCACCTATTGGTCCATCAGCTTCAGGTAAGAACAGCTTCAGACACAGTTTTTGAGATTTCTGAGCAGAAAGGAGCTTTTTCCTTTTTAAGTTTGTCCGTTCACTTTTCCCTAGTGAAGACTTCTAACTTAGTCTCACTTTCCTAACACAGTTGGCAAAACGTCCTGTTGTTCTGCCAAAAATGGGCTCTGAGAGTCTAAAAATTATAAGAAAATCTGCCTCTGATTACATGGTTACTCCCTGGTAGGCACCAAGTCCAGGGCTTGGTGGGATGGTGGCATTACTCCTCATGGTGACCTGGTGGTGTCCAAAGATCTCTCCTTTATGGATGAGGAACTCGACGTTAAGTAACTTGCTGAATGGTCACACAGCTAGTGGAGCCGACATAGACACTGGGTCAGCCCACGGCCACAGATTGTGCTGTACACATGGTGAGTTGTGGGAAGATGTATTCTTCAGGCCTTTAGACCCAGGCCCTGCTGCCACAGAGTGAAAGCTCAGTAAACGTTCACAGTCTGTTACATTAACCTGTGGTTTTCCTACAGTTGCAGTTTAGAGATAGAAATTAACAGTGGCAGGTTTCACACCCTGCCTTTTGCTTTGCAGTAGTATTAGTTGGTGGAGGGTTTATCCCTCTGCCCTCGGATGTCACGGCGTAGCACGTGACAGCCACAAGCAGGGCACACGCTGGGAGCGAGGGCGAGGATGCTGTACATACTGGAGCTGACCAGATTTGCCCATGATTGTTCTCTGCATTATTGTAATCTGAAATAGATATCCTACTGAGGCCCCTGAAATAAAGGCAGAGAATCAGAAGTTCGGGAGCATTCCTAATTGTGGTTTAATTTAAAAGGTGACTCTGAAAGTATCTGATGGCCTATCCTAACCAGGATCCTATATTAAAACTCCTGAGCAGAGTTGCCAATCTTTTTTCTTGAGACAGAGTTTTACTATGTCACCCTCAATAGAGTGCCGGGGTGTAACAGCTCATGGCAACCTCAAACTCTTGGGCTTAAGAGATTCTCTTGCCTCAGCCTTCCAAGTAGCTGGGACTACAGGCACCCGCCACAACACCCGGCTATTTTTTTGTTATTGTTTTTTAGCAGGCCCCCCCCTCCCACCCATCCCCTTCCGTGTATGTGGCTGGCACCCTAACCACTGAACTATAGGTATCAAGCCCAGAGTTGCCAATCTTTACAGTTTATGCTATTGGAGCTAAAAATGTAAAAAAAAAAAGCACTGGATTTCTTTAATTTTTTATTTCTTACCACAGTAAAACTGCTGAAAGCAAACACTGTTCAGTTACCTTATCTGTGAAAAGCACTGCTTCAGTCTCTCTCTGCTGAAACAAAAATATAAATGAACATTTTATGTACAGCAGTGATTTTTATAAAACCTTGAATATTTTAAGCCAGCCTTACAACGAATCATTTGCCATGACTTAGCAATTTTTAATACAAAACAGGTAATCATAATGTTTTAAATTATTTTGTTGTCTGACACGATCTTAGTAATTGAGAGTGGCTCTTACTAAAAATATTTTTTGTAAGATATTGAAGACCTTTAATTGTTCTGTTGGATTAGCATGCATATTCCTGTTTTCACTTTTTTAAGTAAATGCATTCTGATAACTTTTCATCTCTTCATTTACTCTGCTTATCATATTTTTCTACAGACCGTGATAGGAGGAGAGGTAAAAAAGAGAAGTAAATATTAACCACTGTCAAGTGGTCAATGCAAATCCTTAGGAAAACACTGTTCTGTAAGAGATGTGTCTTCCAGTCCTCCCACTTGGGTGACAGTTTCCCACAAGAAAATAAAACAAGGTCATTACCGTATTTACTCAACTATTTCCCCTTCCTCGAATAGTCTACTCTTCTTTCTCAAACTCGCTCTCATTTTGAGAAGGAAAATCAAATTAATGTCTTCCTCCCTTCCCATGGAACCTTTCCTCCTGAACCTCCTAATATCTCCTCATCTTGGGCTTTGAAACAACAAAGAGTTCAAAGAGTGATTTCTTTCACATACAGCCCCCTTTAGATGCCCAGTGCCTTGTTTCAAGACTCCCTGTACCCTAGTTCATTTAATCTTGCCAGGGTTTCTATTATAGATCATCTCCATCTCACAGTTGTTTATATCTTGCAAAAAGTTACATTATAGTTGTATTGATTAAATCCACAGCTCAAGGCAAACTCCTTTCTTTAGTGCACATTTCTACAGGAAGCTAAATGCCTTTGACATGACACACAGCAAATATTGCAGAGCTGACTGCTCCACTCTTGGTGAGGTGGCAAGGTGTGGGTGGTCTAGGGCACAAAAGCGTGTCTTGGCCTGCCATGAGATTCAGGCTCCTCTGTCAGCCCTTGGGTTCTTCACCATGGGTGCTTGTGTCCTAAAACTCTATTATTTCTAGGATAGGACTCCTAATCTCAACACCGTCACCTTCTTAGCAAAATTATTTCCTTTCAGAAAAGTTTACAAAATGCTGGCCTGGACAGTTTCATTTAAATGTGTTTAGGACTTGACTGAGGCTATGTCATGACCTGAAAAAAAGCTTGTATTTTTGTTGATCCCCCAAACCCTCACTTCTTACCCCAAGAGCCTCACCGTTAGCTTAAGGCTGTGTTCCCTTTCCCCGGCCCTAGAATTTCCTGGGCTTATAGCCTCTCCCTCTGTCCCTCCCTTCACATCCCCTCCTGCACTCCCAGCCCCCCATGGCACCATGTTGACCTGTGGCCCTCCTGCGAGCTCACTAATTTGGCAGGTGATGTTGTTCATCTTCTAAAGGGTGTAACTAAAGGGCTGTTTCTGGAAAACACAATGCCTTAACTGGTCCTTCTAGACACATGGTCCCTGCCTTCATTAGGTAGCTTTATAGTGGCTTTGACTTTGAGAATTTTAATCCCACTTAAAGAGTGGGATGAAATGACTGGTCACACCATGGAAGGGAGAGCTCTTGTCCGCCCAGCCTCAACTAAACTTCGCAGCAGCAGGGTCTGACTCCCCCAGGGCGCCTGCACTCAGTGCCTTGCTCACCTAATTGAGGTCAGTGGCACATGACCTCCTGCCTCTCAGTTTTATAGTAGGAAGTGTAAGAAAACAGGGGAGGCCATTCCAGTAAACATGGGATAGCTGGGCTAGGGATGCAGAGCAGCTGGATTCATCTCAGTATCGACCCCTGGAGTTTACTCCAACAATGGCAGCTGTGACACAGTATGAAAAGACATTCAAATCCCGAATGGCAACATGACATAGCCCTCTTCAGGGAGAGTACCTGTGATACAAATTTGGTGAGGGGAGGGCACCAAAGAAGACATTAAAGTTCCCCTTAAAATGATCGCTTTGCATTTGCAATGTTTAAGCAGTTTTAGGTTATAAATTGTTGAGATAACATATGTTTAACAAATTTTAAAATTTTCACAGATCTTTAAGCAGTCAAATGAATGACTTGTGATTAAAGGTTTGGGATCCTAGAAATGAGTTACTGTTTGAGGGGGTTGTGTTATCACCTGTAATTTTCCCAATGAAAGATAAAGTCTTGACTTGGCACCTGTAGCTGAAGCGGCTAAGGCGCCAGCCACATTCACCAGTGCTGACGGGTTCAAATCCAGCCCAGGCCTGCCAAACAACGACAACTACAACCAAAAAATAGCCAGGCATTGTGGCAGCCTGTAGTCCCAACTACTTGGGAGGCTGAGGCAAGAGAATCGCTTGAGCCCAGGAGTTGGAGGTTGCTGTGAGCTGTGATGCCATGGCACTCTACCCAGGGCAACAGCTTGAGGCTCTGTCTCAAAAAAGCAAAAAAAAAAATGAAGTCTCCTGATTCTGAAAAACCTCATTTCACTTAAAAAGAAGTCTAAAGTAGCCCCATGAAGCCAGAGTTGTATAGCTTCACAGTTCCAAATACTTTTTCTGTAGTGACACTGTGTTTGATTTGACACGGTATGATATTACAAAGCCACTAACACTGTGTGTGGGTGTTGCCCATTGAATTTGAACCAAGAATTTCTCTTGGTCATCTTACTTGGTATTCCTATCCAAATGTGAAATATTGGCAATATGAGCAGTGTCAGTACTACAAACTAGGAATATTGGCTCGTAGGCTACTGAAAATTCTAATCGGTGTCAGTATAATACTACCCTAGAATTTGGGGGCTTAAAATTTTTTAAATTTTGGAGACTACTGAATTAATTTTTTTATTAAATAATAGCTATGTACATTAATGCAATTATGGGGTACAATGTGCTAGTTTTATATACAATTTGAAATACTTCCATGAAACTGGTTAATATAGACATTTTCTTAGTTATTTTGTTAAGACATTTATATACTACACATAGTAGATTTAACATGTACTCTTGTAAAACGCACCATAGGTGTGGTCCCACCAGTTACCCTCCCTCCACCCATCCTCTCCCCTCCCCCTTCATCTTGGGCTGTATAGGCTGTATTCCGATTTCCCCCACCAAATGAGAGGACAAACTGCTTTATTTTGAATTTGATAATCAAAAAAATAAAATTCTAATGTCTGCTTCTGATTTCTTTCAGAATATACCTGGAGCACAAAAACTGGTCGGGGGCAGCTTTCAGGACCTCCTTACAACCCTACAGCAAAAAACCTAAATATCGTGAACCACGTGCAGCCGGTTCCCTCAGTCCCTGGGAGGACAGACTGGGTGGCTAAGTACGGAGGCCATCGGTAGGAGTCTCTGGTGTGAAGTCCCACAGCATTGCCCCACAAACCCTGGGAAATGTCTACACATATCTATTTCTGCTGAATTCTGGAAGAAAAATGCAATAGTAGGTACTCTGAAGAGCAAAAATCACCTCCTATTTATTTCTTTCTGAGAAATGAAATGCATTTTCTTGGCATCGTTGCCCACAGTGCTGGTATATGAGTAGGACTTAACAAAGTATTGAATAAACTATTTGCCAAAGTATCGAGCATTTGATCTACATGTTAATAGATCGTAAGTTCAAAAGAAACTTTAAAAGAAAAGTCTCCAGAGAGAAAGTGTTTAGAGTGTTACAGTTTTCATTTGTTGTATATTTGCCTAAATAATTTAACCTTTCATCACTTTGCAGTGCTTGACCTGAGAGACTTGGGTTTTTGTTATTTTTCCATAGCAAATTAGGCTGATCTCAGTGGGCTGTCTGCTGTGGCTCTTAATTTGGCTAAGGCTCTGCCCTACCACTTTGGCAATGACAGAAAGAGGGCAATTATCATTTGGTTTTTTGCTGTGAAGCTGTGGGAACGCTGGTAATTCTAATCTGGAGCTGGATGTCTTAGAAATAAATGTATCTTTAACATAGAGAATACCCGAGTTATGCCACCTAATTTTAGTGGAAAGTCTATTTGTTTGTTCTTGCCCGATATAACTGCGTTGAATTCGTGGTGACTGCATTGGCTTGATGGCTTCTGTGCTAACCAAGTCAAGGTTGTCTTGTCTTCACCTCAAGTCAGTCCTTAAAACTGCATCTGATGTTTGTTCATTGGACTTTAAAAATGTCCACTGGACACAAAGATGACACGTGCCAGCTGTTCCTCCCAAACCTACTAGTGCTGCTGCAGGTCACTGACTCAGCCGTGACCTTCACATTTGCTCTAGAGCAAATGTGTTCAGCTGCTATAGCAGTGGTTGCACATAAATTTTTTTTTCTGAGTTTTATGTCTAAATTGATATTTTAAAGACATTTTGAATTTAGGATTATTCTGTTTAAACCAGCTACTTTATGGACTGGAGATTAGCACTATATATTCTTTTTAAAGAATAATAGTGTTACGAACAACTTAGATTTCCATGTATTTTATGACTTTGAAACAAATGCTAATGTAATTGGTGTCTTCTTGTGAACATTATCCAAAGGCGGATTATAAAATGATACGGTATTTATGTATAGAAGATTCAGCTATTCAGATTTCAGATGTTGAAAAATGTTAAAATCTAAAGAGTATTTATCCTAGAGGTTATATGTATTTGTACAGTTTAATGTCTCAAAACTAAAAAAGTCTTTTGTGTTGGTGGGAAACTTTTAAACTCTGAATAGATATTAAAATGAATATAGTTAACTTGTGTGTTTTCTTCACATTTTTAAACTTTATACCCGGAAGTCTATTTGGTGTTGCTGCTTTAATTAGTAGACCTTTGAAAAAGTAGTTTTAGATTTATGGAAACATTGATCAAAAAGTACAGAAAATTCCCTTATATTCCTCATGTCTTCCTCCCCAATTTTCCCTATTACTAACATCTTGCATTAGCGTGGGACATTTGTTGAAACCATTATACAGTAATATTTAGTAAAATATTATGTGTAACTGAAGTCCATATTTTATCTTAGGGTTTACTCTTTGTGTTATGCATTCTATAGGTTTTGACAAAATACAAGATGTGTATTCACCATGACTGTATCATACACAAATTTCCCTGCCCTAGGAGACCTCTGTGCTCCACCTGTTCACCCCTCCCTCCGCCAAGCCCCTGAGTAACCACTGATCTTGCTGCCTTCATAGTTTTTCTTTTGGAAGAATGTCATGTAGTTGGAATCATATGCAGCCTATTCAAATTGGCTTCTTTCACTTTGTAATATGCGTTTAAAGTTTCTCCGTGGCTTTTCTTGGCTTGATACTTCATTTTGTTTATTGCTGGATAATATTTCATTGTATTGAAATGAACAATAATCGTTTGTTTATCCATTTACCTGCTGAAGAAACGTCACCTTGAGGCTAGGCATCTGTAGCTCAAACAGCTAGGGCACCAGCCACATGCACCAGAGCCATTGGGTTCAAATTCAGCCCAGGCCTGCCAAACAACAACGACAACTACAGCCAAAAAATAGCTGGGTGTTGCGGTGGGTGCCTGTAGTCCCAGCTACTTGAGAGGCTGAGGCAAGAGAATCACTTAAGCCCAAGAGTTGGAGGTTGCTGTGAGCTGTGAGGCCACGGTACTCTACCCAGGGCGACAGATTGGGATTCTGTCTCAAAACAACAACAACAACAAAAAAAAAGAAAACTTGGTAAAAAGAAAGGTCACCTTGATTAGTCCCAAGTTTGGGCAATTATGAATGAAACTGCAATAAACATTTATGTGCATGGTTTTGCATAGACATTCGATTTCACCTCATTTGGAAAAATGTCAAGGAGGGGTATTGCTGGATTTTATGGTAAAGGGCACATTTAGTTTTGTGAGGAAACTGCCAAACTGTCCTCCAAAGTGGCTGCACCATTTTGCGTTCCCCCAGCAATGAATGAGAGACACAGTTATTCCACTTCCTTGCCTGTGTCTGGAGTGCAATGGCATCACAGCTTACAGCAACCTCAAACTCTTGGGCTCAAGCAATTCTCTTGTCTCAGCCTCCCAAGCAGCTGGGACTACAGGCACCCACCACAATGCCTGGCTATTTTTTTTTTTTTTTTTTTTCAGCTGTCATTGTTATTTTTTTAGCTGGCCGGGGCTGGGTTCAAACCCACCAGCCTTGGTCTGTGTGGCCGGCGCCCTACCCACTGAGCAACGGGCGCTGCCAGATTTATTTTGTCATTCTAATAGGTGTGTGGTGGTATCTCACTGTTTTAATTTGCAACTTCCTGATGACATGTTGAGCACCTTGTCATATGCTTATTTGCCATTTGTATGTCTTTTTTAGTGGGATATCTGTTCAGATCTTTTGCCCATTGTTTTTTTTTTTCTTTTTTTGAGACAGAGTCTCCTTCTGTCACCTTGGGTAGAGTACTGTGGCATCATAGCTCACAACAACCTCAGACTCCTGGGTTTAAGTGATCCTCTTGCCTCAGCCTCCCAAATAGCTTGGACTATAGGTACCTGCCACCATGCCTGGCTAGTTTTTCTCTTTTTAGTAGAGACAGGGTCTTGCTTTGCTCAGGCTGGTCTGAAACTCCTGAACTCAAGGAATTCGCCCACTTTGGCCTCCCAAAGTGCTAGGATTACAGTTTTTGCCCATTTTTTTTAAATTGATTGTTCATTTTCTAATTTTTTAGTTTTAAGAGTTCTTTATTTTGGTAACAGTCCTTTATCAGGTATATCTTTTGCAAATATTTTCTCCCAGTCTGTGGCTTGTCTTTCTCTTGACAGTGTGACAAAGAGCAGAAGTTTTTAGTTTTAATAAAGTCTAACTTAACAGTTTTTTCTTTCATGAACAGTATTTTTGATAATGTATATAAAAAGCTATCACCAAATCCAAGGCTGCCTATTGTTTTGTCCTATCATATCTTCCAGGAGGTTTGTAGTTTTGCATTTTACGTTTAGATTTGTGAACCATTTTAGGTAAGTTTTTGTGAAAGGTATAAGTTCTAGGTCTTGATTTTTTTTTTTTTATCTTAATGTCCAGTTGTTCCAACACCGTTTGTTGAAAAGACTTTCTCCATTAAATTGCCTTTGTTTCTTTGTTTAGAGATGACTGCATTTAGCGGGGTCCATTTCTGGGTCCTCTGTTCCATTCCACTAATCCGGTTGTCTCTTCCTTCACTCTTGTTTTTTCCTTCAAGGCTGTATTGACTTATGGATCTTTTGTCTCTCCACATAAACTTCAAAGTGTTTATCAATATCCACAAAATAATTTACTGGGATTTTGATTGGGATTGCATTGAATCCAGATCAAGCCAGGGAGAACTGATATCTTGACAATATTGTGTCTTCCACCTGTGAATATGGACTGTCACCCATTTATTAGACCTTTGACTTCTTTGATTAGTTTTCATAGTTTTCCTCATGTAGATCGTATATATGTATATTTTGATAGATTTATACCTAAGTATGTGTGCAGTTTTTTTGGTACTAGGGTAAATGGTGTTGTATTTTTAATTTCAAATTTCAGTTTTTCATTACTAATATATAAAAATAAATTCACTTTTGTGTATTAACTTTATATCTTAACACCTACTATAATCACTTCTTGGTTCCAGGAGATCCTTTGTTGATTCTTTGAGATTTTCTAAAATCATGTCATCTGCAAGCAAAAAGAGTTTTATTTCTTCCTCCCCAAAGAGTTAACCTTTTTATTTCCTTCCTGTCTTTCTGCATTAGCTATCACGTCCAATAGAGTGTTGAATAGGAGTGGTGAGAGCAGACAGACATCTGCTTTCTCCCCATTAAGTACGATGTTAGCTATAGGTTTTTTATAGATGTGTATTATCAAATTCAGAAAGTTCCCCTCTATTCCTAGTTTGCTGGGAGTTACTATTATAAGTGGGTGTTTTGGTTTTTGTCAATTTTTTTCTGCATCTATTGATGTGATCATGAGATTTTTCTTCTTTTTTAGCCTGTTGATGTGATACTTATATTAATTGATTTTCAAATGTTGAACCAGCCTTACCTACCTGGGATAATTCCCAATTGGTTGTGTTGTATGACATTTTTTATACATTATTGGATATGACTTGCTAATATTTTATTGAAGATTTTTCATCTGTATTCGTGTGTCTGTGTATTCAAAGAGAGAAGGGGGACAGAAAGTATGGGCCTACTGTTAACAACTGGTGAATTGTTAAAACTAGATTAAGGACATATTTTCTATAGATTTGAAAATTTTCAAATTAAAATGTTAAAACAACATAAATATATGAAGCAAGGATTTCTCACAAATACAGAAATAATATAACCATGATCAGAGGGGGAAGTTTTTCTTAGAAAACAGATTTAGAGACCTAAAATAAGTAAATGAATACTTAATAACAATAAACTACCAGTATGCTACCAATATGTAGCATATAGAACTTTAACCAGTAAGGAAAATCTTCATGTTTCTCTCAAATACATGTAACATCGCAAAAAATTTAACCCTGTGTTAGGCCAGAAAGAAAATCTTCAATTGTTAAATGTAGAAATATGTAGGCTACATTCTTTTTCTACAGTGTAATAAAATACACTAGAATGTATATTCTTGTATAGCAATAAAAAGGCATGACACTACCATCTAAACATTTAAAAATTAAAAAATATAGTTGTAAACACTTAATCAAAATTCAAACGAAAAACCCTTTAGAAATGGATGCTATAACACTATATTAAAGCTTGTAATGTTTAGCAAAAAGAGATTTCAGAGAAAAAAATTATATATTTGATCCATTTGTGAAAAAAATACGGAGCACTGAGAATATGCTGAATTTGACCATTTAGCTTAAGAAACTAGAAAAAAGGGAGGCAGTGGGTCATGCCCGTAACGCCAGCACGCTGGCAGGCCAAGGCAGGTGGATCGTCTGAGTGTGGAAGTTCAAGACCAGCCTGAGCAAGAGTGAGACTTATGTCTCTATTAAAAACTATCCGGAGGGCAGCGCCTGTGGCTAAAAGGAGTAGGGCACTGGCCCCATATACCGAAGGTGGCGGGTTCAAACCCAGCCCTGGCCAAAAACTGCAAACAAACAAACAAAAAAACTAGCCGGGCATAGTGGTGTGTGCCTGTAGTCTCAAGCTACTTGGGAAGCTGAGGAAAGGGGATTGATTGCTTGAGCCCAAAAGTTTGAGGTTGCTGTGAGCTATGATACCATGGTACTCAACTCCAGGGTGACTGAGACTCTCTCTCTCTCAACAAAAGAGAAAGAAAAAGAAACTAGGGGAAAAAAGGAATTTTAAAAGGAGATTAAGCACAAAAGTATAAAATAATGAAATAAAAAATGCGGGTTTCACCCCAGTGGTAAGAAGCATACCTAGCACCCAGATACTGGTTCCTAATACCATCGTCTAATGAAAGGAACTGAGGCGCTGTGGAGAAATGGCCAAGATTCTAGTACTAGGGCAGAAAATATACAAGATGAGAATGGAGCATCTTGTAGTGCCAGAGAGTAGGGAAGTTTTAGAAACATCAACAAAAAAAAACACACATAAACCATCCCCAAAAGCCTATATTGATGGGCTATGTCAAAGGGATACAGAAACCAACAGAAAGAGTTTCCAACAGCCAAAGATGCAAAATTTAATAAGTATTGTATTATAACTCAAAGAAAAAACATTCGAGTCCATATTGAAGTGAATGAATGAATGAGGGAGAGGTGACAAATCTCCCCTGCTTCTGAATTCCAAATAGTTTATGTAGGTACCCTGCTTCCAAAGAGGTGGAGCATAACTCCTTACTCCTTACTTGTAGAGTGTGCACAATGCCCACATCTAGAGTTTAGTATGAAAAGGGAGGAAATGAGTAACTTCACAGTGGGGAAACCTGACAAACAGTACCTCAGCCAGATAATCAAGGTCAACATCAAACATCATGTTAATACATGTAACCTTGATAGGATGTGATGAGCATGGTAGCTATCTCTGCTCTTCTTTCTAAAAACCCATCAACCCCATCTAACCTAGAGAAATACACTAGACAAATTCTAATAGAAGTGCGTTCTACAAAGTACCTGATCAGTACTCCTCAAAACTCAAAATCATTAAAAAAAAAAAAAAGAAGAAGTTTGAGAAATAGTCATAGCCAAGAAGAGCCTGGGGCAATATGACAACTAAATGTTGTATGGTATCCTGGGACAGAAACAGGGATATCAGTTAAAAACTAAAGAAATCTGAATGAAATATGAACTTTAAGGGCCGGGCATGGTGGCTCAGGGCTGTAATCCTAGCATTCTAGGAGGCCAAGGTGAGTGGATTGCCTGAGTTCACAGATTTGAGACCATTCTGAGCGAGAGCAAGACCTCATCTCTAAAAACAGCTGGGTGTTGTGGCCCTGCCACCTACCTGGGACTCCCAAGTAGTCCCAGCTACTTGGGAGGCTGAGGCAAGATTATCGCTTGAGCCCAAGAGTTTGAGGTTGCTGTGAGCTATGACGCCATGACACTTTACTGGGGGCAACAAAGTGAGACTCCATCTCCAAAAAAAAAAAAAGAAATATAAACTTTATTTAATAATATCAACATTGGTTCATTAGTGCAACGTATCTATCATACCAGTGTAAGTAAGATGCTAATACGTACCTGTAATAGGGCAAACTGGGTGCAAGGTATGTGGGAACTCTGTGTACTATCTTCTAAATTTATTAAGTTGAAAACTGTTCTAAAAAATAAAATCTTTTTTAAAAGTAGATTTTATCAATCTAATCACCAAATATTTACAAAAGTGCCTTCTATGTACCAAGTATAGTGAATATTTATTTTCCCTACCCTTTTTGAACATATATTCTAGAGGCAGACATTAAACAAACACAAATACTTGAATATTTACAAATTGTAACTGGTGCTATTAAGAGAAAGGACAGGATGTTATAGAGATGTATGTCATGAGAGACCACCGAGTAGTTTCAAGTCCAGTAGTCTAATTATACTTCAAATATGCCTCTGCCTACCAGGGAGAAAACTGAATTGCAGGACCAAATCATAAAAACAAGGAGTCCTATTACACTATTTAAATAACCTGCTAAGAGGTGGGTAAGATTCGGACTTGAGTGTTAGCAATAGCATGGGAGAGAACTGATGATGGCTACAGATAGAAAGCCATTGGTTTGGGTGTTGATCTTATTTCTTGCTGCTATAGATCTTTGGTAGGTTTTTAGTTACTTGTGTTGGATTTTCTAAATAGGTAATTGTATTAGCTGTTAAAAGTGTTTTTTTTTTAAGTGTTTTAATTTCTTTCCTTTCCTATTATTAATTTAGAACTCTCATTTATTTCTCTTATTGCCTTGTTTAATGTCTCTAGAACTGTGGTGAATTTTCCCAGTGATCACAAGCATATTATTTCTATCACACGAAGCCATAGGATTAAATAGAGTAGATAATAAAAACCTAAAGTAAGTAAATGTGGTTGAGTGAATTGACAGAAGCATTTACATTAATGCCAGGAGTTAATTTTGTTCAGGTTGATACCCAAGTACAAAATACATGAAAAAAATTACCATTTATAATAAGAAAGTATCCCACAGTAATCTTACTTAAAATGTAAAGAACTACGTGAATAAAACCCTAAAATAATTGTTTTAAAACAGCAATGTCCAACCTTTATTCTCTTCTGCCACACATAGGAAGAAGAAGAGTTATCTTGGGCCACACATTAAATACTAACAAAAGCTGATTAGCAAAAAAAAAAAAGGTCTGTGTATGCTTTTTCTGATATCCCGTACCATAGATAAGCAAAAAAAGTCCTCACAAATCAGCATGCCCCTGCGTCCACGGGCTGGGCACTCCTACTTTAAAACTTTAAAAACATACACACACACAAAGCCCTGAATTAAATGAGGGGATGTACAATGTTCCTGAATTGATGAGTAAATGTTTTAAAGCTTTCCAGTCCCTACTTCAATGTATCTATACAATTCAATGCAATCTTAATAAGATGCTAAGTAAATTAAAAGGCTAATTATAGATTTATCTGGAAAAGCAACTGTGGCAAGAAAAGTCTAAAAAGGAACAATGACAGACTTGCTCTACCAAATATCAAAATATATTACAAAGCTACAGTGATCAAAAAATTAATACAATTTGTAATTGGGACAGAAGATAAATCCATGGAAGGGGCTAGAAAATCCTTCCAACCAATCCCAAACATAGAAATTCAGTACCTGATAAAGGTAATATATCAAAGCGAAGAGGAAACAGATGCACTGTTCAACAGATAAAGTAATAGCTGTTTTTTAGAGAAAATAATCAAATCGCTAATTTATACCATCACGCAAAAAGTAAATTCTTTGTCAATAAAAATGTTCTCACCACAAAAAACTAAATTGACAAGATGCTAGATGTGAATTAGCTTGATTGAACCCTCCTATGATGTACACAAAGATTAAAACATCACCTGGTACCCCACAAATATGCACGCTATTAATTTAAAAAGTGGAAACCTAAAAAAATTACATAAATAGTGAAAAGAAATGTGAGAATTTCATTTTACCGTCTGGAAATGTGAAATGTTTTCCTAAGTGAGATACAAAATCTGAATGCCATAAAGAAAACATGTTGAATTTGATTCCATAAAAATATATCTGACTTCTACCAAAAAAAATCCATAAATAAAATCAAAAGAAAGTAATAAATCAGAGGAAAATATCTTGAATAAAGAATACTTTTTTTTATTATATTCAATGTTTTCTTTTTTTTTTTTTTTTTTTGAGACAGTCTCACTTTGTTGCCCTCACCCTCTGCAGCGTGATGTGCCGTCACAGCTCACAGCAACCTCTAACTCTTGGGCTTAAGCAATTCTCTTGCCTCAGCCTCCCGAGTAGCTGGGACTACAGGCATCCATGACAATGCCTGGCTATTATTTTTGTTGCAGGTGTCATTGTTGTTTAGCAGGCCTGGGCTGGGTTCAAACCCGCCTACATTGGTGTAGGTGACCGGTGCCCTACCCACTGACCTACGGGCACTGTCCAAGTGTTCAATGTTTTCAATAAGAAAACAAAAAAACCAAAAACATGGACATAAAATATGAAAGGGCAGCTCACAGAAAAAAATACATCAGTATATGAAAAGATGCTCAATAACTCCATACTAAATGATTAGGATCATTAGATAACTTTTTTGGTGTAGATCCTAGGCTGGCATGGTGGTCAGGGAGCCAAATCCAGTCCTTTGTGCAGACAAGCTAGAAGTGGTTTTTGTTTTTAAATGGCTGCAAAAACTCAAAATAAGATTACTACTATTTGGTGATATGTGGAAATCATATGAAATTCATGATTTCAGGGTCCAGAGTTTTGCTGGCACACAGCCACCCTCATTAGTTTATGTCCTGTCTGTGGCTGCTTCTGCTCTATGAAGGACAGTTGAGTAGTTGGGACAAAGAATATGTCCTGCAAAGCTGGAATTATTTACTATCTGGTCCTTTACAGAAAAAAGTTTGCAGGCAGACTCCTGGCCTAATGTCAAAGGTAAAAAACAAACAAACAAAAAAACTGATTACCTAATATTAGCAAAGGCAGAAAAACAAAATCTCTGAACCAGTATTGGTGGAAGTGTAAAACTAGTGTAAGCTCTTTGGAGCGCAATCACAATTTTGAAGGCTCATACACTTTGCCTGAGCTTTCAGGAATATAACCTCAAGATTCATTGCACATGTGCACCACCTGGATTTAGTGATGTGCCTTGGTACAGCATCCTTTGTAATACTACAGAGTGAAAGGCTTTAAACAAGATCTATCTCTATCAGTAGGGCAATGGTAAACTGGTAAACATCCATTCCATTAAAAAGTCATTAAAAAGAATTACATCTCCTGTCCAGATAAGTTTGGGTGTTGTTTTATCCAATAGTGCCAGGTATTGTCATGCCTCTGAGGCTCTGTATGTTTTGGTCCCTGTATCTCCAACATTTGCTCCTGTCCTTGTCTGTGAATTCCTCACCTTCCAAGGCTCAGCTTAACTATCATCTCCTTGGTGAAGCCTATCCTGACTCTTCCTTGTGCCCCGACCATAATGTATATCGCCGGGTGATGCACTTACATCAATACCGCCTTTATCTGTTTAGTCTCCTCCACTAGACTCGTAGGGCAAGCACCATGATTTGCTCTTTGCGTATTTCTAGGACCCAGCACAATCCTCAGGACAGTAAATACCCAGGAATCTTGTGGCGAAGGGGAGGAGGGGTCTTGGCAAGGGCCTCATCAGTGTTAGCAGGTGATGAACACCTGTCACCCATCTGTGGATAGCTTCAGAATTTTCAGAGCTTATTACTGGGGATCAAATAGTCATGCAAGTATCTGCTTTGTAGCTAAACTAATTCCCACCTTCACAGAACTTTGTGTTATTTGGGGTCTGATGCACTAGGGTCCCTCCTTTAGGGCTGAAGGTGGTCCTAATAGGTGCCCTTTGGAAACACGGCATGGCACGTGAGAAACCAGGACTGACACTGCAGCACAAAACCTGGGGACTTTGGACAGCCTGTCTCATCACAAGTGCCCTTATTGTCAAAGGCAAGTGTGAGCATGTATGCTAGGATTACTTTCAAGGAGCTTAAGCAAACACATAAAGTGCCTGAATTATATTCTAAAACAATGCCAGTTAGAAGAGAGGTGTGTAGCACATATCTTTCCCTTTTTACAGAAGGAAAAAAAACTAAAGCAAGTGGTACCAGATTCAGTTAATTCTTAATGCTGAAAAAAATGAAAAGGTACCAGTATGCAATTAATGTATCCAACGTAGAGACCAAATTAGGTGATTCAAGCTCTAAAAAAGTCTGTTTTCCATTTATAGATGAACTAGTTAACCAAAATATTTTTTATGCAAGTCTTAATCTTCCACATCCTTACAGATCTTTTTTAAAATAATCCTTAACACAATATATAATCAAAGAGTAACTTTCCTTGCTCCTTAAATTACTCAAAATGGGTAATTCTTAAGTATAATATTAACTAAATATATTCGTGTTTATCTTCATCTTCCGGCTAACCACATCACATTTATGCTCACAGTGCTGGTAATGAAGACACAATAGAAAGTATCATTTAGAGTAAACTTTATTTTCATCAATATTACATATTTCATTTAACATAATTTCAAAGTAGGTCTGTGCTCTAAGATAAGCAAAAGAACAGATACCCTAAATCTCCTAAAAGATTTTTTTCATTCTGTTCCCCTGAACAGAAGTTTTTAAGGGACTAGGGCATGAGGTTTCAGGGCACCCAATGTTGACACCTAAAATTTTACCCCTTGAAATTTTACTTATAGGTACAGAAAGAAGAGATAACATCAGTATGTAAGAATCAAACTGAGTGTTTTGTTAAGCTTTGTGTTATACATTTGTCACCTGTGTAGGGTTATAACACTAAAGACTGATAATTTTCCCATTAAGTTCAGTGTTTGTTTAAGTAGAATGTCAGAGATACAGAAATGCTGCATTTTTCTCTCTTGATACACGAAAACAGGAGAAGCTTAGAGACTTTTAAATTCTTCATGAGTCCAAGCTAGGACATTGATCACTACTGATGAGGTCTGTTCAACATACTAATTCCAACTTTGGCAACCATCAGCAAGCTGTTTAAAACAAACAAACAAACAAAAAAAGGTCAGGAAAATGACAGAACAGGTGACTGATTTTTTTTTAAGGGACTAGGACTCTGCAAGTCCCTCATAACTTCATGGTAAGGGATGTTCCAAGACAGAGTAGTCAGAGATGAATAAAACTTCCATCCACAGAAGAACCAAAGAAAAAAATATGCCAAGGTCTTAAAATCGCACGTGAGCTGCAGTTCCAGATCTAACTGCCAACAATTTGAAGAGATGAAGAAACTGAAGGGGAGACCAAGGCCTCCCCACTGTCACAGAGTTAACTGGTGGCAGATCTCCACCTCCTCATTTGCTGCTTTTGACCTTGGTCTGTACTGACTCTTTTGCTTCAAGTATAAATCATTATGCTTGACAGCATCATTATGATTAAAGTACACAATCTTTTACTGAAATCTATTTAAAACTTCACTGACATTAGGATGTCTTTATTTTACTTAATGATGAACTTTATAAAGAAACCATTTGGCTTAGGTTTTATAATCGGAGTAAATTAGAAAGTAAGATTCAATCAAAATTCCCTTTTAGCAAAATTTTCAAAGACAACACCTATTCAGCTAAAAAATACGGAGCCCACCCTGCAAGTCACACAAAGAACAGAGGCTTTAAACTAAAGCCTCTGCCACTGCAGGAAGGAGCCAGGATGGACCAGATGGTACACTTACGCCACTGTGGCATTAAATCAGCTACTGCTTTTGCAGCCTTTCCTATTGGTGTATAAATTAAATAATTTTAAATGATGCCTAGTATTAGGCTTACTAAAACAAGCAAATTTTTTAATGCATAAAGTAAGTTGGGCAATAAACTGAACTCTCTACTGGTTAAGCATAATGCAATGGGAAGTACCTGGCACCTGCAATTAAACCTGCAGGCATAAATTTCCCAGAGTGGTAGAATCTCATTCCCATAATGCCAGCCAAGGTCCCAGATGTAGCTGATGAAAAAGACAAAAGAGAAATGTCAAAAGTCATTCATTACATCTTTTATGCAAAAATACCAGAAGTGGTAAAAGTTCCACTTATCTCTCAAGGCCTAGGCCCCATCCTGCACTTATTCCTCCCTCTCCAGGTAGGCGGCACTTCCAGGCTCCCCACAGGAAGGGTCAAAGCATAAAGATTAGCCAAATAAGGCCCTTCACGGCCTGGGACCCACCTGCCTTCCTGTCATCTTCTCTTACCACTCTTCTTCTACAAAACCCTCTTTAGCCACTGCTGTCTTAGTTTTCTCAAAAATGCTGTAAGAGTTTTTCAAATATGATTTCCTCTACCCTGTACACTCTTCCCACTGGATGTCAAAGTACCTCCCAGGTGCTGGAGAATAAAATGGTTATCAAGAACAGCCTCTGCCCTTTTACAGTGTTTCAAGTCTGATGAGACAGACTTTGAAGAATTGCACAAAATGAAAATAAAGCGTAATTTGTCCTATAGGTACAATTAAGGCTACATAAAAAATATAATAGAGGGATCAACCTATTCAGGAGATCACTGCAAGGTTTAGTCAAGGAAATCAAGATTGGGTTGAGATCTGGAATTACAGCAGGAGTTAATGAGCTAAAAGGGGAAAAGCCAATTCTAGACAGAAGAAACAGTATTTGTGAGGCCCTGTGGTGAGAGGGAGGATGGCACATTCAAGGGAAGTAAAAGGCCAGGGTGGCATGGAAATCAAAATACAAGCAGTGAGGAAGAGGGGCCAGACCACACAGAGCCTTGAAGACCATATCAGAGATGGGTCTTCATCCTGAGAGTGATGAGAAGCTATCAAAAGGTATTAAGCAGAGATAAATGTAAACAGAGCTGCATTCGAAAAATATAATTGGAGTACAAACTAAAGGAAAAGTGGAGAATGCTAGGAATACCAATGAAGAAACTTCCTCGTGAAAGCAGGGCAAGAGAGGGATAACTGGGTGAAGGAGGGTGGCTGTGGAGATGGAGAACAGGGCAGCTCAGGGTATGTGCAGGGAGCGGTGTTGCCAGGAACTACTGATGAACTACAAAGGCTGGGGGAAGAAAGCAACCAAGACCTGAGTGGACAGAGAACAAAACATAAGGTGTGTGTGAGATCCCAGGGTCCAGTCTGGGCGGATCCTGTGAGATATCTGAAATATCTCAAGCGAGCAACCGTACACATAGAGTACAGCATGGGAGAGAGATAGTAATTAAAGGCCTGGGCTCCAATGACATTGTCAAGTGAGAGAGTATAAAAAAGATGAAAAGGGCCAGGCCCAAAGGATTTCAATATTTAATGCCCAGGAAGGAAAAAGTGTGGGCAAAAGAGAAGCTAAAAAGGAAAAGCTAAAAAGGAAAACCAGGAAGCTGGAGAATGACTGGTGAGCTGGAGTTGAGGACAGCTAACAAGCCGGGTAAAATGAGAGCTGAAACGTGCTGGAGTGTGTACAACACAGGCCACTGGCATCTCTGGGGAGACACAGAGAACAGGGATGGAGACTGGCATGGCCCACAACATGCGAGAGGAGAGGAAATGGAGACAGGGAGCACAGATGGTGTTTTAAGAGGAGTTTCTGAAGAGGAAGGAAAAAGCAAGCAACTGAAGAAGTGGGGGCACAAGAGTCCTTTAAAAAAAAATGGTGATAGGGCGGCGCCCGTGGCTCAGCGGGTAGGGCGCCGGCCCCATATGCCGAGGGTGGCGGGTTCAAACCCAGCCCCAGCCAAACTGCAACAAAAAAATAGCTGGGCGTTGTGGTGGGCACCTGTAGTCCCAGCTACTTGGGAGGCTGAGTCAAGAGAATCGCCTAAGCCCAAGGATTTAGAGGTTGCTGTGAGCTGTGTGGCGCCACGGCACTCTACCGAGGGCGATAAGGTGAGACTCTGTCTCTACAAAAAAAAAAAAAAAAATGGTGAGAGATGAGCACATGTGAACGTCAATGGGAGAGATCAAGCTAAAGGGGGAATGTAAATAAGAGACAGGATTCTTGCTGGTGCAAAGTTCTGGAGAAGAGGCCCAAGCCCAGGTGGGGGCACTGGTCTTGAAAGGGGAGAGAAACAGGCAAAGGGAAGGCCTAGAGAGGGGTGACTTCAGAGAGCCCTGATCACTGCTGTCTCTTCTCTCATGAGGTCACTTACTAAGAGTGGGGAGTGGAATCAGAGACAGTGAAAGTAGGCTGACAGCCACTCTGCAGCACAAGGAGAGGAGGGAGCTGCCAGGCAGAGCTGGAATCCACCCACCCTCTGTGCCCACCCATCAGCCATACTGACTTCTCCTCCCAGCCCACAGCTGCCAAATACAGACCCTGTTACCATGCTTCTCCCCACTCCACACTGCCTTTGTTCTCACACAGTGGTCTGTGGAGGCACTGAGGAACCCACACCTTCTAGAAGTATCTGTCATGCGGATGGAGCCCAAGAGCAATGTGCTAGAAGCCAGCCCTATAAGGGTCTTCCTTTCCCCCATCCCTCCCTGTGCCTGCTGCTCAGAGTTCTTTTCCAGTCCCACGAAGTCTGTTTTATGCCCATGTCTTACTTCCCCAATTAAGCTGAAAACTCTTTGAAGGCACAGCCTGTACATTTAACTGACTACTTATAGGGTAAGTGATTTGCAAATGGGAAAATGTAATACCAATGTGAACCTAACCCAGACATGTGATATCTTAGAAAGGCTGAAGCAGACGGTCTTCAGGGGGCAACCTCAAAACCTAATTTTACTGGGTGAATAAATTCATCAGGTATAGGAACTCTTCCATATTCTGTATATAAAAGATAAACAGAAACCAGCACAATTCCCCCCTCTCCCATTTTAAAACCTAAAACTTGGCAGAAGCAGTAAAACTGTCATTAAGTATGACGAACTTGACACATCCTACCAGGGCTTCTGGAAAGGGGCATGCTGGATACATAACCACCCTAAGAAGACAATGAGGAATACATACCTAGGAAAACCCAAATGTTCCTGGGATCCTGAGACAGCTGATAAGCACCCAGGCCTGCTAAACCCCCGAAGAGGAGCCCTGCAGCCAGGGACGGCACACTACCTGGAAGGAAGCAACAGACGGCTGCACTGTAACATCAGACGTGTTAACAGAATCCATCAGACTCCCCTTCCCTACAGAAGAAAACAGCAGACATAACTCCTTCCCACACAGCTCATAACCAAGCTGAAATCAAGCAGGAAAATGTTTTAGGACGTTTGCTATCTTAAAAGAGAAGTCAGGGTCTTTCCACCACATGCCATTAGGGTACTGTCATCTAAGGAAGGATAGAGATCTTCCCTCCTTAGATGGCACTGTGGCTAGACCTTCTTTCTAACCAGGCCTGATAAACCCCAGCAAGGGCTGGAGTTGTGCACAGGCAGGACCTCTAGCAAATCAAAAAAAAAAAAGGAAAGGGGAGTGAGGTCAGTCAGTTAAAAAATTTAGAAACTAAGAATTCCGCTGTGTGTGTGTTAGGATAGGGATGCAGGCAAGGATTGGGGGCGTGGGGGCGGGGGGGGTGGTGGAGTGGTAGAAACAGGTATATTCACTTACACATTCCCACCTAATCTAATGAGACTTCAAAACCTGAGTCTCTGAAGACCAGAGGTTTCCTCTACTCAAAGAGCCCAGAGATGGCACTTTGGCTGATGCATGGCAGTTAATGATAACAACAATCTACAACCACCCCTCCTACCTACCTATAGATAAAGAGTCAACAACTGATTCGACAAGAAGCCTGGCTCAGCTCAGCCAGATAACCAAAGGGCAAGTGCAGGAGCTACAAAGCTGACTATGAAGCCTGCAATGTCAAGCTCAGGGGCCTAAAGAAAACTTGCTCACACAAGACTGGTCTTCAGAGACCCTCAATTTTCAAAGAAACAAGAAGTAGTTAACAGGCTCAGTACAAAGACTTCAAAACCATACCTGCTTTTGCATAACCAATGATCCCACCAGAAGCAACCAGTGCTGCGTAGCCAAAGCCAAACCAATGCAAAGGCACTCTGAAAAAAACACAAGAGTGAGAAGTCAGTGCCAATCGTGTTTTTAAAAACATACCACATAACTGTAGGATGGGATTAAAAAGTCATCGTTCAAGACACAGCCTATCACTGTACAAATGCAAATAAAATCTACATAGGTTGGATGACTTGAAGAGGGTCACACAACTAGTCAGTGGCAGAGTTTGGACTCAAATCCAGGTCCCTGGCCCACATGTCTGCGATCCTCCATCCCACAGGCTGCCCCAGGCAGCCTACTTTTAGGGCCCTTTTCAGCTGAGGAAAGGAACTCTGGTGTCAAGAAGCTCCTGGCTATTCCATTCCCATTTACTGTGCACTTACAGAGGGCCAGTGTCCTTCTGCATTGTTCACTTCTCACTCTGTCCAGACAGGAGACTACGCCAGGCCTGCACCTACAGAGAATGGGGTGGATTAGAGGTGGTTAAAGGCACAGCTCTCCAGGAGACTGAAGGAAGTGGGTCCAAGCTCTAGACTTCAGTAGGTTAAGAGGTAAGGGGCTACCCAACCTCTGTAAGTATCCCTCACTGTATAAGGAAGGTAAGTACCAATGCCCTGGGGCTGTTGTGAGCATTCAATAGGGGTAATACGTAAAAGTGCTTAACACACACTAAATATTGAACAGATACCATTTTGTAACAACCTCAATTCTAACAACACTAGCCCATGGGAGCGAGATCCATTGACCAGCTCTATACAGGTGATGTGTTAACCATTTCATCAGTTACCTAAGTTATTAACTGGAAAGCAAACGCTCCTGTACCCTTCATTCAACTATCTCAATGTCTCTTTTGAGGAGAGGAATGGTGCTGCTTTTTGACCCTGCCCCAAGAACCAAATTATTTCAATATTCAACGTTTGTAAAACTAACTTTTAGAAACTTCTCTATACATAAACTCCTAATTCTCGTTCAACTGAGACGGGGAGAATAAAATACACGGAAACCGAGTAATTACACGTAACACTGCACCCTTGGAAAAGTAATTCCTCTTTTCTTAAAGAAAAGCAGCTTCTATCCTGCGAGTCTAGCAAAATGGGAAGCAATACATACCAATTTTGTTCTCTTGAAAGAATGGTTTCCATGAAAGGGGGAGCTTTGGAGTGGAGTTTGGGGGATTGTGCCCAGAGTCATGAATTCGAAGAGGCATTGAGCTACCGAGACTTTTAAAGGAGCAGCAAAATCTCCAGGAAACGAATCTATACTATACACAAGGGTAAGCCCCTGCTTCAAGAGCTCAGGGGTTCTGCAGGATTCACACTGTATCTTAAGGAAGGCAAAAATTCGCAACGCGAAAAGCACCTCACCGCGGCCTAAATCCTGGATGGCGGAGGGACGAAAATCAGGCGGCAGTGAGGCCTCTTAAATAATCCCAAAAGTCAAAATTGGTATAAAATCATGTTAAACCCCAAGTACCCGAACGGCGTTCCCGAAGGTCTGCGAAGGCCGCCAAGGGCGCACAACCCGCTGGGGGAAGAACCCAGGTCCTGCCGGAAACGGCGCGGCGCGGCGCGGCGCGCGCTCTGCGTCACGGGGGCGGGGCTTGGGGCGATGAGTAGCCGCGCGCAGCCGGCACCCGGGGGCGGGGCGGGGCATCGTGACTGGCGCAGCGTTATCAGGGAACGGGGCGGGGACTTGCGGAAGGAATCTTAAGCCTAACTCGCAGTCCCAGGTCCTCTTGGACAGGCCGGTCTGTACCAGTCCGCTTGGCCTGCCTGTCCAAAAGCCGGAAACCCAGAGTTGGAATCGGGTCTTGCGTAAGGCTCCGTGAGCTGTGCCAGAGGAGAGTTTTTGAAGCTGGATTCTGAGGTCCCCAGTAATAGAGGGGCAGATTACCAGAAGTACAGGAGAGCGAGCTGTCGGGGAAAATTGTAATTCTAGCAGGATCACGTTGTTGCAGGAAGGGGCTATTTTCTACCTGTGGACAATGTAGTGGCCACAGAATAAGTGGGTTACTTCGGTGTTTGCATTTATCTTACGGAGCAAGGCTAGTCGAGGAGCATTTTAAGAGCAGCATCTTAAAGGGGGAGAGAGGCCAAATTGAATATAACATAGAACCTCCATGGTTGACCACCTCCCTACATTGACCAGTGCCTTAAATCGACCTAATTTTCATAGACCGGACATGCACCACATGTAAGTATCAGTACAGAAGATCTAGTTCCTCCAGTGTTTACCACCCTCCTTTGTAGTTTGTTAACAGTCCCTTGGATGATCAACTTGTAGAGGTTCTACTGTTGATTGTCTAAATTCCACCAACATTTGTGGATTCTGAGTGTCCACAGCCATTGATTGCATTAGCCCCATTGCCACTGCAGAACTGCCTCTTCTCTATTTCTTGAACCACCATTCGTTCAGTTGCTCTACACTACTTATACAAACATCAAAATCGGTTAATCTCAAGAATTCAGTGAATAAAGCAAATTGTAGGGCATAAAGTACTTGCTTTCCAGATAGCAAAATTGAAACCTGTGCTTATAACCCTCCAAAGCTGATAACGACTAACCAAGAGCAATTCCAAGATGCCAGACCCTCACCAATTAAATGGAAGATTTTCCTGAACAAGGAACAATGGGATTTGTGTGAAGCAGCTGGGAATGGATTTAGGGATTCATTTGTCCCTATGCAGATGCAAACCTTAGTTAGAGCACCATGATGCTCCACCTCAGCTTTATAGCGAAAGAAATTGAACCTCAGAGAACTAAATTACATCTAGTCCCTGTCACTGGTAGGTCTGCTATTTGAAGTAAGATCTAATTTCAAAGCCTTCACCATTAAATCTACAGTACACTGCCTTACATACTGTGATTCCTCAACCAACACATGTCATAAAGAAATTTCTGCTCTAGAGAGGCGGAGTAAGATGGCAGCCGAGTAACAGCTTCCTTGCATCTGGGCACCGTGAGTCTGGGGAGATAGGACTCCAGGCATCTCTGGCTGGTGGGAACTGCCTATCATCACTCCTATGAAAATACAGGGAGTCAGCGAGAGACTTCTGGACCCCAAGAGGAGGACTAAAACAGTGGAAAGCCGGCAAGTGGTCGCGTGTGTTCAATCCGTCTAAACCCGCCCACAACTGTAAGTTCAGTAGCAGCGAGACTGCAAACCAGAAAGGCCTTACCTGTGAACTGTTTTGATGTCCTTGGACTTGGCACTGCTGCCTTGGGGAAGGCCTGAGCGGGAGTGCGGAGAACTTTGGCCGTTGTCTAGGGCCCCAGTCTGAGCCGCTGAGCCAGACGGAGCTGATAGTGTTTGGTGGTGGGTCACACGGATCCATTGTCAGTGATCTGCCCCGGCAAGCTCTGCCCTCAGGGTCGCAGAGCTAGAAACGGGTGGGAGCTGGTAACCCAGCAACCAAGTAGCCTAAGGGTGGGGTCTGAGCCGCCTTGCAGCCCTAACCCTCAGGGGCAGAGTGAGATCGGTTTTGGCACACTGAGTAAGTGCATAGCCACTTCAGCAGCGATTCCAGCGAGAAAGCTGGGAAAGCTTCTGCTCAGCAAGTTTACAAGTTCAAAGTGCCTTTTAAGTAGGCTGAAGAGAGATTTAGGGTGTCTACCTGCTGGGGTTTGAGAAATCAGCAGCCTCCAGTCGTATCAGAACTGTGACTAACATCTCATACCCCAGAAGACCACGTGTTGCCCAGACAATATTCAATAACATATACAAACTGCTTTGTTTTTGGTTGTGTATTTTTTTCTTCTTTTTTTTTTTGGTTTGGTTGTTTTTTTTGTTTGTTTATTTTGACGTTGCTGATGTTCTTTTGTTTTTTTAATTTCAATCTTTTCCACACAGATCCCTTTTTCTTTCTCAATTTTCCTAGTTTAATTATAATTTCCCATTGCTGCCTTTTTTAATAACTTCAACTTCATTTTTGCTAGTGTTTCTACCGATATAATTTGGTTTTTCACCCAATTTTATCCCCGTAAAGTTTTCTGTTTGTTTCTTTTGGTTTGATTTATAGCATTTTTGTCTTTCCTCTCTACTTGGTGGAGGTGGGGTACTGTGTCTGATCAGGTTAGCAAAGAGCTGCTGACCTCAAGGGAACCACGCAACTGGGCACCCCCAGAAGGTGGGGTTTTTTTAAGGTTGTGTCAAAGTACCCTACTGTACACCTATATTGCCCTGTCTCCCTCTTTCTGTGCCTCTCTTCTTTTTGTCAATATTCCTTATACCCACCCCCTCTCCTTTCTCTATCTTTCTTTTTTTCTTATCACTCGGTCCTCCTTTCTTTCATCCCCTTTTTTTGCTCTTCAACCTTCTCACCCTTCTGGTCCTATAACCCTTAGTCCACAGGCATAAGAACTTAAAGAGCAAGAGGAAGTGAAAGGAAAATTAGGGCAAGGAAACAGATAAAAGAAGTCACTCATGAGGAAGAATCAGCAGAAAACTCCAGGCAACATGAAGAACCAGTCTAGAACAACCCCACCAAGGGACCATGAGGTAGCTACTGCAGATGATTCCACCAGTATAGAAATGTTAGGAATGACAGAAAGGGAATTTAGAATACACATGTTGAAAACAATGAAAGAAATGATGGAAACAATGAAGGAAATTGCTAATAAAGTGGAAAATAACCAAAAGGAAATCCAAAAACAGAATCAAATAAGAGATGAACGATATGAAGAATATAAAAAGGATATAGCAGACCTGAAGGAACTGAAACAGTCAATTAGGGAACTTAAAGATACAATGGAAAGTATCAGCAACAGGTTAGACCATGCAGAAGAAAGAATTTCAGAGGTAGAAGACAAAGTTCTTGAGATAACTCAGACAGTAAAAGAGGCAGAAAAGAAGAGAGAGAAAGCAGAACGTTCACTGTCAGAATTATGGGACTTTATGAAGCGTTCCAACATACGAGTTATAGGAATTCCAGAAGGGGAAGAAGAATGCCCCAGAGGAATGGAAGCCATACTAGAGAATATTATAAAAGAAAATTTCCCAAACATCACCAAAGAGTCTGACACACTGCTTTCAGAGGGATATCGGACCCCGGGTCGCCTCAACTCTAACCGAGCTTCTCCAAGACACATTGTGATGAACCTGTCCAAAGTCAAGACAAAAGAAAAGATTCTGCAAGCTGCCAGGAGTAAGCGCCAGTTGACCTACAGGGGCAAATCCATCAGAGTTACCGCAGACTTCTCTAATGAAACTTTCCAAGCAAGAAGACAATGGTCATCTACCTTTAATCTACTTAAACAGAACAATTTTCAGCCCAGAATTCTGTACCCTGCTAAGCTAAGATTCAGAATCGACGGAGAAATCAAATCATTTACGGATATACAAACATTGAGGAAATTCGCCACAACAAGACCAGCTCTACAGGAAATACTTCAACCTGTTCTGCACACTGACCACCACAATGGATCAGCAGCAAAGTAAGAACTCAGAAATCAAAGGACAAAACCTAACCTCCACACTGATGCAAAAGATAAAATTAAGCAATGGACTCTCACCAAATAAGACGAATAGAATACTACCACACTTATCAATTATCTCAATAAATGTTAATGGCTTGAATTCCCCACTGAAGAGACATAGATTGGCTGACTGGATTAAAAAACACAAGCCATCCATTTGCTGTCTGCAAGAAACACACCTGGCCTCAAAAGACAAATTAAAGCTCCGAGTCAAGGGTTGGAAGACAATTTTTCAGGCAAACGGAATTCAGAAGAAAAGAGGAGTTGCAATCTTATTTTCAGATACATGTGGATTTAAAGCAACTAAAGTCAAAAAAGACAAAGATGGTCACTTTATATTGGTCAAGGGAAAACTACAACAAGAAGACATTTCAATTCTAAATATTTATGCACCCAATTTAAATGCTCCCAGATTCCTGAAGCAGACCTTACTCAGTCTGAGCAATATGATATCTGATAATACCATCATAACAGGGGACTTTAACACACCTCTTACAGAGCTGGACAGATCCTCTAAACAGAAATTAAACAAAGATGTAAGAGATTTAAATGAGACCCTAGAACAACTATGCTTGATAGATGCATATAGAACACTCCACCCCAAAGATAAAGAATATACATTCTTCTCATCACCCCATGGAACATTCTCCAAAATTGATCATATCCTGGGACACAAAACAAATATCAACAGAATCAGAAGAATTGAAATTTTACCTTGTATCTTTTCAGACCATAAGGCACTAAAGGTGGAACTCAACTCTAACAAAAATGCTCAAGCCCACCCAAAGGCATGGAAATTAAACAATCTTCTGTTGAATAACAGATGGGTGAAGGAAGAAATAAAACAGGAAATCATTAACTTCCTTGAGCATAACAACAATGAAGACACAAGCTACCAAAACCTGTGGGATACTGCAAAAGCAGTTTTGAGAGGAAAATTCATCGCTTTAGATGCCTACATTCGAAAAACAGAAAGAGAGCACATCAACAATCTCACAAGAGATCTTATGGAATTGGAAAAAGAAGAACAATCTAAGCCTAAACTCAGTAGAAGAAAAGAAATATCCAAAATCAAATCAGAGATCAATGAAATTGAAAACAAAAGAATCATTCAGAAAATTAATGAAACAAGGAGTTGGTTTTTTGAAAAAATAAATAAAATAGATAAACCATTAGCCAGACTAACTAGAAATAGAAAAGTAAAATCTCTAATAACCTCAATCAGAAACGATAAAGGGGAAATAACAACTGATCCCACAGAGATACAAGAGATCATCTCTGAATACTACCAGAAACTCTATGCCCAGAAATTTGACAATGTGAAGGAAATGGATCAATATCTGGAATCACACCCTCTCCCTAGACTTAGCCAGGAAGAAATAGACCTCCTGAACAGACCAATTTCAAGCACTGAGATCAAAGAAACAATAAAAAAGCTTCCAACTAAAAAATGCCCTGGTCCAGATGGCTTCACTCCAGAATTCTATCAAACCTTCAAGGAAGAGCTTATTCCTGTACTGCAGAAATTATTCCAAAAAACTGAGGAAGAAGGAATCTTCCCCAACACATTCTATGAAGCAAACATCACCCTGATACCAAAACCAGGAAAAGACCCAAACAAAAAGGAGAATTTCAGACCAATCTCACTCATGAACATAGACGCAAAAATTCTCAACAAAATCCTAGCCAATAGATTACAGCTTATCATCAAAAAAGTCATTCATCATGATCAAGTAGGCTTCATCCCAGGGATGCAAGGCTGGTTTAACATACGCAAGTCTATAAACGTTATCCACCATATTAACAGAGGCAAAAATAAAGATCACATGATCCTCTCAATAGATGCAGAAAAAGCATTTGATAAAATCCAGCATCCTTTTCTAATTAGAACTCTGAAGAGTATAGGCATAGGTGGCACATTTCTAAAACTGATTGAAGCTATCTATGACAAACCCACAGCCAATATTTTACTGAATGGAGTAAAACTGAAAGCTTTTCCTCTTAGAACTGGAACCAGACAAGGTTGTCCTCTGTCACCTTTACTATTCAACATAGTGCTGGAAGTTCTAGCCAATACAATTAGGCAAGACAAGGAAATAAAGGGAATCCAAATGGGAGCAGAGGAGGTCAAACTCTCCCTCTTTGCTGACGACATGATCTTATACTTAGAGAACCCCAAAGACTCAACCACGAGACTCCTAGAAGTCATCAAAAAATACAGTAATGTTTCAGGATATAAAATCAATGTCCACAAGTCAGTAGCCTTTGTATACACCAATAACAGTCAAGATGAGAAGCTAATTAAGGACACAACTCCCTTCACCATAGTTTCAAAGAAAATGAAATACCTAGGAATATACCTAACGAAGGAGGTGAAGGACCTCTATAAAGAAAACTATGAAATCCTCAGAAAGGAAATAGCAGAGGATATTAACAAATGGAAGAACATACCATGCTCATGGATGGGAAGAATCAACATTGTTAAAATGTCTATACTTCCCAAAGCTATCTACCTATTCAATGCCATTCCTATCAAAGTACCTACATCGTACTTTCAAGATTTGGAAAAAATGATTCTGCGTTTTGTATGGAACCGGAAAAAACCCCGTATAGCTAAGGCAGTTCTTAGTAACAAAAATAAAGCTGGGGGCGTCAGCATACCAGATTTTAGTCTGTACTACAAAGCCATAGTGCTCAAGACAGCATGGTACTGGCACAAAAACAGAGACATAGACACTTGGAATCGAATTGAACACCAAGAAATGAAACTAACATCTTACAACCACCTAATCTTTGATAAACCAAACAAGAACTTACCTTGGGGGAAAGACTCCCTATTCAATAAATGGTGTTGGGAGAACTGGATGTCTACATGTAAAAGACTGAAACTGGACCCACACCTTTCCCCACTCACAAAAATTGATTCAAGATGGATAAAGGACTTAAATTTAAGGCATGAAACAATAAAAATCCTCAAAGAAAGCATAGGAAAAACACTGGAAGATATTGGCCTGGGGGAAGACTTCATGAAGAAGACTGCCATGGCAATTGCAACAACATCAAAAATAAACAAATGGGACTTCATTAAACTGAAAAGCTTCTGTACAGCTAAGGACACAATAACCAAAGCAAAGAGACAACCTACACAATGGGAAAGGATATTTGCATATTTTCAATCAGACAAAAGCTTGATAACCAGGATCTATAGAGAACTCAAATTAATCCACATGAAAAAAGCCAACAACCCCTTATATCAATGGGCAAGAGACATGAATAGAACTTTCTCTAAAGATGACAGACGAATGGCTAACAAACATATGAAAAAATGTTCATCATCTCTATATATTAGAGAAATGCAAATCAAAACAACCCTGAGATATCATCTAACCCCAGTGAGAATGGCCCACATCACAAAATCTCAAAACTGCAGATGCTGGCGTGGATGTGGAGAGAAGGGAACACTTTTACACTGCTGGTGGGACTGCAAACTAGTACCGGAAAGGTACTGGAAGGAAGTATGGAGAAACCTCAAAGCACTCAACCTAGACCTCCCATTCGATCCTGCAATCCCATTACTGGGCATCTACCCAGAAGGAAAAAAATCCTTTTATCATAAGGACACTTGTACTAGACTGTTTATGGCAGCTCAATTTACCATTGCCAAAATGTGGAAACAGCCTAAATGCCCACCAACCCAGGAATGGATTAACAAGCTGTGGTATATGTATACCATGGAATACTATTCAGCCATTAAAAAAAATGGAGACTTTACATCCTTCGTATTAACCTGGATGGAAGTGGAAGACATTATTCTTAGTAAAGCATCACAAGAATGGAGAAGCATGAATCCTATGTACTCAATCTTGATATGAGGACAATTAATGACAATTAAGTTTATGGGGGGGGGAAGCAGAAAGAGGGATGGAGGGAGGAGGGTGGGGCCTTAGTGTGTGTCACACTTTATGGGGGCAAGACATGATTGCAAGAGGGACTTTACCTAACAATTGCAATCAGTGTAACTGACTTATTGTACCCTCAATGAATCCCCAACAATAAAAAAAAAAAAAATTGAAAAAAAAAAAAAGAAATTTCTGCTCTATTTCAATTAGTCCCAGAGTAAATCAATTATTGATTTGTGTTTCTAGATTGCATTAACATCTCTAGGAGATAGCTCAGCTGTTAACTACTAGCTCACTGAATTACTGGAAACCTCACTGAATTAGTGGAACTTTTGCATACAAAAGTTGTCATAGGAGTGGGACCAAGATTTGGTGACTAGAGCTTATGGATAGGTTTTAAACTTTTTTCCCACAAAGAGGTCTTGAGTCTGCAGCACACACACACCTGTAAACACAGAGCAATAGAGACCATCTGCTACAAGAGAAGAGGGACTGGGCTTCAATTTAAGCAGCATTTTATCATTTTGGGAGCCTTGAATGTGTTGACTTTGCAAATTAACAGGCCCCTGAACAAAAACATCAAAAACAAATCCCAACCTGCAGTGTTTCAATGTAATTCATGTCCACCAAATATCCATCATACCAATTTTTACATCTTTGGGACTATTTTTGAACATTGCTTGAAAAGCAAAATCATCCACTCAATAAACTTTTCTCCAAGAAATTAATAAATGAAGTTATGAAAAAAAACACCTATTTTCTCTTTTTCTTTGGTGTTTAATTACTTTATTTTATTTATTTATTTTTAAAACATTAAACAGTAATCACCTATTTTCTCAACCTACCCTATCTTCCACATATTTCTAGACCTCACATTTTGGAGCAATAATAATATTAGCAAAAGTATATGCACTGGCATATGTTTATTATATGCCAGACATGGAAGGGCTTTACATGCATTAACTCATTTAATCTTCATGCCAACCCCATCTGGTAAAGATAATGTTTACTTCTTGCTTTTACAACACATGGAGGAAACTGAGGCAGAGAGTACAGGATCACACAGTAAATGGCAAAACTGCCCTAAGTCTGTTAGTCTGTTCTCAAGACAGTGTGACCAGAGCCCTCCTGTTTGAGTGTAAGTCTGATTATACTACTACTTTGCTCAGAACGCTTTGGCGGCTCCCTTAAATCATGCAGTGTTCTGCTGCAAATCGACCTCCCTGACCTCAGAATTTTCTTTCTTCCCCTTGCTGGTGCTGCTCCAGCCTCCTTGCTCCCATGTCAGAGCATGTGAAGAGTTGCTTCATCTGCTTTGTCTACTTCCTGGCTTAATCCCCCATCTCCTTTAAGTCTACTCAAATGTCACTTCTCAGTGAGGCCTTTCCTGAACACCTTATTTAAAACTACAACCCATGTGCACTCCCCTCCTAACATGCTCTGTAACCAACTCACTCATTACATCTACCTCCCCACTCCAGTGTGTCAATTCTACCAGAGCTGAGATGTTTATGCAGCACTTAGCACGGCGCATACTGAGCGCTCAGTAAATACGTGGTCACTGGATGAGTTGATGTGGAGAAGCGAGAGGGTTGGTCTGCAGAGAGAACAAAGACAACACGCAGAGAGTCGATGACATGAGACAGCTTGCCCTTGCTGTATCCTGTCTCTTTCTGCTCTAGCCTTGGATACCCCCGTGTCCTTGTCATTTATATATCCCAGTGACCTCTGTTAAAGTCTATGATAAGCAGAGTTGCTCTCAGTTCTTGCAGCTAAGTCTTTTTCAGCTGAGAGTACCATGTACCCTCAGCCATAAAAGCCTTTTTTGTCCTTATCCAAAAAGTTCATTGTCTTCTTTTAGTACTCATTAAACTAACTGCCCCTACCAGACCATTGCATTTAATACATTAATTTATTTAACAAACCTTTTGTCCTTTGAGAAGGGATTGTATAAGGGATCATACTTTTCCTTTCAACACCCAGAATCTAGGACGGTGCCTGGCATATAATAGATGGCTGTGGAACTGAAGGGGGCAAGATGGAGGTGGTATATGGGGCATTTTCAGGATCAGGAAGGAGGAAAATCTGCTTCTATGTTAATAGTAAACTATAGTTCAATACACGGAGTTGAGACTAGACATAGCTACACATTCCTATGAGGGAAAGGGAAACAAAATGAGCCCCCAAATGAATTCTATATTTTGATATGAACTGCTGCCCTGTCAGAAATATAAAGACCTGTGGAACACTATCAGGAAAGCTCTCAATGGTCACTGACACAGTTTATTAACTCAATTTCAAAGAGGCAGGGAGAATCAAGAGGAAAGAGATGAGATAAATAAATGCAGTGGGGGAGGGTGCAAGCCTGGTGGGAGGAAGCAGCATACTACCTAAATCCCACATCACACACAGGGTGTTGTAGGTGCCACCATCCTCCACCTACCGCCCCTCTGGGATTCTGGTGGTGGTGCTGAAGGCCAAGATTTCAGCAAGGGCACCCACAGAGGGAAGGTGCCCAGAGCCAATGACGCACATTTGTTCTATCAAAGAGATGCAGGCACAAGTAGGGCTGACAGGAAGCTGCGCTCTGCCTGTTGGCCTGTAGAGCAGCCCTGGGTTTTATTGTTTGGTGGACACAAGACACTTGAAGACAGAAATGAGTGGCCTCATGACTATTCTGTGTTCTTATGTGATGTGTGCACTATGAATATTCAGTACCTCTTGTATATTTCATGCATCATAATAGTTTGTGTTCTGATGTCCCAAGTATGTTTAGTGCCTAGGAATGTTGGGTATCTTGAACTTTCTATTCCCTCCTGCCTATGTTGAACATAGCTCCATTTACTACTTAACTCATTTTATGAATTCTATACTTTTAAAAACTCTGTTTACTAACTACTTACTTATACTTAACATATACTAAAAGCTTTCCCCTATATTGTGCAAATATTTGTCTTCTTTAACAGAACTGAAGTCTCAAAAGCAAATGTATATTCCATTTTTTTTAAAGCACCACGTATAAAAACCCTGTCACCTTCCTTGAAGCCTAAGTGAGACAATGCAATCACCTCAATTAGAACATCAACCATTCTTATTCAGGAGCAAAAGTAAAGGCATTTATATCAGGAGAAACAAATACATTTAGCAACTAGGTTTTGCACATGCCAATGGCTTGTGAGGTTGACGGAGATGAACCGTCATTAGACATGAACCCCTATTTTTCGACCAATTTCATATATTTTCCTCACCAACACTTCATTTCTACTCAGATCACCTGTTTTAGTCTACTTTGTGCTGCAATAACAATACTTGACACTGAAGATTTTATGAGGAAGAGTTATTTCTTACAGTTCTGGAAGCTGGGACGTCCAAGGTTAAGGGACCTGGATATGGTGAGTGCCTTCTTACTGCATCACACCAGAGCAAAAGGCAGAGTGGAAAGAGAACACAGGCAAAGAAGAGAGGGGAAGGGAACCAAACTCATCCTTTTATTACAAGCCCACTCCCACAATACGACTCCTGAGATAATACTCCAGTGATGATGAAATTGGTCCATTCATGAAGGTGCGGACCCCTTAGTCTAATCACCTTTTGAAGGCCCTACCTCTCAACACCATTGCACTGGGGACTGATTCCAATAAGTGAACTCTGGGGGACACATTCACAACCTGGCACCACCCTTCTTTGCCACTAGTGGTAGGAATGTGGAGGAACCGCACCAGGATCCTAGAAATCTTGAACCAAAGGATTCCCCTAAATAAACTTGAATCAGAAAGTGCAACGCACTTCTATGTCAGAGAGGTCAAAGCTCCAAGCTACAACCAAACCACAGAGAATTTGCAGGGGTCCTCAAACTATGGCCCGCGGGCCACATGTGGCGGTGTGATTATATTTGTTCCTGTTTTGTTTTTTTACTTCAAAATAAGATATGTGCAGTGTGCATAGGAATTTGTTCATAGTTTTGTTTTTTTTTTAAACTATAGTCCGGCCCTCCTACGGTCTGAGGGACAGTGAACTGGCCCCCTGTTTAAAAAGTTTGAGGACCCCTGATTTAAAGTATTATATTGCTACAAAAATCTGATACAACAGATTCCAAGTTGTATTAATTTGCCTAAAAATTCACAAGTTTCTATTTAACCCCTATCAAAGTTACTTGACCTCTCATAACAAACTCTATCACAGATTTTATCTCCTTTCAAAAAAAAAAAAAGATTTATAGTTTTTTAGAGAATGGGACTTATCCTGTTCCCTATTTTGCAGTGGCAAAATAGCTCACTGTATCCTTGAACTCCTGGGCTCAAGTGATCCTCCTGCTTCAGCCTCCTGAGTAGCTGGTCTACAGGTGTGCACCTGGTGGTGCTATCCTTGTTGCCCAGGCTGGTCTCAAACTCCTAGCCTCAAGTCATCCACCTGTATCAACCTCCCAAAGTACTGGGATTTCAGGCCTGAGCCACTGAACCTAGCTAATTTTATCTCCTTTTGATCTCCACTTACAGTATCCTCTCCCTTGAAGTGTCCCACCCTTTCATTTCTCAGATATCAAGGTAATTAACATCAACTGAGCTGCCATTTTGTCCAAATGACAAAATATACCCTTACTACTGTTACAATGGTAGTAAAAAGGAAAAGGGCAATGGTAATAATAACCAGTACTCACGGAGCACAGATGACATGCCAAGCCCTGCTCTGAGGGCTTTACACATTGACCCTTTTAATTCCCACAACAACCCTAGGAGGCACAGAGGGAGTATCACTCCAAAGAGATGGTGAAACTGAGGCACATAGCAAAGCAGAAGAGCCAAGTTCTGAACTCAGGCTATCTAGCTCCTGGGCCTTAACCTCTAGGCCTCCACTCTCTTGCTTATGTCTTGTATTAGAGATTAAGCATGAAGGTAGGAATTTATAAGCCAGCAAATCCACACTCCTCAAAGGAAGTGTTTACCAAAAGATACAAAAACAAAAAGCAAAACCCAAAGAACAAAAAACAAAAACCGGACTGAAGCCAGCTTTCCACAGAGGCTCCCATCCAGAAGAAGAGTTAAAGGAAAGAAATTTAGCAAGTAACCTGGTGGATTTGAGCTGCACCAAGAGAGAAGTTTGAAGAACGCACATCAACCCCGCTGTGGTGAGCTGTGACCTCAAGGATACAAAAAAAGGTATAAAATCCATCATGAAGTGGACGGGAGTCCCCTCCCCCATGAGAACAGCTCAGAGTGCCCCACAAACAAATGGGCAGAGTTCAAAGTTCCTCCCACTACACTCCACGAGAGAGACCCTCTAAAAACTGGATCTACCTCTCCTACTAGGGTGCCATGGCGTTCTCCTGCCAGGCATAAAACTGTATAAAACTGTATATATTCTCTACCTGCAAATCTGAGCTCCCAGCACTCCCCTCCACTCTCACTCTGAGGTCTGGAGGCCTGTCCCAGACAGGCCTGATTATTCTGATTATTCGAGAAGTGTGGACAGGGCCTAAACTGCAGCTGACTGCAGTGCTGACTCTGGGGCATGGGAGTGAGGAGAGGATGGTCGGCTGAGAGGGAACCACACCAGAGCGGCCGTGCCCTGAGGTGCAGACCAGCAGCTGTCTTTTAGCAACAATAGGGCTCACTCCCAGATATTCTGAAGCCACACTCCCTGTCTTCCTGGACAACCAGAGGAGGCCAGGCATCTACTCAGGTGGCAACTACCACGGAACAGATCTGGGATGGAAACGCAGGCCCTGTGAGTAAAGGGTTTGCCTGATTAAAGGGTTTGCCTGAGGTGGTACCGGGCTGGGTGGAGCACGGGGACTAGAAACACACGCGCAGAGCCGGGAAGTTCCCAGGGCAGGGCTGACCCAGAGGACCGTTTTACTGAGCCTAAGATGCACCCAGCCTCAGGGGATCATCAGCCTATAGACAAAGGAAGATAGGAGGCTAGAATTGATAAGTAACCGAATACAAACCTGCAAGAGAAAAGATAGGCCCTGAGGCAAAGGCTCTGGGAACGCAAAACAGCTTCTCTTCTGCAGGGGAATTTAGCAGGGACAGAAACAAATTCCTGCAAAGTTGTTCTGTTCTGTTCTGTCAGTAACATCAATCAGGGGCAGGGCTGGAACTGAGTGAACACCCACCCAGCCTCCATCAAGCGCCCAAGGTTGTCAGGCCTCACCTCCCCCTGCTAGATAGAGGCAGAGCGCAGCAGCCTGGCTGAGCAGAAATAGATTTCCTTGTGATTCAGGCAGGTGCAACCCCCTGGAGTATCTATTCACTACAGGCAACTGGGTCAAAACAGCATGGTACTGGCACAAAAACAGAGAAGTAGATGTCTGGAACAGAATAGAGAACTAAGAGATGAATCCAGCTACTTACCGTTATTTGATCTTTGACAAGCCAATTAAAAACATTCAGTGGGGAAAAGATTCCCTATTTAACAAATCATGCTGGGTGAACTGGCTGGCAACCTGTAGAAGACTGAAACTGGACCCACACCTTTCACCATTAACTAAGATAGACTCTCATTGGATTAAAGATTTAAACTTAAGACATAAAACTATAAAAATACTTGAAGAGAGTGCAGGGAAAACCCTTGAAGAAATCAGTCTGGGTGAGTATTTTATGAGGAGGACCCCCCAGGCAATTGAAGCAGCTTCAAAAATACACTATTGGGACCTGATCAAACTAAAAAGCTTCTGCACAGCCAAGAACAAAGTAAAGCAAGCAAACAGCCATCAGAATGGGAGAAGATATTTGCAGGTTATGTTTCCAACAAAGGTTTAATAACCAGAATCCACAGAGAACTCAAACGTATAAGCAAGAAAAGAACAAGTGATCCCATTGCAGGCTGGGCAAGGGACTTGAAGAGAAACTTCTTTGAAGAAGACAGGAACATGGCCTACAGACACATGAAAAAATGCTCATTATCTTTAATCATCAGAGAAATGCAAATCAAAACTACTTTGAGATATCATCTAACTCCAGTAAGATTAGCTCATATCACAAAATCCCAAGACCAGAGATGTTGGCGTGGATGCGGAGAAAAGGGAACACTTCTACACTGCTGGTGGGAATGCAAATTAATACATTCCTTTTGGAAAGATGTTTGGAGAACACTTAGAGATCTAAAAATAAATCTGCCATTCAATCCTATAATTCCTCTGCTAGGTATATACCCAGAAGAACAAAAATCACATCATAACAAAGATATTTGTACCAGAATGTTTATTGCAGCCCAATTCATAATTGCTAAGTCATGGAAAAAGCCCAAATGCCCATCGATCCACAAATCGATTAATAAATTGTGGTATATGTACACCATGGAATATTATGTAGCCTTAAAGAAAGATGGAGACTTTACCTCTTTCATGTTTACATGGATGGAGCTGGAACATATTCTTCTTAGTCAAGTATCTCAAGAATGGAAGAAAAAGTATCCAATGTACTCAGCCCTACTATGAAACTAATTTATGGCTTTCATATGAAAGCTATAACCCAGTTACAACCTAAGAATGGGGGGAAGCGGGAAAAGGAGAGGAGGAGGGAGGTGGGCGGAGGGAGGGTGATGGGTGGGATTACACCTGCGGTGCATCTTACAAGGGTATATGTGAAACTTAATAAATGTAGAATGTAAATGTCTTAACACAATAACTAAGAAAATGCCAGGAAGGCTATGTTAACCAGTGTGATGAAAATGTGTCAAACAGTCTATAAAACCAGTGTATGGTGGCCCATGATCACATTAATGTATACAGCTATGATTTAATAAAAAAAAAAAAGAAGAAAAGAAAAATACATAAATAGCCATAGGAGACAAAAAGATTCTAAACATGACTAGCCTTAAAGAAATTTTATTTGAAAACCATAATAAATATGCCACTGCATGGCTACAGGATAGCTAAAATTAAAAACACTGATTAAAAAAAAAAACAAAACACTGATAATTCCAAGGGTTGGCGAAGATGTGAGCAACTAGAATTTATTTTTTAATTCATTAAATCACAACTGTGTACATTAATACATTTATGGGGTACAATGTGTTGATTTGATATACAATGTGGAATGCTTACATCTAACTGATTTAACATAACCATCTCCTTGCTTACTTGTTATGGCAAAAACATTCATACTCTATTCTTAATAGTATATAATTTTCATATATTGCAAGTGGCTATGAAAAATAGCACAACCACTTTAGAAAACAGTTTAGAAGTTTTTTTGTAACAACAAAACATACACATACCTGATTCAGCTCCATGTTTTTAATATTATATTGTATAATACAGCTTGTATAAAAATTAAAACAAAAACAAAAAAACTCTTTCAGCTTATAATTTCCCCAAATCTTAACATACTTTGAAACCATTAGAATCTTTAAAGGCAGGAATTGACAATATAGCCCATTAAACAAAGTTTCAAAGATTAAATAGACTTTGCCATTTAAATCGTGGCAGGTGAACATAGGCTAACTAGGATATGAAACTACTTCCACCCTATGGAAATAGGTATTTAGTAAAAGGGGTTCACAAATCACCTTTAACTTCAAGGGAGATGTCTCATGTACTGAAATTGACACCTAACACCTATCAGTTTCATTAATAGTTTTTCAAGTCAAATGACTCAAATTTGTGGATGAAGGTAGGCAATACAAATGGGAAAATGGGAACAAGTTGACATACGATGGCAACCAGGAAGGCAAAATTTCACAGGAGTAAATGTCAGGTCCTGGGGTCAGCAAGGATAAAGGGTTCTGGGTCATGGAGGCTATCTAGTGACAGAGTTAAGACTAACACACATCTTCCAACTCCCTTTCATAAATTAAAAAAAAAAAAAAAGAAAGAAAACTTCTTTGTGGGGCTTAAAACAGTTATCTTTCTCCCAGTCATACCCTTCTATTCAAACTTCAGATAGAATGGGTTAAATACAGTTACTAGGGTTACTCACAGGCAACCCCTGTCCAGTAAAATTAGGCAAAAGATAACAGGGGTGTATTTTGAAAACATTTCAGGACATCACATTTCTCAAGAGGTGAAATATATAATCTAAAACCTAAGTATTTAATGTTCTACTTTGAGCTTAATGACTATGCATTTAAGAGACCAAAATAGCCAGTTAAAGCTTTACAGTCAAATGTCCCACCAAGAATTTTAAACAGTAAGGGGAATGTGTCATCTATTATATTCAACCCTATTGTAAAATGCATTTCCCACAAACTAGAATTAAATTCCTGGAAGCTTTATCAAGTAAATTCTTCATCTGTGCTCGCTTTGGCGGCACATATACTAAAATTGGAACCATACAGAGAAGATTAGCATGAGGATGACCCGCAAATTCGTGAAGCGTTCCATATTTTATTATTTGTGTCTTCTTTCTTGTGTATTTATTCTATACAATAAAATGGCTTAAAACACCCCCCCCCAAAAGTAACTTCTTTATCATAAAGTGATTAATCTCATGTTGGTTCTAGGGAGAATGGTGTAAGAATTATTTGTATCTTGGACTCAGTGGGTAGGGTGCCAGCCACAGACACCAGGGCTGGTGGGTTCAAACCTGGCCCAAGCCTGCTAAACAATGATAATTACAACAAAAAACAGCCAGGCATTGTGGTGGGCACTGTAGTCCCAGCTACTTGGAAGGCTGAGGCAAGAGAATCACTTAAGCCCAAAAGTTTGAGGTTGCTGTGAGCTGTGATGACACGGCACTGTACCAAGGGTGACTACTGAGACTGCCCCCCAAAAGAATTATTTATATGCTCCTATCCTCCTTTACTCAATCAAAACTATATTCAGGGACTTCATATTCTGGAGAGATGACTTTTGCCCCATTTAAGTACAACTAGAAACCCAAGACATTATGAGAAGACAATGGAAGTTGGGGTCTTTGTCTTTTTTTGAAAGTTCATTACAATCTCTGAACCCCACCTAGCATGCACCTATTGAAAGTGATTCCCCAAACTATACTCTTACAATTTTTTTCGATTTTTTTTCTGATTTATTTTAAAAAATAATTGCAAACAAGTATGCAAACACAGTTTATCCATACTCATAAATGGAAACTCCTATACTTTTACATCATGTTTTCGGAAGGTTTTTTTTTTAGCATTAAAATTTGCACATTGCTAGCTTAAGTTATTTGCAAATTTGAAAGTATACAAAACAAAAATAATTGGGGCATTTGGATGAGAAATGACCTTAAGAATGCCTCTAGGAGCTTACGTTGCGTTTCATTTTATTTACTAATAATATAGTACAGACTGCTATGAAGTCTACTTACTTTGTTTAGGTCGGAAATAGTTCCTCAGCCATAAAGGGAACTATAGTAGACCTCCCTATTCTCCAACTTTTCAACTATCCACCGAGGATGTTTCCTGAGACATTTCCCTTTGATTTCGCAAATCAGTATGTTTACTTTCTTTATCCTCAAGTATCTAAAAGGGAAATTTAATTTCTTTCACGATTTTATGTTTATAATGATGTTTACCATGGTGAAAATATTAAAAATATGCAGTGCATACTTAATAGTCGTTAGTGTTGTAAAAGACCTTATATAAATTGGTTTATGTGTAATATTTCATTTCAGATAAATAGTAAACATTTTTCCTCTATTTTAGAGATGAAAAACCTGACACTCCAAGAGCTTCAATATATACCCCAAATGTATCACATTACTAATTGTAAAAATGTGTAACTCTATGAAAATTTTATCAAAAAACACCAAAAAACATCTTCAAGATCTAAGGCTAGACGAAGATTTCTCAGACTTACTACCAAAAGCAAGATTCATGACAGGAAAAACTGATAAAGTGAACTTCATCAAAATTAAAAACTTTAGTTATACAAAAGACCCTGGTAGAAGAATAAAGGCATGCTACCAACTACGTAAAAATACGTGCAAACCACAAATCTGACAAAGTCCAAGTCTCTAAAATATGTAAATAACTCTCAGCCAGGCACAGTGGCTCACACCTGCAATCCCAGTACTTTGAAAGGCTGAGGTAGGAAAACTGTTTGAGGCCAGGAGTTCCACATCAACTTGAACACCATAGCAAGAGGCCAGCTGTACAAAAATTAGTTTGGTAGGGTGACACATGCCTATAACCCCAGCTACTCAGGAGGCTGAGGTAGGGAGATCACTTGATCCCAGGAGTTTAAGGCTGCAGTGAGCTATAATCAGTCCACTGTATTCTAGCCGGAGGAACAGAAATCCTAATTTCAAAGGTGGCGGGGGGACAAGAAAAAGAAAAAGTACTTACATAATTTTCCAGGTAAGAAAAGATGAAAAGATATTAACAGGCTAGATGTAAGACTTATCTTTGTTTAAGATTAGCTAAGTGAATTTTTTGATGCCTTGAAAGGAATAAAGCAAAATTCAAAAATGTCATTTTCCTTCCTCTAAATTATCTGATGCATCCATTGCTTGGAAGCATATCGATTTAGAGAAGTCTGGTCTTCTGGGTATATGCCCAGTAGAGGGATTATAGGATTGAATGGCAGATCTATTTTTTTTTTTTTTTGTAGAGACAGAGTCTCACTGTACCGCCCTCCGGTAGAGTGCCGTGTGACTTCCTTCCTCTAAATTATCTGATGCATCCATTGCTTGGAAGCATATCGATTTAGAGAAGTCTGGTCTTCTGGGTATATGCCCAGTAGAGGGATTATAGGATTGAATGGCAGATCTATTTTTTTTTTTTTTTGTAGAGACAGAGTCTCACTGTACCGCCCTCCGGTAGAGTGCCGTGTGACTTCCTTCCTCTAAATTATCTGATGCATCCATTGCTTGGAAGCATATCGGTTTAAAGAAGTTTGGTCTTCTGGGTATATGCCCAGTAGAGGGATTATAGGATTGAATGGCAGATCTATTTTTTTTTTTTTTTGTAGAGACAGAGTCTCACTGTACCGCCCTCCGGTAGAGTGCCGTGGCGTCACACGGCTCACAGCAACCTCCAACTCCTGGAGGATTCTCCTTAAGCGATTCTCTTGCCTCAGCCTCCGGAGTAGCTGGGACCACAGGCGCCCGCCACAACGCCCGGCTATTTTTTGGCCTGGGCTGAGGTTTGAACCCGCCAACCTCGGCATATGGGGCCGGCGCCCTACTCACTGAGCCACAGGCGCCGCCCGGCAGGCAGATCTATTTTTTGATCTCTAAGTGTTCACCCTTGTTATGAAACTAATGTAGGACCTTCACACGAAAGCTATAACCCAGTTACAACCTAAGAATAGGGAGAAGGAGGAAAGGGAGGGGAGGGAAGGGGGAGGGAGGTGGAAGGAGGGGGATTAATGGGATTACACCTGCGGTGCATCTTACAAGGGTATATGTGCATCCTAGTAAATGTGGAATGTAAAGGTCTTAGCAAAATAACTAAGAAAATGCTAAGAAAGCTATGTTAACTAGTGTGATGAAAATGTGTCAAACAATCTATGAACCAAGTGTATGGTGCCCCATGATCATATTAATGTACAGAGCTATGATTTAATAAAAATTAAAAAAAAGAAAAAAAAGAAGTTTGGCAATCTCTATAATCTTATGTATGTAGTCCTCTATATAAGCATATGTTTCATACATATATGTTATATAATCTACACATGTCTTAATTTACTTGGTTTGAAAAATCTTTTTATACTTTGTTATCAAAATAAACAAAGTTTGCATTCAAATTACTACTTACCATTTGAAGAAGCCAGAGTAAGGCAGTTTCTTCTGCATTTTGGAGAAAAATTTGAAAAACAACTCTATCCACCTCTGGCAAAAAATTGTGAATATGTTCAAGACTTAACCATTGTGATGAAAATGTGTCAAATGGTCTATGAAGCGAATGTATGATGCCCCATGATCATATCAATGTATAAAGTTATGATTTAATAAAAAAAAGACTTAATATTATTTTAAATCATAGTAATCTCATTTATTTTGCCCAAAGTAAAAATTACATATCACACATTAGATCACTGATATATAATTCATGAAATAACCTGTCAAAAGCAATTTTACCAGTTTTAAAAGAAAGAAAGAACACTTAAAAATGGTTTTATAAAATGTACATTTCTCCAAAAGAAGACATTTCTTGTTTTTACTCAGAAAGAAAAAAAATATTTAGGTACATTTGAAAAGAATGATTCCATCTGAAAGACGTTCTCTTAGCAGGTATCTGGGATTTACTACAACATTTATATTTTCTTCTTTTTTCTCTTCTTTTCTAAGTTTTCTACCAATTTCCTCTTCTTGGTTGACACCAGGCTATTTCTGTTCCTTGGCTTATTGCTGTTATCAGTTAAACCGCATTTCTCTGCATTCGGTTTTGACTGCTTTTCTTCTTCCTGCACTGTGTCATCAGATTCCTCTTTGCTGATTTTGAACTGTTCTTCTTTACTTGCTAAAACACAAGAGAGAGTGCATTTCAAGACCATTTTTTCCTTTTGAATGAAATAAACATAGGTTAGCAATAAAGTTGTGTAGATCTCTTCTGCTTCAGTTAAGAGATAACAGATTTTTCAAATTTTTCAAGTGATCAACTTCAGTTACCGGGAGAAGGCTCTCCACCTGGAGGAAGGCTTTCATTCATGTCTGGCACTCTGTCTAGCCACACTCCAAGACATGTCAGCCTGGCGTTAGTATTTACTTCACAGAGTAGGGATGGGGGAACTTTCTACAGGAAGATAGAAAATCCATTAAGTAAATTCTGAATAATTACTTTTTTTCCATAATCAAGTCGCCTTAATTTAAAATTGACTGCATTTCACTGTATTTACTGTAGAAGTACTCTATTATCTTGATTCATACTTGGTTTGACTATGTTCTTCACTGAGCCAATTTCCAAGAAGGACCCAGAAATTAAAAATTCTAAAGAAAAGGACCATGTCTCTTCTGTTGTTTAACAAAGAACCTTGCACAAAACAGACTCTTCACAAACCATATTCACAGAATGCTTATGAGAAAACAAATAATAAACCAAGAGAGACAACAAAGAGATGCGGTTAGAGAATTTAATTGTCTAATATCTGGTTCAAAATTAACATTAGTTCCACAACTGATCACAAGCACTCAAATTGTTTTTAGCAATGGCAGCATTTTTAATCTAACACCTTTTAGGGAACAAAGTAGAGCTTCTCTGATTAAAAGAGAAGAGTGAGTTCCGGGATCCTGTCAGCTCAGACTCATAAATGCCGACCTCAAGGCAGCTCTGTGGATCTTTAAAACCGTTAATATCAATCACACCTGGAAGGGATCAAAAGATCTATGCTTTATGACCAGAAAAAAATATTCTACCACATTTAACTCAAAGTAAAATAGCAAGGATTACATTAAGGTGTATTTATACTGTGCAGAGACACTGACCTTATCCTGCTTCAGCTTCCACATTTTGATGAAACCATCACTTGAAGCTGTAACAATAACATGATGCTCTGGAATTTCAAAACTGAAAATGTCTTTTACCCTAGGATAGAAATATTAACACTTTCAAAGGCCTATTCTTTGAAATAGTGCAATGCTGTTAGACTACTAGGACTACTCTCTTGCTTTTTTGAGGCTATAAGTATTTCCAAAGTGATCGATGAATGGTGTCATAGAATACTGCTATGCTTCACATTCTGGTTAGTCAATGGCTCACTTTTAAAGCCAAAATACAAGATTAAATTGACTTAATGGATAATAAAGACATCCAACACAGTCCTTCACCTAACAAAGCTCCAAGTTCAGTAAGGACAACAGAAAACTTTCCCACCCTTTCCCTCAGCTCCAGTGCCACCATCGCTAGTCCAATCTGCTGTCATTTTTCTTCTGGATCATGGAAGTAGACTAATTGGCCTTTCTGCTTCATTTTTGTCCCCTCAGAATTAAAAAAAAATGCAAATTAGATGTTACTTCTAGGCTTAAAACCCTATAAAACTGGGATTTGCTTTAAAATAACATGGAAAAGGCAGCGGCTGCAGATGTCGATGAAGCAAGACTGGCCATAAAGTGACAGGTGCTAAAGCTCATGGTGGGTCTGTAAGGGTTGGCTCCTTAATCTGGTTTCCTTCTTTTAAATTTTTCCAAAATACTCATTAGAAGTAAATGAAACAATAGAGTAAAATCTAAATTCTTCATCTGGGCCCACTGTGTTGTCCACCTTGCTTATTCTCATCTAGTCACACCTGCCTTCTGTCTGTCCCTAAAATACACCAAACTCTTTCCTCCGTCAGGGCCTTAGTGCCTATGGGTTTCTCTTTTTAGAATTAGCTCTTTTTTTGTCGTTAGGTTTTCACTCATTCTTCCTTCATCATCATATCTAAACCAATTACCCGTATTACTTTTTAATCATAATACCTTTCTATTTCCATCCTGCTTGTTTCTAAGCTGTCTTCTTGCCTCATTACACTATAAGAACCGCAAGAACACAAGCTCTTGTCTTTTTTATTCATCATCAAATACCTAGTGTAGTAATTTATAACAGATGCTTGACAAATGGCCAATAACCTAAGTGTTACCAGTACATTTGAAGTGGCCTTCCTTGAACGATGTTTTGACTTCTAATACAGGGTAAAGATAAGGCTGTATCCTGACTACAATACTCTTGAGTATTTACAAAGACAGACTGCATAAAACTTAACCATTATTTAGAAAATATGAACGAAGACTTATGTGAGACATAGAACATGCAGATGATAAAAGAGAAAGCAGAGACCTAAGAGTCTGACAGAACTGGGCTTGAATTCCAGCTCCATCACCTAAAAGTGGGGTGATCTAGGCCAAATCACTTAGCTACGTAATCTGAGATTCAGTGTATACCCCCTAGAAATGCAGTAATAAGATGGCATAAAATAAAATTCAGTATCATTTCATTTCTCCTGCAGGAAAAAAATTATGTAGAAAAGGGAAGAAGTGGACAAGAAGAATAAAATAAAAGGACCAGAGTGGCCAGGGACAAAGCTTAAGATTGTTTAGTTCTTTATTTTATCAAATAATGCTTCACTATAGGCCTCAAGTCTAATGGACTTATTTAAAAAATAAATATATTGAACAAATAACTAGTCCTGATCACACTTTCACCACTTTTGCATCATTAAGGCCAGGAAGATAACATTTTCCACCATCTTCTTATACTCCAGATACTATATACCAGGCGTCCTCAAACTTTTTAAACAGGGGGCCAGTTCACTGTTCCTCAGACCATTGGAGGGCTCGACTATAGTTAAAAAAAAAAACAAAAAAACTATGAACAAATTCCTATGCACACTGCACATATCTTATTTTGAAGTAAAAAACAAAACGGGAACAAATACAACTCACATTGCCTCATGTGGCCCGCGGGCCGCAGTTTGAGGACCCCTGCTATATACCATACACATAGTATGTCTCCTTACTTCTGCAGTTCACGAAAACATATACTCCTGATTTATGACACCGCTGCACATAGACCATTTATTAAGACAGTACAGATGCACACACAGATTGGTAAAAATACCTGTTTTCATGAGCCTTAAATTCACAGAGGCACACAAGTGAATTACAGTCAATAAACCTTACAACTTCTTCATCTCCAGCCACTGCAAGGACAGACTCCTAAGAGAGAAAAAGAGTAATAATCTCTAGAACGTCAGCAACTATTTCAACCATCCCCATAAACTCCCATCACTGATTTCTAAGTACTTACTGAAAGAAATGTAACAGAAGAAATTCTCCTTTCATTTGTGATGGTGCCACTGATGGATGCAGTGTCAAGCTGATAGATGTCTATTTTATTTAGTATGACAACTATGTATTTCTCTCCCCTCGGAGACCATTCCACTATGTGAGCATCTGAAGGTAATAAACCACGGTTTATTTATATTATGAAGAAAACATAAAGGGACCAAAGTAATAATAAAATAGCAAATATTTATATTTTGTGTTTTCACATCCACTCTATCTTTATATCTTATGAATTACATTTTATTTCAGAATTTACAAGGGTACGCATGTTTTGGTTAGTTTGTTCTACACATTTCAGGTCAAAGTTGTAAGTGTGCCCTTCATCTACAATGCATGCATTATACCAGTTAGGTGTGAGTTAACCCAACTTCTCATCTGCCCTCCCATCTACTTAATTCCCATTGGGTTTTACTTCCATTATGTTGCCATAAATGTTGATTAATTAGGTTCAATTAAGTATTGAGTACATGCAGTATTTGTTTTTCTATTCAGGCCATACTTTACTTAGAAGAATGGTCTCAATGTCCAACCAGGTTGTTACAAAAGATACTAGATTACCATTTTTTTCAATAGCTGCATAGTACTTAATGGTAAACCATACCACATTTTATTAATCCGCTAATGTACTGAAAGGCATTTGGGCTGTTTCCATATCCTAGCAACTGTGAATTGTGCTGCTATAAGCATTTGAGTGCTCGTGTCTTCATGATAAATTTCTTTTTTTCCTTTGGGGAAATACATAGTGGTGGAATTGCAGGCCTGAATGGTAGGTTGACTTTTAACTCTTGGAGGTATCTCCATGCTGCTTTCCATAGAGGCTGTACCAGTTTACAGTCCCACCAACAGTGTGTAAGTGTTCCTTTCCCTCTGCATCCACACCAACACTTGTTTTGGGACTTTTTGATAAGAGCCATTCTTGCTGCAGTTAGGTGGTATCTCAATGTGGTTTTGATTTGCATTTTACCTATGAAAAGTCTGACATCCATACACTTTCCTAATGCATTTCCTTCTCCTAAACTCAGCTCAGGTTGCGGGGAGCTGCATCTACTTCAGGGAGATAGAGATGAGAGTTGCCCAGAACTAAACAGGTAGCTGCTGGGCCCACGCCTTGCTCTCTCACCTTGAAAACAACTTGTTCCTATCCATAAAGACCCACAGCTTTGACCCGCTGATGTTCTCTGCTTCTTCCAGCAGCTGCAGAGTGCCATTCCACCAGGGTTTGGATAGGTCTACCCAGGGGCACCAAAATTGGTTACCAAAGCGTGGCACTCATCTCCAAGGTCACATCGTTTGAAAAGTGTATTACTTTACTAGCAAGGGAGAAAAATGACAGACTACTGTCTCAAAATCCAAATTCCTCATGAGTAACATTTTATTTTTATTTTTTGGAGACAGGGTCTCACTATGTCACCCTGGGTAGGGTGCTGTGGCATCACAGCTCACAGCAATCTTCAATTTGGGCTTAAGCGGTTCTCTTCCCTGAGCCTTCCAAGTAGGTGGGACTACAGGTGCCCACCACAACACCCGGCTGTTTTTTTTGTTATAGTTGTCATTGTTTAGTAGGCCCAGGCTGGGTTCAAACCCGCCAGCCCTGGTATATATGGCCAGTGTCCTAGCCATGAGTAACATTTTAGATAATTATCTGAGTTCAAAAAATCTCCAAAAGTTACATTAACACTCAGCCCTAAAATAGGAAAAAAGGTAAACTAAAACATTTCCTCTCAGAGGTAACCACCATCACGGAGGGAAATAAATGTGTATGTGCACACACATAAACATACACATATCCATTAAGTAGCTGTAAAATATATAGGCTGAGTACCCCTTATCTGAAATATTTTGGATTTCAATTTTTTTCCAGATTTTGGAACATTTGCATATATGTAATGAAGTATCTTGAGGATAAGCTCCAAGTGTAAACATGCAATTCATTTGTTTCAATATGCATCTTATACACATAATCTGAAGGCTTTTTACACAATATTTTTAATACTTTTATGCATAAAACAAAGTTTTAACTGTGTTTTGACTTTGACTCATCACATGAGGTCACATATGTACTTTTACACTTACAGCGTTGTAATAGTGGTCAAAATGTTTCAAATTTTAGAGGATTCTGGATTTCAGATTAGGAATGTTCAACCTGTATCTCAAATAAATAATACTCACTTTGTTTTATGTTTTTTATGAATGCTGATCTTCCTTCAACAAGATTCCATGTTCTGCAAAACAGGAAGCTCACTCATAGCATGATTATCAATTAAGTTTCACTGAGTATAAAAGAGCAAGCATAACTCAAATGATAATATTTGCTAAATATGGGCTATTTAAAGCAACTGCCATCTTTTGTATAGCAGCGTCATGAAATATTTATCAAGATTAAAGCTCCTTTTGTTCCCATATTCCTTTAATATGCTGAGTCAATTTGTATCTATTGCATTTTCTTTTTTTTTTTTTTTGTATCTATTGCATTTTCAAAAACTTTCCCCTCCTAAAACATTTCTCTTGAGCAGTGGTTCTCAACCTTCCTAATGCTGTGATGTATTTTCATTGTTACAAAGGGGTTGCGACCCACAGGTTGAGAACCACTGCTCTTGAGGATCACTCTCCTCTTCACTTGACAGCTTCCAATGACTGCGTGTGAGGGCTTCTTGAATACAGAGCTTGTTGCTTTTATCCTACCATCATGAAAACGTTGACTGGCTTTCTACCTTTCCCTGTTTCACAGTATCTTTAAACAGATGAAAGCTGTGAAATAATACAGAAATAGCACCTAAGTATTACAGTAAAAGATACACCTTAATAAAGATTCTCTTGAGTGTTAATGACCTACCTTAATGTCTTATCTGTACCAACAGACAGGGCCAACTTGCCAGATGGATGAACAGAAAGGTAGGTCACATGTCCTCTAAAATGAAACCAACAGTTAGCCCCCAACTTGATCAGCACATCCAGAATGCCAATGGGAAGGAGCAGGACTCACTTGTGAGCTTTAATTGACTTTAGGCATTCCCATTTCTTTGCATCCCAGACACAGATGAGTCCGTCTTCTGCTCCACTGATTAAGTGTCTGTTGCCATAGAATTTCAAGCACGTTATTGTACCTAGGAAAAAATCAAGACAGGCTGTTTTCATAGTTTGTTCAGTTATAAATATAGATTTGACCTAATCAGTTCACTTTCTTGATTTTCCTCTTTAAAATTATAAAATTTGGAGATGGTTAGCTAGGATACTTTGAGCAGAAGTCAAACAAAACTAGCCAGCTAGGCTTGGCCCCTGTGGCTCAAGTGGCTAAGGCGCCAGCCACATACACCTGAGCTGGCAGGTTCAAATCCAACCTGGGCTCGCCAAACAACAATGACAGCTGCAACCAAAAAATAGCCGGGCGTTGTAGCGGGTGCCTTGTAGTCCCAGCTATTTGGGAGGCAGAGGCAGGAGAATCACTTGAGTCCAGGAGTTGGAGGTTGCTATGAGCTGTGATGCCAGGGCACTCTACCCAGGGAGACAGCTTGAAGCTCTGTCTCAAAAAAAAAAAAAACAAAACTAGCCAGCTAAAGTGGGAAACAAACCAAGATGACTTTTACTTTTTAAACAGTGAGTTAGCTAACCAACCAGACATGATCCAATCATCATCACTGCAAAGCTGCTTTGATTAAATTTCCATATACTTATCATTCATTGTCAAAAGAATTTATTAGAACAATTAGATAAAATGTTACACTCTTCAACTATGCTCTCTGGAATCTCCTTTCTTGTGGTTAACAAACTTTCCTACATCTTTTCGACTTTCTCATGAAACATCCCACTTCCCTTTACTAACACTGAAGCTTAGATCTCTGATGAATTTCCCCTACAGCTCCAGCAGTGAAATGCTGGAAGAGGCTGAGCTCTCCTAGCTCTCCAAAGCAGTCCCTACCATTACACCTTTACTCCCCCCCCCCCCAGTAAAATTCCCTATTTCTTTGGTATTTGTGTCACCTAGCTTCACCGCCCTGTGACTCAGGGGCCAGCAAACTATTGCCTACTGGTCAAATCTGACTGATGTCTTTTTTTTTTTTTTAATTAAATCATAGCTGTGTACATTAATGCACAGTACCATGTGCTGGTTTTACATACAATTTGAAATATTTTCATCAAACTGGTTAACATAGCCTTCCTGGCATTTTCTTAGTTTCTGTGTTAAGACATTTATATTCTACATTTAGTAAATTTCACATGTACCCTTGTAAGATGCACCGTAGAGTAGTTCCACCAATTACCCTCCCCTGATGTCTTATTTTTATAAAATATAATTTCATTGGAAAACAGCCACCAGAAATGTTTATGGCTGCTTTTGCACCACAGAGACAGAGCTGAATAATTGTAACAGAGACTATATGGCCCACAAAATCTAAATATACACTATCTGGTCCTTTACAGATTATGAGTGTGAACTTCTAAGTCATTTTCCATCTATACACAGCCTGGTCAATCTTTTAAACTAATCTTTACATTGAAAGTACCAAAGATCTTTAATGAAGTATTTTACACACAACAAAAGTATTAATAATGTGTGGGCTTAAAGACCACCTTTTTCTCAAAGTGGAAGCCATTAGCCACCTTTGCTCATGTTTTCCTCTCCCTATTATATTCTTACTTTGGAAAGCATGCTTTCCCACATCTGCTTCCTAGGAAAAGAGTTTATTGCCAACTGTCAGAAACACAGGACACAAGGAATGGAGGAAACCAAGAACCCTACTTCATTGAAACGCCATCTAAACTCCTCCTACTAAGTAAGTTCTTTTCTTATTGTTCAACACTAATACTAACATAACATGTTTGAACAGATCAGATTTCATTTATTTCTTCCAAGCCAAAAGAATGCTTTTTTTTTTTTTCAAAAGAATTCTTGTATGAACTGGAATTGAGAGTGGGAGGAAGGAATTTATATTGAAATCATTCAGGGCATAGCTTCTGGTGAAGAGCAAAACATCTGTCAAAGTAGCTAAGGGCCATCTGCTATGGTCTAAATGTGTCCCTCCAAAATTCATCTGCTGAAACTTAGTCACCAACGTGATAGTATTAAGAGCGAGAGCTGGGCACAGTGGCTCATGCTTGTAATCCTAGCACTCTGGGAGGCCGAGGCAGGTGGATTGCTTGAGCTCAGGTGTTTGAGAACAGCCTGAACAAGAATAAGACCCCATAGCCAGGCATTGTGGCAGATGCCTGTGGTCCCAACTACTCGGGAGGCTAAAGCAAGAGAATTGCCTAAGCCCAAGAGCTAGAAGTTACTGTGAGCTGTGATGCCATAGCACCTACTGAGGGTGACAAAATGAGACTCTGTCTCTAAAAAAAATAAAATAAAATAAGACCCCATCTCTAAAAATAGCCAGGTATTGTGGTAGGCACCTGTAGTCCCAGCTACTTGGGAGGCTGAGGCAAGAGGATCAATTGAGCCCAAGAATTTGACGTTGCTGTGAGCTATGAAACCAGGGCACTTTACCCAGGGTGACAAAGTGAGATTTTGTCTTTAAAAAAGAAGAGGACTGGAGCCTTTGGGGGTGGGGCTAACTCATGAGACTCTTAGTTCTCCTTTATAGGATTTTGAAGGGAGCTGCCTTGTCCTTCTCCCATGTGAAGACTCAACAAGGCATCATCTACAGAGAGCAGACTCTCACCAGACACTGAAATACACCAGCGTCTTGATCAGCCTCCAGAACTATTTGAAATAAATCTGTTATTTTTATAAACTATCCAGTCTAAGATACAGTAGAACGTCCATAGTTAACCATCTCCCTACACTGACCACCTCCTTAAGCTGAGACCTAATTTTCATAGACTGGACAAGCACATGTATGTATCAACATAGGTCACCTAGTTCCTTATGTCGACCACCTGTGCATATTGATCAGTCTGTTACAGTCCCTTGGGTGGTCAACTTACAGAGGTTCTACTGTACTCTGTAATAGTTAAGCCAAACGGACTACGACAGCATCTACCGTTTTCCCCGAAAATAAGACAGTGTCTTATTGTAAGGTGTGCTCCCAAAGATGAGCTGTCTTATTTCAGGGGACGTCTTATCTTCCTTGTAAGTAGTTTTATTTTCAGAGGATGTCTTATTTTTGGGGAAACAGGGTAATAGAAAGAAGCCATGTAGCACTCTAAATTTATTGCTAGAAACCAATCCCTGAATTTATGAAATACAGAGTAGGATAATGGGCAACCCTCTGCCTTTCTTTGCTGGAGACCAATTTCCCTGGCTGAGATGCTTCTCATTCTCTGTATCTGTCTGTCTCCTGGGAAAATGCAAGGTAAACAGCACAAAATATTCAATACTGAGAAAAAAAGTTACCTATTCAGTCTTTTCCTCCCTTGATCCTGTCACTATTCTGAACAACTTCACTATCAGTGAGGAAAACCACCCATGAGTTGGGAATTACTGCTCCTTGACCTCAACTCCAGCAACCTTTGCCTCCGCGGTATTTGAGTTCCCCATACCCATTGTTCCTACCTAATGCTGCTCCAAGTTGGAAGTCCTTAACTCTAGGAACCTATCCTTTGGCTACAAGCTCACAACTTCCCCGCCCTTTCATGCCTTTCCGCACTCACACTCTACTTGTTTTTTTTTATTTCAGAGATCTCCCTACCCTTGACATCCCATTTTCTCTAGGCTGACCTATAGCTAAAAGCCTATATGCTCTGTGCCCTGAAGGCCTAAGGAAAAGGCAGTTTTGATTTCCTGCACTGACCATAAGTTTCCTTGCAAGCCTCAATAACTCAGTAAACAAAGTTGTTAAGCCTGATTGCTGGAGGTAAAATTCCACAGTCAGTGACACAACATTCTGGCTGTAAGCCTGGGGGTTTTGGGGGCAAAGAGTCTCCACCCCCAGTGACCCAGCTCAGAGGGTGACTCATATGTGTCTAAAAGCTGAATGGCCTCTGAACTATGGGTAAGTGAGGTAATGAGTTACTGTGTCCTAGGTTGCCAATGGGTTTCAGAGATTTTAAGAGTAATTATACTACATCTTCGAAGAGGTCTTATGATTTATCAGTTATGGGCAAAACAACTGACATATGTCTTGTGTGAGAATTAAGAAATTTATAATCAGTTAATCAGTAGACTAGTAGGCGCCATGGTAAAAATAATTGAATATTACAATCAAGGTAGTGGAGAAATGTATGGTTATAGATTAATAGTGTGTACGTGACTGGTTGGCTATTTAAGCTGGCTGAAAATAAAGAATATTGCTACTTGCCATAAAAGAGCTTGTAGCCATTCTTTGCCCCATACAATTTCAAAAAGCAGGTTCTACCAACGCGTCATCGACCACGCGATTGGCCTTCATGCAACCCTGACCACCTACTCTTTCACCAAAATCCTTAATTCCCTTATAACTCAATCCTTCTACTACACACACTAACTTTCCTCTATCTATAGAAATGTACGTGGCTTACTGCTGAAGAAACTCAAAAAACATTGCAAACTGATGTTACTCAATCCACAGCTTCCAACCTAAATGGAGCAAGCTACCCTCAGTCCTTCTGCTTGCTCTTAGTTAGCACCTCTCTCATATCCAAATGGCCAGCGCTTCCCTCAAGCCCACACCACTCATCTGCTTGCTCATTCACTCTCACTCTGCCAATTCAATCCCTACCTGCCTTCTCTCAAAATTTCAAGATCTGGTCCCATCTACCTTGGCACTGTCCAGCCCCACTCCAATTTAACTTTCTCATAATCCAGAACTACTTACAGTTCTCAAGCACACTAGTGGCTAAAAACACAGGTTCTAGATCTGGGTTCAAGTTCTAGTTCCACTGTTTTGTGACCTTAGGCTAGTCATGCAATATCTTTGAACCTAGGTGTCCCCTTCTACGAACTAAAGATGTAACAGTACCTTTTTGGCACACTGAGGGATACATGATATGCCCTCAGTGAAGTTAGGTATTAGATATTGATACGATGCTACTTGTGCTCATCATAGTGCCTCCTCTGCCTGGAATAACCTTTCTTCTCCTAGCAAACCTGGCTAACAACTGACATTTCTTTTAAGATAATTCAGATGTCATTTTAAGCAAAGCAAAACCCCACTCCCCAAATGAGTTAAATATCTCTTTTCTGTCTCCCAATTCACACAGTGAGCAATATGACAGCAAGGATTTTTTTGTTGTTGTTGTTCTCTATTTCCTACTACAGAAACTGCTAGAAAACAGACGTTTAAAGAACTGCTCAACTGAAGTCAAATTGTAAAATATACCTCCACATCACTATCTTAAGGATACAATTTTCTTACCATTGTGATGCACTAGAGCCCCATGCTCTATCTTCTTTTTCATGTCATAAATGTGAATTGTTTCATCTTTACTCCCAGTGACTACAAAACGACTATTTACAGCTACTGCTGACAAGGAGGCAGTGTGGGCATGGTGAGTGAAGTCAGCCACCAGGGACCATTTCTGTTAAAGAGAAGATGTATGATCAACTGCCACAGTCACACCACAATTCTCCAGAAACAGATAAGTGATTTCATAATCCATGAAAACTACCAATGGATCCTATAAATGGAGAAAAAACTATGCAATTATGTATAGATGAAAACTAACAAGAATCTAAAAACTGAATAAGGAAGGTAAAACAAAGAGGTGGGAAGGCAATACTGGTATACTAACTCCGAAACACAGCAATGGAATCTGGACGAGATAGACTTCCAGATCCCACCCAAATCTTGAACTCTTTAATAGATGTGCTTATATGTGAGACTTCCACATCATTTACTCTTTCAAATGTTCAAATATTTATTTGAATTTATTCATTTAAATAATGAGTGCCTACTATGTATGCACTTGCCACGATTTGTGGCACTTGATATACAGCAAGAGACAAACTTTAATGGAATTTCCATTCTAATGGGAGACACAAAATAAATTAATACGATGTCATTTAGAAATACCTATAATGACAAGTCCTAGAAAGAAAAGCAAACAGAGTAAGGGTATGTTTCCATTAGTATGAACAATATACAGAATCACCATAAAATACACTTACTGACAGGTGACTTTTGGATTGGAAATGTGACTGGATGAGTGCGAAGAATGACAGCAAAACACACACACACACACACTCCTTAAACTGAAAGCGCTGTATCAAAGCATATTCAAAGAAGAAAATCAATCAAATCAAAGAAGAAAAAGCCCCCACCAAACTTCTCTGAACACACTTAAAACTTATTACTCCAAATCAAGTCCTGAATAACCACAGTGACAAATAGTTCTATCAATTGATTAGGACCAAAGGGGCCTCTCTTTTGTGTTAAGGCATAGCATTCCCGAGGGTCTGCTATGGCCTTAAATCTAGGAATAACTTCTGTCAATTCATGATACAAAAGTAATGTTGGTTATCCAGGGGTCCTCAAACTATGGCCCACGGGCCACATGCAGCGGTGTGAATTGTATTTGTTCCCGTTTTGTTTTTTTTACTTCAAAATAAGATAATGTGCATAGGAATTTGTTCATAGTTTTTTTTAAAAAACTATAGTCTGGCCCTCCAACGGTCTGAGGGACAGTGAACTGGCCCCCTGTTTAAAAAGTTTGAAGATGCCTGATAGTCTGTTGTCTAGACTTAGAACCAGTATTGGGTAATGATTAAGAGCTTCAAGTGTCAGAGCCACTTGGGGGTCCTAAACCTTCTGAGGCAGCTCTGCCAATTATTAGCTGTGTGCCCTTGAGCAGTTACATAACCTATCTCTGAAGAACTCTCATCTGAAAAATGAGAATAACTGTATCTGTCTCAATAGGTTGCTGTGAAGTGCACTGTGTCTAGAACACAGTAAGCAATTTTACTACCAAAAACCCATATTCAATAGTATCACCTCTGAATATTCAAAACATGTCACCTTTTAGTCAAAGGCTGAAAGCAGACAAATAACCAGGGTAGAAAACAAAATAAACAAAAGCAATTAGCCAAGTCACATACATCCAGTCTTCTAATTCAACACTGACACGTTCACGTCTTCATAAATAAGTACCATACTCACTAAAATAGATTTCCAGGAGGTGCCTGGAATTGCTTCCAGAATAAAATAGTAGTAGACTAGAAAGAAGTTGGAGACCTAGAAATCTGGGTACAATCCTATCTACCTATGACTACTGGCAACTTACTTAGACTTTTTATTCACACATCTAATAAAATACTTACATTCTGTTGTAATTTTTCTCCATGTATTTGACTTCTCAGTCTTACACCCTTTATGTAGGGAACATCTATAGAACAAGATCCATACCGCCAACATCTTTGTACTTGCATCACCAAACCCACAGTAAGTTCCCAACAAATAATAAACGAGTAAACGAATTTTATCTAGGAGAGATTTATACTAATCTAACTCTAATATTTTGTAAAACTCCAAGACAGAAACTTAATGAAACAGCGAGTTGTTCTTCAGTAAATGCTGAACACCTACACTGACAATCAACTTCTGGAAGTAACCCTTAAATCCAAAATCAATAACTCTTGTCCACGTGCGCAAATATCCGCTTCCTTCGTGCCCTGTTGTCTTTCTGTCTACTATAATCAGCAAATATTATCTCATTTTGGTAAAATGCCTGTGTCCGACCTGCGGCCCGCAAGCAGCATTTTGTTTGTTTGAGATAGAGTCTCACTTTGTCACCCTTGGTAGAGTGCCGCGACGTCATAGCTCACAGCAACCTCCAACTCTCGGGCTTAAGTGATTCTCTTGCCTCAACCTCCCAAGTAGCTGGGACTACAGGCGCCCACTACATCACTCCACATTTTTAGAGATGGGGTCTCGCTGTTGCTCAGGCTGGTTTCGAACTTATGAGCTCAGGCAATCCACCCACCTCGGCCTCCCAGAGTGCTAGGATTACAGGCATGAACCACCACGCCCGGCCTTGAGCAGCATTCTGATTCTGTGAGGACTCTGTTTTTTGCTAATCAGCGTTCGTTAGTGTCGGTATATTTAATGTGTGGCCCAAGACAACTCTTATTTCTCCAACGCATGGCAGAGAAAAAAAATATTTTAAAAGTTAGACACCCCTTAGCTTTACTTAGTTGACTCATTAATTCAAAGAGATCAGACGCAGAAGGCGGGCGCTGGAACGTTGACCCCTGCGGTGTGGGAACCAAACCTGACCCCTCCCCGCCCCGCCTCCAGAGGTCGTCTCGGCGCGCGGTATCTCACCTGGTGGTCGCCGCTCGCCTCGGAATGCGGGTGGACAGTGAATCCAAAAAGGACCTGCTCGTAGCTACCAGCGACCAGCTCCATCCAGCAGCTCACGTGCTTTTTCGGCGAGCTCCGATCAGTTTAGCAGAGGCAACAAAATCGGATGCAAAGGGGTAGCGGGGTGGGGGGGAAAGCGGGTCCTTCCTGTGTCGGCGCACGAAGTATACGTCAGAACGGCGGGCTGTCTTTTAGACTCCTGTGTCTGTGGAAACTGTTCTAGCGCTTGGAGAGCAGGTGAACTTTCCAAGAGGAGAATAAGGATGGACGCCATATGAGAAAGTTCCCATCGCAAAGAGAAAAAAATGGGGGGCAAGCAGGCATCTCCTAGGAAGCTGCGAGCGAAATGCGTGGGTGAGGAATGGGGCGGGACTTCCTCTACGGAAGCGCCTCTAGGCGAAGCGGTGGAATGGGGGCGGAGCTAATTTCCGGCGGCGGCTCGGTGGGGCTGCGATTTGGCTGTTGGAGTTAGGTTTCTTTTTTTGGCAGTTAGGTAGAAACTTTCTGTCATCACCAGAGGGGTAGAAAGATAGCCTGACTTCAGGTAGAAGGTACAGGTCATAATTGGTGAGCGTTCTAGAAGGAAATCTCACATTATTGGCACTCCCCCTCTTGCTCCAATTTTGGGTGGCAAAGTCAAACCTTAATGGAAGCAAAGGTAGCCTTTTACATTTGCACAAGGTATGGACAGATTCAGGGATGTGTTAAAAGAAACCACAGCTTTCTCACGTGCTTCTAAATACAGGATAGTCTTGGGTTTTAGAGTTCTAATACTATAGCAGGTGGATTTGACAAACAGGAGTTAGATGTATACGCATCTGTTGAAATCTTCAGCTCCCATTTGAACTGTAATAGTAGCTTTCAGCACTTAGACCAAGACCCTTTTGTTTCCAAGTACTTTTGTTCTCTGGTGTTCTGAATCGTCAGTACTTATGTAACTCTATGAACTTTAAGTGATGCTGGTTTGAGTCTTGTAAAGGTGATTTCACTTTGGATGATTGGGTAATCATAGCACAATGGAGGCTTGTCTTCTAACTTTAGCAATTCTACATACACTCCTGGGATGCCAAAACGCTGTGGTCAAACTAATTCGCAGTATAGTGGAAACACTTGTATTCATTCATGTTAGATAGTAAAACTCGTCAGTTATTTTACTATTAAGATTATTTCTCATTTACTATTTAACTCTTTCTACTAAACAACCACTAAAGGTCTGGAGTGTGATGTGGGTGTCCCCTGGGCATGGGATAAAGAATGATAAGACATTTCTCTGAAGTCTCATTTTATCTTTAAAAAAATGATTTTTCTTGGTGGTAGCTGAAAGCTACCTTAGCTCAAGTGGCTAAGGCGCCAGCCATATACACCAGAGCTGGTGGGTTGGAATCTGGCCCAGGCCTGCCAAACAATGACAACTACCAGCGAAAAATAGCCGGGCGTTGTGGCGGGCGCCTGTAGTTCCAGCTACTTAGGAGGCTAATGCAAGAGAATCGCTTAAGCCCAGGAGTTGGAGGTTGCTGTGAGCTGTGACGCCAGGGCACTCTACCCAGGGCTGTGGCTTGAGGGTCTGTCTCCAGGAAAAAAAAAAAATTTTTTTTTCTTTTTTTCTGAGGCAAAGTCTCAAGCTGTCGCCCTGGGTAGAGTTCTGTGGCGTCATAGCTCACAGCAACCTCCAACTCTTGGGCTCAAGCAATCCTCTTGCCTCAGTTTTTCTAGTTTTAGTAGAGACAGGGTCTTGCTCTTGCACAGGGTGGAAAAAAAGATTTTTTTTTTTTTTTTGCATTTTACCACATGACATACAGGTTCATCTTAAGGCAAAAGTAATATTCTCTCAAGCAAAAAAAGAAGGAAAAAAATACTTTAAATAAAACTGTTTCAAAATCACCAGCTTTATACATTCTGTTGCTTCTCCAATGTTTCTGGTACTCAGAGACCCCAATTGCTGTTTAATTAGTACTCATTTAGTATGTTTTTTGAAATTAATTTTATCTTAGTAAAACAGTGTAATTACTACATCGAACATGCTTTTACCTAAATTGTCACCTTTTAGAGGAGACAACCAAGTGGTTTTTAAAAAATCTTTTGAACCAACCAAGAATTTTAGAATATAATTAGTTCTAGAATGAAAACTGTAGTGGAATCACAATAAACATTCTCCTTAACTCCGTGATTTTCAAACTGTGTGCAATGAGAGGATGTTAGGGGTGCCGAAAAATGTTTTAAAGATCATGAATTATTTTGAAAGAAGTTCAAAGTACAGTAAACCTATTCTTTTACCCTTTGTTTTTGATCAATGTAATTTAAGTTTGCCACAGAAGTTTATAGGTTCAAGTATGCCATGAGATAAAGTTGAAAAACACTGCTTCAACTGTTAAAAATCAGTGGGAACGATCATAGAGCTCAAAGTCAGGTGTTACCAATTCAGTCAGGTGTTATTAATCTTGGTGGGGAGGGCATGGATAAATTTCAGGGGTTTTGAATATTCTGAAATTCCATGCAAAATTTGGATGTAAATCTTCAGAGCATGGATAAGATATAACTAGATTTTCATAAAGAATAGTGCGTCATTCAAGTTAAAATGCACTTCACGTCTCTTAGTTTATAAATGCTGAAATAAGTCCAGAAAAATGACTTTTCAGGAACACATAGCTAAGTAACAAAAGAACCAGCTTTGCTGCTATTAGTTATGTTTCCTTAACCTTGAACACTGTCTTTAACTGAGGGAAAAAAACAGCATTTGATTTTATTTATGGCCATGACAGTAGTTTCAAAACTTGCTCGGGCTGTAGGTTTTCATTGTCTAAAGAAAAACACACAATACAGATTGTATACCTGCTCAACTGGATTCTAAGGGAGCATACTTCCTGTAAGTCCTCCTCTTCTTTCCAACACAGAATGTAAAAAGCTATTTAATCTCATTCTTGTGAAATCTGCAGTTACTGAAAAACAACCAACTGTTGAGAGTTCATTGATCAGCACAAGCACAGATTTTTTTGTTGTTGTTTTCTTTTGAATTATTCATTGAAAAGCTTTTTGCCCTTGAGCCATGCACTGATTTATTCACTCTTTCAACAAATACCACATGACATACTGGTTCATCTTAATAGTAATAAAAGTGTGTGGGGTTATTTGATTTACTTAATAACAGCCAGTTTTTCTTTTTGGGCAGTGGTGGTGAAGTGAATATCCTGGTCTAAAAACAGAATGTAGAGGAAGAAAATCAACCCTGTTAGAAATACTAGGTATCACGAGAGTCTAATATTCCTGCTTAAATTCCCCTCCTTTATAAAATGTGATAGGTACCACTCTGTTACATTCTAGGACTATGTGTAGGTTGCATGTGATTGGATTCCCAGATGTCTTTGGCCCTCTTTGTATTTTCCAGAGCTGAGGGCAGTGAAGATAGTGCTCTGACTTGCCCTAGGTCACTGCCCTGATATAAATTTCCTTCACCTGCTTTATGGGAGTAATACAGGTGAAATACAGAAGGTTTGCATTTGGGGCTTTTAGAGAGCAAAACAATGTTTGTGAGCCCTTCCTTCCACTGTCATTTGAAGGCCCCTTAGTGCTCATCTTCATCTTGAACCTTGCTTACAAGTCTTCTGTCCTCAGCTTCTGCCGTCTTCCTGGGTGGTTTCAACATGAGATGTTGGCCTCCACTCTAAATCTGTTGAATTAGAACCTACTTTTCATTTATTTATTTAGAGACAGGGTCTTGCTCTATCACCCAGGCTGGAGTGCAGTGGCACAATTATAGCTCACTACAGCCCCAAACTCCTAGGTCAACGGATCTTGCTGCCTCAGTGGCCAGAGCAATTGGCACAGGTGTGTGCCACCATGCCCAGATAAGCTTTTGTTTTTAAGATACGGGGCCTTGCTTTGTTGCCCTGGCTGGTCTTAAACTTCCAGCCTCAAGCAATCCTCTGTCTCCCAAAGTGCTGGAATTATAGGTATAAGCCATTGTTTCTGGCCAGAGCCTGTATTTTAAACATGTCCAAATAATTTGTGTGCACATTAAAGTTTGGGAAGCTACCACTTTCTCATGCCTAAAGAAATAAAAAAGCAAAACCACAGAAATCTTTAAAATTTTACCCTGTACCCATATTATGGTTGTTTGTGTGTGAGACTTACCATCACTTCCCTCCCTCTTAATTTTGCAGCTTATTGGGATAATGATTTCAACCTGCAGAGGATTAAAAAACTGCTATATGCTGGTTCTTTTTATTATTAGCATATAACTGAGGAGGAAAACACCAAACTATGGTATTTTTCTTAAGGTTTTAATTATTAAAAGTGGCTCTCTTACCTATTATGGTAAGAGACTGTGTCCTTCAGAGTGGAGCAACACACTCTGCCCTTCTGACACACCCCTGGCTCAGTTCTGCTGGCTTCTCCAAGCCTCACAGATGGGGAGGAGCTGGCAGCTGGCAACCAAAGAAACAGATTACAGAAGTTCTCCCAGGTGACCCCAACTGCACCCCTGCCCCCACCCACGCCTTCCCCTCATTGTCAGAAAACTGAAGCAATTAATTGCCTAACAGGAATTGCTACTAAATGTAATTACTCTTTCTCAGAGGTAGTTGGGAGAGGTATTTGTCAGGGTTGAGAGGTCTTCATCCATCAGCTGGCGTTTTGACAGAGAAATAAATACTACATTCTGGGGTCTCCTTTTGTAGTGTTTCTGGATAAATGGCCCAACGGCAGAGTTTTGCAGGTCTTGGCATAGCTCAACAAAATAACTGTTATTGCCACTGGCAAAGGTGAGTGGGTTTTTTTCCTACTTCTAATGAAAATGAAAGCTATTGGTGTTCTGTTTGTTACATAGTTACAAACTATTGCTTGGAACATAGGTGTTTTTCAGAGAGTTAAAGCAGAGATTATTTTTTCTTGAAACTTCCTAGAATGAAGAGTCTGGGGGTTAGATGATTCTGTGTTGTTTGATGATGGTTGTCATTCCCACGGTCTCCCCTCTGCTACTAGAGTGAAGCTGGAGTTCCGGCCCGGCCAGGGGTACCACTATGGATACTGGTACAAGCAGCAACACAGCTTTTATCCTCTTTCTGGCTATGGCTGTGCAGTGGATGAAAGTGGAATGTCAGTATATGAGACTCCTGAACACTCAGCTGAGACATCTGTTGTACCTCAGGTATCCTTTACTGAAATGAATCTGTGTCATTCATGTGCCCCCAACATGTAAACTTCGCTTTCCTGTCTTCATGTGCCCATGTCCTGTCATCCGATTGCCACGGCTCATGGCTTTTGCTCTCTGTTTTAATAACCGAGCATAAAGCTGATAACCTAAGAAAATAGGTTTTGACAGCTTTATTGAAGTACCATTGATATTCAAAAAGGAGTAAGTCTTCTAGATCTTTCCCTCATACTCTTGTTGAAAGAAAAAAATCAACGTGATTGGGCTTTGTTTCTTTTTAGGGGTTGGAGGGCGCTATAGGCGAGAATGGACAATATAGTACATAGTGGTTTGCTCTTTGCTTCTGGTGTAAAAAGGAGATTGAAAATTGCCCATTTAGACATGCTGTGATATCTTTAACACATGCTTTATCTGACATTGTGTTTTCAGTGCATTCACAGACCTCAAGCATTTATCTTGAGTGTTATCTTTGTTTTGTTCTTGTTAAGAATAAATTTCTGGACGTGGAAGGGCTAGGTTAAAGGACATAACATAGACCATTTTAAATAGCAAATGTAGAAGCCTGCACGAGTTTCTGGGGGATACATCTGCTTCTCTACACTCTATTAGCCACTCTGATAGGCAAAAGACACATTCATTTATTACTGAGGGCAAATACCTTTAAAAATGTTTATTGGCATTTGGTTTTGTGACTGTCCTTCATCTACTCTTCTTCCTGTGGGATTGTGGCCATTTTGCTCGACTGCATAAAATATTCACATATTAGGGAAATGGATGTTTTGCAATCAAAATTTTATAGACTGCTCTTCCCCCAACAGTTTGTCTATTAGAATGCACGGTGACACTTTATGTAATGGCCTTTGCCTTAAAACCAAAGTTGGATTTATAGCTAGATCCTTGGTCTTTTAAAAAAAATCTATTGACTTACTGATTTAGACCAGGTCTTGCTCTGTCACCTGGCTGGAGTACAGTGGTGCAATCATAGGTCAGTGCAACCTCAAACTCCTGGGCTCAAGTGATCCTCCAGCCTCAGCCTCTTGAGTAGTTGGGAGTGTAGGTAACTGCCATCATGCCTGGCTAATCTTTTTATTTTTACTTTGTTTTCTTTTTTTTTTTTTTTTTTTGAGACAGTCTCACTTTATCACCTTCAGTGTTGTGGCGTTACAGCTCACAGCAACCTCAAACTCTAGTGCTTAAGTGATTCTCTTGCCTCAGCCTCCCAAGTAGGTGGGACTACAGGCACCCGCCACAATGCCTGACTATTTTTTTCAGAGACTAGGTTTGCTGTGGCTCAGGCTGGTCTTGAAGTCATGAGCTCAGGCAATCCACCAGCCTCAGTCTCCCAGAGTGCTAGGATTACAGGTGTAAGCCACTGTACTCGTATTTCTTTTTTTTTTTTTTTTTCCAGTTTTTGGCCAGGGCTGGGTTTGAACCTGCCACCTCTGGCATATGGGGCTGGTGCCCTACTCCTTTGAGCCACAGGCGCTGTCCCGCTGTACTCCTAAGTAGTCTATTTTAGAGATGGGGTCTTGCTATATTGCCCTCTCTGGTCTCAAACTCCTGGCCTCAAGCGATCTTTCTAGTTTGGCCTCCTATAGCCTCCTATAGTGCTGGGATCACAGGCATAAACCACTGCACCCATCTTGGTCTTGAAAACTTGGAATTGCTTAATATTTTATTGCCCAAACTTCATTTTCAACTTTTTTTTTAAACAGAGTCTCAGTCTGTTGCATGGGTAAAACACAGTAGCCTCATAGCTCACAGCAACCTGAAACTCTTGGGTTCAAGCAATCCTCCTGCCTCAGCCTACCAAGTAGCCGGGACCACAGGTGGGTGCCATAACACCCACCTAATTGTTTTGTTAGTAGAGATGGGGTCTCACTTGTGCTCAGGCTGGTCCTGACCTCAAGTAATCTTACCTCCGCCTGCCAGTATGCTGGAATTATAGGTGTGAGCCATTGCGCTTAGCCTCATTTCCAAAATTTTAAGTCTGTTTTAGGTGTTCCTCCTGCATAAAACATCTTGTTAGATTTCTTGTCCTTTTTTGTTCTTCCTTTTAGCCCAATTTGGGTTTTTCCCAAATAAGTGATATTTTATATTTTATAAGCGATATTGCACCACTTATAAAAAACCTGTTGCTGTATTGCCTGAGGTTTTAGCACACTATTTTTCTTTTTACCCCCTTCTTTTTTTGGAAAGTGGTCTATTTGTCTTCTGGCAGTTACCTTTTATCTTTAAAGAAGTACAGGTATGAGTATAATATCAACTTCTGAAATGAAAGTATATCTTCATTTCCTGTCACTCGTGAGAAAATTAAGACATTAACATTTTTTTTTCTCACCCAAACACCCCTTCTTTCTATTTCTCCATTTTTGTTTTCACATTCTGGAATTTTTCTCACCCTCTAGTCAAATTGTTACTATAGAATACATTAAGTCTAGAATTATAAATACGTTCTCTGTGGTGACCATGCTGTGCCATCTAGCTGCCATCCTGGTGGGTGTTTCCTGTTTGGAAGTTGCTCAGCAAAATGGCAGAAGTCCGTAGTAGATCTTTCACTCACACATCCTCATTTTGGTGTTATTAATAAAATGTGTCAGGAGGCCATGTTAATTTACTTCCTGCTCCCCCAATGTGCCATGCCTCTGTCCCTGGCCCTTATTACCTCAAGTTAAGGAGTTAGATGCCCCCAATCAATCAATCTCCTCCTACTTTTTTTTTTTTTTTTTAAGAGACAGAGTCTCATTTTGTCACCCTCAGTAGAATGCTGTGGTGTCACAGCTCACAGCAACCTCCAGCTCTTGGGCTTTCGCGATTCTCCTGCCTCAGCCTCCAGAGCAGCTGGGACTACAGGCACCTGCCACAGCACCTGGCTATTTTTTTTGTTGCTGTTAGGGCGGGACTGCGTTTGAATCCGCCACCCTCAGTATATGGGGCTGGCGTCCTACTCACTGAGCCACAGCCACCCTCCTCTGTTACATTTTGACATCATGACTTGCTTAAGATTAGAGAGAGTGGATGTCTTCAAAATGATTTTCGGGTCTTTGTGGACCATCAGCACAGCTTTCCCATATTGTGTCCAGGAGAGGCAAATGTTTTATAGATGTGCCTTCCTTTGAGGACAGCCAGCTGCATACACTGCCCAGGTGGCCCTCAGACCAGAGCGCATGCTCTGTCTCCAGGTAGTTTCTGCTTTCCCTTCCCTGGTCACTTATGTTTACTAGAATACACGTTGAAAAGGAAGAGATGGGAGTTTATTTGGACACTGTATTATGGGACAGGCCTTCCTTAAGCACAGATTCTGGCTGTCCCAGACTTTGGTAAATAGATAAAAGACGCAGACAGTAGGATAAAATTTATGGTAACTATGTAGTTTATTTTCTGAACCATGATGTATTTCAGAGTGAAGGGGAGACATACTTTTAGATAGACTGAAAATAAGAGATAGTGGATCCTTGGCTGTCAATACCATTTCATTCTTATTAGCAAGGGAGGCTTCATTAAGTTCACTGGTGCCAGGAGTGTCCTTAAACATCTGTGCATAATTAAGGCAGGTTCCCCGCAGGTGTATATGAAAAGGAGACATAAAAATGTATGCTGCCCCAGTATAGCTGGCAGAGACTGGGTTAACCAACCAGAATTCATTTGGGTAGTGCTTCTGGAATTTACATTTCTCTTCTGTAAGAATAGGATCAGTTGGTTTGCTTTTCTGTAGGCTCTGCATTTCCTGGGGCACCTAATGTCCTGGTCCTTAGCTAAGCCATGGGGTTGCAGACACAATTAGAAGGCCAAGAGGAAAATGTATTCTTGGAGACTGCAGGTTATCTTCCAGAAGGAAAAGCAGGACTACAGGTAGAGAGGTAGACTTCTAGTGCAGGAAATGAGGAGTCTGGGTGCCAGCTCAGGCCCTGGGATACCAGTTAGTTCTAGGAATCTTCAGAGAGGTCAGAGGCCTTTCTCAGGCTTGTTCCTTCTATGTGACTTCTGTTGGCTCAGTTCATTCATTTCATAACTGTGGTATAATATCATCTAAAGATTCTTTTAATCAAAACTCAAAGCTATTTCATTTGAGTTTCATTTAAGAAATAGAAATTATTTTTTAATTTGAGAGCTAGAGTTTTCCCCATGAAAGTGTATATTATTAAACTTGTAATTTTTTTCTTAAAACAGTGATGTTGTTGTTGTTGTAGGAGACTACAGTTCTTGCTGAAAACCAAGATGAAGACCCAGTAGAAGGTAAATGTAAACCTTGTGCTGCAGTGATTGAAAACAAAACATAACCCTGTTTCCAGGCTCCTCATTCGCTCACCTTGCTAGAAACCAAGAGATCTTCCTGGAAAATTCCAGTGTAGGTTGCCTAACCATTCTCTTCAGTAATTTAAACTGCTTTTGGAGGTTGCTTCCATGGGGACAACTTCGACTAAGCCCCACTCTGGGTTGTTCTGAAGGATTTGGAAATGGGGACATTCCAAACAGTAAGATGACAATAAGTGTTATAGTTAATATCTGTTTTCTGTGTAAATCTAGGCTTTGAGATTAATATGCTTTAATTGTTTGTTTTTTTTTTTTTTTTTTTTTTTTTTTGAGACAGTCTCACTCTGTTGCCTGGGCTATAGTGCCGTGGCACCAGCCTTGCTCACAGCAACTTCAAACTCTTGGGCTCAAGTGATCATCTTGCCTCAGCCTTCTAAGTAGCCTGGAATACAGGCACCTGCCACCACACCTGGCTAGTTTTTCTATTTTGAGTAGAGATGGGGTCTCATTCGTGTTCAAGCTGGTCTTGAACCCCTGAGCTCAGGTGATCCTCTCACCTCATTTTCTCAGAATGCTGGGCTTACAAGCATGAGCCACCCAGGCGGCCCTTAATTTTGTTTTTCTGTGAAGCAAAGCATGAAATGACTGCTGTAGCCTTGGCTGCCTAGCTGCCTCCAGGGTTATTGGTTCCCATGAGCGCCTGCTCTGCAGAGTCAGGGTGGCACTGCTTCCTGTAGTTCTCGATCTGCTTTGAAAGGACAGTTTGCCTAGAGAACACTGTTTCTGAATGTGTCTCATGTGAAGAAAAGAAAAAATGTTTTGCTGCTTTTAAGTAGTAAGAAGGCAAAATAGAGGAGAAATGCAGAGAACACTGTTTTTTTTTTTTTTATCATGTGCCTGTCTTATCACACATCCATCTGTTCTTTTTCTTTCTCCTAATCCCTAGCAGACAAACCTACTCACTGCCTCTATGACTTTATCAAACAAGAGAGCATGTAAGGTCAGGTGTGGGGGCTCATACCTGTAATCTTAGCACTCTGAAAGGCCGGGGCAGGTGGATTGCTTGAGCTCAGGAGTTTGAGACCAGCCTAAGCAAGAACGAGACCTGATCTCTACTAAACATAAAAACTAGCCAGGTAGGTGCCTATAGTCCCAGCTACTGAGGAGGCTAAGGCAGGGGGATCATTTGAGCCCAGGAGTTTGAAGTTGCTGTGAGCTTTAACACCACAGCACTCTACCCAGGGTGACAGAGTGAGACTCTGTCTCAAAAAAAGAGAACATGTTATCAGTTTTTATAGCTCCAGTGACTAATACAGAATTTGCGTGTTAGTGGGTGCTCAATGAGATGAAATTGATGTTTAAAAGAAGTCTTTAAATGCTTTGAGCAGTTCAAATTTTTATTTTGATTTAACTATGAATAAGGGGGTACTTATTTCTAGCTCTCAGATAGGTTGCATTAAAATATGAGACTACTTTGCCTGCGTAACTACCAAGGCAGGCAATCTATAAAAATGATGGAGGAAAACATATGCATGTACTCTCTGGATCTAGTCCACCAGAGTTTAAATCCCACTTCCTAACTCTAATTCCAGACAAATTAATCATCTCTAGTGTGTGTACTTCACTTTCTATACAGCAAAGTAACATTAATTCCTGCCTTTATAGGAAAGGTGAGCATGATAGATCTAAACTGCTTTTAGGTGGTCTAACATCTTCTGGCACATGATAACCACCCAGCCATCAGCTAGTCACAGATCTGGCCAGTAGAAATGTAACACAATTGTACCTCAAGGAGCCAGAAGAACAAGAATAAACTCAACCCAAACACAGAAGGAAGTAAAGATCAGTGAAGAAATAGACTAGAAAAACAATACACAAGGTCAATAAAACAGTTTTTGAAAAAAACTTGACAAATCTTTAGACTGTGAAAAAAAACTAAACTGGATGAAAAAGATGTTACAACTGAAACCACAGAAATACAAAAGATCGTAAGACTTATGAACAATTTTACACCAATAAATTGGATAACAAAGGTGAAAAGGATAAATTCCTGGGTACATACACCTACTACCTCCCAAGATTGAAGTATAAAGAAAGAGAAGGAAAAAAATTAAAAATTTGAGCAGAATAGTAAGGAATTGAATGAGTAGTAAAGTCTCTCATCAAAGAAAGGCCCAGGAATACAGGATGACTTTAACAAATAATTCTACAGACTTCAAAGCCCCAGGATATATAGGATGAATTTTTTTGAGACAGTCTCACTATTTCAGCCTGGGTAGAGAGCCATGGTGTCACAGCTTCCAGCAACTTCAAACTCTAGGGCTCAAGCAATTCTCTTGCCTCAGCCTCCCAAGTAGCTGGGACTACAAGTGCCCGCCACAATGCCTGGCTATTTTTTTGTTTTAGTTGTCATTGTTGTTTGGCAGGCCCAGGCTGGGTTTGAACCCACCAGCTCTGGTGTATGTGGCTGGCACCCTATCTGCTTGAGCTATAGGTGCCAAGCCCAGGATAAGTTTAATAAACAATCCTACAGACTTCATCAAACTATTGATGTTTGATTTATATCTAGATCTAACCTAGATCTAATAAATCTAGTAAAGTCTCCGAATGTAGAATTAATATACAAAACTCAATAGTGTTCATATACATTAATGGTAAAGTATTTGAAAAATGTATCTTAATTCCATTTATGGTAGCTATAAAAAATACTTTGCAAATCTAACCAAGGACATGAAATATTTTTATGCTAAAAGCTATAAAACATTGATAGAAATTGTAGATACAAATAAATGGGAATATATTCCACATTTGTGGATTAGAACAATAAATATTAAAATGTTCATATTACCTAAAATGAGCTACAGATTCAGTGCAATCTCTATCAAAATACTAATGACATTCTTCACAGAAATAGGCAAAAAAAGTCCTATAAAGGAACCATAAAAGACCCCAAATAGAGAAAGCAATTTTGAGCAGAGAGAGCAGAGCTGGAGGCACCATACCACCTGACTTCAAAATACACTACAAAGCTATAATAACCAAAACAGCATGGTATAGGCATAAAAACAGGCACATAGACCAATGGAACAAAATAGAGAGCTCAGAAATTCACACATTTACAGCCAGCTGGTTCTCAACAATAGGAACAGGACAGTCTCTTCAATAAATGGTTCTGGGAAAACTGGATATATACATGTGAAAGAATGAAATTAGACCCTTATCTCACTATATTAAAAAATGACTCAAAATCAATTAAAGACTTAAAGGTAAGACCCAAAACTATAAAACTACTAGAAGAAAACATAGGTGAAAGCTCTACAACAATGGTAATAATCTGTGGGGTCTGACCACAATCACAGGTGACAAAAACCAAAATTGAAAAAAGACAACATTGAACTAAAATGCTTCTGCATGTTAAAGGAAACAACATAATGGAGAAATGACCTACAGAATAGGAGAAAATATTTGTGAACTATGAATCTGATAAGGGGTTAATACTCAAAATATATAAGGAACTTATGGCAATTAAAAAATGGGTAAAAGAATAAAATTCAACATTAGTAGTCATCAGGGAAATGCAAATCAAAATCACAATGAGATATCACTTCACTCTTGATAGAATGGTTACTATCAAAAAAAACTTCAAGTATTGGTGGGGATGTGGAGAAAAGGAAACTCTTCCATATTGTTGCTGAGAATGTAATTTACAGCCATCATGGTAGACAGTGTGGGGACCCTCAAAATATTATAAATAGGCTCAGCATTTGTGGCTCAAGTGGCTGAGGCACCAGCCACATACACCTGCACTGGCAGGTTTGAATCCAGCCCGGGCCCATCAAACAACAATGATGGCTGCAACAAAAAATAGCCAGGTGTTGTGGCAGGCACCTGTAGTCCCAGCTGCTTGGGAGGCGGAGGCAGGAGAATCACTTGAGCCCAGGAGTTGGAGGTTGCTGTGAACAGTGATGCAACGGCACTCTACCCGGGGCTATAGCCTGAGGCTCTGCCTCAAAAAAAAATTAAAAATTACCATATGGTCTAGTAATCCCACTACCAGGTATATATTCAAAGGAAATGAAATCAGTATGTTAAAGAGATATCTGCACTCATTTTTTTTTTTATTTTTTATTTATTTTTTTATGGACAGAGTCTCAGTTTGTCACCCTTGGTAGAGTGCCGTAGCGTTAGAGCTCACAGCAACCTCCAGCTTTTGGGCTTAGGTGATTCTCTTGCCTCAGCCTCCAAGTAGCTGGGACTACAGGTGCTCACCACAACACCCAGCTATTTTTGTTGTTGCAGTTTGGCGGAGGCCAGATTTGAACCCGCCACCCTCGGTATATGGGGCGGCGCCCTACTCACTGAGCTACAGGTGCCACCACCTGCGCTCTCATTTATTGTAGCAAGGTATGGAATCAACCTATATGTCCATCAGTGGGTAAATGGATAAAAAAAATGTATGTACCCACAATGGAACATTGGCTTGTTAAATGAAATAAGCCAAACACAGGACAAATGCTGTATGATTTCACTCACGTGTAGTATCTAAACATTTTCATCTCATAGAAGTTAAGAATGGAAAAGTGGTTACCAAACGCTGGAGTGGTTAGGTTAGAGAGGGTGATGAGGAGATGTTGATCTAAGGATATATAATTACAGTTATCTAGGAGGAATAACTCCCAGAGATCTGGTGTACAGTATGGTGACTATAGTCAATGAAGATATATCATATTGAAAAATGCATATGGAGATGTTTTCACAAAAATGACTGTGAAGTAATGCACTTTATCATTTCATAATGCACATATGCTTGGAAACATGGTGTATACAATAATATGTACAATTTTGCCTGTCAACAAAAAGCTTTTAAAAGGAAAAGAAATGTGATGTGAAACACAAAGCCATCCATGTAGGCGAGTTAAAATATTTTAGTAGTCTAATTAAAGACGCAAACTAAAGAGACAGGTGCAATTAATTTTGATAATTCTTACATAACCTAATTTATTTCTTATTGATTAAATGTTCTCCCACCCAAGTTCATTTGTGGAAACTAACACCCAATGTGATAGTTTTAGGAGGTGTGTCTTTATGTGGGTGATTAATACTAGATGATGTCATCTCTCAAATCCATCTCCTGTGCCAGATGGATGCTCACTGAGTCTGGAAACATTATTTCTTTTATAGCTTAAATTTCAAGTCTTATTAAAAGGAAGCACACAATTTAAGCATTTTAACTGCAGTACTTCCTGCTAATGCTTTTATAAACTGTTCTAATTTTAAGCCATTTCCACTATGTGTCCTATAAAATTCATTTTTAATATCCTTTATTGCCTTCTGCAGATCCAAATCTTCATTTGAACATTGAGGAATTAAACCAAGAGTTTATGGCAGAAAGTGAAGAACTCTACGACTCCCTCATGAATTGCCACTGGCAGCCTCTGGATACAGTTTACTCTAAAATCCCAGATGAGACCCCAAAGTGAGGCAAGGTGTTCCTTAAGCTCCCCAACTTTCATGTTATTTTTATTCTCCTTTGTTTGGGGTAAAAAAAAATTCTTTCAGGAATATGCTAGATTCTGTCTGCAAATATCAACTTTCAAAACTTAGATGTGATTGACATGGAGAAGATAATGTAAATAAACGTTATCAGCACACATGTCCCTGGAAGTGTGTTATATTAAGTAACATAAAAGCCAGTTCTGAAACTACTGTGCTCATTTATAAAATGTCTTCTGTTCTGTCCTGAAGATGCATATTATGTTCTGTTTTATTGCATTGCTACAAGTGTATACTTAAGTGAGCCCCCTTGGACTGATAAAAGGCCAGAAGATTTATTGTTTAGAAAGAGTTGATCTGACTGTGGGCACAAGGAATTTGACTTCTGTCTCTTCTACTCCTGAAGGTACTTGATGTGGTAATCCTTGTACGGACCAGGCTTAAAGAGCTGACACTACCGTGAAAGCTTCCTCTACCCGGTGGGGTGGGGTGGTAGGGTTTCTCACTCTCAGCTCTTTTGCCTTTTGGGGCTGGACATTTCCTTTGTTTAGGCCACCGTCTAGCACAGTGTCCTGACCTCTACCACTAGATGTCAGTAGCACCCTGCACTCCAGTTATAACAACCATAATGTCTCCAGACATTGCCATATATCCCTTGGGAGCAAAATTGCCCCCTCCAATGAAGACCGGAATGGGGCAATGTTTTTGAAACTTGGGTGTATCAGAATCTCTTGGATGTATCAGCACCATCCCCAGAGCTTTGTTCAGTAGTTCTGGGATAGGATCTAAAGATTTATGAATTCTCTAAAAACGTTCCTGTGTAATGTTTGTTAATGCTGCTGATACAGATATCACACTCTTGAAAACCACTAGCACAGGGAAATTCCCAAATTTTTCACTGTAGTTCTACCTCAAACAGAAGAAGGTAAGTCTCCTTTCTTACTCTCCTCTCCCAGCGCAAGATGTGCAAGTTTCCTACAGGTTCCTGACTTGTCCAGATATCAGCTCTCCCAGCAATCTGTTTTGGGGACCAGCACTAACTATAACCAGCTTAGGGAATGGCTCTTGTAGGGTGTGAGCCACCTATAGTAGTCCCATTCTTCTTGGCAGTGATTGATTTAGATTGAAACACATAAAATTCTGGATCCTGAGATGTGAGAAGTTTTTCTCATATATAAAAGAAAAAAGCAGTTGCAGCCTCATTCTACACATTAGGTTTATATGTGATGCCTGGCGCTGTGGCAGCCATCTTGTGACAATTAGGGGAGGAGCCTGAGGATAGTGCTGGAACGCCAAGGATGGCAGTGAAGGAAGATGGGAAGGATCTGGATTTGTGATAAGGACATTGAACTATTGAATTAGCCAACCCTGGATTCTCTCTTATCTGGATTTATATTTACTCTGAATTGTTATAATTTGTAGCAAAAGTATCCTGACCAATACAGTTAGCATGTGCAAAATCAAAAGGAGACCCATTAGTGTCTGGAGTTGTGCCGTGTAATATGGTAACCACTAGCCATATGTGGCTATTGAAATAAAAATATTAATTAAAATTAAAACTTCTCTTCCCATTTGCACTAGGTCCATTTCAAGTTCTCAATAGCTGCATGTCACTAGGGGCTACCATATTGTATGGTGGGGGTCTAATAGATAAGGAGCAAAGGAGCCTGAGCTGGGGGTAGGTTAGTTTCTCAACCTTTATTTACAGTCTATTCTAATCATTCCCCCATAAGCTTTTAATTCCATAGATATCATATATAGTCTATCTGTTCTTTATACTTTGGAAAGAGATTTTTTCCACCCCCTTTCCTGCCCTCCAGAACATTTCCACCTTCTATAGAGTATGGAGAATTGAGTATTCCCATTGAGAATACACAGGTTGTCATGGTAATCTTGAATAAATTCAGGCAGAGATGTTAGGTCACTGTAAAGAATCTAGATTAAAATTCAAATTGTTGGGAAACACCAAAAGGATTTTGAAAAAGAGACTATCACAGAGGGAGGCAGGAGCTGATAGGAAACTATGGTAATGGTACAGGAAGATAGGCTGGAGGTTCTTCCCAGGGTGGGGACAATGTGTATGGGGAGAGGTGGAGGTAAAATGTTGATGGTAGGGGGAGAGGAAGAATTCGGCATTACCCCTAGGACCTTGGCTTGAGTAACAACACGGGTAGTGATTCCATTTACCAAAAGGAAGAAATTGGGAGAGTAGTGTGATGGGGGGAGGCTGATGGTTTATTACAAGTTCGGTTCTGGGTATGTTAGACTGGAGATGCCTGTCAGACCCTAGGCAGGGACTGCTTGAACTTCCAGAGACGTATCTACTCCCCCAGTGTTCTTCAGCCTACCCTTGCCAGAAGCTTGTGTCAGTCAGGGTCCATCCCTTTCCACATTCTCAGTGGAATGTGGACCACAATTGGGGCACCTGTATTGTAGACCTACTAAAGGCAATTGGCTATATTCATACTGTGTTTAACCAGAGTCCTTTCGAATAGCAGGAAATAGGCTGAAGGGAGAGCTGCTACAGAGATTGAAAAAATGGCAGGATGGCCTTTGCATATTTACTCTTGAAATTTGATGTACCACAATAATGGGATTTTTTTTTTTTTTTAATATTGAACAGAAAAACAGATCAGGCACAATGGCTGACACTTGTAATCCCAACACTTTGAGAGGCTGAGGTGAGAGGATCACTTGAGCTCAGGAGTTCAAGACCAGCCTGGGCAACTTTGTGAGACCCCATTTATACAAAAAATAAAAATATAAATTATCAGGGCATGGTGGTGTGCTACTGGGGAAGCTGTGAGGCAGAAGGCTCCCCTCGAGCCCAGGAATTCAAGGTTATCACGAGCTATGATTGTGCCACTGCATTCCAGCTTGAGGGACAAGATTTTGACTCTTAAACAAAAACCCTAAAACTAGATGTGCCAAAAATTAGTTCATAGTTGTGCTTTTCTTTAAAAAGGCTCTTATAATGTCTAACGGGAGATGTAAGCTCCCTTGTTGGAATTTCCTTTCCTTTTCTTTCTTTTTTTTTTTTTTTTTTGTAGAGACAGAGTCTCACTTTATCATCCTCAGTAGAGTGCTATGGCATCACAGAGCTCACAGCAACCTCCAACTCCTGGGCTTAGGCAATTCTCTTGCCTCAGCCTTCCTAGTAGCTGGGACTACAGGCGCCTGCCACAACACCCAGCTACTTTTTTGTTGCTGTTTGATGAGGGCCGGGTTTGAACCCACCCCCCTCGGTATATGGGGCTGGCACCCTACCCACTGAGCCACAGGAACCGCCTGGAATTTCCTTTTCTAAGTACAGTATTTGCACTACCCAAAGAAGAAAAGGATGAGGAATTTTTCCCCCTACCATTCTTATGGTAGAGTGTTTCATTAGCGGCCTCAAGTCAGTCAACTCTGAGTAGCTGTGCCTTTGGGCAGCCCTGTCTCATGTTGATGCTGGCCTTGGCCAGGCAACTTGCTTTAGCCAATGGGCTGTCAGCAAATGTGATAGCAAGCAGAGGCCTAATAAGCCCTTCCACGTTGGGGTTTGCTTTTTGGTAACACTTCCACCATAGTATGAAGAAGCCACTCCTGCCTAACAGATAAGAGGCCATCTGAAGAAGAATTGAGGGGCCTAGTAGACAGCCAGTGCCAATTGACAGACAAGTGAGTGAGGCCATCTTGAAACTATAGCAGACCAGGACATGCCACCCCAAAATATACCTCTTTTGCATAATCCTTTTGTGTAAGGATTATTTCAAAAACAGCAAACACAGGAGAAGGTCTGAAAAGAGAAGTTATCCCTTTTTTTTTCACCCCACCTGGAGAGCAGTGGCTTCGTCATAGCTGACTGCAACCTCAAACTCCTCTTGGCCTGAGGCTATCCTAATATTTTTTGTAGTGACATGTCCCTCTTGTGCAGGTTCCTGACCCTAAGTGATTCTCCTGCCTCTGCCTCCCAGAGTGCTAGTATTACAGGGTCAGAAATTACAATTTTTCTGTACCCTGGGTAGAGAAAAATGGTGTCTATGGTGTCGTCATAGCTCACAGCAACCTCAAACTCATGGGCTCAAGAAATCCTTCTGCATCAGCCTCCCCAGTAGCTGGACTACAGGTGCCCACAACAATGCCCAGCTAATTTTTCTGTTTTTAGTAGAGACAGGGATCTTACTCTTTCTCGGGGTGGTCCTGAACTCCTGAGCTCAGACGATCCACCTGCCTGAGCCTCCCATAGTTCTAGGATTATAGGCATGAACCAACACGCCTGGCCAGAAATTAACACTTTTATAAAGGAAGTGTGTTTCCCCGCCTTCTGCACTTGGAAAGTGGACTAAAGCAATAGACTCGTATCAATAGAGAAGGCATCTAATGAACCTTGTCCTTGCTATGTCCTGTTTCTAGTCACCATCACATATAATAACTTGCCTTTCCCTTACCCTTTTTCCTTTGAGCTGAAGATGGTATTTAAACCTAAGTCCTAAGCTGCCTCTTTGAGAGTTACTCATTTTCCCCTGAGTATTTCTTATGTATGTACATGAGGCATACGTGTTCATAAATGTCTATCTTTCTCTTATTAATCTGCCTTATTATAGGGGAGGCCTACTTAAAAACCTTCCCCTATAGAACTTACCTAATTCCGGGATACAGGTGAGACCAGCCTACATTGCCCATCCTATTTAAAATATCTTTGAAAAGATTACATTTTGATTTGGCAGTGAAATGAAAAGGACTAGAAAACAAGCAATGTTTTGAAATTGAAGTGAAAGGAAAAGAAAACAAGTCAGTAGGGCCAAAATTTGACTTTAGTGAGCAAATATTTGTTGTTAGATCACTACAAATCCAAATTTTCTTGCATATTTGTTGTAAGTAACTGGTTTATTTCATTTACACTAATCCTTGTGTAAATAAAAAGGAAAATGAGTTTTTAAATTTTTTTTTAACAATTTTAAATCTTTTTTTTTATTTATTTTTATTAAACCCTAGCTGTGTACATTAGTATGATCGTGGGGCACCATACACTTGGTTCATAGATCGTTTGACACATTTTCATCACATTTGTTAACATAGCTTTTGTAGCATTTTCTTAGTTATTTTGCTAAGACCTTTACATTCCACATTTACTAGGATTCACATATACCCTTGTAAGATGCACCGCAGGTGTAATCCCATTAATCCCCCTCCTTCCCCCTCCCTCCCCCCTCCCTCCCCTCCCTTTCCCCTTTCTCCCTATTCTTAGGTTATAACTGGGATATAGCTTTCATGTGAAGGTTCTACATTAGTTTCATAATAAGGGTGAGTACATTGGGTACTTTTTCTTCCATTCTTGAGACACTTTACTAAGAAGAATATGTTCCAGCTCCATCCATGTAAACATGAAAGAGGTAAAGTCTCCATCTTTCTTTAAGGCTGCATAATATTCCATGGTGTACATATACCACAATTTATTGATCCATTCGTGGATCGATGGGCACTTGGGACTTGATCAAACTAAAAAGCTTCTGCACAGCCAAGAACACAGTAAGTAAAGCAAGCAAACAGCCCTCAGAATGGGAGAAGATATTTGCAGGTTATGTCTCCGACAAAGGTTTAATAACCAGAATCCACAGAGAACTCAAACGCATTAGCAAGAAAAGAACAAGGGATCCCATTGCAGGCTGGGCAAGGGACTTGAAAAGAAACTTCTCTGAAGAAGACAGGCACATGGCCTTCAGACATATGAAAAAATGCTCATCATCTTTAATCATCAGAGAAATGCAAATCGAAACTACTTTGAGATATCATCTAACTCCAGTGAGACTAGCCTATATCACAAAATCCCAAGACCAGAGTTTTTAAATTTGTCTAAATGAAGAAAGAACAAGACAAATATTTTTGACTTTGAAGACCAACCTGTCCTTGTCCCAGTTGCTCAGCTCTTCCATTGTAGTGCAAAAGCAGCAGCGAGGTGAAGGGCATACCAGTGAGCGTGGCTCTGTGTTCCACTGAAATGTTATTTACAAGAACAGGTGGTAGGTTGGATTTGGCCCATGGATGTAGAAAAACACCCTTAAAAAGTTTTAAATAAAAATCATAAATTGTTTTTAAAAGCATCATTATAATTTCATTGGCAAGGTTTTATATTTTTTTATTTTTTAATGTAAAGGATTTATTGTAGTTCAAACACATAAACCAAACATTCAGACATCTGAAAATTAAACTTTAGTAGCAAACTTTTGAACATTTAAACAGAACTACAATTTTTAGGAAATACCCAGGAAGGTAATGTGTTGTCTGATCCAGAATAGCGGTAACAATTACTTCATGATGAATAAAATGTTTCACCAGCAGCTTTATTCTCACCAACATCTTAATAACTCTGGGTTCCATATCTGAGAAGAAATTGCTAAATAAATCTTCTCTTAGGCCAATCAAGACTTTATTCTGGTGAGGAATATTCAGGTGGTAATCAAAGCATGTAAGTGAACAAAATAAACTGTAAAAGCATGTCTTATCCTCCAGAAGATAATTTGATTTTCAGTTTCTTACTTGATTTTTTTTTTTTTTTTGAGACAGAGTCTCACTATGTTGCCCTGGGTAGAGTGCTGTGGTGTCACAGCTCACAGCAACCTCAAACTCTTGGGCTTAAGCCATTCTCTTGCCTCAGCCTCCCAAGTAGCTGGGACTACAGGTGCCCACTACAACACCTAGTGATTTTTTTTTTTAATTATTGTTGTAGTTATTTAGCAGGCCCTGGCCAGATTCGAACCCACCAGACCTAGTGCATGTGGCTGGCGCCCTAACCACTGAGTTATGGGTGCTGAGCCTTCTTACCTGATTTAAGAAAAACAAAAACCAACCCCCAACTTAAGTTTTTTTAGAGTGTGTTCTATTTGCATCTTGTGAATTTAAACCAGACTCTCTTTAAACCTTTTCCACATACATCACTGTCAGGAAGAATATCACAGAAAGACATATATTTCCTAGGGGTGCAAAACCTAATGGGTCTTACAGTCAGTAGAATTTTAGACTCAATAAAAGACAGCATTTAGATCTGTAAGGAATATAGTATTAAATAAGAATGAATAATCAAAAGTTAGCAGGTGAATGATTGCACTTCTAAAGTTTGGGGCATTATATTTTAAACTCAGTTTGGTGGGGCAGTATATAACAGACATGCAGAACTTAAAACTTGATTAAGAAGGTCTGGGGGTCCACAGCCCGGTTCCTTTACTTTTGATTTGCTTGGGTTTTCCCGCTAGCAGGTGCTTCAGGATGTCTTCATCACATTTTGCCAGTCGGTTCAGAAAGGATTTAACTACTGAAATGATTAGGACTAAACTTGCTCATAGGAAATCACTGTCTCAGAAACAAAACAGACATAAGGAATATGAACAAAATAGACGCTTTGGTTTGAAAGATGTCAACATTCCGACCTTGGAAGGTAGAATTCTTGTTGAATTAGATGAGCCATCTCAAGAGCTTGCTCTAGAAAAGGCCAATATCAAGCCAAGGTCAGTGAAAACTGTTCTGTGTGACCAAAGAAACAAATGCTCCAAAAATACAAAGAAGAAAAGCAACTACAAAAGTTGAAAGAGCAGAGAGAGAAAGCTAAACGAGGGGTGTTTAAAGTGGGTCTTTATAGACCTGATACGCCTGGTTTTCTTTCATCAAACCAGAATGCTATGAAAGCTGGGCCACAAAAGACTATCTCATCTTCTGCACGGATTACAAGGTCAAAGGCCAAAGACCTGATGGAGCAGACTAAGACTTATAATGGGAGTGATGTTCGAGCAGTACGACCTGGTCAAAGACAAACTTCTGAAAAGAAAGTGTTGGACAGAGAGGAAAAAGTTGTACAGCCTGTAGCACCCACGTCGGTGAGAATGACTCGATCAGCTTCTCAGGCAGCAAAGCAGGTTGCTGGAGCAGTCTCATCCAGCACAGCAAGAAAGCCGTTCTCAAGAGCCACTGGTGATAATGAACTAGCAAGACAGGCACTAAATAAAGGAAGACCCACCCCCCAAACAGAAACAACACCTAAAAAGGATATTTCTCATAAAGTTGATCATGAAGGAAATATGTTGGATTCACAAACTATTAAAAGTACTACAAATGTATTAGATCCAGATGGAGTCTCATTAAAAATGGAAAACTCACCCAAGACAAATACTGTAAAAATAAAAGGGAAGAATTCCTTTGCGCCAAAGGATTTTATGTTTCAGCCCCTGGAAGGTCTGAAGACCTATCAAGTCACACCCATGACTCCGAGAAGTGCTGATGCTTTCTTGACACCCAGTTACACCTGGACCCCTTGGAAAACAGAAGATGATAAGACTCAAGAAGCAACAAAAGACATTTTGGCACTAAAATGTAAAATGTCGGCTACCGAGATAGTACAGCAAGATTCAAATAAATTACAACATCCTTTGGGTTCTCTAACAGTTTGGAATGAAGAACAGGTCTTAAATTATAACAAAGCTACTACTAAAAAATCAAATGGCCTTCCAAGAACAGAAGTCCCATCACTTGAAATGAAGGAAGGACAGATATCTCAACTGCAACATGATGTGCCATATTTCAGAAATATCCTCCAGTCAGAAACTGAGAAATTAACATCAAGTTGCCTTCAGTGGGAGAAGAAGCTGGAATTGGACATTCCAGATGATGCTAAAGATCTTATTCGCACAGCAGTTGGTCAAACAAGACTCCTTATGAAGGAAAGGTTCAAACAATTTGAAGGACTAGTGAATGACTGTGAATACAAACGAGGTGGAAAGGAGACTACCTGCACAGATCTGGACGGGTTCTGGGATATGATTAGTTTCCAGATAGAAGATGTAAACCAAAAATTCAACAATTTGACCAGACTTGAAGAGTCTGGGTGGCAAAACAATAGTAATGCAAGCAAAAAAGTCTTCCGGAAAAAAGTCATCTCAGGTTTAGTGAATAAACCAAAACAAGATGATGGTGGAAGAATTGCAGCTAGAAATCGCTTGGCTGCCATAAAAAGTGCAATGAGGGAGAAGATGAAGCAGGGAGAACATGCGGAAGCTGCAGCCTCTGTGATGCCAAAGGAGGTTGATAAAATCGTGTTTGATGCTGGATTTTTCAGGGTTGAAAGTCCCATTAAATCATTTTCAGGACTTTCCATTTCTTTTGAATGTCCTTCTCAAAGACTTAGAACGCCCAAATCTGTCAGCAAAGCTGTGTCTCAGAGCAGGGGTGCGGTGAGCCTCCTAAGACAAACTGCATCATCGGAGAGTCCCAGTACCAAAAATGAACACGAGGATAAGAAGACTTTGTTTGCAAATATTCCTGAAAGTGGGATCAGCACAGGAGAAGATGCTCAGTGTCCTGGATCACAAGATTTAATCGAAATGAAACCCAATATCGTCTCACAAGAAAAGAAAACTAAACTTCCTCAGTCAGTACTATTTGATAATAACAGTCTCACTACTGAATGCCACCTTGTTGATTCAACAGGCTTGAACTGCAGCAATCCATTCACTCAGCCGGAGGGCAGACATCGAGAACATTCCCGACACGTTTCCCTTGGTGGTGACCTGATTTCCTTTTCACCTCTAAGGCCTCCCTGTGGAGAACAACCAGAAGAATTTTAAATTTAAAAATAAATCCAGGCTTGGCGCTTATAGCTCAGTGGCTAGGACGCCAGCCACATACACCAGAGCTGGTGGGTTGGAATCCAGCCCGGGCCTGCCAAACAACAATGACAACTACAACCAAGAAATAGCTAGGTGTTATGGTGGGTGCCTGTAGTCCCAGCTACTTGGGAGGCTGAGGCAAGAGAGTTGCTTAAGCCCAAGAGTTGGAGGTTGCTGTGAGCTGTGATGCTATGGCACTCTACTCAAAGTGACTGCTTGAGACTCTGTCTCCAAAAAAAAAATCCAAACATTTTTCTTCATACTACCAATGTTGTTATATATTCTTACTATTAAACATTTGGATATTATGTACAATGTTTTAGATATGATACGCTTTCTCAAGGGAAGGGGGGATGTTTTTACATTAACCACACAGAATAAAAAATGTACTCTGAAAAAAAAAAAAAAGAAGGTCTGGGTTTAGAGTATGGCAGGGTATATACTCAGTGAAGAGGCTAAGGATAAAATGAGAGCATCAGCATAAATTCATATACTTTAAAAGCTCCTGCTCTGCTGCTGGAATAACCCACATGGCCTCCAATATCATTCAGCTCTGCAATATTCTAGGAAATGATAAACATCCAGCTTAAGCATGAAGATTGTCTTCACATTCTTCTTTACCATGTGGGATCAGGGTGACTTGAAAGGTTGCAGGTGCCGTGTTGTGGAGCAGAGAAGGCAAGAACGGCCTGCTATCTCTGACGACTGGAGAGACAGCTCTTTCAGAATTGTCTGGGTTATCAGTGATAGGGACAAGTCTAATGTGAACAGAAAGGCTCCCTCTCATGGCAGTGACCAGACAGTGGCAACATGATTATGAGAAACAAAGACTACAGCCAACTGAAACAAGTCATAGCGGCAAGAAGGGCCAGGCCCTCGGTGATTCTAAAAGAGAAGTTAACAAAACACAGATGCTTACATCGTGTGGACATTGTTTCTAACTATTGGATTGGTGTAAATAGTGAGAGGCTGCTACTTCAGTTCTGGCTAACAGTGATATTATCACTGATTGTTGTGGCCCTACCAAGTCCTAACTTGTTCAGTTCCCTCTGTTGAAACTTAATAGTGAGTGACCTAATTGATTGTGATAAGCCTCCTTTGGCCTATTTCGTGGAGCAGTTTAGGTCATGGGTAATCAAGAGTGGACACTATGGTTCTGTTTGTGATTATCTCATCCGCAGGGATGAGCCCACAAGAGCAAAGGCAGGCAATGTTTCTCCGCTGCAAGTAGATAAGAATGCACAAGCAACCTTGTACTCACCACAACTGATGACCACTGCCTGGAAAAATGTGTTGATTCCTGGTTCTGACACACTTTGCTGATAAGAGAAAACCACTGGAGCACAGGATGGAATCCTCAGCGTCTGGTGGGACAACTTTCAGATCGTGTGTGTCAATAGTCCATAGATTCTTACCTCTGATTCAGTAATCTTTGGGAAGATGGGGTCTGGAAAGATTAAGCTCTTATAAAGAAAGTGGGGAAAAATACTGAGGAATTACCGCCCCCATCCTCCAGGGCAGACTGCTGGAGGGCACACTGATTGTATAGTAGGATACTGTGAAAGCTAAGGATATGCTGTAGCCTCCCCTGCAGGAACTGTGGGGCCTCAGCAGTAGGCTTCCCAGGCCAGCAGGAGACCTACAACTATTGAGATGTTATCCCTTTTAGAAACAAATGCTAGTAGAGAGGAAGGATGTGTGGCTGGTGTCACCATACTGTTTTTATTTACCATCCTTCACAAACAGGCTTTTCCTTCAAGAGTCTGGATATCATCTGGTGGCCTCTTGGTTTTGTCTGTCCAGGCCTCTTCTTACCTTTTATAGAAAATGCTTTTCTTACTCAAAGCTGGCAATTCTGGTAAGGAATTTTCCTATCCTTACTGACCCTTCCTCTCTGGACATGGTTGATGACTGATCCAGGCATGGCTCCACCCCAACCTAATTATCTCTGCTCTCTAGCCTGAGTCTCTTGGTAGTTCTCTTCGTCTATTCAGGTTGCAATTACAAAAATGCCTTATGAAAATCACAAATTCATTTCTTACTGCTCTGGAGGCTGAAACACCAGCAGATTTGGTGTCTGGTGAGGGCCTGCTTCCGGGATCATAGATGGCACCTTCTCACGATGTGTTCTCACCTGGTCAGAGGGCTAACTGCTCTCTGGAGCCTCTTTGATAAGGGCAGTGACCCCATTCCTGAGGCTTCCACCCTCATGACTGAATCACCTCCCAAAAGTTCCATCTCTAAACACCATCCCAACCTTAGTGGTTAGAATTGCAATGTCAACTTACAAATTTGGGGGAAAACACAAACATTCAGACTATAGCATTCGGGTAACCACATGACCGAAGCTGTAACTATCAAATTTTCCCTGGAATATTTTTAACTGGAATTAAAGAGAAGATTGGTCCTTCTTGGTGGTGAAGCAGGAAGAGATGAGAACGTTGCTGCTGTAGCAGAGTCTCCTCCTCTGGCATAAAGTTGATATATAGAGGAGCAGGTAATTATGCTAGAGCAAGAAAGTCACCAGGTTTATTTTCCAGGGATCTTTCATTTTCTGCACCCCTATTCTTTGTGGAAATTACGAAGCTTCCAATACAATCCTCTTGTTGGCTCAATTTCTCTTGTCAGAACACAAAGTGTCCTGATTAAATCCTTAGTTTAGGTAGGTTAGAGAGACCTGGGTGACATTTCCTGTATTTTCCTTCTCATTAACTTAGTCCCAGGCCACACACACCCTCTTTTGTCAGAGTGAACTCATCCAGTCCCATTCAAGTCTATGTGTTCTGTGCAAAAGGCCGGATTTATTTTGTTTTGAGCTCCATGTTAAGCTTATCCTTTCTGCTTTCTTTTTTTTTTTTTTTTGAGAAAAAGTCTCATTATGTCACTCTCAGTAGAGTGCCATGGCCTCAAAGCTCACAGCAACCTCAAACTCTTGGGCTTAAGTGATTCTCTTGCCATAGCCTCCCAAGTAGCTAGGACTATAGGTTCCTGCCACAGCATCTGGCCTTTTTTTTTTTTTTTTTTTTGGTGGTAGTTATCATTGGCCCGGGCTCAACAGGCTGGAGCACCAAGCAATAGAGCTCTTAGCCATTAGTGTCTCAAGGTCACAAGTCAAGGTGACAACTGGTCATGAGAGGGGCCAGATTTCTGCGACCTCAGAAGCTAGTTCCACTGTCTCTTTTCTTTCTGATTGCCAATCCTTCCACCAAGAGAAGAGACCAGTTTTCACGAACCTCTCAAACTTTAAAGAGCTTGGTTCTACCTTTTTCCCAGAGTAATAAGGCTCTCGGCTCTATCCTTACATAAATGTTCAGTCATTTCTTGGGACAGCAAGAAGGTTCTACTTTAAGGAAACTTTCCATCCTTACCTTTTTTTGAGAACAGTCTCGCTCTTTCACTCAGGCTGTAATGCTGTGGCATCATCATAGCTTGCTGCAGCTTCAGACTCCTGAGTTCAAACAATCCTCCTCCCTTAGCCTCCTGAGTAGCTGGGTCTATAGACACCTACCACCATGCTCAGCTAACTGCTTTTGTTAATTTTTGGTTCAGACACAGTGTTTTTGGTTCAATGTGTTGCCAAGACCAGCCTCAAATGTCTAGCCTCAAGTTGATCCTCCCACCTTGGCCTCCTGAAGTGCTAGGATTATAGGCATGAGCCACCACACCTGGCCTGTAGCCTTGTATCTTTGCTTATATATAAAATAGCTGGACCCCCTCTCACTAAGGAATATGGGGGCGAGGGGGAAGTCACTAATTTATTCTCTGGAGGGACACTCCTTTGTTAGAGAATTCCAGAAAATTTATAATGTTTGTGACTTTGATTAGACTGGGTTAAAGAGCTAAGAGACAGCTGCTTGTAGTGGAGGTGCCGCATGCTGTCAACTGAACTTCATTCTAATGTCTTTTAATGTCATGGTGATCTGAGGATATTCTTCCTGTCCAGAGGTCTATCATGTGTCCCAGGCAAGATCTAGGAGGAAGGTAGGGCACAGACTCCAAAGTGAGAGTTACTCAGTTTTTTATTGTTGATACTTTAGATTTTTTTTTGGAAGTGACTCTTAACTTGAAAACAAATACCAGTCTTGTTGCACTAGAACTTCACTCTGAATGAGACATCACTCCCGAATGCTTAGTCCTAGGCATTCCACAGTAAGTGGGTAGGTTTCCAGCTCAAATTTGTTAGCACACAAGCTGGAAGAAGTATACAGCCACTTTAAGTCCCCAGGTCCATAGACACATATGTCTTCCCAGTAGTGGGTTGCAAATGAGTAAGACATCAAGAGAAACACAGAATAGCAGCGCCTGTCAGTGGTTACAGCGCTGGCCACACACCCAGGCTGGCCTGTTCAAACCCAGCCCAGGCCAGCTAAACAACAAAGACAACTGCAACAAAAAAATAGCCAGACGTTGTGGCGGGTGCCTGAGTCCCAGCTACTCAGGAGGCTGAGGCAAGAGAATCGCCTAAGCCCAAGAGTTGGAGGTTGCTGTGAACTATGACGCCACGGCACTCTACCAAGGGTGACATAGTGAGACTCTGTCTAAAAAAAAAAAGAGAAACACAGTAAAAACAACCCAAACAAAAACATCTTACATCCCAGAGAAAGAAGGCATTCTGGATTTCTGGATTCTTTGGGTGCTCTAAGATAAGTGCTTATTGTATCTAATAAACTGCTTCATTTTTTTTTTTATTGCCTCATTTTTTAATGAAAAGGTCACTTGCAGATAACTCTATCAAGTGCACTTATTTGCAAATTTATCAAGGGTGAGTCTGAAATAAAATGGGGATGGGGCAAATGCAAGTTTCAAGTGGAGAAGTAGAAATTTATAGCACTAATTCCTTCAATAAACAAATACTACTACAGGTACTACACGGCACTTCAAATTTGCAAGATGAACCAGGGCATCTGATCACACCTGGAGAGGCTCACAGGCTAAGGAAGAGAACTGCCCTAAATGCTAATGTAAAATATAGAATATAGGGCAGCACCTGTGGCTCAGTGGGTAAAGCGCCGGCCCCATATACCGAGGGTGGCGGGTTCAAACCCGGCCCCGGCCAAACTGCAACCAAAAAATAGCCAGGCGTTGCAGCGGGCACCTGTAGTCCCAGCTGCTCGGGAGGCTGAGGCAAGAGAATCGCTTAAGCCCAAGAGTTTGAGGTTGCTGTGAGTTGTGTGAGGCCACGGCACTTTACCGAGGGCCATAAAGTGAGACTCTGTCTCTACAAAAAAAAAAAAAAAAAAATATATATATATATATATATATATATATAAAATATAATGCATGCCCCAGAGACCTGCAAAGCACTATGGAAGTTCTAAGGTCAAGCCATAGAAATAAATCTCTACACGTGGCACTAAGTTTAAAAAAAAAAAAAAAGTGTCTCAAATTGTCCTTCAGTTTCACCTTACCATCTCTGGATAGCCAACAAGTGAGGATTTGGGTGACTCATTGCACATTGTGAGGGGTTTTCCTTAAAGTCACTGGTGGCTTCATAATCTTATACAGAGGACAACAACACGGTTATGCCATGTGTATGGTATGGTTGGCCTTTAGGAGCGGAGGTATTGCTCTTTTCCCAGTGAGTCAATGCATCCCTCCAAGGGACCTGCTCCTCTTCACACAGTCCCTGCCCGAGGAGGACCCCTCTCTCCAAATCCAAGCAAGAACTAAGAGCCCCAGGCTTTGGTCTCTCTCCTCGTGACTCTTCACCTTGACAAAACCCCTGGGAAGCTGATCTCAGTAAGCCCTGCCCTCCTCTTTTTTTTTTTTTCTTTCTTTCATTTCTAATGCTCCTTTAGTTGCTATCCTACCCTGGAGGTAAATAGAGAGGATTGTTCATGGGCTGAGACCACATAGTGGTGGCCGGGAATGGTTCCGGGTTAGGAGGTGCAGGGCTGGAGAGAGACCCTATACTCTTGTTTGTTTAAAGGACCCTGTATCTGGAAGGCAGGGAAGAGCTGTAAGCAGTGGCATGGTGTGGTTAGATACCAGTGTTTAGAAGGCAGCTTTGGCAACAGTTGAAGAATTTAACACATGGACTGCCATGAGAGTTGTATGTAACTTAATGTGAATTAAGAGTCCATGGCCTCGTGAAGGCACATGTATGACTTACGCGACTCTTGACTTACCTTGACCTAATAAAACACCATGGCCCCAAGGGAAAAAAATGTTTTTCTAGTGTGGCAGTCAACATGTTAAAGGATAGAGGTGGCTCCTACTGACAACCAAATGGTGAATTCAGGGGGACAACAGGAAAGGATGGGAGACAATGGCTGTAGAAAGGGGCTGGTTAAGCTGAATTGGAGAAAGGTAGCAGAGCCCAAGAGTTTTCATTGGAACCACAGGTGCAGGCTAGAAAAATGAAGCAAAATTTAGAAGTGATAAGAGTTTGCTTAAGAGGGAAGAAAACCCTGGGTAGTTTTGCTTCCCCATGGAGACAAGTTGTAGGCACGAGAACACATTCACACACTCCAGGGCATGGAGAGCTGGCCTGCACAGCATAACACAGATGGTCTATCCCAGGAATCAGGCAGATGCTATGCTTCAAAGCATGGTTTCCAAACTGTGATCTATGGAGCACCACGGTTGAAAGACATGAACTATCAATAATAGGGGTGGTGATTCTGTATTTCTCAAGAAATACTGTGTGTTACTCTCATGTCACCAGATGAAAGGCTCTGAGGTTTCTGCATTATCTTCTCATCAGTTCCCGAATGGATTGGCCCACAAAACATCTTTTTCCATCACATCTTTGTAGAATCTGGGGTTGTAAACGACGTAAAGTTCTAAATTTAGATACTATAGATGTGTCCTCCAGACCAGGGCTGGTCCACTGTTTACACCCACAACCGACAGCAAGATAATTGCAGAAATTAGGTGGGTTTGGAGATTTTATTGCAATTTGACATTGCTGCAACATCCAAGCGGCACTTTGTTTTTCTAATAATTTATTTCATTATATTTTACAGTAACATCACGACAGATTAAAAAGGAAAAGCTGGATTTTCATCACATAAGGTTAAGATACACTTTTAAAAAAGCAATGATCTGGGTTTGGTGCCTGTGGCTCAAGCGGCTAAGGCACCAGCCACATACACCTGAGCTGGGGGGTTCAAATCCAGCCCGGGCCTGCCAAACAACAGTGATGGCTGCAACCAAAAAATAGCCAGGTGTTGTGCTGGGCGCCTGTAGTCCCTGCTACTTGGGAGGCGGAGGCAGGAGAATCACTTGAGCCCAAGAGTCAGAGGTTGCTGTAAGCTGTGATACCAGGGCACCCTACCCAGGGTGACAGCTTGAGGCTCTGTCTCAAAAAAAAAGAAAAATGGGCAAAGGATTTGAATAGACATTTCTGCTGCGTAGATACACAAATGGCAAATAAACACATAAGAAGATGCTTGAAATCATTAGGTAGCAGGGAAATGCAAATCAAAGCACCATGAAATACCAGTTTATATCCACTAGAATGGCTAGAATCAGAAAATCAGGTGGTAACAAGTATTAACTAGGATGTGGAGAAATTAGAATCCTTGTACATTGCTGGTGGGAATGTAAAATGGTACAACCACCTTGGAAGACAGTCCAGCAGTTCCTTAATGAGGTGTAGAATTGCCAGATGACCCAGAAATTCCATTCCTAGGTGTATATATACCTAAGAGAAATGAAAATGAACATTCACACAAAACTTACATGTAAATGTTTATAGTAACATTATTCATCCTATCCCAAAGGTGGAAACGATCTAAATGTCTAGTAATGAATGAATGGAGAAATAAAATGTGGTCTATTCATACCACGAGATATTAATGTATTAATTTAAACATGTGGCACTGAAACACGATACAACATGGATATACCTTGAAAACATTATGCTAAGTGAAAGAAGCCATTCATAAAAGATCACATATGAGATAATCCCATTCATATGAAAATCCAGAGTAGGGACATCTATAGAGTCCGAAAGTAATCTAGCTGCTTGGGCTGTGTGGTGGGGATGGGAGTAGAGACAGGGGAGGGCACAGGGAGATAGAGTGATACTTAGCTGTACAGGGGCACGGCATTTCTTCCTGAGGTGACGACAGACAATGTTGTAAACCACTGTCGTGGGGGTGGCACATCTGTATCTGCAGATATGCTGTCAAAATGCACATTCCAAATTGCATCTACCTTTTCTGTTTCACCTTCACCTCCTCTTGCCAAAGTGTGGTCAGTTGACAGCAAATTTATCTGACCATTAAGTCTCTTCTTATGCAGATATGACGCAGAATTGAATAGGCTTTCATTTTTATGGCAACTGAAGGCTATTTACTATTCAGTAATTACTGAACTACTAACGGAAACTATAATTTTGTGTTCAAAAATTAAAGCAAATGCATTCTCAGGGTCCGCTGTCAATATTCCATTGCTCAGTCTGGCTTCTTATTCAACTTGCTAACCTTGTAAAGCTCCTACTGCGTATAGACTTGTTGAGTGTTTTTGCATTTAAATTATTTTTTATTGTTAGTTTTGCAATTTAATTTGTTTCAGATTGCTTGGCTAACTCTAACACTAGGTAGCAGAGGGGTATGTTTGGCTGAGCAATGTTTTGGGTCTATAATGTTTCACCATAAAGCATATACAAGTCTAAAGCATATATTTTTAAAAACTTACTTATGCAGGGTCACTTCCTTGGTGGTATATGATGACAGCATCTGCTATTTAAATAACTTGCATCACACTTTCAGAGTGTGGGTAACACTATTACTGTAGTCATAATGATTTCTGTAAAGGTTTATGGTGTCTCAAGGCCAGGACCGGGGCAAGGTGAATAAGACCCTCTCTCCCCGGGTCACATAGGTGCTGCTCCTGAAAGCAAATGGGTGCGTCACTCATCTCATCTTAGTCTTGATCCCATGATCTATTATAAAATCCTGTTCATAAGATAATGAAGAAAAGACATCATGCATGAAGGCTGGTGACATATATGAATTTAAGAATCTATTTCTCCAATTCTTTGTGAGAAAAAAAGAGAAAAACAGAGAAACTTTCCTCTGTGGTCAGAGGGAGATGTGACCAGGGAAAAATGGTCGAGACATGCGGTGCTGCTGGTTTTAAAGGCGGAGGAAAGTGAGCCAAAGAATGGAGGTGGCCTCTAGGAGTTAGACAAGGCAAGGAACAGATGTTCCCTCAACCCTCCAATTATTTTAGCAGAGTGAGAGCCATATCAGACGTCTGATCTGTGAAACTATGGGACAATAAATTTGTTGTTTTAAGCCCCCGAGTTTGGTAATTTGTTATAGCAGCCATATGAAACTAACGCACAACCTCAGATTACTGAACACATTAAGTGTATGTATTTTTTCAGTCTTTTTTTTTCTTTTTTGAGTCAAGTCTTGCTCTGTTGCCCAGGCTAGAGTTCATCGTCATAGCTCACTGTAACCTCAAACTCCTGATTCAAGTGATCCTCCTATCTCTGCCTCCATAGTAGCTGGTACTGCAGGTGCGCACCACCACGCCCAGCTAATTGTTTTCTATCTTTCGTAGAGTCAGGGTCTCACTGTTGCTCAGGCTGGTCTCAAACTCCTGACCTCAAATGATCCTCTTGCCTCAGCCTCCCAGAGTGCTAGGATTGCAGGCATGAGGCTCCGTGCCTGGGCTTTTTTCAGTCTTTATACATTGTAGCTTGGTAGAAAGAGGGGTAAGGATCTGGCTTTGCAGTTTGAAGTACCAATAGCAGCTCTTGAATCCCCACTTGTTCTGAGGAGCAGAACAAACCACTTTCAGGTGGAAGGACCCTAGGACTTCTCCTGAAGCTACAGTGTCAGCTTTGATCCTGTAGTTGTTGTTACCAAAGGTCTTAACTGGATGTTGTTCCTGAAACTCAAAGCCGTGTGGAAAGGTGTCTCCATTCTACTAGGAACTCAAATTCACTGCCACTTGTTGAAACCCAGATTATCTGGAGAAATATGAGTAGATCTAATTACTGCCTCTGGTCCCTGCAACCATAGCTTGTGGAGTTTCTTTTCCCAGTGGCAAGACCTAAGGACCTCTGTTTGTATGATAGAAAGGACCTAGCAAAGAAATTTAGAAAATCCTTTGTTTTTTCTTTTTGAGACAGAGTCTCAAGCTGTCACCCTGGGTAGAGTGATGTGGTGTCACAGCTCACAGCAACCTCAAACTCTTGGGCTTAAGAGATTCTCTTGCCTTAGCCTCCCAAGTAGCTGGGACTACAGGCGCCTGCCATAATGCCTGGCTATTTTTTTGTTGCAGTTGTCATTGTTTTCTTAGCTGGCCTGGGCTGGATTTGAACCTGCCAGCCTCGGTGTAGTGTGGCCTACCCACTGAGCTATGGGCACCATCCTAGAAAATCATTCTTAAGAGCGTAATAAAAATCTGAATCTTCTGATTGAAGGTGCTTATTCAGTACCAAACAGATGAATTTTTTTTAAAGAATCCATACATCTAATAGATCCTTCCTGATGAACTTTCAAGTCTTCAAAGTCAAGGAAGAAATCATAAAAGATTTTAAAGGGAGAGAATAGATTATCTAGAAAGAAAAAGATCTCTTTGGTAACAGATTCCTCAATAATTACGTTCGATACTTAAAGTGATCAAAGCAGAGTTCCAAGGGAAATGATTTTAAATTCAGAATCACCTGCAAGATCTCAAATAGTTGGCCCCACTTTCAGAAAATTTATTAAATAACTACTCAAGGATGTTCTCTATATAAAATATTAATTTGAAGAAGAGATAAATGGAATACACGTATGAGAAAAAATCTAGAGCAGAGAAATAAGCTAAATTCATACTTAAATCTAAGTAGTTGTTGATGACATTGCTTTGAAGCTCACGGTAATTGTGAGGAAACTGCCTAAATATTGCCCATGAATTGCCTAAAAAGTAGAGGCAAAGATTGGAGAAACAGAGTGTATCCTCTCCTCCTGACCTAATTACTAGTTATGCCTGAAACTATCTTTTCCCAATTCTCACAACTTTTTTCCTTGTCTTATTGAACTGACTATGCTTTCTTTAATATGTTGAATATAATAGTGATAATGATGTCCTTATTACTGGCTTTCTTTTTTTTTGTTTGTTTGTTTGTTTTTTATTTTTTTGGCTTATTACTGACTTTCAATAAAATGCTTCTGACATTTCACCTTTAAGAATAGTGAAGAATTGTTTGCTGTAGAGTTTTGGTAAGTAGTTATAAATTCAGCTCATTTGTGAGCCTCTTATACTTGGATTCTTTGGGAAGAAACAAGGTCTGTAGACATTCTTACTGCCAGTTCAGGCAGCCTGATCTCATTGGTATACAAAAGGGAGGATTTTTGGTTTTGTTCCTCTGGGGATGTCCCCCCATCTTGGAGAAATCTACGTTGCTAGCTGTTTCTGAGATCTGCAAAAACATCTATCTTCCCACATGTGTCTTTGCTGCTTTTGGAGCCCTCTCACGTATTTTGTGGTTTAGAGTTTCAGTTTCTTCTCCTTTCATCAAAGCTAGAGTCTCTAGGCCTCTTTCTTCTGGTGGCTTTTGGATAAAGGGGATTGCTAATCTTTTATTGACGTCTCACAATAGAAATCACAGCAGAATACTTATCAGAACTTTCCAAACTGTTCCTGGTACTAATTACAAGTGTAAGGGCCAAAATTTGCCAACGACATTTTAAGCATAATAGTAGATATTATGATATTGCTATTAGAAAAATAAAACAATAGGAAACAATAGCTTAAAAAGTGACCCAAGGAACTTAGAATGAGAAAGAAATAGCACTAGAAATCATCACTCTTCCACAAAGGGTGTTGAAACATGGTCTATCCCAAATGAATAAAGATCATCTTATATTTATTGTTTATATTACATAATTCCTAAATAATTTCCAGATATATGAAAGTGGTAAATGTGAAAATAAAAACAGGAAAACAGTTAATAAAAAATATGGGAGAAGATCTTTCTGGTCTTAGGGTCGGGAAGGATTGTCTATAGAAGGCAAAAAGTGTCTAGATCACTGTCTAGTAGTATGGCTGAGGGAAGGGAAGCCAGGAGGTGAGAGGCACAAGGTGAGTTGGGAGTGATGAGGCTGGGTGTATGCTATAGCAACCTGCAGGCTTTTACCTGAGTTAAAGGGTTTTTGATGCCTGTAGTCTCAGCTTCTTGAGAGTCTGAGGTGCAAGGATCATTTAAACTCAGAAGTTTGAGTTTAGCCTCAGCAACATAGCAAGATCCCATCTCTTAGAAAATAAAAGAGTTTTTGGCGAAGGGGCAGAAAAAAAGTGCTTGAAACAGGAAAGTATTTGGATCAAATCCATGTTTTTAAATATTACCTTGGCTGTAATGGATTGCAAAGGGACGGAGATATTAGAGTACCATTTAGGAAGCATTTGCCGTAGAGCAAATGATGACAGTGACTTGGTTTAGAATACTGCAGAGTGAATGGTGAGGGAAGATTGGGCTCATGCTGGGATGCGTTGATTTTCAGGGCCCAATGGGACATCCAAGAGATGTTGAGTAACTAGCTGAATACATGTGTTTGAAACTTAAAAATGTGCTTGGGCTGCAGATTAAAATTTGGAAATTACTGTGTATATATAGCGATTCACATCAGGAGGGTGAAAGAGAATGCCTAGAACAGGGCATGTTCTAAGTTTCTGTACAACCCACAGGGTAAGAATTGTCTGTTCACGTTTGAATGGTTGGGGAAAAAAATCAAAAGAAGAATAGTATTTTCTGTTTCAAGCTTTATTGGAATGTGACCACACCCATTTATTTGTCAGCTGCCAAGCTCTGATGGCTTGAAAGCTTAGTAGTTAGGACAGAGACTTGGGGACACTATAGTCTGCAAAGCCTAAGACACTTGCTCTGTGGCCCTTTACAAACACTTTGCCAATGCTCACTTAGACAAAGACCATAGGATTAGAGTGAAGAGGGCCGCAGGCCACCTCCTGATAAACGTCCACGTTAGTGATTTACTAGAGGATGAGGAACTGGCAAGAGAGGCTGACAAGTTGTCAGAGAGTTAGGGTGACCAGAGGTGTGGTAGAACCTGGCTCAAGGGTGACAACTTGATGATTTATCAATGCAGTCATCAAGATCCTTAGATGATCACTTGGACAAAAGGGCCAAGGGAGGAAGAGGAGCAGAATGCAGATGAGGTAGCTTGAGGCCAGGGCTGTGGAAGAAGAATTGGAGATGGTAACTGGTGACCTGGAGGGCATGAGAGGAGAGGCAGTGTCTTGAGGAGCAGGGGGCTAAGGCAAACTCTTGTTTGTTTTTTTACTTTCTTTATTAAAATGGAAGAGACTTGAATATATTTGAGTGCAAAATAAAAGCAGCCATTAAAACATGATAGGTTGGCTTGGTGCCTGTAGCTCAAGCGACTAAAGCGCCAGCCACATACACCAGAGCTGGTAGGTTTTAATCCAGCCTGGGCCTGCCAAACAATGACAGCTACAACCAAAAAATAGCCAGGCATTGTGGTGGGCGCCTGTAGTCCCAGCAGCTTGGGAGGCTGAAGTAGGTGAGTCGCTTGAGCCCAGGAGTTGGAGGTTGCTGTGAGCTGTGATGCCACAGCACTCCACCCAGGGTGACAGCTTGAGGCTCTGTCTCAAAAAACAAACAAACAAACAAACAAACAAACAAACAACAAAAAAACATGATAGGTTGATGATTTAGAAGAGAAAGGTTCATCATTCATGCATATTTGCCTGAGAAAAAGGAGCCCATTTCAAGATGTGCAGTTTCTGTCAGTCTATAATTTTTTTTTTAAACCAACCTTCACCTCACCCTTGTTTCTTGTGGCCAACCTTTCATTTGCATGTTGGGTTTCTTTTCTGTCATTTCCTTAATGAGGCCTCATCTGTGTCACCCTCCCCCTCCCCCATCTATGCTAAGTTAAATCCCAATTGTGTAACAGAACAAGGAGAGCCAGAGCACAAATACATATTTTGACCTTAGGTGATGAGGATTCTTCTCCACTGTTGCAGGAAAAAAAGGATGTGTACAAATGGGGGCAGGAAGTCTGCACCAGTCTCAGTCTGTTCTGTGTTGCTGTAGCAGAGTACCACAGTGGGTAATTTACAAACAATAGAAGTTTATTGGCCTCCCACTTATGGAGTGGGGAGTCTAAGATCGAGGGGTGGCATCTAGGGACAGAAGGGCAAGAGAGCAAGGGCACAAGAGAGAGCGGATGGGCTTTTTTAAAGATAACAAACCTACTCCTGTGACAATAACATAATTCCATTAATGAGAACAGAGCCTTCCTGCGCTGAACACCTGTTATTAGTTCCCCCGTTCCAATACTATTGCATTGGGGATTAAGTTTCCAACATGTGAGCTTCAGGGAAAACATTCAAATCATAGCACCATAGGCGGCACCTGTGGCTCAGTGAGTAGGGCACCAGCCCCATATACTGAAGGTGGCAGGTTCAAACCTGGCCTGGCCAGCTAAAATAGCAATGACAACTGCAACAACAATAACGGAAAAAACAACAACAAATCATACCACCATCTGTTTGCTTCTATTTGCTCTGTGAATTTGGAGGCAAAGCCCTCTGTAGAAAGTGAGGTCGGCAGGGAGAGCTGGAGGTCTGAGAAGAGTGGAGGAAATCTGAAGTCATCATTGCTGGTAGAGGAAAAGTGCTGAGGGAACCTGCAGGTGGCCTCAGGGCCACATGTGGCTTTCTGGATCCTTGTGTGAAGCTTTTTGACTGACTCTTAATTTTATAGAACAAATTCCTTCCCCCAGAGGGATCTTTTTTCTGTGAAGTTTGGAATTGGTTGAAGGGCCACACTTTGGAATATGGAGGGCCATATGTGGCCTTGAGGCTGCAGGGTCCCCACCCTTGGCTGGGCAGTGTAAGGATCTAGTTGAAGTAGTAGGCTGTGAACATACAGTGATTGTTTTCTGCTGGTTGTGCAATTTTTGTGGTAATGTCCAGCAGCCTAAGCCTAGCAATAGAAAATAGAGATGATGAATATCTGAATTTGTTCCAGGATTGTGCATTTCTATATGGGTGTAACCAAAGACAAAGGGGCAAAAATCTTAGAATGTTGGCCAAAAATGAATGGAGAAGGAGTAAAGGGGAAGTGGTTAGTGAGGCAAGCTCCAAGGAGATAAAGGGAGTAGTTGAGAATGGGTAGACTTAGGGGACAATTGTGTAAATGTTCCATTAACATGATAATGTCCTTACACTGGAAACGTCAGATGGTCTTAGAAATGGAAAGATTTACTATGTCATCTTGGGGCCGGAAGTGACTGCTGCATGTCAAATCGTCAAGTTTGAATCTTCCAATGGAAAAATTTACTATGTCAAGATCTGGACCAGAAATGATTGCTGCACGTCAAACAGGTTTGAGTTTTCATTCTGCTGCTTGTTAGCTATATGACAATGTCTGCACCCTTCAAAGGCACAATCATCCGATGGCCTGTGTCAGAGGTTGTTGTGATGATTAACTAAGATGCTCTAAAAAGCACTTAGTGCAGTGCCTGGCACTTGCCAAGAATTCAATAAATGTTAATTATTGATGTTGTGACTAATGTTATTACAAACTGAGCATCCCTTATCCAAAATGCATGGGACCAGATGTGTTTCAGGTTTTGGAGTTTTTTTTTTTCAGCTTTTAGAATACTTGCATGATAATTACTGTTTGAGTATCTGAATCTTGAAATGCTCCAATGAGTATTTCCTTTGAGTATCACATCAGTGCTCAAAAAGTTTTGGATTCTGGAGCGTTTTGGATTTGGGGTTCTTCATTATGGATAGGGATTCACATCATCAGTACTCTAAGTCCCTTGGATCTAACAACAGTCGTCGGCCGCCTCACTTGCAACTCCTTTGTACATATCCAGTTGCTCCTGAGTGAGTAACTCTAATTTCTCTCTGACTGTGAACATGAATTCTGGGGGAATCTCATGGGCCTTGTAGTTAACAGTTAACTGTAGACACGGCCCCAAATCCTTGTGACCATCATGGCTCTAGTCTGTGAAATATTGGATTACAGATTTTTTTCTATAAATAAGTTTACTAGCACAAAACTGAATTTAACATTTTAAACTTTTAAATTTAATTAGTTAATTAATTTTATTTTAAATCATAACTGTGTACATTGATGCATTTATGGGATTCGGTGTACTGATTTGGCATACAATGTGAAATACTTATATTGAACTAAGTAACGCATCCATCACAATTATACTCTTTTCTTAATAGTTTTGATATGTACCATTGCATCATGCACATTAGGTGAGGTCCCCCCAAATACCCTCCCTCCTTCCCCCACCCCCTTAAATGTAATTTAATACACTAATAAAGAGAAGCTGGAAAAGATAATGATTTGCTCATATTATTATTCAAATGTTTATAATTGCCTGTAAGAGAGTGCATTGGTTTAAAAGTAAACATTTATTTATTTTCATTTTTAGAACCCAACTGCAATATGGTAAACAGTAAATACTCAGTTTAACCACGTCTAAGGAAATTAAGGCATAAATAAGACTTAGTTCCTTTTGAAAGTGTTCCCAACCTAGCGAGGTATGAAGAGAAATAGACCTTAAATATATGATAAATCCAGTCATAAATAAGTGACCAAAATGATGTGAAATTGGAGAGAAAATGATTATTCTGCTTGGGAGAGACTGAGAAATGAACTTCTGTCTTATATCTGTTTATCTACTCAGATATGGACTCTGTGGAGCCTTCTCTGGCTTGGGCAGTGTGGTGTGAATGGAGAGGGAGGATCTGAATCAAGGAATGCTCCTGATTTAGAGACTAGCAGGAATGGGGAGTCAAGGAAAGGGAAGAAGGCTGACTGTTTCAGAGGACTCTGCCTTGAATGAAGACCATTGCGTAAAGAAGCAGAAGAAAGGATTCCCCCAGCCAGAAGTGCATCCTTCTGAGGCCAGTTAAGAGTTGCTTGTGTCCCTAAGAGATAATCGGACATGAACACAGGGCGATGCCATACAACATGAAATGCTCAGAACCACCCGAACAGTTCTCTTGCTTTCCTGGCTGATTTAACCTTAATACAATCAAGCTTTGACCTCTAATTGACAGTCTACAGGAAATGTGTGGGATAGAGAATCAAGTTAAAATCAAAACAAATCTTGAATGTGGGATATCCTACAAGACAAATGATCTGTTCTAGGAGAAAAGGACTTCAAAGAGATTTAAGAGAGATGAACAAATTTGATGAGTAAAACCTGTTCAGATTCTATTTCAATAAATCAACTATATTCAATTTTTTAGACAATTACAGATATTTGAATTGAATATTCAATTATAGATGGTCTGCAACTTATGATAATTGGAGTGAAGATTTTTTTGATTTTAAGATAGTGCAAAATCAAAACACAGTCAGTAGAAACCATACTTTGGGCCATATGACCGTTCTGGTTTCCACTTTCATACATATTCAGTAAATTACACGAGACAGCCAATACTTTATTATAAAATAGCTTTGTGTTAGAAGATTTGGCGCTTTCAGGGCGCTGCCACCATAGACTCGGGACGCTCTATGCGTCAGCGCCCTCGCTACCCAACACTTGTATCTTCCCGTCAGCGTTTGCAGATCAGGCTGTTTCTTGAAGACTGTACGGCCACCTTCCTGAGGCGGAGCAAGATGGCAGCCGAGTAACAGCTTCCTTGCATCTGGGCACCGTGAGTCTGGGGAGATAGGACTCCAGGCATCTCTGGCTGGTGGGATCTGCCTATCATCAACCCTGAGAGGATACAGGGAGTCAGCAAGAGACTTCTGGACCCCAAGAGGAGGACTAAAACAGTGGAAAACCGTCCACAGGTACGAGAAATTAAAGAGGCAGAGGAAGTGAGAGGAAAATTAGGGCAAGGAAACAGATAAAAGAAATCACTCATGAAGAAGAATCAGCAGAAAACTCCAGGCAACATGAAGAACCAGTCCAGAAAAACCCTGCCAAGGGACCATGAGGTAGCTACTGCAGAGGATTCCACCTATACAGAAATGTTAGGAATGACAGAAAGGGAATTTAGAATACACATGTTGAAAACAATGAAAGAAATGATGGAAACAATGAAGGAAACTGCTAATAAAGTGGAAAATAACCAAAAGGAAATTCAAAAACAGAATCAAATAAGAGATGAACGATATGAAGAATATAAAAAGGATATAGCAGAGCTGAAGGAACTGAAACAGTCAATCAGGGAACTTAAAGATGCAATGGAAAGTATCAGCAACAGGTTAGACCATGCAGAAGAAAGAATTTCAGAGGTAGAAGACAAAGTTTTTGAGATAACTCAGATAGTAAAAGAGGCAGAAAAGAAGAGAGAGAAAGCAGAACGTTCACTGTCAGAATTATGGGACTTTATGAAGCGTTCCAACATACGAGTTATAGGAATTCCAGAAGGGGAAGAAGAATGCCCCAGAGGAATGGAAGCCATACTAGAGAATATTATAAAAGAAAATTTCCCAAATATCACCAAAGATTCTGACACACTGCTTTCAGAGGGCTATCGGACCCCAGGTCGCCTCAACTCTAACCGAACTTCACCAAGACACATTGTGATGAACCTGTCCAAAGTCAAGACAAAAGAAAAGATTCTGCAAGCTGCCAGGAGTAAGCGCCAGTTGACCTACAGGGGCAAATCCATCAGAGTGACCGCAGACTTCTCTAATGAAACTTTCCAAGCAAGAAGACAATGGTCATCTACCTTTAATCTACTTAAACAGAACAATTTCCAGCCCAGAAATCTGTACCCTGCTAAGCTAAGCTTCAAAATTGACAGAGAAATCAAATCATTTACAGATATACAAACATTGAGGAAATTCGCCACAACAAGACCAGCTCTACAGGAAATACTTCAACCTGTTCTGCACACTGACCACCACAATGGATCAGCAGCAAAGTAAGAACTCAGATATTAAAGGACAGAACCTAACCTGCACACTGATGCAAAAGATAAAACTAAGCAATGGACTATCACAAAAGAAGACGAATAGAATAATACCACACTTATCAATTATCTCAATAAATTTTAATGGCTTGAATTCCCCACTGAAGAGACATAGCTTGGTTGACTGGATTAAAAAACACAAGCCATCCATTTGCTGTCTGCAAGAAACACACCTGGCTTCAAAAGACAAATTAAAGCTCCAAGTCAAGGGTTAGAAGACAATTTTTCAGGCAAATGGAATTCAGAAGAAAAGAGGAGTTGCAATCTTATTTTCAGATACATGTGGATTTAAAGCAACTAAAGTCAAAAAAGACAAAGATGGTCACTTTATATTGGTCAAGGGAAAAATACAACAAGAAGACATTTCAATTCTAAATATCTATGCACCCAATTTAAATGCTCCCAGATTCTTGAAACAGACCTTACTCAGTCTGAGCAATATGATATCTGATAATACCATAATAACAGGGGACCTTAACACTCCTCTTACAGAGCTGGACAGATCCTCTAAACAGAAATTAAACAAGGATATAAGAGATATAAATGAGACCCTAGAACAACTGTGCTTGATAGACACACATAGAACACTCCATCCCAAAGATAAAGAATATACATTCTTCTCATCACCCCATGGAACATTCTCCAAAATTGATCATATCCTGGGACACAAAACAAACATCAACAGAATCAAAAGAATTGAAATTTTACCTTGTATCTTCTCAGACCATAAGGCACTAAAGGTGGAACTCAACTCTAACAAAAATGCTCGACCCCACACAAAGGCATGGAAATTAAACAATCTTCTGTTGAATAACAGATGGGTGCAGGAAGAAATAAAACAGGAAATCATTAACTTCCTTGAGCATAACAACAATGAAGACACAAGCTACCAAAACCTGTGGGATACTGCAAAAGCAGTTTTGAGAGGAAAATTCATCGCTTTAGATGCCTACATTCGAGAAACAGAAAGAGAGCACATCAACAATCTCACAAGAGATCTTATGGAATTGGAAAAAGAAGAACAATCTAAGCCTAAACTCAGTAGAAGAAAAGAAATATCCAAAATCAAATCAGAGATCAATGAAATTGAAAACAAAAGAATCATTCAGAAAATTAATGAAACAAGGAGTTGGTTTTTTGAAAAAATAAATAAAATAGATAAACCATTGGCCAGACTAATGAGGAATAGAAAAGTAAAATCTCTAGTGACCTCAATCAGAAATGATAAAGGGGAAATAACAACTGATCCCACAGAGATACAAGAGATCATCTCTGAATACTACCAGAAACTCTATGCCCAGAAATTTGACAATGTGAAAGAAATGGATCAATATTTGGAATCACACCCTCTCCCTAGACTCAGCCAAGAAGAAATAGAGCTCCAGAACAGACCAATTTCAAGCACTGAGATCAAACAATAAAAAATCTTCCAACCAAAAAATGCCCTGGTCCAGATGGCTTCACACCAGAATTCTATCAAACCTTCAAGGAAGAGCTTATTCCTGTACTGCAGAAATTATTCCAAAAAATTGAGGAAGAAGGAATCTTCCCCAACACATTCTATGAAGCAAACATCACCCTGATACCAAAACCAGGAAAAGACCCAGACAAAAGGGAGAATTTCAGACCAATCTCACTCATGAATATAGACGCAAAAATTCTCAACAAAATCCTAGCCAATAGATTACAGCTTATCATCAAAAAAGTCATTCATCATGATCAAGTAGGCTTCATCCCAGGGATGCAAGGCTGGTTTAACATACGCAAGTCTATACACGTTATCCACCATATTAACAGAGGCAAAAATAAAGATCACATGATCCTCTCAATAGATGCAGAAAAAGCATTTGATAAAATCCAGCATCCTTTTCTAATTAGAACACTGAAGAGTATAGGCATAGGTGGCACATTTCTAAAACTGATTGAAGCTATCTATGACAAACCCACAGCCAATATTTTACTGAATGGAGTAAAACTGAAAGCTTTTCCTCTTAGAACTGGAACCAGACAAGGTTGTCCTCTGTCACCTTTACTGTTCAACGTAGTGCTGGAAGTTCTAGCCAATACAATTAGGCAAGACAAGGAAATAAAGGGAATCCAAATGGGAGCAGAGGAGGTCAAACTCTCCCTCTTTGCTGACGACATGATCTTATACTTAGAGAACCCCAAAGACTCAACCACAAGACTCCTAGAAGTCATCAAAAAATACAGTAATGTTTCAGGATATAAAATCAATGTCCACAAGTCAGTAGCCTTTGTGTACACCAATAACAGTCAAGATGAGAAGCTAATTAAGGACACAACTCCCTTCACCATAGTTTCAAAGAAAATGAAATACCTAGGAGTATACCTAACGAAGGAGGTGAAGGACCTCTATAAAGAAAACTATGAAATCCTCAGAAAGGAAATAGCAGAGGATATTAACAAGTGGAAGAACATACCATGCTCGTGGATGGGAAGAATCAACATTGTTAAAATGTCTATACTTCCCAAAGCAATCTACCTATTCAATGCCATTCCTATCAAAATACCAACATCGTACTTTCAAGATTTGGAAAAAATGATTCTGCGTTTTGTATGGAACTGGAAAAAACCCCGTATAGCTAAGGCAGTTCTCTGTAACAAAAATAAAGCTGGGGGCATCAGCATACCAGATTTTAGTCTGTACTACAAAGCCATAGTGGTCAAGACAGCATGGTACTGGCACAAAAACAGAGACATAGACACTTGGAATCGAATTGAAAACCAAGAAATGAAACTAACATTTTACAACCACCTAATCTTTGATAAACCAAACAAGAACATACCTTGGGGGAAAGACTCCCTATTCAATAAATGGTGTTGGGAGAACTGGATGTCTACATGTAAAAGACTGAAAGTGGACCCACACCTTTCCCCACTCACAAAAATTGATTCAAGATGGATAAAGGACTTAAATTTAAGGCATGAAACAATAAAAATCCTCCAAGAAAGCATAGGAAAAACACTGGAAGATATTGGCCTGGGGAAAGACTTCATGAAGAAGACTGCCATGGCAATTGCAACAACAACAAAAATAAACAAATGGGACTTCATTAAACTGAAAAGCTTCTGTACAGCTAAGGAGACAATAACCAAAGCAAAGAGACAACCTACACAATGGGAAAGGATATTTGCATATTTTCAATCAGACAAAAGGTTGATAACTAGGATCTATACAGAACTCAAATTAATCCACATGAAAAAAGCCAACAATCCCTTATATCAATGGGCAAGAGACATGAATAGAACTTTCTCTAAAGACGACAGACGAATGGCTAACAAACACATGAAAAAATGTTCATCATCTCTATATATTAGAGAAATGCAAATCAAAACAACCCTGAGATATCATCTAACTCCAGTGAGAATGGCCCACATCACAAAATCTCAAAACTGCAGATGCTGGCGTGGATGTGGAGAGAAGGGAACACTTTTACACTGCTGGTGGGACTGCAAACTAGTACAACCTTTCTGGAAGGAAGTATGGAGAAACCTCAAAGCACTCAAGCTAGACCTCCCATTTGATCCTGCAATCCCATTACTGGGCATCTACCCAGAAGGAAAGAAATCCTTTTATCATAAGGACACTTGTACTAGACTGTTTATTGCAGCTCAATTTACAATCACCAAAATGTGGAAACAGCCTAAATGCCCCCCAACCCAGGAATGGATTAACAAGCTGTGGTATATGTATACCATGGAATACTATTCAGCCATTAAAAAAAATGGAGACTTTACATCCTTCGTATTAACCTGGATGCACGTGGAAGACATTATTCTTAGTAAAGCATCACAAGAATGGGGAAGCATGAATCCTATATACTCAATTTTGATATGAGGACAATTAATGACAATTATGGTTATGGGGGGGAACAGAAAGAGGGAAGGAGGGGCCTTGGTGTGTGTTACACTTTATGGGGGCAAGACATGATTGCAAGAGGGACTTTACCTAACAATTGCAATCAGTGTAACCTGGCTTATTGTACCCTCAATGAATCCCCAAAAATAAAAAAAAAAAAAAAATGGAAGAAAAAAAAAAAAAAGAAGATTTGGCCCACCTATCGGCTAATATAACTGTTATGAGCATGTTGTAGGTAGGCCGGGCATTATGTTCAATAGGTTAGATGTATTAAATGTATTTTTTTTTTTGTAGAGACCGAGTCTCACTGTACCGCCCTCAGGTAGGTTGCCGTGGCGTCACACGGCTCACAGCAACCTCTAACTCTTGGGCTTAAGCGATTCTCTTGCCTCAGCCTCCCGAGCAGCTGGGACTACAGGCACCCGCCACAACACCCGGCTATTTTTTGGTTGCATTTTGGCCGGGGCTGGTTTGAACCCGCCACCCTCGGCATATGGGGCTGGCGCCCTACTCACTGAGCCACAGGCGCCGCCCTTAAATGTATTTTTAAATTAACAATATTTTCAATGTACGATGGGATTATACAGATGTCACCTCCTTGTAAGTCTAAGAGCATCTGTTTATTAAAAGGCAATTGTTAATTTTGTGGCAGCTGATAAGAGCATTATGCTGAGTGAGAAATGCCTACTTTTTTTCTTTTGACGTGCACACTGAAGTGGTTAGGGGTGAAATGACATAATGGCTTGACTTTGCTTTAAAATATGCCAGTTAAAAAATGTAGAGAGCAATAAATTAAACAAATATGGCATTGTTATATGGATGATTGTGAAAATTGATTGATAGGTTTATGGGGACTCATTGTAGTCTATTTTTGTTTTTTTTTTAAGAGACAGAGTCTCACTTTATTGCCCTGGGTAGAGTGCCATGACGTCACACAGCTCACAGCAACCTCCAACTCCTGGGCTTAGGTGATTCTCTTGCCTCAGCCTCCAGGCACCCGCCACAACACCCGCCTATTTATTTTCGTTGTTGTTGTTGCAGTTTGGCTGGGGCCAGCTTTGAACTGCCGCCCTCAGGATATGGGGCCACGCCCTACCCTCTGAGCCACAGGTGCTTCCCTGTACTCTATTTTTAAAGTATGATTGGGAATTTCTTATTAAAACATTCAAAATAAATTGCATCAGTGTTCGCTTTGGCAGCACATATACTAAAATTGGAATAATACAGAGAAGATTAACACGTGCCTTGTGCAAGGATGACATGCAAATTTGTGAAGCGGTCCATATTTTTTCACACCCACGTACGAGTAAAACTCAATTTAATTCAAGATGGGGGGAGGAGGAACAAGGGAGGAGAAGAAAAGAGGGAGGATTGAGGTGCTGTCACTTAGTGTAGGGGTGTATGGCACACCTTTGGGGTACAGGACACAACTACAAGAGGGACTCTACCTAACAAATTCAAACACATGGCCTGGTTGTAATCTCACATTAACCTGAAATGAATAGGAATATTAAATATAGATTTAATATTCCTTAATATAAGGAAATATTATATATATTTGGAACTAGGAAATGAAGGTAGGGCTAGATTTGAGAAGCTGCCCAGGTGTGCCTGATACGCTGGTGCTGCTGTGTCTTTAGAGCACCATCAGGGTAACCCTTGGACAGTGGTGAAGAAAATTCTCCCATAGTCAGGACTTCAAGTAGTACATTTATTGGGTGTGAGGAACCAGATAGCAGGTCCCTGTGTTTTTAGGTTCTTAGTTCCCAGTAGTGAAGAACTGTTTACTGGGGACAGAGTAAACGAGCAGAGCAAGCAGGTGCAGGCAGACAGAGTGCCCAAGTTTTATTAAAGCACAGCACATTCCAGAGAAAGAACAGTCAGCCCTGTGAGTGGAGGAGACGCTGAGTTTAAAAAGATGTCCCCTTTCCTGATGACTCCCTAATTTTATGTCAAGTGGTGGTAGTGGTGGTGGAATGTTCATAATTTTTCTTGGAAAAGTTGGGGAATTCCTGGAATTGGGAGCCCTCCCTTTTCTATCCTTGTAAGGCAATTCTGGGGGTTGCCATGGTATTTGTGAACTGTCATGGCTATAGTAGGTGTGATTTTTAGTATGTGAATGAGGGCAGGTCATTTAGGGACACTGTTACCTCAACTGTGCACATGCTCCTAAGACCCTCTATGGAGGCCTTGATTATACTTCTACTTTGTGATTTTTCGACTTCTTTCTGATTGTTCAGTCCTTGGAGACCCTTACTACAGAGCACACATCTGGTTAGTCTTTGGGGACCCCCTTGACACTGGTCACTTTGTTTTTCCTAGTAAAGAAAACTTCTCCTAGCGTCATTTGCCTCTCAGTGGACACCCCTAAACAAAGCATCTGTCCTCCTTCCTCCTTATCCCTACCTAACATCTTTGGAAAATCTACTTTGGAGAGAAAGTTGGCCAGATGTGTGACTCTATGCTCATTACCTGGGCAGTTGCAGACTTGTTCTGGATGTTACAGACTTGTCAGGAGCAGGATTGAAAGATTGGTGACTAAGAAGTCTGGGGAAGAGGTGCATGGATGGACGTCCCAGGATGGGCAGAGACTATGAAGATCTTTGTGTCCTGCGGGACTTCTCCCTACACAGCACACACTGCAGAGAGAGCTCTTAATTATCAGATGCAGCATACATACACTGTCCACTTTCCCCAGTCACCCCAGTGCTTCCTTATGGGCCCATGAACAAAGTGACTCCAGTGGCAGGCAGGAGTGCTGTGCATGGGCTCAATATTATGGACCTTTCCATTGCCAAGGTTAACCTGCCAGTGTTACTGTTGAGTGCCTAATCTGCTAACGGCAGAGACCAACACTGACCACTGAAATGGCGGTTTTCTAAGGGGACCAGCCAGCTATCAAGTGGCAGTTTGATTACATTGGACTAGGATTACAGGCATGAGCCACCATGCCTGTTTTTTGCTGAGCTAATTTTAACAGAAAAAAGGAAACATCAAAAAAAAAAAAAAAGGAAACATCATAGTTACACAAAATAAGAGGTGATAAGTAGAAAACTAATTGCAGTTATATAGAAAATTTCAAAGACTTATAAGAGATACCTATGTTCAACTTTTCAAATAAGTTTGAAAATCTGAATGAAATGAATACTTTTCTAGGAAAGTATAATTGATCAAAACCAGTTCCAAAAGGGATGAAAACTTTAAATAGACAAATCTCTTCTATCTCCAACAAATAAGCGTACAGTCACCAAACACACCCCTAGAAAATTTCTTTTTAAAGTTAAGAACAAGAGGAGAATTACAATTATAATACTGTTATTACATGATTCCGGAGGTAGTCGTTAACAAATTAGATAAAGAAATTAACTTTATGCTTGGAAATTTATCATTTATTTGCACATTGTATAACTGAATACATGAAAAATCCAAAAGAGTCAACTAGAAAACTATTAAAAATAAGAGAATTTAGTAATATGGATGGATTAAAAAATAAATATATAAAAATCAACAGACTTTGCAAGTAAAATAGTAAGAAGAACTTAGTGAAGTTATTATTCTATTTACAATAACTTTTTTTTTTTTTTTGAGATAGAGTCTCATTCTGTTGCCCCTGACTAGAGTACTGTGGCTTTATAGCTCACAGCAACTTCAAACTCCTGGGTACAAGCCATCCTCTTGCCGAAGCCTCCCGAGTAACTGCAACTACAGGCACCTGCCTGCCACAAGGCCTGCTTATTTTTTAGAGATGGGGTCTCACTCTTGCTCAGGCTGATCTGGAACTCCTGAGCTCAGTCAATCCACCCATCTTGGCCCTCCAGAGTGCTAGAATTAAAGGTGTGAGCCACTACACCCAGCCTGTATTTACAATAACTTTTAAAAAATTCTGGGATTTAAAAGTTTTTAAATTTTGTTACTATAGAAAATTTCTATAATTTCCACAAGAAATTATAGAGCAGTAATTAACCCTCTAGTACCCATCAACCAGTGTCAACAATTACAAAAAGAGAACCGGTCATGAGTCACTTCCCACCCACTCTCAGATTGGTTTGAAGCAAGAGTGTGATGTCATATTATTTAATTCTGAAATATCTCAAGATAGATAATAAACATAGATTTAAAAAATAGGTCCTGTACAGTCTATGGATTCAACATACTAGGAAGTGAGTTCCCAGATAAAAGTTGACAACAAGTGTACAGAGACAATGCCGAGAAAAAGGAACTGATAAAGAGTTGAACACTTGAAAAATACCCATTTATCTGACAGACGAGTTTAAACATTCTTAAATAATTAGTGGAAACTATATATACATATGAAGAAAAAAATGTAGGCATCAGCCTTAGGGGGGAAAATGTTTAGAAGAAAGCAAAAGTAATTCTAGTAGAGCGCTTGTCACCTGTGAGCAATAACTTTATAGTTATGATAATGTAGATATTGACAATTGGTTTAAGGGAGAAAGGCTCGGTGCCTGTAGTACAGTGGTTATGGCGCCAACCACATACACCAAAGGTAGCAGGTTCGAACCTGACCCGAGCCAGCTAAACAACAATGACAACTACAACCAAAAAATAGCCAGGCATTGTGGTGGGCGCCTGTCGTCCCAGCTACTTGGGAGGCTGAGGCAAGAGAATCACTTCAGCCCAAGAGTTGGAGGTTGCTGTGAGCTGTGACACCACAGAACTCTACCCAGGGCGACATAGTGAGACTCTGTATAAAAAAAAAAAAGAGAGAAGAGTGCAGGAACGTTCATGGTTATTCTCAACCACTATAACAGGAATATTGCTATTTAATGTTCATGTTGGAAAATCAAGTAATGGCAGTACGTTTTTTGCATAGAAGTCAGCAACAAGAGAAACAGCTAAAAGTATGATAGTTGGCTTTGTTACCTGGGACTGTACATGGGATGAAGCATTAGGTAAGGCCATATTCTTCATCGTAAGAAACTGTTTAATAATATTTGATTTTAAAATGATACTAACGTATATTACCTTGATTTCAAAATAAAAGTTAATAAGTAAAGTAGAAATGAGGAAGGAAACCAGACTCAGCTGGAATGTTGTTTAGTGTGATCCAGAGCTGTTCATCTGGAGTAACTCGAGTAACTGGAGTAACTCGATGGCTATTTTATTAAAAAGAGCAAAATTGACAAATTTCCTTGTAAGGCAACATACGTTGAGCCAAAGTGGATTTTGAGTTGATCTGGAGGCGGGCTCTTCTCTCTACGCTTCTTTAGAATAAAAGTGTGTGTTCTGTTTCTATACTCTCTGTAAGAGTATTTGATCCTTTCAGTGGATTTCAAAACAAACTCTAAATGAGGGGTAATGTTTTTCTTCTTCAATGTTTTCAGAAACTGAACTATTTCCCTGTTGGTTATTATTTTTATTTTTATTTTTTTTTTTTTAGAGACAGATTCTTACTTTGTTGCCCTTGGTAGAGTGCTGTGTTGTCACAGCTCACAGCAACCTCCAGCTCTTGGGCTTAGGCAAGTCTCTTGCCTCAGCCTCCTGAGTAGCTGGGACTACAGGCACCCGCCACAACACCCGGCTATTTTTTTGATGCAGTTTGGCTGGGGCCAGGTTTGATCCTGCCACCCTCAGTATATGGGGCCGGTGCCCTAGTCACTGAGCCACAGGCGCCGCCCCTCCCTGTTGGTTTTTAGTGGGAAATCGTGACCATCCTAATGATGCATCTCCACTGAATATCCGACTCTAAAGGTCTCTCCTGCAGGCCAGGACTGCCTGGAGCCTGGATATGATCCCATGAATGATATACTCAGACTGTGAGGACATTGAAGTATTTGAGAAGCAGTTCAGTAATTCCTGCACAGCGATTTGAAACTCAAACATGGCTTCCTTATCTATGTGAATACCGTGGATGTTTGATGTAAATAGCTCAGAAGAGCTGTTCAAACATATCAAAATCTTGACCGAGGGAATATGCCAGAGGGAATACGGCTTCTTCTGTGGACCAAGGATCTGTGATGTAGTAACTGTCCGTCACATAGTAAAGGCAAGCATCTATTCTAAATGTTGTTAGTAATGCACGTGAAGACATTCGCACGTTCTTCCCTTCTACAGCTGCAGCACAGGCTTGTGGGAGGGAAAGAACTTGATCTTCATCATCTATATCCTCTGTGTGAGCACTATTTAGCTGATATAATTGCACGTGGTACAGTACTGTGACTATGATTATCATTTAAGTGGTAAGGTTACAAAGGTAACATCTCCAAAACTTGATTTTGTTTTTGACACCTTGGGGTGGGTTGTGGAGGGATAGAATCCTTTTTTTAGGAGTTAAAAAAGAAATTAATTCTTAAAACATTTCACTTCCCTAGAGGTCTCTACTTTTGCCCACTTCCATCTGCACTCACTTTTCCAGATCCAATTTGCCTCTGCTGTTTTGATTCCAGGCTATTCCCTGTTTGAACATGATTTTGTGATACATCTACCTTCCTATTCCATGTATATTCTGATCTCTTTTTGTCAACGCATCCTCATACAGACTGGTTTACCAAGCCACTCAGAGTCATTCACCCTCCTTTCCATCATTTCTGGCTCTTACCTGTTTCTATTGTTGGGTCAGCACATTGGTTATAATTGTGTCCAGTTACTTAGCTCTCTGTCTCCTCCTCGCCCCTCCTGTTTTGGCTAACTTCTCCCAGAGTATGCCCATCTGGGTACAGTCTAGTAATTTCTCATCTAGCTTATCATTTTCAACCCTTTAAGGGGGAAGATCCTTCCAGATTTCTGTCCTCTCACATTAGAGGACTCCATGGGACAGGGCTCATCTCAGGGGCTTTTTACCTCATGTGCTCAGCATAGTGCCTGGCACGTTTGTGTACTCAGCAGATTTGATAATGAATAATGAAATGGAGTGACTCATTCTTATTCATTAGTTTTGAAGGGTCCCTGGAAATGGGATGGCAAAGTCTCCCCACAACCTGCTGTGCATTTTGGAGGAGACAGAATCTTCATATGAGCTGCTATGGACTGTGGACGATTAAGGAAGGATCCATCTGTGGAAGGATCTGTGGAAGATTAAGATTAATATGTATACTATTATATATGTATTAATAATTTTGATTGTTCGTACTACTTCAAATTATTGCTTTCACAGGTAGATTTATGTATCTTCATGTGAATTTTCTTGGTAATTGGAGTGCATTTCTCTATAGATCAACTCTTTCTTAATTGTTAATAGTTGTTTGTTTTTTTTAAGTAGTATGTTTTCTCTTCCTTTTTTTTTTTTTTTTTCTTTTTAGACAGGATCTGGCTCTCTTGCCTGGGCTTATATGGAAGAAGAAGGAATGTGTAGAGCAGGGATTAACAAACTACAGCCATGGACTGTTGATAAAGTTTTATTGGAACACTGCTATGTTCACACATTGTCTGTGGCTCAAAGTTGGAAATTGCAACAGAAACCATGTGACCCACAATGCCTAAAATGCTAAGTAGATGGGTGAGCTGGTATTATAGATGAGTATTTGATTTTGAAATAGTCTCAAATTAAAACTTTCTCCCTTTACTCTCTGGCCCTTCACAGAAAAAGCTAACCCCTGAGTTAGAGAATCATGGTTGATTTAATGAGGCTGTTTTTGCTATCACCTAGTAATCCCTGGTGGAGATGTCTGACCCCAAGTATGTGGAACTCATTGAACTGAGAATTCCTCTTTGATCTCAGTTCTGACTCATGTTACTAATTTCAACATTCTGTTACAATGGCTTAGATACTTTTTCACACATACATGTGCACATACAAACACACAACACACAAATGTCCCATTTGAACTTTTTCTCTTTGACAATTTGTTTTTTGGTTCATAGACTAAAGTCACTCATTCACATAATATTAATTGAATTACTTGTATCTAAGGCTCAATGTGAGTGTCAGTAGGAGAGCAGAAGGGAGGGACACAAACAATTTTCCACCATGTTGCTGAAGAAACTTATAAAGTGTGGGTGGCACCTGTGGCTCAAAGGAGTAGGGCGCTGGCCCCATATACCGGAGGTGGTGGGTTCAAACCCAGCCCCGGCCAAAAAACTGCAAAAAAAGAAACTGCAAAAAAAAAAAAAGAAGAAAGAAACTTATAAAGTGTGAGATCTTTAAGTAACAAAGAACTAATTAAGTCTTGGCTTTGCAAGTAGCCTTCACCATATGATTGTTTTCTTTTCATTAATTTCTGGTATCTTTTAAATTTGTTTTTCTTTCTTTAGGTTTATTTTGATGATCATTTCCTAACTTTTTGAGATGAATGCATATCTCATTAATTTTCATCTATTTATCTTTTCTAATATATGTGTTTAATGCTATAAATTTGCCTCTAGGTACTGCTTTATATCCACACAAATGTTATTTGCATTATCAAAATATTCCAAATATTTACTAATTTTTATTGTGATGTTTTCTTCCACCTGAGGGTTATTTAGAAATATATTGTTTCATTTCCAAAAACATAAGAATCATCTAATTATTCTTAAAAACTTTATTCCTTTTCGATCAGAATATATACTCTGTATGTCTCCCATTCTTTGAAATCTGTTGCTTTGTGGCTTTGTATGTGATCACTTATCGTAAATGTTTCAGGTATGTTTGTAGCAAAGGTTATTGGTCACAGTGTTCTCTTTATGGACAGTAGGTCAGATTTGTTAACTGTGTCTTTTAAGTCTTCCATAGCCTTACTACAGATAAGCTCTTTGATACCACATACTGCCAGGAAGGACAGCATTGTATGACTTAGATTTGCTACTCTAATACCATTTTTTTTTTTCCATTAGCCAAAGGTTCTTTCTCTGTCACCCAGGCTGGAGTGCAGTGGTGCAATCAGAGCTCACTGCTTCCTAGAACTCCTAAGCTCAAGTGATTCTCCTGCCTCAGCCTCTTGGATAGCTGGGACTATAATTACACATCGCCATGCCTAGCTAATTAGAATTTTTTTTATTTTTTATTTTTTTGTACAGATGAGGCCTGGATATGTTGCCCAGGCTGGTCTCAAACTCCTGAGCTCATGTGATCCTCCCATTTTCACATTCCAAAGTGCAGACATTACAAGTGTCAGCCACTGCACAGGGCCTAGTCCCATACCTTCTAATGAATTCATTTTCTGTTTGAGTCCTACAGAATCAGTTTCTGTTGATTGCTGCCAAAAACTTGTGTGATACCTGCTGTGGCCTGAGCTAGAGGGCCCTGTGGGCCCCAAACCCAACACAGAGGGGTGGCACTGGCATCCCCAGGGGCCTGGATGAAGGTACCTCATCTTGCCAGTGCAAAGGGAACCTGCCCCTCTGGGAAGCCTGTTGCCGAGGGGTAGCTGTAGGGCAAAGCTGGATATCCAGCCCTAGAACACAAATGAAAGCACCTGCCAAGATACATATCATTATCCCTTCCTCTCTCCTTCCCACCTTCCTTCCCTCCCTCCCTCCCTCCCTTCTTTCTTTTGACAATGTCTTACTTTTTTGCCTTGGGTAGAGTGCCATGGCATCATAGTTCACAGCAACCTCAAACTCTCAGGCTTAAGCAATACTCTTGCCTCAGCCTCTCAAAGTAGCTGGGACTATAGGTATGTGCTACTATGCCCAGCTAGTTTTTCTATTTTTAGTAGAGACAGGGTCTCACCCTTGCTCAGGCTGGTTTTGAACTTCTAAGCTCAAGAGGTCCCCCTGCCTCAGTCTCCCAGAGTGCGAGGATTACAGGTGTGAGCCACCACACCAGCCTGTTTCTTGTAGTAAAAGATTGGAAACTGTTCAACATTATGAATTAACACACTTTTTAGGTGTTAGGTTGGCCAAGCTAACTCCATCTTAAATCTGAAAAAAGAGTACGTTGGAGACATCATGCTACCTTACCCCAAACACTTCAGTACTTTCTAAGAACAAATACATTGGCAGCACCTGTAGCTCCGTGGGTACGGTGCTGGCCACATACACCCAGTCTGGTGGGTTCGAACCTGATCCTGGCCAGCTAAACAACAATGACAACTGCAACAACAACCAAAAATAGTTGGGTATTGTGGTGGGTGCCTGTAGTCCCAGCTACTTGGGAGGCTGAGGCAAGAGAATCGCTTAAGCCCAAGAGTTGGAGGTTGCTGTGAGCTGTGACGCCACAGCACGCTACCAGGGCGACAGCTTGAGACTCTGTCTCAAAATAAATAAATAAAAACAAATACATTTTCTTATGTAATCAGAAAATTTAACATTGAAAAAATAGTATAATTTTTTTTTTTTTTGCAGTTTTTGGGTGGGGTGGGGTTTCAACCCGCCACCTCCGGCATATGGAGCCAGCACTCTATTCCTTTGAGCCACACGTGCCACCCATATATCATCTTAATATAATACATAGTCTGTGTACATCGTCTTTCTTTCTTTCCTTCCTTCCTTCCTTCCTTCCTTCCTTCCTTCCTTCCTTCCTTCCCGCCACCTCCGGCATATGGAGCCAGCACTCTATTCCTTTGAGCCACACGTGCCACCCATATATAATCTTAATATAATACATAGTCTGTGTACATCGTCTTTCTTTCTTTCCTTCCTTCCTTCCTTCCTTCCTTCCTTCCTTCCTTCCTTCCCGCCACCTCCGGCATATGGAGCCAGCACTCTATTCCTTTGAGCCACACGTGCCACCCATATATCATCTTAATATAATAAATAGTCTGTGTACATCGTCTTTCTTTCTTTCCTTCCTTCCTTCCTTCCTTCCTTCCTTCCTTCCTTCCTTCCTTCCTTCCCGCCACCTCCGGCATATGGAGCCAGCACTCTATTCCTTTGAGCCACACGTGCCACCCATATATAATCTTAATATAATACATAGTCTGTGTACATCGTCTTTCTTTCTTTCTTTCTTCCTCTCTTTCTTTCTTTCTTTCCTTCCTTCCTTCCTTCCTTCCTTCCTTCCTTCCTTCCTTCCTTCCTTCCTTCCTTCCTTCCTTCCTTCCTTCTCTCTCTCTCTCTCTCTCTCTCTCTCTTTCTTTCTTTCTTTCATGAGACAGAGCCTCAAGCTGTCACCCTGGGTATAGTGCTGTGGTATCACAGCTCACAGCAACCTCCAACTCCTGGGCTTAAGCGATTCTCTTGCCTCAGCCTCCCGAGTAGCTGGGACTACAGGTGCCCGCCACAACGCCCGGCTATTTTTTGGTTGTAGTTGTCACTGCTGTTTGGCAGGCCTGGGCTGGGTTTGAACCCATCAGCTCTGGTGTATGTGGCTGGCACCTTAGCTGCTTGAGCTGCAGGTGCTGAGCCGTGTACATCAGTTTTTTTTGTTTTGTTTTGTTTTGTTTTGTTTTTTAAGAGACAGAGTCTCATTTTATCGCCCTCGGTAGAGTGCTGTTTAGTCACACAGCTCACAGCAACCTCCAACTCCAGGGCTTAAGCGATTTTTTTGCCTCAGCCTCCCGAGTAGCTGGGATTACAGGTGTCCACCACAACGCCCGGCTATCTTTTTGTTACAGTTTGGCCAGGGCCAGGTTTGAACCTGCCACCGTTGGTATATGGGCTGGCACCCTACCCACTGAGGCACAGGTGCTGCCCCTGTACATTATTTTTTTTATTGTCCAGGCAATGTCCTTGATAGTTCTTCTTTATATCCCCAGACCTAATTAATCCAGATCACATATTGAATTCATTTTTTTTTTTTTTTTTTTTTTGAGACAGAGTCTCACTATGTCGCCCTCAGTTGGCTACGGTGGTGTCACAGCTCACAGCAACCTCCAACTCCTGGGCTTAGGTGATTCTCTTGCTTCAGCCTCCCGAGTATTGGGACTACAGGCGCCTGCCACAATGCCCGGCTATTTTTTTTGTTGTAGTTGTCATTGTTGTTTGGCAGGCCCAGGCCAGGTTCGAACCCACCAGCTCCGGTGTACGTGGCCAGCTTCCCAGCCTCAGAGCTATAGGCACTATGTCCACATATTGAATTAAATTTTCATTTCTCTTTAATCCCTATTAATCTGAAATAATTCCCCAGAATTTCTTGATTTTGATATATTTAAAGAATAATAGTTATTTTGTAGAGTATGGGTCAATTTTATTTTGTTTGATATTTTCACATGATTACAGATTCAGATTATGCCTTTTTTGGTAGGAATCCTACTAATGTGATGTTACATCCTGCTCAGTCCTTTCTATCAGGAGAAACATGACTTGTTTTGTCCCAGTATTAACTATGTAACTTTGACCATTTGGTTAAGTTAGTGTCCCCAGGTTTCTCTGCAAAGTTACTATTGTAGGTTTATAATTAATGCATGATTCATGTGGAGAGATTTTGAAACTACGTAAATATCCTGTTCCTCATCAATCTTTCCTCCACTAGTTTCAACCACTCTTGATGGTTTCCTAACTCCATCATTCCTCTTATAATTACTAGTCGACTTTTTTTTTACCATAAGAGCTTTCCCCCTTCTCCTCCATTCGTGTATGTCCATAATGCCAAAAGACAAAATTTCAACAAATTTAATTAAATGATCTAATTTGTGCTTTATGCACTTCACCTAGGAAGAGAGAGGGGCTCTCTGGGCCTGGTAGCACAAGCGGTTCTTATAAGGTACCTTGAGTGAGAACAAGGAAATAGCATAATAAGAAAAGCAGATTGGTAACATCAGATTACTTTTCTTGTAAGTGTTCAACCAGTGGGCTTATCATGCTGGATAAATTGGCCTGTTTGGGAATTTGGCTTTCTCTCTCTGTCTTCATTTCTTGGGAGTCAGATAAACAACTTAGTTTGGGTTTGGTGACATGATACTTTAGCATGAGTGACTCCATTTTGGTTTGGTCAGCTGGAGGCCCTAGTGCAAGACCTTGGTTCAAATCAGTGTCCTCCTATAAATTCTATTTAATCATGTGCATATGTATATGTGTGTGCATTAACATACACATATAAATAATTAACATATGTACACACATATACATATCCACCACACAATATTCAGGTATGTACTCATGAATTCTTATTTTTGTTATCGTCATTTATTTCAATGCTCCAAAGTGTCCCAGACTGAGCCAGTAGCTCTTTTATGATTGACTCCCTCATTCTCTGAACACTCTTCTACTTTCTGGTACAACAATGTGTTCTAGGCTCACATTGTACTTTCCCTGCCCAGCTTTGTCTCCAAGGAATCCTTGACTGGCTATTTATTTATTTATTTTACCAAAGCCAAGGAATATTTGGTACTAATGTCCAGCTACACCTCTTGTGATCACTTGCTGGTGGCAAAACTGTGGTCTGATCTTAAAATGTCTCCTCTGCAGAAAGGCCTTCCCTGACAGCCCAATCTAAAGGCGCTCTTGCTCACTTCACCAGGCCCCCAGCTCACCTTCCTTCCCCCTGGCAGGCCACCTGGCTTCGGATTTTGCCTTCTTGCCCATGCCAGGTGGTGGAGGCAACGGGCCAAGAGGGCCAGAGAGGGCTGGGTTGGCCTTCAGACCTGGCTAAACTTTCTTTCTTTCTTTTTTTGAGACAGAGTCTCAAGCTGTTGCCCTGGGTAGAGTGCCATGGTGTCACAGCTCCCAGCAACCTCAGATTCTTGGGCTTAAGCGATTCTCTTGCCTCAGTCTCCCAAGTAGAGGAGTACAGGCATCTGCCACAACGCCTGGCTATTTTTTTTGTTGCAGTTGTCATTGTTTTAGCAGGCCCGGGCAGAGTTCAAACCCACCAGCCCCGGTGTATGTGGCTGGTGCCCTTGCCCACTGAGCTACCGGCACCACCCCTGGCTAAGCTTTCAAGGCCTCCTGGAGGGAGTTGGGCCAGGGTCTGAGGTGTGGGGGATTCCCCCTTGCTCCCCACCATACGAGTTCTGTGGGAGGGTGGCATACTGTGGACCTCAGGTTGGAGTAGGGCTAGTGCCTCAAGGCAGCCTGGAGACCTCTCAGCCTGAGAGCAAGGCAGGAGCTGGAGTGAAGAGTAACTCGGAGGGGGCCTCCCCTGAACCCGGCACTGCTCCCTCTGGTGCCGTGAGATGGAGAAGGAGAAGCCAGAGCAAAGCCCTGAGGAGGGCCAGTCATCAAAACTCTGCAGAAGGAACTGGAGCAGTTTGCCAAGCTCCCGAAGCAGAAGAGGATAGCCCTGGGGTATACCCAGGCAGAAGGGGTGGGGGGGGGGTCTCCCTGGGGTTCTCTTTGGGAAGGTTTGGAAGCCAAACAACCATCTGCCGTTTTGAGGCCCTGCAGCTCAGTTTCAAGAACACGTGTAAGCTGCGGCCTCTGGCGCAGAAGTGGGTGGAGGAAGCTGACAACAACGAAAATCTTCAGGAGATAGGCAAAGCAGAGACCCTCGTGAGCAAAGACGGAGTGAGAGGCCACCTGGAGAACCTGTTCCTGCAGTACCTGACACCCACACTGCAGCACATCAGCCACACGGCCCAGCAGCTTGAGCTGGAGAAGGATGTGGTCCGAGTGTGGTTCTGTAACCACCACCAGGCCAGCAAGCGACCAGGCATTGACTGTTCACGATCGGAGGAGTTTGAGGCTGCGGGGTCTCCTTTCTCAGGAGGACCAGTGCCTTTCCTCTGGCTGCAGGGCCCCATTTTGGTAGCCCAGGCTACGGTAGCCCTCAGTTCACAAGCTGTACTCCTTGGTCCCTTTCTCTGACGGGGAAACCTTTCCTTCTGTCTCTGTCACCACTCTGGGCTCTCCTATGCATTCAAACTGAGGTGTCCGCCCTACTAGGAATGGGGAGGGACAGAAAAACGGGAGAAGCTAGGAAGGAGAACCTGGAGTTTGTACCAGGGCTTTGGGGATGAAATTCTTTAATCACTAAGGAAGGAATTGGGAACACAAGGGGTGGGGGCAGGGAGTTTGGGGGGAGCTGGATGGAAGAAAGGTGAAGTTCAATTATACTCTTGATTTTAATCCCCACATCACTCATCACTTTATTCTTTTTTTTTTTTTTTATAAAGTCTCACTTTATAGCCCTCGGTAGAGTGCCGTGGCCTCACACAGCTCACAGCAACCTCCAACTCCTGGGCTTACGCGATTCTCTTGCCTCAGCCTCCCGAGCAGCTGGGACTACAGGCGCCCGCCACAACGCCCGGCTATTTTTTGGTTGCAGTTTGGCCGGGGCCGGGTTTGAACCCGCCATCCTCGGTATATGGGGCCAGCGCCCTACCGACTGAGCCACAGGCACCACCCCCATCACTTTGTTCTTAAATAAAGAAGCCTGGGACAGAGTAAATAGATTAAAAAAATAATAAAATAAAAATATGGAGCTCTCACCCCTGTATTTTCTGAGTTCATTACTATCTAAAATTATCTTAGTTTACCAAAACATGCGTGAGGATGACAAGCTTCACATTTAGGGCCTCTGTAGACAGTGGGAGGAGATTAGTAGAATACACAGGGTACCTGTCAGTATTTTTGATAAATGTTATTAAAAAGAAGTTAAAAATATTCTCCTGTAACCAGAAAGGTACATAAGTAAAAAATAATTAAATACAATTATCTCGTTTGTTGGTGTATTTTGAAATTTTCCTATCCCTCCAACTAGACTATAAAGGACTTGTCAGCCTTTTTCTATTAATTAATAATGACTAACGGGGAGAGATCACGTTTAACTTGCTTCAGATTATAGACTAGATAACAAATATTAAGGATAATTCATTCAGAATCCTTGACATGCCTCTGCTAGAAAAAAAGATACAAAATGTTTTTAAAAATTTACAAAAACAAGTTTGTAATGAGTTTATTAAGGGCAAGACGTTTCTCTCTGTTAATCTTCAACAGCATGTTGTCTGGCAGGTAGGAGGCGAAACTAAACAAAAACACATGCGTGGCTTTATACAGAAGTGAGTCAAATATTCTAAGCAAGGCTTTAAAAGTATGAAATCCATACTTTAAAAGTTTGAATAGCATCATTTGTTACTCATGAGGACCTGTCGGTCTTTTTTTTTTTTTTTTTTTTGTAGAGACAGAGTGTCACTTTATACCCTTCGGGTAGAGTGCCATGGCATCACACAGCTCACAGCAACTTCCAACTCCTAGGCTTAAGCGATTCTCTTGCCTCAGCTTCCCCAGTAGCTGGGACGACAGGAGCCCGCCACCATGCCCAGCTATTTTTGGTTGCAGTTCAGCCGAGGCCGGGTTTGAACCCGCCACCCTCGGTATGTGGGGCCGGCGCCTTACCGACTGAGCCACAGGCGCCGCCCGGACCTGTCGGTCTTAATAGAGTTATATACCCTGAACCTGAACCTAGCACAGTTTGTTACAAATAAAAGGAGTGAATGGAATCTTCCTGCTCAAAACAAATCCTGTGACAACACAACAGTCTGTCTTTATCTCTATTCCCTTCTATGTGTGGAAGTTTTTCAAGTAATATTTCCCCAAGATCCACCCCATTCCTTAGAAAAGTTTTTCGATCACATATCCGGAATAGGGAAATTTCCACGCGTAGTAATCACTATGACACCAATGTTTCAGTAAGTTTCCTACGTTTTCAAATACTTCTCTGCCAGTCTGTGTTGTAAAGTCACCGTTGCTTTCAAAAGAATCTCATGCTGTTACTGTAGTTACTCTTTAAACCATTCGTCTTCCACTGAGTCATCTCTGATAAACAGCCCAGCGATTGCAAAGTCTACTTTGAACCCCTTCTGCTGGGTTCTCTGTAACAGCTGCTGTGTGAATGCTAATCGTGGCCTTACCTCACCTCACCGCTCACAGGCACGTGGAAGGGCATCACCAAAGGTGTTAAGCACTGCAGTTTAAATGGGTAGACGTGGCAGGCAATCGGTGCTTTTCCTCCCAGCCTTTTATGACCCATTAAATCTCCTTAAAATCCTGAGAAAATGAATGAGTTGGGGTTTTTCAACCAGTGATCTGTAACATACAAGTCACATTTTAACTACCATACACCAACTTTCTTCTCCACCAACACTTGGTACTATGACTGTAGATCGGCCCTTCTCTCTTATCCTTTCCTTTTTCTCATTTTGCATGGTCTAGAATAGAGAATGTGTAGAATTTTCCTTTCTATGTATCAGTCCATTTGGTACCTATACCAAAATACCACAAACTGGTGGCTTGTAAACAACAGAAATCTTGCTCACAGTTCTAGAGGATGGAAAGTCCATGATCGACATGCCAGCAGACTTGGTGTCTGGGGAGGCTCTCCCCCGGTTCATAGAGGCACCTGCCTGCTCCTTTATCCTGGGGTGGAAGGGAAGAGGCAGCTTCCTGAGGTCTCTTGTATAAGGGCACCAATCCCAATCCATGAGGGTTCAGCTCCACCTTCTAATATTATCCAAAAGCTCCACCTTCTAATATTATCACATTGGGGATTAGGTTTTAGAACATGAATTTTGGAGGGTGGGGGGACACAAGTATTCTGTCCATAGCACCACCGTAAATTTGCATCAGGAAATAATGACTTGAGACCAGCCCCTTACTATCATTTGGTCTAGCGTGATGCTTCTACTACATTCTTGGGACACACCCGACCCATCTGGTCTGTCCTGTGCAAAGGTAAATGTTGGCTGGTACCAAGCCTCAACACACAGCTAGCATAGAATTCAAACAAAACAAAGCAAGTTTTGATAATTGAACTTTGTTGTTGTTGAGACAGAGTCTCACTTTGTTGCCCTTGGTAGTGTGCCATGGCTCATAGATCATGGCAACCTCGAACTCTAAAGCTCAAATGATCCTTTTGTCTTCAGCCTCCCAAGTAGCTGGGACTACAGGTGCCCCCACAGAGCCTTGGCTATTTTTAGAGATGGGGTCTCACTCTTGCTCAGGCTGGTTTTGAACTCCTGAGCTCAGGCAATCCACCTGCCTTGGCTTCCCAGAGTGCTGGGATTACAAGCGTGAGCCACTGTGGCTGGCCTAGGTGATAACTAAACTTTGGTTATGCAAGATGTTAATATAAGAGAAGCTGGGTGAAAAATTGAAGAGAACTCTGGTGTTTTGTAACTTTTCTCTAAGTCTAAAATTATTTTAAAATAAAACTTTTTTTAAAAAAGCTCTCTAAAACAGACCTTGCTGCCTGGCTTATAGTTGATAGGCTGCACTTGAAATAATTCACTTTAACTAACTTGGCATTAACTTTTCCAGCCATTTCTCCTACTATCTCCCTTTCCCAGTCACATGATGCCTTGGGTTCATTTCTGCAGTTTGATACTGATGCTACCTCTGAGAGCTGCCCCCTTTCACCATGTGGAAAGGACCAAACAACAAGAAGAGAGCCTCACCAGACAAAATTCAGTTGCTGAATTGTTTCCTTCTCAGAAACATTTTACTCTTGGATTGTTCAGCCCATCTGTCTCATACAGCCCCCTGTCAGGCTTCCTGGGCTCAAACAGAACTTTCTGTTTGAGAAAGGTGAGCAAGGGCAGCTCTGCCTACACCCTCCTCCTCTCTTCTAGTTCCAAGGTCAGGATTGTGAGAAGTTTCTCATTAGTCTCTTTTCCGATTGTCTTGAGCCCTTAATTCCTAAACGAGCCTGACAGGAAGAAGAAGTAGTTACAATACAAGTCTTCCAGCTCAGGCATTAGTGGTTCCAAATTTATTTGCTTCTCTGTTCAGATGAATCCCTATTCCAGTTTCTCATTTGACATTAAATTCTAGCTGTTTAAAAAAAAGTAGGGGTACTAACCTTTTTCCTCACTTTTTGAAGTAATGCTTGTAATGAAAAAAATAAAAAAACTCAACCCAGTGTCACCTAAATTTTATCAGCCAAAAAAATGAGATAGAACTAGGATTTTAAAATATAAGAATCAGAATATATATATGTGTGTATATATATATATATATATATATGAATCAGGAATGATTAACAAGCTGTGGTATATGTATACCATGGAATACTATTCAGTCATGAAAAGAGTTGGAGACTTTATATCTTTTTTATTTACCTGGATGGAGGTGGAACACGTTATTCTTAGTAAAGCATCACAAGAATGGAGAAGCAAGAATCCAATGTACTTAATTCTAATATCAAGGCAGTAGGTGAACTAATACATAATGGGGACAGGGGAATAGGGGAATGAGGAAGGGGGAGGAGGGAAGAGGTTGAGGGATCACAGTGTATGGCACAGCTCGTGGGTTATAAGAGGGACTTTACTTAACAAATGTAATCAGTGTAACCTAATTCTTTGTACCCTCAAGAAATCCCAAACAATAAATAAATAAATAAAATCTTAGAATCATAACATTTCTGTTTATATTTATTTTCTGGTATTCTGAGTCTTAACTGGATAAAGGGTTTTGCTAGAAAGCTGTATCAACTCTTCAGCAATGATAGTGCAAAATGCCCTCGAATGCTGGAAATAATACATGGAGGCCTGCTCACACCACTGCTATTTAGAATTGCATTGCAGATTTCTAACACAAGAAGATAAGAAAAAGAAATAAGATGACTGAATATTGAGAAAGAAGAGAAAAAACTGGTATTTAGAAAATGCTAGGTGTAACACCTTTAGAAACTATTAGCAAGGAGAAAAGATTCAATAAGATGGCCACGGAAAGGATCAAAGTTAATTGCTTTCCTTTAAATTATCAATAGCAGGCCAGGCATGGTGGCTGACACCTGTAATCCCAGCACTTTGGGAAACTGAAGCAGAAGGATTACTTGAGGAAAGAGTTTAAGATGAGCCTGGGCAACATAGCAAGACCTCCATCTGTATAAATATTAAAGAAAACAAATTATCTGGGGGTAGTGACATGCACCTATAGTTCCAGCTACTCAGGAAACTGAGGCATGAGCATCACTTGAGCCCAGGAATTCGAGGATACTGTGAGCTGTGATTGTGCCATTGTACTGTGGCCTGGGTGACAGAACAAGACCCTGTCTAAATAAATAAATAATGAATGAATGAACATAAAATAGAAATGTATGTAAAAAAATATCATCCCCAGCTATGCACAATGGTTCACACCGATAATCCCAGCACTTTGGGAGGCTGAGGTGGGAGGATCGCCTGAGCCCAGGAGCTGCAGGCTACAGTGAGCTGTGATCAGGCCACTGGACTCCAATCTGGGTGACAGAGCAGAACCTTGTCTCTTTTCTCTCTCTCATACACCCAGGAAAAAAAAGAAAAAGAAAAATATCCTCACTCCCAATGGACACAAAACACTCTAATACATGGCAATAAATGTAACATGATGTGTGCAAGAAATGTATAAGAAAAAGTTTTTCCTATTTAACTTTTTAATATTAACATGATATTTTTAATACTAGGAAAACTGCCTTGTTAAACATACTTGTTAGTGGATTTTAACCAACTATCAAATAAAAATACACAATATTCCCAAAGGTGGAAAACAATATATTAATTTATTTCCATGAAAACAAAACATGGACCATCACTGAAAATAAAAGACAGGTACAGCAGTTTAAGGGTATTCCTACGGGCTGTCAGAAACCCACCAGCCCAAACACTATGCTCTTCCAATATTAAAGTATTTAAGACGTAGGAGAGATGACCAGCCACACACGTAAACATCTTCTATTCCAGAAAGATTTCTCCTTCTACATAATAAAGATCCAGTGTAAAACATTTCTTCTCCTCAGGTGCTGTCATTTTAAATAATAGGTTGAAAAGAGAAAATATTTAGAGTTCACCACTGATCCTGGATACGTTCCCAACCCCTCAACCCTTTACCATCAAACACAATTCCATTTTTATTTCAGTAGCAGGAAAAAAAGGTTAAAGATTTTACTTCAAAGTCATTCCCTTTAAATATGATTAACATTCAACAGGTACAGTTATAAAAAAATAAAACTGTGTTAATTAAATGTAACAGTTTTAACAATCGTTTTTCATTAGAATAAATAAATATTTAGGAACTCAGTGGATAAGAGGAATATTAATGCAGACTTCACATTTTCCTGGGGTGCCTTTTTCTCAACACCGAGACCCATCTTAAAACCTACCTTCTCTGATACACTAAATATGGCTTTATTTCACCTTCTCTCAATATTCCACCTTAGGAAATGAACTGAGAAGACCAGAAAGAGAATCCCAATTCTCAGACAGGAAAATTGGGAAATATGAAATGCTTAGCTTCAGTTACTTCATCTGTAAAATGGGTGTAATCATGAGAAGCTCACATGACTGTTGTGAGGTTTGCATGAAACGAGATTTATAACAGAACTACAGAATGCCTAGCCCACAAGAGGCTTCAGCTTCTGTCTCCTCCTTCCCCCCATCTGTGCAATGATCTTTGATTTAACCTTCAATTTATAATTATTACTGATATCTTTGGCTTGATACTACAACACATAGCCCTGCATAACAATGTGTGGTCATTATCTAAGATTCTCCAGAGCAACATCCAAGGTTGACATTATTCTTAAAATTTTTAGAGTGAAAAAAGTTCTGTCTTATTTTTCCTTCTCTTCTCTCAGCACATCTGGTACATAGTAGTCACTCAGGAAAGATTAATTGATTGCAGGCTGAAAGAATGAATGGGTGAATAAATGAGAGGTAAATAAATGTGCTCACCCATAATTGAAAGCTCTTAAAAATTAGGCATTCCTATCAGCAGTGGGCATTGTAAAACTACTCAGAGAATACTAGGGTATAGTTAAGAGCCTCACTTAGAAGAATAGAATTTGGTCTCTGTTTTGCAAGTAAGATAATATTGGGGAGAGGGGATCCCAGAAGAGGAAAGTGATTCATGCTAAGGTATTCCGGTAGTGAGATTTATGTAACAGCCCATCTCTTATAGACATATCTTCATACTCACGAGGACTTTTCAGTGTTTTCAGTGGAAAACATGAGAGAGGGAAGAGTACATTCTGGCATATAATAGAAAAATGTTCTGCTCCCCGAGGCCCTTCTACTGAAACAGCAATGACTTCTGTCTTAAAACACACACTGTGTCTTGTTAATGATTTTACACCATCTATATACAGAACTTTGGATGTGGGTAAACTTAAAATGCTAGTGTTGAAACTCAATGCTAGTAGCTTACGTTGTAAAGGAAATTGGTGAGTTACCCACAAAGCTGTTTCAATGTTTACATTTGTGCAAGAAGTGGTGACTAGTAATGTGTTCTAAAAGATGCCTTTTTCAAAGAAACCTAATTCTTATTTTCCTAAATAGTATCATCTACAATTCTCCTTTTAATTAGAACATGTTTATATATTAAGTATCTGGTGCAAAGATCTCCTGACATTTAAATTTATCATTGATCCTAACAATAAGTGAGAATAGAGGTGAGCATGAGGAAACAGCAAGACTGTCCAGAGTGCCGGACAGCTCCACCCGGCCATCCTGCTTGTGTGTTTCACAGTGTCTAGGGGATATTTTAAGTATAATGATGGAGCCAGGTCCTGAAGCCATCATTGTGATCCTGAAACCATTACATCACCAAGGTGAAAGTCTCTCACAAAGACATCTCTTCTTCCCAGCTGCAGTTTCCCTTCAGCCATGAGTTGTCACAGATCAAAAATACCAGCTGGGTTGTATCGCAATTTCACTCTGATTGAGGGTTCTTTCTCGAAGCCTCAGTTCTAGGCATTCCACGGTAAGGGGATACGTATTAAGCTCGAACTTGTTAGCAAACAGGCTTGGTGAGTTTACCAGCCACTTTAAGTCTCCGTTTCCATAGATACAAATGCCATGTACATAATGGCCTGCAAAGGAGAGAACAAGAAACACAGTCAAAACATACTTGCTTTCAAAAGTCCAGGGTGGTGACCTTGCAGCTGGTAGAGTTACTCCTCCCTAACTAACAAGTAGCAAATCCTGTGCCAAGTGTTAGGGGATTCAAAAGAAACGTGACTGTGGAGTCCTAGCCCACAGAGGACCGAAACTCTATCTAAGGGGACAAGAGATACACATGTGCACGGCAGAAATGGCATAGTTGATCACCTCCTTACCTTGACCACCTTCTCAAGTTGACTAATTTTCATAAAATTAATTTTCAGACAGGCACCACATGTATGCATTAGTATCATAGTTGCTTATGTTGACCACTGATATAACTTGACCAGTTTGTTACAGTCCCTTGGGTACTCAACTTACAGAGGTTCTACTGTATTTGAAAAAGAAATGAGAATTAAATAAAGGTCAGGCCTGGGGCCCTGGCCTATAATCTTAGCACTCTAGGAGGTCAAGGTGGGTGGATTGCTTGAGCTGATGAGTTGGAGACCAGCCTGAACAAGAGCGAGACCCCATCGCTACTAAAATAGAAAAACTGAGGCCAGAGAATCACTCGATCCCAAGAATTGGAGGTTGCTGTGAGCTATAACGATCCCATGGCACTCTACCCAGGGCAATAGCTTGAGACTATCTCAAACAAACAAAAAAAGCAATAATGTGACAGGAGTCACAAAGCAATTCCAGTACAGTCAACCCTTAAGGTTTTGCTTTGATTTAGTTACCCAGGGTTAACTGCAGTCCCAAAGTACTAAGATACTTGGGATGGGGAGACAGGAACCACATTCATGTGGTTTTTCGTACAGTCTATGGTTATAATTGTTATGTTTTATTATTAGTTATTTTTAATTTCTTACTGTGCCTAATTTATAAATTAAATTTTGCCACAGGTATATGTAGGGTTCAGTATGATCTTTGGTTTCAGGCATCCACTGGGGGCCTTGTAAGGTATCCACTGTGGGTAAGGGGAACTACTACATCGTCAAATGAGAGCTGTAGAGAGAAGTTCTGTGAGGGTACAGGTGGGCCTCTTCCCCGGCTCTGGGCCAGCCTATCCAAGTGCCAACTCTATGTCCCCGCTGAGATGTGGAGTAAACCTCACTGATAGAACACGTCAGCCCTGGGCTTCCCAATCTTCTCCCTAGGCCCTTCCTCCCAAGTCTTCCCCATCACAGTCTATGGTAATTCTATTGTTCAGTGCCCCAGGCATTTCCCCTTTCACATTCCACATCCAATCTATCAGCCATTCTGACACTTTAACCTTCAACTAGTAACAGGATTTGACCACTTCTCACCACCCTTACTACGACTACCACCTTGGTCCAAGCCTTTCTGTCTGAATTGCAATAAAAACTGGTCTCCCCTCCCTACACCTTTCTCTGTTCATATATCACCAGTGCAGCAGCCAGCGAGCTTGTTTTAAAATCTAAGTAGAGGGGGCGGCGCCTGTGGCTCAGTTGGTAAGGCGCCGGCCCCATATACCGAGGGTGGCGGGTTCAAACCCGGCCCCGGCCAAACTGCAACCAAAAAATAGCCGGGCATTGTGGCGGGCGCCTGTAGTCCCAGCTGCTCGGGAGGCTGAGGCAAGAGAATCGCTTAAGCCCAGGAGTTGGAGGTTGCTGTGAGCTGTGTGAGGCCACAGCACTCTACCGAGGGCCATAAAGTGAGACTCTGTCTCTACAAAAAAAAAAGTGTAAAAAAAAAATAAATAAATAAAAAAAAATAAAATCTAAGTAGAATTTGTCTCTTCTGCTCAAAACCCTGACAGTGGTGCAGAAGATGACATTGAAGGGGACTAGATAATGGAATTTTGATCAAATGTCTTCAGAGAACTTTCTAGAGTTAAAACGATTGCCTCTGGGGAGTGGAAAGGCCATTTTAGCATGAGCTTGGGAGTTGAAAGGTGATCAGAAAAGCTGAGGAGCAGTACCCTGGGAAGGGCAGGTGAACAGTGAGGTGATATAAGGACAATCAGCCTGGGGCCCCATTGGAGGACTCCAGGGTGGGTGAGTCTTGAGAGTGCTATAACATTCTCCAGCGACTATAACATTCTCCAGTGACTTTATGCCTAGGGGAGCACAAGTGGCAAAAAGCAGCTGGAGGTAATGATTAAGCTTAGTGATCAGCCTCATAGGGTCCAAATGGTTAAGGGAACCTGAAATGTTGACAAGGACAGCATGGGAAGGCTGATCTCTGTACACAGGTCAATCAGAGAGTCCTGGGAAGGAAACCAGTCAAAGGAAAGAGCTGGGAATGTTGAACTTCCAGAAATCCCAATTCAGACAAACACATCTTAAACAATTACAACAACAACCTGTTTTAGGTGTGGGTATATAATAAAGAACAAACTGGACAAAAATCCTAGCCCTTTTAGAGTTTGTATTCTGGGAAAAAAGACAGAAAAATATATATAGAATGTAAGTTAGGGGAGAAAACTAGTAGAGGTGGCTAAGAGCTTATAATCTGAGCTGCGTGCTCCAAGTGTAAGACCACTCTAGGTGCAAAGCAGGCTGACAACAGGGGTATAGACATGGCTTCGGAACAAGTCCCAATTACCTTCAGCTGAGGGGAAAAGGGCCAGACTGCATTACTGACTCACTGTTTAGCAAGCCATGTTCTAAATCTCCTGATTATGCCTTTTTCTTTTCCCTATACAGACTTTAGGGCACTAGATAGTTGTTATGCTCTGGACCATTATAATGCTTTCAGATGTTCACTGGTGTAACAAGTATTAAAAGAAGAAAAAATGTGACATTTGTTGGCAAGGGCCTAGACTACCAAACTTTATACCTTTAGGCAGCTTCCAGGCCAGGGCCAATTCTCTGGGCTCCAGTCTATCATGTGATCACTAAGGGATCCTACAGAAAATGCAAACCTGACTAGCATACACTTTCTGTATGAGATAGGGCCTGGATACAGACAACAACAGGGAGGCTGAAGGGCAATCTCTCCATATGAGATGGGAGCTTCTGTAGGAGGACGGCTAGTGTTGCAAGATAATGATGCCTCATGGGTCACTGGTATGGATGTTGAAGTCCTCAGATGTTACTGCTGGAGAGTGGTAATGAAGATCAGAGGGTAACTATGGTGGTCCTGGGTGGGAGAGTGGCTGATGGAAGGATGTTGAAGTCCTCAGATGTTATTGCTGGAGAGTGGTAATGAAGATCAGAGGGTAACTATGGGAGTCCCGGGGGGTGGGAGAGTGGCTGATGGAAGGATGTGGAGAAGATGACATATCCCAGACACTGGGAATCTGACTAGGTGGTGGTCAGTTTTCTAAAGACTTAGGAGATTTAAGAGTAAAATGACCTCCCATTTATCCTTCTCGTTCCCCTGGGAGGACAGGCCGTGGTGAGAATGCAGGTGGGTGGCACCTGCTATCCTCTGGGGAAAATCTGAGAAGATTAAGGTAAAGCTATGAATATACTTAAGACAAGGCTGAAATTTCTGTACAGTGACTTGAGTATGTTGCCATCCACAGCAGAAGGTGACAAGACTATCAAGAGTCACATGAGCAAGAGGCTGACGTGGTAGAGGGTTATAGAGACGCAGCAATGTGGAGATTTTTGCCCAAAATGTATTGTAGGTAAGACAAACAGATTAGTGAAGTTGCAGATTAAGTGGAAAAGTGAAGGCAGAGCTGGTGACCACATGGGGAAAAGACCAGACTTCCATATTCTCATTCCTTCCCTCATTCACTGAATATCTACTGCATGTTGTAAGATTAACCATGTGCCCCTCTAGATTTATGTCTTCAATCCTAAAACCTAGCAGCACCTCTGAGTGGAGATAGAAGTCTTTAAAGAGGTCATTAAGTTAAAATGGGGTCCCATGAGTGGGCCCTAAATCCAGTATCACTGGATCCTTGCAAGGAAAGGAGATAAGCACACAGACACACACCGAGGGAAGACCCTGTGAGGACACAGGGAGTAGAGAGGCCGAGGGGGAAACCAACCCAGTTGACACCTTGACCTTGGATTTCTGGCCTTCAAAATGTCAAGAGAATAAAATTTTATTGTTTAAACTACCCAGTACGTGCTACTTTGTTATGGCAGTGCTAGCAAACTAACACATGTGCCCACTGTGTGTGGCAGCAATATTCTGAATGGAGTATGTATCAGGAGTGGTACAGACCCTTCTTCCTAAGGTCGTGTAGAAATGAAAACTGCTTAGTGTTTCTAGTCCTTGCCCATTGCAAGCAAAACCCTTCTCTCCAGTATCACCTGACATCATGCCAGAGCCTCAGCTCTCCAAGCCACCAGAAGTCCGGCTGGAGAGGGAGCAGAAGCTGATCCGAGGGAGGGGGTCCCGCTGGCTGCATGGTGAGAATACGACATCACTTTTCCTGTTCCCGACCATTTTCTCCAAACAGCAAGAAGAATGAACAACAAGAAAATGGAAACTATGAAAGAGAAAGTGCCATTATAATTGAAACCCACCTCTACTTCTCTCTAGGTAATTATAAGCTGGAGAACATTGGTGAGATATTTAAATGTATTTCTAAAGGACTATATCTCCAAGCCTCTGGCTTCTCTAAAAACTAGCAGATTGGTCTAAAGATAGCAGCAGTTCTCTCTGCAGGAAAGATTCCTGGATTCCACGGATACCTTCATGCGAACACCAACAAGCAGAGGGCTAAGGGCGTGAAACAAGAGCCTCACCGTGGCAGCCTCCGTGTCTGTCCTCCATGTCACTCCATTTTATCGCTCTGAGGTTACCGGTCCAGGATGCGTTTGGCATAGAGCCAGGGACACCTGTGATGTTGGTAAAGAAGAAGGCAGAGGGGAGAACCGTGAGAGGAGGGCATCGATTTCACCAATTAAGGCCCCAAGGCCCGCTTCTTTTCTTTCAGCCTATTGCCGTTCACATTTCACATGGATGGGTGCACCCCATCCTCCCTTCTTCTGTTTCCTCCAGCTGATCTTTTGATCAGAAATGTTAGTTGCTGGTTCATTATCTAATTAGTACAATATCTCATTCAATCAATATGTTAATACAATTCCAATCCATATGATAATACCACTCATTAGATGATAGTGTAATACTGAATTCTGTGAAATGTGAAGAGTCAACCTCAAAGAAAAGGAAAAGGTTGGAGGTGGAGTGCTTTGGGTTCACATTCTGCTGAGTCAGGATTTCCCTGTCACATCACTGCAGACACTCTGGGCTGGATAATTCCTTGTTGTGAGGGCTGTCTTATGTTCGGTAGGATACTTACGGGCATCCCTGGCCTCTGCCTGCTAGATGCCAAAAGCATCCTTCCTCCAGCTGTGACAACCAGAAATGTCTGGGGAGACTGTCAAATGTCCTGTGCCTGAACAAAATTGCCCCATTTGAGAAATACTGTGCTCTCCCCCAAACCCTCTCCATCTCAATAAATTTCAGGTATGTCACAGAAATTGAAGGGTCCATTTAATCATACAGGTTACTTATGCTCCAAGATTGTAGCATAAAAATCATTATTGACAAAGGAGTATATAGGTATCAGTGTAAGTGCAACTGAGTAATAAATACTGTGCTTCATAAGAGCTACACCATTTTTCACCCGTGAGTAATGCAATCTGAACATAATTTTGGAGTAATGCACTATACACATGCTTTTAGCACCCTTTACAACAGTCCTTTCCTAGAAGACAGGTATTTTTTTGTTTGTTTGTTTGTTTTTTGAGACAGTCTTACTGTTACACAGGCTAGAGTGCTGTGTGTTTTCCTAGCTCACAGCAATCTCATACTCCTGGATCAAGTGATCCTCCTGCCTCAGCCTCCTGAATAACTAGGACAATAGGCACCCGGTACAACACCCAGCTAATGTTTCTATTTTTAGTAGCAACAGGTCTCACTCTTGCTCAGGCAGGTCTCAAACTCCTGAGCTCAAGGGATCCTCCTGCCCTGGTCTCCCAGAGGGCTAGGGTTACAGGAGTGAGTCACTATGCCCTGCCAGAAGATTGTTTTTATTTTTATTTTTGAGACAGAGTCTCACTTGGTCCCCCTTGGTAGAGTGCCAGCAACCCCAAACTCTTGAGTTCAAGTGATCCTCTTGCCTCAGCCTCCCAAGTAGCTGGGACTATAGGCACCTGCCACAACACCCAGCTATTTTTTAGAGACAGGGTCTCGGCTCTGGCTCAGGCTGGTCTGGAACTTGTGAGCTCAGGCAATTCACCCACCTAGGCCTGTCAAGTGCTGGGATGACAGGCATGAGCCACTACACTCAGCGAAGATTGTTTTTAAATATTGGTAAGACAGACTGTGGTAGGCAGAATAATGCTCTCCAGCCCCCTAAACAGACACACAAAGATGTCTACATCTAATCTTTGGAAACTGAGAGTATATTACATGGCAAATGGGAATTAAGGTTGCTGATCAGTCGACTTTAAAATCCGGAGATTATCCTCTAATATCTGGGTGGGTCCAAAAGAACCTTTGTCAGCACAAAGGTCCTTAACAGTAGAAGAGGGAGGCAGAAGAGGCGGTCAGAGTGATGTGAGAAGGCTCCATGCTTCAAGGTGTGCCTTGAGAAGCCAGAAAAGGCAAGGAAAGACATTGTACCCAGAGCCTACTGCAAGGAAGGAACACAGCCCAGCCAACACTGTGACTTTACCCTGGTCAGACTTCCGTCCTACAGAATTGTAAGATAATATATTTATGTTGTGAAAGTGGCTAAGTTTGTGATAATTTGTTAGAGTAGCAAGCAGAAAGCTAATACATGTAACTAATGAGAAAAAGATTACTCAAGACAATGGACATTTTTAATAAGAAAAACAACTGGGGCTCAGTGCCTATAGCTTAAGCAGCTAAGGCGCCAGATACATATACCAGAGCCGGCGGGTTTGAATCCAGCCTGGGCCTGCCAAACAACAATGACAACTACAACCAAAAAATAGCTGGGCGTTATGGTGAGTGCCTATAGTCCCAGATACTTGGGAGGCTGAGGCAAGAGGCAAGAGAATTGCTTAAGCCCAGCAGTTGGAGGCTGCTGTGAGCTGTGATGCCACAGCACTCTACCCAGGGCAATAGACTGAGGCTCTATTTCAAAAAAGAAAGAAAAAAAAAAAAAAGAAAAACAACTGGACAAGACCAATCCTTTTAAAGAAACATAGTGGAATTAGACTTTTAAATACATTAACAAAAATGTGCATTGACAGAAGAAAAAAGCTGTGCTTTTGTCCTGACGACACATGATTATACGATGATTGAAATCATACTCAGGCCACCCAACTAAAATTAAATTTGTCACCGCCTTTCTTGTAAACAACATGGGTCTTAAACCTAAAGACTCTCTATAAGGCAAGGGTCTTTTTGTCTTTCTACTCAAAAACTTGAAATTATTTAAGAAAAGTATTCAAAGATTATAAAAAGTCACTGTTTATTAAACAATATTACTTTCTATTTCTCTAATTTTCACTTTAATACTTTAAAATTATTTTAGTGCTTACTTATCAAAAAGAAGCTCATTTGTTTTGTCCTTAACACACATTTTAAAATTATTTATTTACTTATACTTTTTAAAAAATTATAGTAAAACCTGTCTTGGTTAAATGAAGTTAGGAGGTGGGGAATGGGAGTCCAAAAAGCAAAGAGAGAATCTGGTTTATTTATTTGTCAATGACATTAGCTATGTGTGATTTTTATGAATCTGTTTAGAATAAGTAACTATCTCAGAAAAGTGCATAGAACTTTTTGTGATAAAAGGACCTTTAACCTTTAAATGACTATATATTTGAAAGGACATTTTCTTCCTCTTTCATTCTCGTTAGTATTGATCATCTCAACCAGACTGATACTCAGAAACACATCATTCCATTATCCCAGCGATAACATCATGACATTTATAATTAATGACCTTCTGTCTTTAAAATAAACACGCAACAATTACTAACCTCCTCCTAAGAAAATTCCGAATCACAACTTCTATCCTTTCTGTTCGATGGTAGGTCTCAAACATGTCTCTGTTTAAATATTATTCATGCATTAAAAAATTACATTTTTAAAAGCAGAAGGGGGGAGAAGGGCAAACACAGACCACGTTGAATTCTACTTTGTCTTTTTTGACAAAGAATCCTGAGGCCAAGGACTATGTGGCAGGAACGGGGGCACAGACCTCACACATCAGCATCACCTTGGGCCCCACTCTGGATCTCCCACACCCAGATCAGCGTCTTCACATATCAGAGGATTCCTACACGATCGAGTGTATGAAGGAAGCTCTGAGCTACAGGAAACACTGTGAAGAGGACACAGCCTGTTCTGGCCAAGAACAGAACCTTCCCTTTATCCTCTTTTTGAATCTTTCCCTTAGCTTTCATCAAGTTTTAAGGTTAGTCTCTTACTAACTCTCCCATTCTCACTCAAAATCTGCTCTATTTTTCCATCCTTGGGTTAATTTAACTAACTTGTTCCCACTTCTAGGAATATGTGCATTTTAATAGACCTCTCAAGTCACCTCCTGGAAAGACACTAGCCCACCTGCTACAGAGAAAAGCCACACTGAACAGAGGGCCAGTTCTCATGGTGCCCTTGGCTGTTGGGAGATTCTCAATGTTAACAGATAAATGAACTCTCATTCCCAGTGTAACTCTGAAGTGCCACTGGTGAAGATCATTACCCTGCCTGTGCATCAGACAGACCTGGTTGCTGCCTAATTTCCCAACAGGTCGTAGTAACTTCAGGTGTCACAGTGTTCTACTTCTCAGCATCAGAAAGTGTTTCTTCTACCTTGCTGGCAAGCAGCAGCCCCCACAGCCACTAGTCATTCATGCCTAGATCAACTGGCTCAGGAAGCAGCTGAAACTTTCAACGAGACTTCCGGTCACTACTCAATTTTAATATGTTGCGGTGATCTCTTGGTTATTATTTCAAGGAGATAATGGCAAGTTTAACACTGAATTCCACAAAAGTACAATGTACCCACTGCTCAGTCAGTAATTTAATTTGTCTTGGTTAAAAGATACGTGGAGACCCCAAAGCTGCCAATCCCACCACTTCTGCCAAAGAACGGTTTCCGCCTACTCACCAAGAGCCTCTGCTATGCCTGACTCTGTTTCCTGATTTTCTTCCAGCGATTGACCTCAGGCTGAATTCCCTGATGGACCAGACACTGGCACAGGGATGAGGGAACTTCTGTTCCCATCCCACTTCTGTCATTAACCTTCTGGCTATCTGTGGGCATCATGTAATGTCTCTGAACCTCACCTCTCAAATGAAGTAGGTAAATTAGATTAGTGGTTTTCAACTTGTTAGATTTCTTTTTTAAATTAATTAATTTATTTTTTGAGACAGAATTTCACTATGTCGCCCTCGGTAGAGTGCCTTGGCATCACAGCTCACAGCCACCTCAAACTCTTGGGCTTAAGGGATTCTCTTGCTTTAGCCTCCCGAGTAGCTGGGACTACAGGGGCGCCTGCCACAATGCCTGGCTGTTTTTTGGTTGCAGTTGTTATTGTTGTTTAGCTGGCCCAGGCTGGGTTCGAACCCTCAGCCTTTAACCACTGAGCTACGGGCACCGAGCCACAACCTGTTAGATTTCAATCCACAGGAAAAAAGAAAAAAACATTTTATACCATCTCTGTCCCACATACGTATATAAAACAAAAAAACATTTCACAAAATAATACTGAAGTTTATCACAGGCAATGCATGCGACTTATTTATTTATTAATGACTGAATGACTGAATGACTGAATGAGATAGAGCCCTTGCTCTGTCACCTGGACTGCAGTGGCACATTCATAGCTCACAGCAACCTACAAATCCTGGGCTCAAGTGATAATCCTGCCTCAGTCTCCTGAGTAGCTGGGACTACAGGTTTGCACCACCACACCCAGATAATGAAAATTTTTTTTGTAGAGACGAAGTCTTGCTATATTGCTCAGGCTGATCTTGAACAATCCTGGGCTCAAGTCCTCCACCTCAGCATCCCAAAGCACTGGGGTTACAGACATGAACTACCACACCAGGCCCTTATTTATTTTAAGTTATTTTTTAGTCTAGATTCACTTAAAATTTCTGGTCAAAAACTACTTAAGTGATTTCTATATCCTCTAATGGGATACAACTACTATTTAAAAAATACTTGACCCGATTCTCGTATTATTATGGTTGCTGTTACAATATTATTGTTAGGATTTTAGGAGACTAGCTATCGGATACATGGGTATGAATCAACCCTTAATTTACAAGTCTCCTAAGAAGGACTATTTCTCATTATTTCTAGGATAGGGCAAAAGGAAGATGCCAATATTATCAGAGAAAACATTTTTAACTATAAAATCCAATTCTCTCATTTGCTCTTCATAGGCTTATATAAACAAAATATTTGAGACAAAGTTTACAGAGTAATCAGGAATGTTTTTCTGAGGGCTCAGCCTTTATTAGTCAAATAACTGTATTTGTTGAATGAATGAATATGATTCTTTGAAATACAAGCTTTATTTACATTGACTGGACTTTCTGCTTCTTTTTGCACAGTTAGGGTTTCATTTTTCACAGTTAGGGAAGCACTGTATGTGCCCACTATTATTTATTAAGTTCATATTCATTTTTAATTATTCAACAACAAGGGATTTTGTTTTTAAATGTCCAGTAGTCAATGCTGATGAAAAATGCCATATTGAAAGGAATTTCTGGGCAGCACCTGTGGCTCAGTGAGTAGGGCGCCGGCCCCATATACCGAGGGTGGTGGGTTCAAACCCAGCCCCGGCCGAACTGCAACAACAACAAAATAGCCGGGCGTTGTGGTGGGCGCCTGTAGTCCCAGCTGCTCGGGAGGCTGAGGCAAGAGAATCACATAAGCCCAAGAGCGGGAGGTTGCTGTGAGCCGTGTGACGCCACGGCACTCTACCGAGGGCAGTAAAGTGAGACTCTGTCTCTACAAAAAAAAAAAAAGGAATTTCTTTTCTATTTTTTTTTATTTTTAGCTGGCCCAGGCTGGGTTCGAACCGGCCACCCTCGGTGTATGAGGCTGGTGCCCTAACCACTGTGCTACGGGAGCCAAGCCAGGACTTCTTACAATGTAATGGTGGTGCTATAAATTGATGGTAGAAAATCAGTTTGGAAACATGGAGAAAAAGTCACCATAACTATCAATCCCCTTTGATTCTTTAACCAGTGCTTTAAAAATAAGCTAAGAAAATAATTTATAAAATGTGGAAATCTGTATATGAAGATACTTGTGATATTATTATACATAATGACCCAGTACTGGCTTTTAAATCACATAGATGAAATTTCAAAATCCCTGTTTTTGCTACTATGGTTTGTGACTTTGAACAGGTGGATGTGGTATACTAATCTTCAAAACCTCACTGAGTTTTGTTAGGGTTAAACGAGATAATGTTTATTTTGTATTTTGCAACGCCTGGCATACATGATTACTCAATAAATGGTTGAAACTATAATCCCTCTATTAAAATCATGGGAATGATGTATCTGTGGAAGAGACTGCCTTTTTATCATAACCAAAGGCAGATCTCTCAAGCTTGGCACTACTAACATTTGGGCTGGGTAATTCATGGTTGTGAGGGGCTGTGCTGCGTCTGGTAGGATGTTTAGAAGCATCCTTGGCCCCATCCACTATATACCATTAGCAGCCCCCAAACCCAGCTGTGACAGTCAAAAATCTCTACAGATATTGCCAGATGTCCTGTGAGGTGCAAAATCACTCCTGATTGAGAATTACTCATCTACAGTAAAAAAAAAAAAAAAAGAATTTGAAATTGTATACTGTTAATACAGGCAGTTCCCAAGTTACAAACATCTGACTTACGTACAACTTGCACTTTTAAACTGAGGCCATTACAGGTAATAGGTAAATGTCCCTATTCCAACTTATATACAAATTCAACTTAAGAACAAATCTGCAGAACCTATCTTGTTTGTAACCTGGGGACTGCCTGTACACCATGTACAAATATTTGCATGTGAAATGTAAGTGGAAGAAATACCAAGTTTTTAATGTATAAAACTTTTAATATTATCCAGCTGAATCTTATTTTGTTGATTCAGTAATTGTGCTTCTTAATATTCTACAAAAGAAAATTTAACGAAAGAGAAAATATATAAAATGTTCACTGCTGATTATCTTTAACAACAAAAAATTGAAAATTACCCACTGGCAGAGAAATTTAGTGTTAAGCAACTTATAGTGTCTTTTTCTTATTAATTTTGGTCCTTTTTAGAAGTAAAGAGATATATATTTGTTTTTACCTATTACTAGTTCATAAATCACTTAGGATTTTTAACACATGAAATTTACTAAAAGTGATCTTGTTTTGTTTCATGTGGATGTTTTCTGGAGTTTGGCAGTACCCGAGACAATGGCGTGGCATCCTTTATATGACATCTCCGCATTCATCTCTGATAACTGCCTTAGTTGGAAAAGATGGAATGAAGAAAGTAAGGAAAAACTCAGAATTTTAGAATCAAAGGGATTTCAGAAATTTCCTACTATCTTCCCTACCCCTTTTGCCAAGTTGTGTAAGCTAGACCCTAGAAAATGGACGCGAATTGCCCAGGGATATGGATATGCTAAATAACTTGCTGACTTTGTTTCAAGATAATTTACTCATTTAAAGGGCGTCGTTAAAAGCCTCCTAGAGTAGTCCCTAGGGCTAAAGCCATGGCTGGAACGGTCCTAAGAGATTTCAGCCTAGTGTATCCAGAAGATTTATATTTATTAATATTTTTAGTAGCAGCCCAAACACCTTTACTTTCCGGGTCAGTCTTCTGAATAGAAAAGGTCAGTAGAATGTTTTCTATTACAACCAATTTTAATGAGGTAGTGAAGGCCTTAAGCTTCCCTACTCCAAGACTTATAGCGTGATACTGTTTACTTCTTTCTTCCACTAAACAAAGACATTTTTCCACAAACTTTCATCCTCATGATTAACCTGAACCCCTTCCAGCTATGACTGCTGAAACTTTGTGCCATACAGGAGCTCCCAATGAATTTCCAATCTATCAGCAGTTCTTCAAGTCTTATCTGGTTGGCAATAGCATTGCTCCAACACGTGCCCTTTGCTTGCCTTTGTTGTCACAGCTGTTGGTCAGGTGCTGGACATCCCTCACTGGATTATTTTAACTCCCTACAAACAGCTCTCTTGGCCTGAAGTCTGCCCACTTCATGGCAACACCACCAGATGGCTCTGTCTCTAATCAACATTGGTCCTGTTGCTTCCTATTTAGGGGGGTGCAAATTACTTTGAATGGTCTGATGGCTAAAGCCAGCTTGAGATGCCCCAGAGTTGCTCACCCACAAATAGACATAAGCAAACTGAGACTTGTCATCATCCTAGACTCTTCTGTGGGCACCCATGCTACCTCTTACTAGAATTCTGGTCCCTCACTCCATTTCTCATTTTATATTTCTGCTTTTGCTCCCTTTGGACTCAACGGACCCAGCTTAAAGCTTATTATCTCTTCCTCAAAAGCTTGTCTCTAAATTGTCATTTCTTTCTTTCTTTCTTTTTATTGTTAAATCATAGCTGTGTACACTAGTGCAATCAAGGGGTACAATGTGCTGGTTTCATATACAATCTGAAATATTCTCATCAAACTGTTCAACGTAGCCTTCGTGGCATTTTCTTAGTTATTGTATGTAGACATTTGTATTCCGCCTTTAGTGTCATTTCTTTCTTTTGCTTCAGACTGTCACTAATCAAGCAGACTATCTCTTCTAGCTCATCAGAATCATAATTTGATGAGATCTATCACTTCAATGGTATAATCACATTCTGGCCGGAAAATACCAAAATATTGACCACTGCGCGCAACAGTTTTTCCAGTCTTGCTCCCTGCTATGTCTTAAATATGTCCCCCATAGTTCATATATTGGAAACTTAATCCCAATTTAATAGTGCTGAAAAGTGGAACCTTTAAGAAGTGATTCAGTCATAAGGGCTCGGCAGTTTGCAACCCTGGGTTCTAGGCCTTATCTTTCAACACTGCCCACCTCACCATTCATTACTATTCAAACACCCAACTGTTCTGCCACCCATCTGGGAATTCCTGAATTGGTCTTCCATTTTCACCTTTCCTTGAACATTGGCCTATGAAAATGCCTATTAGCACAAAAAAATATCTTATTAGGGACTAAAATCATTAAAGTTAAAACCCTAAGATAGTGGCTCTTTTTGTATTTATCAAGTTGGCAAAGATGTACAAGATGATAATGCCCCACTGTGGGGAAAGTAGAGTGAAATGGAACTCCCAAACTTGGAAGCAGAAGAGTAAAAATGGTGCAGATTTCAGGCGGGGAGCAGTGTCACATGACTGTAATCTAAACACTCTGGGAGGCTAAGGTGGGTGGATTGCCTGAGCTCACGGGTTCAAGACCAGCCTGAGCGAGAGTGAGCCCTGTCTCTAAAAATAGCCAGGCATTGTGACACCTGGAGTCCCAGCTAGTTGGGAGGCTTGAGCCCAAGAGTTTGAGGTTGCTGTGAACTACACGCTACCCAGGCAGGCAACAGAGTGAGACTCTGTCTGATAGACCATTAAGTGAAGAGAGCTGGTTTATAAAAACCTATAAAGACATGTAAATGTATATTTTTATATAAAAATGTAGACTGGGAGGAATATACTAAAATCTTATCTCTGAGTATTGAATTTATTGATGATTTTTATTTTAGTTTTTATAATTTTCTGTATTTTCTTCATTTTTAAAAGGTTACTTTTCTTACCACTGGGAGGTAGGCTATTTTTTTTTTAAATTTCTTAACTGCTATTTAATTTCTTTTGTAACAGAATGTAAAGGTATATTCCCAAAATTAACTAGAAAAAAATATATTTTTAAAAACGATCCTGAGGGGTGGCGCCTGTGGCTCAAGGAGTAGGGTGCCGGTCCCATATGCCGGAGGTGGCAGGTTCAAACCCAGCCCTGGCCAAAAACCACAAAAAAAAAAACGATCCTGAGAAGGGACACCAAGAAAGGGGCTTCAAGGGAGGTGGGAGAAGAACCTGGTCTGCTGAACCAGGAAGTCTGGAAGCCCATAAGAATATGGATATGTGTAACCTAGGTAACCAATGACCAATAGAAAAGGACAATCCTGCCTGGAGTTGGCCAGTGAAAGACTTGTAGTGAATTCAAACAGAGAGTATTTATACCAACCCTGCAGACCTTTGCGTCTGTCACTCTCATCTTTTCTCCTTCTTGAAGGGACCTACTTCCAACTCTCTTTGGAAGTGCTCTAAACTTTCTCTTTGTTCTTCCTAACTAAAGTCTCTCTTTGTTACCCTGAAACTTGTGCACGTTACTTTTGCTCTCTATCCACACTGCCTGTGCCACTCCAATTTTATTTTCAGTTTCCACTCACTTTTGCTTTTGATTGCCATTGTGCCTGGGTTGAACTTCTAGCTCAGCTGAGTAATCGAACCAGGTCAATTGGGTTCAGGGAAGTGAGACCTCCAACTCCCAACAGATCCCAAAAGAGATCTTGGTTTTATCAGATGTTTCCACTAAACAGGAATATATTTTGATTTGTTGTGGCACACTGCAAAAAATGGAGTCATAAATGTGTCCATTGCTAACACACAGACCCTGGTTCACTATGACTTTGCAACTTTCCATTAAGAAGTAGAAGATGTCTGGAACATCGTCTTGGCTATGTGACTTGCTTTGGCCAATGGGACATTAGCAAATGTGACACAGCAGAGAGTTAAAAAACACTTATTGACTAGGGCTTTCCTTTGCCTTGAGGTCACCAAGGGAAGCCAGCCCCAGCAGCCTGCCAGAAAATGAGAAAGCGGGGAAGGGGAGAAGGCCTGGTCATGAGAGTGATGTTATCCAAAACCTTCCAGCCCCTGGCGAGTTGGCCTTAATCCAAAGAACTCACACAATCATGGAAATCTTTTTTCTTTTCTTTTTTTTTTTTTTGTAGAGACAGAGTTTCACTTTATGGCCCTTGGTAGAGTGCCGTGGCCTCACACAGCTCACAGCAACCTCCAACTCCTGGGTTTAAGCGATTCTCTTGCCTCACCCTCCCGAGTAGCTGGGACTACAGGCGCCTGCCACAACGCCCAGCTATTTTTTGGTTGCAGTTCAGCTGGGGCCGGGTTTGAACCCGCCACCCTCGGTATATGGGGCTGGCGCCTTACTGACTGAGCCACAGGCGCGGCCCCATAGAAATCTTTTTTCAAGCCACTAAGTTTAGGGAGTTCTTTTGCTACCAACAAAACATTAACTGATTTTGTTTTTTTAAATAGCTATCAGGTGCAAATGGTAAGGAATGGAGAGTTAAGTCAGTAAGTTAATAGATTCCATGCTTCAGCTTTTATCTCTAACCCTGGTGTTCATCTCTGTCAAGTCACTCTGGCTACACATTAGAATAAGCCCCACTGGGCTGGGGCCCAGACATTGGTTTATGTATTTTTAAATGTTCAAGATGATCGTAATGTGTAGCCAGTGTTGAGAATACTTGTTCTTCAGAGAAGTCTTTTTTTTTTTTGTAGAGACAGAGTCCCACTTTATGGCCCTCCGTAGAGTGCCGTGGCATCACACGGCTCACAGCAACCTCCAACTCCTGGGCTTAAGCGATTCTCTTGCCTCAGCCTCCCGAGTAGCTGGGACTACAGGCACCCGCCACAACGCCCAGCTATTTTTTTTTTTTGATTGCAGTTCAGCCGGGGCTGGGTTTGAACCCGCCACCCTCAGTATATGGGGCTGGCGCCTTACCGACTGAGCCACAGGCGCCGCCCAGAAGTCTTTTTTTTTTTTTTTGTACAGACATAGAGACAGAGTCTTACTTATCACCCTCAGTAGAGTGCCGTGGCATCACCGCTCATAGCAACCTCCAACTCCTGGGCTTAGGCGATTCTCTTGCCTCAGCTTCCTGAGTAGCTGGGACTACAGGTGCCCGCCACAATGCCCGGCTATTTTTTGTTTTTTTGCAGTTTGGCTGGGACTGGGTTTGAACACTCCACCCTCCGTATATGGGGACGGCGCCCTGCCCACTGAGCCACAGACGCTGCCCATTCAGGGAAGTCTTTTATTGAACATCTCTTCATAGGGATCATACTTTATTATCTATGCTACACTTCTAAAACACCAAATGTTGTGCCTCAGTAAGGACAGAGTTTATTTTTCAACAAATAAAGCAACTTTATTTTTAAGTTTTGGAAATTTTAAAAGTATAGAACAGTTGGAAGAAGCAGCCAATAGTTTATATTCCACCTCCCACAAATTAGCTACTGTTAGCAAGTTGATACATTTACCTTGTTTTACTTTTTTCCTCTTAAGACTATTATATTATTCCATAAGTTGTGAACAGCTGGACACTGGTTGTTAGAATTAATTCAAATAATGCATAAATGTGCAAAAACCAAAGATCAAGGTAAAAATAAAGCTATAAAATCTAATACCTATAAGTAACAGCTGTTAATATTAAGAGAACATTACTTAAAAACATAAAAGACTGTGGTTAGGCCTTTCCCTTCCTGCTTTTGGCATCTGGACTGCGGCTGTGCTTCCCCTGTGGCCATGTGTGGTGTGCTGAGCCTCTTATTCTAGGAGAATTGTGAGTAACATTAAAGTTTTCTTTCAATGGCAAAAAAAAGAAAAAAGAGAAGGTAAAAGTTTATTTCATAAAGCACCTTTTTGCACAAACACTTCCATGTTACATTATGACAACAACATAACTATTAACTAGCTGCCTAACTTATATTGAACAAAGACTGCAAATGACCTTTTATAAGCACATTTACCGTTGAGATTAATATGTTACGTTTCCTTCAGTTAAAGGACTTCAGGCATCACTTACGTACATGTTTATCATTTTGATGGGTTTGTGAATTTGTTTTTTGATTTGTTGTGGCAAACTGCAAAAAACCTGTTTGCTTGGGACTCGAGTTTTATTGGATTCCAGAAACTTGGGAGATTCTGCCCAGAAACTTGGCCATCCTTGGACTTCAGTAGTAAGCTTTTTCCTGCCATCTCCTTATTTAGATGTGTTTGTCCACAGCTCGAATTTTGCATTTCAATGGCCATTTCCTAGGTTTTATGTGATTGTTTGGAATAAAAGCACAGTTTTGGTTTTTTTCCTAGGTAGGGTCCTCCCTTATTGAAATAATAGAACACAGCATGCCCTGTACTGTTTTGTTTGTTGCCTAGGGAAAAGTCTTTAATGACTCCACTAGACACATTTTCATCTTGCCCTGCACACAGCGCCTTCTCTACCTTCAAAACAAGGCACTAAGGCTACACCCAGTTGGATGTTATTCAAGAATTCATTTGCAACTTGCAAAACCTTCCCTCTAATTCCATGTGAAAGCAGTCAGATAAACAAATCATGCTCACTTATGACTGTTGTCTAATTTTAACCCCTATTTACAATCCAAGATAGGTCAAAAGTTTTTGAAAGTCAGTGGTAAATTCCACTTGTTGCTGCAAGTACTGGATACATATAGGTTGCTAATTTGGGGAACTAAGTCCCTATCTATAGCAAGCCTAATGTCTTATACAGAACAGCAGGGCAGTTCTGTTCACAGTTTTACTCTGTAAATATAAAAACACCTAAATAAACTTTTAAAAGAGAAGAAACATGGGAGAAAGAGCCTTTCAATGTGCCTAAGATTAGCAAGTGGCCCTCTCCATTGCTCTGCCTCCTGCAGTATGCAAAAATGCAGGAAACCAGGCCAGGGAGATGGCTCACACCTGTAATCCTTGCACTACGCACACGAGGCTAAGGTGGGAGGATCCCTTGAGCTCAGGAGTTAAAGACCAGCCTGAGCAAGAGAGGCCCTGTCTCTACTAGAAATAGAAAAAATTAGCCAGGCACTGTGCACGCCACCTGTAGTCCCAGCTACTCAGGAGACTGAGGCAGGAAGATCGCTTGAGCCCAGGAGTTGGAGGTTGCTGTGAGCGAGGCTGATGCCAAGGCACTCTAGCCTGGGCAACAGAGTGAGACTCTGTCTCTAAACAAACAAACAAACACACAAAACAGGAAACCTAGGCCTGGTACTTCTTCCTGAAACATCAATTTAAGCTGCACATTTGGGTGAAAAGTTTTGGCCTTCAAGAAGAAGGTACGCAGCAACACAAAAACAGACAAGTTAAATTTATAGGTTGGGACAGTTGTTATTCTTGGAAATGTTATAGTGGGAAGGAACCCTCAGGGGGTTCAAGAATACTAGGAATCTAGCCAGGCATGGTGGCGGGTGCCTGTGGTCCCAGCTACTTGGGAGGCTGAGGCAAGATAATCGCTTCAGCCCAAGAGTTTGAGGTTGCTGTGAGCTGTGACGCCACCGCACTTTACCCAAGGTGACAAAGTGAGACTCTCTCTCTCTCAAAAAAAAAAAAAGAATTCTAGGAACCATGGTTTGTAAATACGGAGGGTGCGACAACTCAGTGATCTGTTCAACTTGTGATACGTGCAGTTTTCTGTAGGTAGTATTATATTTCCTTTTTTTTTTTGTAGAGACAGAGTCTCACTGTACCGCCCTCAGGTAGAGTGCCGTGGCATCACACAGCTCACAGCAACCTCTAACTCTTGGGCTTACGCGATTCTCTTGCCTCAGCCTCCTGAGCAGCTGGGACTACAGGCGCCCGCCACAACGCCCGGCTATTTTTTTTTGTTGTTGTTGTTGCAGTTTGGCTGGGGCTGGGTTTGAACCCGCTACCTTCGGCATATGGGGCCGGCGCCCTACTCACTGAGCCACAGGCGCCGCCGGTAGTATTATATTTCAATAAAAATATTTTTAAAAGTTATAGAGTAGGAGGAATTGCAATATTTACATATTAATGGCTTCATAAAATAAAACATGAGACTTCAAAGAAATATTGACCTCCTTAGCTCCTCCCCCTTGCACATTTCTCCTCTGTCCAGGGCCATTTTAAGAACCGTAGTTAGTACTGGTGTTTTCATTTGTGTAACAGTTATTTCAATTTTTTTTAGAAACTCTGAATTATAGACATCTGTAGATCAGGACCAAGGACTAATATGTTCGATTTATAGGAAAAGATAAACCCTTGAGTCATCTACAAGTCTAGACAGAGCCTCTTCTACATGAGTTCTGATAAGAAGCCAGAGTGAGGTGCTGTGACGTGTTCCTTACCACACTTGTCTATCATCTGATTGGTGGAAAGGACTGTAATGGGAAGTTTTGTGAGTCTGTCACATGTGTTTCCGGAACAGAAGTGGAACACGGTTTGGGTTATTTTTATTCTTTCAGGTTCTTGGTGTTTCTACTATTCATGTATAATCACTGATACTGAAAAATTAAAGGTAATGAAAGTAAACCAAGTTCCATAATTAAATGTTAAAGGTTGTCTTTTTTTTGAAGTTTATTATCACAAATTAAAAATACTACTAAAAATGACCCTACTTTTTATATAGAATGTTAAGAGGGCCATCTGGTTTTATTATTCATGAAAAAATAAATAAATAATATGGTAAAAGAAAAGTAGGACAAAAGGAACCGTCACTCAGAACATGTCACAGCTGTGATAGGACCTATATGAAACACGAAAGGAATTCATAAAAAGAAAAAAATCTCAGAATAAGAAGCTGCTTTTCCAGACCCCGAGGCTATATACTCAATGATTTCATTTTTATGACATTCCCGGAAAGCACAGGGATGGTGAACAGGCCAGGATTTGCCAAAAATTTGGACTAGGGGAGGCATCGTGCAAGGAGCAGCCTGAGGGAATACTGAGGCTGCTCCTGATGGTGGTGGTGGTTTCGTGACAGTCAGAACTCATGGAACCAGACACCAAAAGGAGTGAGTTTTACCATATGTAAGTCTAAAAATAAAAAAGGAAGATGCTGCAAATTCAATAACAATAAAATAGAATGGGCCCCCTTCGTGGTAAATGGATACATTTTAAAAATTATATTTTTCAATATACCTATAGAATTTTTCATTTGATAAATTAACATTACCTTTTTTAATGAAGTCTGAACACTTTCCTAGAATCCTGTTGTTAAAACCTGTCTTTTAGGGTTAGAAAGCACAGATACTAAAATATTCTTACTGTCCTTTTGCTCTGCTATCTAAGACATCTCAGAGAGAAATTGTGTGAAGCATTAAACACATGAAGGTTACTGTATTTAGACTTAGAGGTCTCATTTTTAAGGCCTTGTTCAATGGCCAAATCATGCAATGCAGACAAATCATTCCATCTTCCTGGTCTTAGTGTCTCTACACCTCAACTGATGAGAACTGTCTCTTTCAATTCTAGCACAAAATTACCTATTCCACTTCACAAAATCACTCTGTTGTTACGGATGTAGCTACTCGGAGTGCCTTCCATATCTTCTACTTAAAAAGAAACCATCACCACACCTAGTTCTGTGTCCCAGGAGTGGTGCTATTGCCTTTAGAGTTATGGAGTAGTAAGTTGTTACAGAGTTAATACTTCATTTTTCACACTCCTACCTCTACTCCCCTACCCCCAAAGATTAGCATCTTTCATTTTTTGGCTGAGAAAACTAAGTTTGGAGAGTTGAAAGGACTTGTTCAAGATCATAAGCTAGACAAGGCAATGATGTGTGCTCCCTACCCCTTGAGGGAAGTGAATCCACCTTCTTCAATTCTACCATAGTTCTCAATTCCATGTGGACCGCCGGCAGGCTCTGAAGGTACAGGAGGCCACTTCCAATTCCTGTGACACATGCCCTCCAGCCTTTGCCCCTGCTGGGACACAGTGGATGGAAGCTGATCCCTATAAGACCCTCACCAATACACCTTGTTTCAACTACATTCTGGGGAAAACAACACTACATTTTTTCTTACTGGGGCAGAGAGAGAGAGGAGATTTGGATGATTAGGAATGTGTAGGTATGCCCTTTTCAAGATATTTGCACTAATGTAGGATTGTTGCTGGCTACCTGTGTTTCCTGGTGTTGAAGTACATGAATAGATGCCCTTACAAACACCGCACGGTAGGTCCCACTAACCATGCAGTATTCTCAGCTACTCAGCCCTCTCACTTCCCTGTGCAAGGTGAACCCTAGTAGTATGGAAGCTGAGAGAGAATTCAAGCTAATTTTGTTTGAGTTTGCTATCCTTTGCAGTACTTTCTGAAATCTCTGTATTTGGAGGGATTGCATTTTTCCAGCTCCCCGCTGTACCTTAATGAGTGCAACTGGGCAGAATAAAAAGAACTAACAGTGTATTCATTCATATAATACTTAATAGTATCAACACTCAGCATTTATGGGCACACCAAGAAAATACTTTCTGGAAATGAGGGGGAAATACAGTGTTCTAAAAACAACTAGAGAGCTGGGGACATTATGTGAGGGCTCAATGCTCAATTTCCTCATTATGTAAGACTTTGGAGCATAACACCCACCTCCATGGGCATGCAACGCCTACTGTTGCTGGCCTGAGTTCTAAGTTGTAGCAGTAGTGGTAAATGGATCCAGATATGGGCACAAGGCCCAGAGACAATAGTTCCACTAATGCTACTTGTCACAGTGTAATACCAATGGGAAAATCATTACATTAATATATCACAGAGGAGGAGAAGGGGAGGGATAGATGTGATTATAGAATTAACAATGGCTGAGCTAGGAGCTATACTTCCACTGTCTGTCACCCTCACAACAATCTTGCGAAATCAGTATTGCATTTGCAGATGGAAAATCCAATAAGGCTCTTACAGGTGATCAAGAAATACAGTAATGTCTCGAGTACAAAATCAATGTCCCCAAATCAGTAGCCTTCATATATACCAATAAGAGTCAAGCTGAGAATCAAATCAAAGATGCAAGGCCCTTCCTGGTAGCTTCAAAGAAAATGAAATACCTGGGAATATATCTTAACAAAGGATGTGAAGGATCTCTATAAAGAGAACTATGAAACTCTGAGAAAAGAAATAGCAGAAGCCATTAACAAATGGAAGAACATACCATGCTCATACTTGGGAAGAGTCAACATGGTTAAAATGTCCGTATTACCAAAGCAATCTACAGATTTAATGCAATCCCCATCAAAGCACCAATGTCATACTTTGAAGAATTTGAAAAGATAGTACCTCATTCCCTATGGAACCAGAATAAACCCTGGATAGCCAATGCAATTTTAAGAAATAAAACAAATCTGGAGGCATCACATTATCAGACTTCAGGTTATATACTACAAGCCTACAGTGATCAAAACAGTATGGTACTGGCACAAAAATAGAGATACAGATCCGTGGAATAGTATAAAGACCCTAGAGATGAACCCAGTCACAGATCTCCATCTGATCTTTGATAAGCCAAACAAAAGCATATGCTGGGGAAAAGAATCCTTATTTAATAAATAGTGCTGGGAGAACTGGTTAACCACATGTAGAAGACTAAAATTGGACCCACACCACTCACCACTGACAAAAATGAACTCTCACTGAATAAAAGATTTAAATTTAAGACAAAAAACAATAAAGATTCTAGAATAAAGTATGGGAAAAACTCTTGACAAAATTAACCTGGGAAAAGATTTTATGAAGAAGACCCCTTCTTTGTTTTTAGTCAACAAAGCTGAATCTATAAGCACAAGCTCTTAAGGCATTAGCTTTAAGCATTAGAGGGTAGCGCCTGTGGCTCAGTGAGTAGGATGCTGGCCCCATATACCAAAAGGTTCAAACCTGGCCCTGGCCAAACTGCAACAAAAAAATAGCCGGGTGTTGTGGCAGGCACCTATAGTCCCAGGTACTTGGGAGGCTGAGGCAAGAGAATCGCCTAAGCCCAAAAAGCTGAAGGTTGCTGTGAGCTGTGACGCTACAGCACTCTACTGAGGGCAACAAAGTGAGACTCTCTCTAAAAACAAAACACAACAAAAAAAACCTAAGCATTAGAACTCTGCTTACAATTTACGTTCTCTGGGCCTCCCCACTTCTGGTAGGAGAATAGAAAAAAGTATCACACTATGAGTAGTAAATTGGTTAGTGGAATATGAATATTCCATGTATAATGTTCAGAGGTACCTTTTAAAATCCCTTCTCCATACCAAATAGTCTCCTTTCTTCCTTCATTTTATTTATTTATTTATTTGAGACAGAGTGTCACTCTACTGCACAGGCTAGAGTGCCATGGAGTCAGCCTAGTTCCCTGAAACATCAAACTCCTGGGTTCATGGAAACCTCCTGCTTCAGTCTCCCGAGTGGCTGAGACTATATGCGCCCACCACAACGCCCAGCTATTTTTCTATTTTTAGTAGAGATGGGGTCCAAGCTCTTCTTCGGGCTGGTCTTCAACTCCTGAGCTCCTGGGATCCTCCCTCCCTGGCCTCTCAGAGTGCAGGGATCTACAGGTGTCAGTCACTGCACTAGTCTCATTTCCTCTACTTAAAAAAAAAAAAACACAATTGACAGGCTTACTAGGACTTCAACGTAACTAGGTTTGAAGATGAAATCAACATGAAGGTGTTTTGCCTTCAGCCAAATCTTAACGTATTTCCATTACCTGCATGTTCTCATAGAGCCTTCCCTGTTGGATTCATTTTTCTCCTTAATTTTTCACAATTATGATTTGAGATACCCCGTTACCAAGTTTTGTCGCTTCACATGAGGTCTCTCTGATCTTGCAGGGTAGAGTGGATGAGAAGATTTGAACTTTGGGGCAGAAAAAACTCCTAGCCTTGTCATGTCACAGCTTGTCAAACTCTAAACAAATTATATAACCAACCTAAGCCTCAGTTAATGTTAGTTTTAGGACATAAGAGGAAGTTCAGAAGGTGCTTGAGAATTTATTAGAAAGTAAGGACTGTTTTAATTCAACTTCATCCTTATAAAATATATCTGGAATATATCTGGTGACTGAGTCTCACAGTAGTGACTATGACATACTAGTATTTCTTTTCAAAGATGTTTATAGAAGTGCCAAAAGAATCTCTGGATGGCTCTAAGGATTTGACTTTTGATGACCCCCAAAGCTATTAAGGATCAGGACAGTAACTCGTGAACTTTGAGTTTTTAAACATTTGACACTGTACAGCTAAGAAGAGTAAGCAAATGGACAGTAAGGATTACCAACCTTGAGTGAATGTTTTCTTTTCCTTTTTGAAGTCCTACAAAGTCCCAACCCTTGTACTGTCTACACCTAGAGATCTCATTAGTATAGGAACACTATGTCGCATTTAGGTTTTCTTAATATATAATTCTTATTAATAAAGGGAGCATGTCGCAGGAATTAGAAATGGCCTTCTGTACCTTCAGAGCCTGCCGGCAGTCCACGTGCAATTGAGGACTATGGTAGAATGAAGAGGGTGGATTCACTGCCCTTAAAGGGCAGGGGGCACACATCGTTGCTTTGTCTAGCTTATTATCTTGGACAAGTCCTTTCAATTCAGCCAAAGAATGAAAGATACTAATCTTGGGGTGGGGCGGGGGTAAGGGTGGGAGCGTGAAAAATGAGGTCTTACAGACTTGCTAAATCATGAACTCTGAGGTAGGGCCCAGCAATCTGTCTTACAGTCTCCCTAGACAGACTCTGAGGCTTGCTCAAGTTTGAGAATCCCTGCACTGTACACATTACCTTATTTAATACTCATAACTTCTCTGGAAATCAGAAGAATAAAGAAAGGCTCACAGTAAACTCATGCCAGTGTCACACCATTAGCAAATATTGAGAGGAAGGACTTCACTCACATTTGTCTGGCTCCAAAAGCCGTTTTCATAATATCATGTAGACTTAAGGGAGGATGGAAAGAGATACTTTTATATCATGTAAAGAAAAATAGGAGGTATTTGTCAAGTAGATAATATGGGGGGGGGATTAAGTATATATTACTTATTATATTATATACTTTGATATATGCTTATGTCAATTATATATGGCTTTGATACACAATATTTTATTGTTTTAAAAAGTCATTAAAATGCAATACTATATTTTTGTTAAAAAAACAACTGCTGCTTCTAGAAAAAAATTGTCTTATGCAATTGATAAGGAATTATGGGAGGATAAATATGTTCAAAATGATCTTAGCAGTTCTAAAGTAGTAGGTATGTTTTTTGTTTGTTTGCTTTTGTTTTTTTTGTAGAGACAGAGTCTCACTGTACCACCCTCGGGTAGAGTGCCATGGCGTCACACGGCTCACAGCAACCTCCAGCTCCTGGGCTTATGCGATTCTCTTGCCTCAGCCTCCAGAGCAGCTGGGACTACAGGCGCCCACCACAACGCCCAGCTATTTTTTTTGTTGTTGCAGTTCGGCCGGGGCTGGGTTTGAACCCACCACCCTCGGGGTATGGGGCCGGCGCCCTACTCACTGAGCCACAGGCGCCGCCCCTGTTTGTTTGTTTTTAAGGCTAGTCAAGTGATGCAGTGGGAGGGGAGAAGGGTAACTATATTAACCCTCCCTGCTGGAATTAAATCCAAGTTAAATTCAGCTCCCTGTGAGTTTATGAATCATAATTGTATTTATATTTAATTAAATATTCATCTATACTGTAATCCAATTTTTCTTTCTTTTTGTCTGAAGAATGTTGTCCTACAGATGAGGAATTAATTGCTAATTAATGGTAGTGTCTCCTAATCATTTCCTTTTTAGAGGTGGGGGGCAAAAATATTGGGGCACAAATTTTCCAATGAGGGAGATGATCTTAAATACTATAGTCGAACCAATGGCTAGAAACATCACAAATGATTCTACAATCATTTTTTAATAACTTCAGCATAATTTAATTATGTGAATACCCTATAACTTGTCTAAGGTTTCTCTACCAGGAGCCAGGATAGACTATAAACACAGGGGTAGACTATAAACCTTCCCCTGTGATTCTACACCAATTACAGACAGGGGAAGAACCTAGAATCAGTCCCCAACCTTTTGGGCACCAGGAACCTGTTTCGAGGAAGACAATTTTTCCACTGACGGTGTAGGGGAAGGAGGGTGGAAGGCACAGCTCAGGCGACAACAAAAGTGAAGGGGGAGCAACTGGTAGCTGTACATAAAGATGAGACTGCTTTGCTTTGGCTCTTGATGCTCAGCTCCTGCTGTGTGGCCTGGTTCTGATGTTCCATAGAAAACAAATTTTCCAGGAACCAGCAGGTGGTGGTCGTAGGGGGGAAGGGTAGGGGCTCTGGTGTGGGGAGAGGTAGAGGTCTTTGTCTCTGGCTCCTAACAGGGAACCACAGGCCTAGAGCCCTTTACCAAAGAGGTAAAACAAGCCACATAGGTCCACTTCACTAACACAGTATTTTGCAAATTATATTCAAGGCCTGGCGCTGTGGTTCATGCCTGTAATCCTAGCACTCTGGAAGCCAAGGAAGGTGGATTTCTTGAGCTCAGGAGTTTGAGACCAGCCTGAGCAAGAGTGAGACCCTCTTTCTACTAAAAATAGAAAAACTAGCCACCTGTTATGGGGGGTGACCAGTAGTCCCAGCTGCTTGGGAGACTGAAGTAAGAGGATCACTTGAGCCCGGGAGTTTGCTGTGAGCTCTGATGACACCACAGTAGTCAACCCCAGGGTGATGGAGTAAGACTCTATCTCAAAAAAAAAAAAAGAAAGAGAAGAAAATTATGTTCAAATTTTTATGACGTGTATTTAATATAATCTGGCAATAAAAAATATTATTTTAAAACTCAGTTAAATGGATAGGAACCCACAGAAATATCTGTTTTGTGGAATGTCTCCTTCAACCAGAATTTATCTCTACCACATTAACAAAACAAGTGCCAGTGTGGATTATCCTCTGGCCACAAAAAAAAAAAAAAAAGAAAAAAAAAAAATCATGTGATCTTAGATCTGAAAGTTCTTGTGACATTCATTGAGACACGATTCTACCAGACCATTAATGTATATCATTCCCCGCCATCGGTACAATCAGCATGACTGAACGCATCCTTTGTGGTACTAGAAACTGAATTCTAAATGTGGGCTGATGTACAGAGCGTACAATGCATACTTTGAGAAGGATTGGGACCGATCCAGCCACGCCCAGGGTAAAGGCCCTGGTAACCTTTCTGAGGAGAGCACATACCTTCCAAATAGCTCAGTGTTTATATTTGTTGAGAGCTACGCCTGGGGACATGTTTTAAGTTTCCTTCTATTATCTTTTCTTAACCTTTTATATTCTTATGGTCTTGTTTTTTCCTATACCAGCAACTAAGGAGAACTCTAGATCAAATTAAGTCAGAAGAAGTCTAGTGCATGAAGCGTGAGAATCCCAGGAAGGGTTGGAACAGCAGGGTTGAGTGAGTGCCAGGTGTGGGGGAGACTCAAACCAGGTGCAAGTGAGGCAGAGACTAACTGCAGGTGTCAAGTGAGGCAGAGACTAACTGGAGGTGTCAAGGAAGGCGGAGACTAACTGGAGGTGTCAAGTGAGGCAGAGACTAACTGCAGGTGTCAAGTGAGGCAGAGACTAACTGGAGGTGTCAAGGAAGGCGGAGACTAACTGGAGGTGTCAAGTGAGGCAGAGACTAACTGCAGGTGTCAAGTGAGGCAGAGACTAACTGCAGGTGTCAAGTGAGGCAGAGACTAACTGGAGGTGTCAAGGAAGGCGGAGACTAACTGGAGGTGTCAAGTGAGGCAGAGACTAACTGCAGGTGTCAAGTGAGGCAGAGACTAACTGGAGGTGTCTACACATGCTGCCTGCCTCGGCTTTCTCTGGGCATCAGAATCTGACTGCAGGATGGCCCCAGTTGGCTCCCTAGGAGCCGGATTTTCTTTTTTTTTTTTTTTGTAGAGACGGAGTCTCACTTTATGGCCCTCCGTAGAGTACCGTGGCCTCACACAGCTCACAGAAACCTCCAGCTCCTGGGCTTAAGCGATTCTCTTGCCTCAGCCTCCCGAGCAGCTGGGACTACAGGCGCCCGCCACAACGCCCGGCTATTTTTTGGTTGCAGTTTGGCTGGGGCTGGGTTTGAACCCACCACCCTCGGTATATGGGGCCGGCGCCCTACTGACTGAGCCACAGGCGCCGCCCAGGAGCCAGATTTTCTAAGGAAGGACTCAGTCCAATTAACATTTTATCTGGAACTCTAGAGCTTGCTAATTCTACCAGGTTTCTCTCTCTCTTACTTACTAACATCATTTGTTGGCCTGGCTATTGCGGAGTTGTATCTCCAGGTAATAGTTACTACTATTTCTCTAGTCCTTACTATCAAAAATTATTTCCCCTCCAGGTAGGATAAGGGAAGGATATTTTTATATTTTATATCTTCCCATCTTCTTCTAATTACTTAGCACATTCATGCCCCTTCCCTGACTCAGTCTGTAACCACCTAGCATTCTGCATAGCCTCAAATAAGGTGCGCGCACTGTAATAAATTATAGTAATGAGGATACAAAGACAGATGTTATGTTTCTTACTCTTAAGGAGCTCAAATACTGAGGAGGTTGGGTAGAGGAGATAGTCACTTAACAGGTAATTGCAATTCAATGCTGGCAGCAGGAGAACCCAGAGTTGAAGTACCAACTGTTGGGGTGGGGGTGGGGTGTCAGAGACAGCATCTGGAGGAGGTGACATCCAAGGTGAAGGAAGAAGAGGAGTTAGATAGAGACCAGAACAAGGGCATCCTTTACAAGAGGATATAAAAAGCCATTCAAAACAATCGATGAAAATTGTGGAAGTGTGTAGGGCCAAGCAGTTGTTGGAACATAAAATATGAGGCATTAATTTAAAAAAAAAATGAGGGTAGTGAGATGGGTGGGTGTCAGGTCATGGAGGTCATGCCATATTAAAAGTCTAAACCTGACCTTTATTTTTTTTTCTTTTTTGAGACAGACTGTCATTCTGTTGCCCTGGGTGGAGTACCATTGCATCTTCAGAGCTCACAGCAACCTTAATCTACTGGGCTCGGGCAATCCTCTTACCTCAGTCTCCTGAGTAGCTAGGACTACAGGTGCCCACCACAACATCTACCTAGTTTTTCTATTTTTAGAATATAGTTTTTCTATGTTAGGGTCTTTCTCAGGCTTATCTCAAACTCTTGAGCTGAAACAATCAGCCTCCCAGAGTGCTAGGATTATAGGAGTGAGTCACTGTGCCCAGCCAAAACTGACCCTTTAGATCAGCGGTTCTCAACCTGTGGGTCACGACACCTTTGTAACAATGAAAATATATCACGGCATTAGGAAGGTTGAGAATCACTGCTTTAGATGATGAAAAGGCATTGTAAAAGCAGGCATTTTTCCAGCCTGCCTGAGAGTTCTGCACAGGCACCACAGCTGGATACTGGGGAGCAAAGGTCCCTGATAACTTTGTCTCACAACATTCCTTGCACCTAGATTTTAAAATGTTTCAAAATTATAAAAGGGTGAGTTTTTAAATTAAAAATGGCTTCCTAAATGTCTGCATATAACCTTTCTAAATAAAGAACATATTTTGCAGTATTTTGTTTCTCATTCATAGACAATATGGCACCTAAAATAAGAATCATTTTTCTATTTTGGAGTATTTTTGTGTTGAACTTGAAATCCACATAAAATGTTTATACACAATGTTTAACCAGTTTTATTGTCTTGGAATGTAATAAGATATCTCTGGAAGGATATATAAAGAAGCATTGACATTGGTAGCTGGTGGGATGCAAATTCTAAAAAATTTGGAACTTGTGAATATAATTCCTATGTTTTTAAGAAAGTTAACTTAAAAAATGTTTTGGGGCCTCAGTGCCTGTGACTCAAGTGGCTAAGGTGCCAGCCACATACACCTGACCTGGCAGGTTTGAATCCAGTCCGGGCCCACCAAACAACAATGACAGCTGCAACCAAAAAATAGCCGGGCGTTGTGGTGGGCGCCTATAGTCCCAGCTGGTTGGGAGGCGGAGGCAGGAGAATTGCTTGAGCCCAGGTGTTGGAGGTTGCTTTCAGTTGTGATTTCACGGCACTCTACCCAGGGCAACAGCTTGAGGTTCTGTCTCAAAAAAAAAAAAATGTTTTTGGCTGTGCCTGGGGTCTCACACCTATAAACCTAACACTTTGGGAGGCTGAGGCAGGAGGATCACTTGAGGTCAAGAGTTCAAAACCAGCCTATGCAAAAATGAGACCTTGCCTCTACAAAAAAAAAAAAAAAATTAGCTGGGTGTGATGCACACCTATAGTCTCAGCTACTCGGGAGGCTGAGCCAGGATTACTTGAGTCCAGAGTTTGAGATCAGAATGAGCTGTGATGATGCCATTGTACTCTGGACACCACTGCCTGGGAGGCAGAGCAAGACCCTATCTAAAACAAAACAAACAAACAAAAATTCAGGAAAAATAGATTCAGGTGGGGGGTAAATTAGCCCAAAATAGTCTCACTAAAACTTATTACTCAACCATTCTAATCCCCAAACTTAAATTCTGTGAAATCACATCTATCTGCTTATATCTGTACCCTCATGACACAGGAGAGATATTGGTAGACTAAAGGGCTACATAAATATTTGTTGATTGCTGAAAATATAAAAATCAAAATAGCTGATGATTTTTTAAAGACTTCTTTTCTATCCTATGTGAAGGCGAAGTCCTAAGATCCTGGCCAGGCATGCTGGTTCACGCCTGTAATCTTAGCACTCTAGAAGGCCAAGGCAGGTGGACAGCTTGAGCTCATTGGTTTGACATCAGCCTGAGCAAAAAGCGAGACACTGTCTCTACTAAAAATAGAAAAACTGAGGCAACAGGATCACTTGAGCCTGAGTTGGAGGTTGCTGTGAGCTATGACACCATGGCACCTTACCCAGAGCAACAGCTTGAGACTCTGTCTAAAACAAAAAAAAAGAGTGTTAAGACCCTTCCTTTTCATTTGTCACCATAACAGTGATTGGGTTCAGAGTCCCTGAGAACATTTAATGGAAGGACACTTCCCATTTCCACTGGCTCAGAGAAGGTTGAGCAATGGAATGAGCACATGAGGGGTGATTGTGTTCCCTCCCAGAAAGGATTCCTCTGGTGCCTCTAATAACACAGAGGCCCTGGCCATCCTCACATGCTTGCTATCTTCCGACTCTCTCTTTCTCTCTGTTTCCATATTCCTCCATTGCCAGCTCAAAGCAATCAAGTGAAACCCCCTTCCACAGCCTCCTCATTTTTTCCAACCATCCTTTTCCTTTCTCCTTCCTGGCATTCTGCAGGGAATTTGCTTTTGATACACAGGAAAGAAGAAATGATCATGCCTTCTTTTCCTGGTGCTAGAAAAACAGCTCAGACTTCAGGCCACACAAATCCAGGATCAGATTTTAGCTTTGCCCGGGGCAAGCTGTGTGAACAACACAAACACATGACTTCAGTTTCTCTAAGTCTCATTTTCTTCATCTGTACTTCAGGATAACAATGTTGCTTTCTTTTTTTTTTTTTAAATGTTTTTATGTTTTTTTTTTTTTTTGTGGTTTTTGGCCGAGGCTGGGTTTGAACCCACCACCTCCAGCATATGGGACCGGCGCCCCATCCCTTTGAGCCACAGGCGCCGCCCCAATGTTGCTTTCTTATAATTAAGCCATAACATACCTCACAAAAACTATACCACCAGAAACAAGAGTGCAGGGCGGCGCCTGTGGCTCAGTGAGTGGGGCGCCGGCCCCATATGCCGAGGGTGGCGGATTCAAACCCAGCCCCGGCCAAACTGCAACAAAAAAAAAAAAAAAAAAAAATAGCCGGGCGTTGTGGCGGGCGCCTGTAGTCCCAGCTGCTCGGGAGGCTGAGGCAAGAGATTCACGTAAGCCCAAGAGTGAGAGGTTGCTGTGAGCCGTGTGACGCCACGGCACTCTACCCGAGGGCGGTACAGTGAGACTCTTGTCTCTACAAAAAAAAAAAAAAAAAAAAAAGAAACAAGAGTGCAGGCCACATCTAGTATATTTACATATTTACAATAGGTATCTGCAAATGAAAGGTTTTGAAATGAAATGTTAATTCACTACATCCTGAGAAATGCTGGTTCACGCCCCACCCCTAAAATTTTGCGCACCTGACAATTGAGCCTTCTCCTGGGATAGCCCACGTCTCCTTCTGTTCCCAGCCACCTTTCCCATTCTCTTTCTGAACTGTAAGTGAACTTCTGTAACCACCACTTTAGTTTGGCTGCTAGGAATGCTGAATTGCTGGAGAACTAGTTATGTCCTATCGCTTTGAGTCTGCTTTCAGAAACAAAGGTAGCTTCAAACAGCCCTCAAATATGTGCCAACAATAATAACATGTACATAAGAGGCAGAAATTATTTCAAGAATGGCAGGCATTAGGGTCACCCTCACACCTACAATTGTGCTGGCGTAATATTGGAAAGAAGACTATAGGGCCATCACCCAGCAGAGGTACTGCAGGTCACTGGCCACTTGTGAGAACCAGAATTTTGAAAAGAAACCTAGTCCTGAAGCCAAGAGAGCGTACGATGCTCTTTTCTGCCTTCAGCTGCCTGACATACCTTGGACCCCTTTCCATATTACCAAAAACAACTGAAAAGACTTAAAATCAAGAGGTTGCAAACTGGAATTTCTAATAAAAATCTGCAGCTTAAAACTGAGAATTCTCTTTGGATCTATCCAGCTAGAATTTCTCTCTGTATGATTCAATTCATTGTTGCCTATTCCTCTAGGCTCAAGTACAGAATCAGGCTAGATGTGTTGCACTAAGATAAGCTGAGACTTGGCTACAGATCTTAGGCCAGAGTCATTTAAGCTGGAGTGATGATTTGTAAGTGAAGGAGCTAAGGAAATTTTTCCCCCAAATATGACTCCTTGGTATAAAGAATATTTTTAATTAAAGGCTATTCTTGATCAGGAAGCATTGAAATAGGCCTTATCTCTATCTACATAAAATCTGAGTATCTTGATTGGGAATCAAAAGGAGCTGATGACTTCCTTATTACAGCTAACAGACCTGGCCCCCAGGTCATTTGAAGCCTGATTCCTGTCTCAGGTTAATCTACAAATTAATCTGTTTCCCTCCATCTACACCACTGCCCCCAGCACCACTAGCTGCTCCTATACATTCCACATTCTCTCCCTCCCTTCCAAAAGGCATCTATAATGGTCTCTGACTACTGTTGAGACTTTGGGTAATCATTCTAGTGGTTCCCCCCATGTGTGGGGTATTTGGAAATAAACCTTTCTCTTATTAATCTGCCATAATTATAAGTTGATCTTTCAGTGAACCAACCAAGGGGAAAGGGCAGGTTTCACGGTGATCCCCACATAAGGGCCCAAAGAGGCTTCTAAGACTCTAAAAGCAGCACCCTCACACAGCGCCCTGACCTTCCAGCAACCGCCTGCATCAATGAAGCAGTGCAGAATAGCGTAACATCCCTCTAAAAGAAACACCATCTATTTCAATTCATAAATTCTAGAATAGTTATTTAAAAAATAAGCGTTATTATGTTGATAGCTGTGCTTATCAACAACTTTGAAGCATATTCATTGGAAAAGCTGAGCTGAAAGTCAGCAACCGTGGGACACACAATCAAGAACAGTTTGGCCAAATGACCATAGTCCCTCATTTCTTAGATCAGCATCTCACATATTTACAAGATAACAAAGCCAGCACGAAACTGTCGCTAAAAATTTTCCCTAAGTATTTAATTTTTTCAAATGAGTCAGTTCTCTGGCGAGAAGGAGAATGTTAGAAAACCAAGAAGAATTGGGAATGGAAATTGGTACCCACCTGGAATCCTACTGAGTGTCACCCAGAAATGCTCGTCAGGACTGTAGGTATCTTTGGACCATTCTAGTAGATCAATGGCCCTTTTGTCATGAAATACAAAGTTGACAAACTCTCTGGTAAGGGCCACATAGGCCGTGCCAAAGTAAATGGTCAGCTGATGTGGAGGTGGGGTTTTCAAAACTTTAGTATTTTTCACATAAGAATGATCTTTGCTTCTATGCTCTTGGTGGACATACTTAGTCCGTCCAATGGCGTGATCAGGGGGCAGCACCCCTGGGGTAATGTTTTTCTCTTTAAATCCTTTCAGATACTGAACTATTTCCCTGTTGGTTTTCAGGGGAAAATCTTGCCCACAGGTGTTGAGGACATACTTCCAGGGAACCTCTGTGGTGAGAAGGTCTTGCAGGCAGTTCAGATCAGCCTGGAGCCTGGAAATTCCCGCATAAACCACAGACTCTTTCTTTGAAGCAATAAAAGCATTTTGGAAACAACTCAGTAACTGCTGCACAGATTCCTTAAACTCAGCTGGGGCTTTATCGTCCACATGAACACAGTAGATATTTTGGGGCATATAGATAGCCCTAAAGAGCCTTTCAAAAGTATCAAAGTCCTTGTGGATGACCATGACATAAGCCAAAGGAAATGCAATTTCTTCTTCCGACAGGGGACTTGTGATGTAGTGACTCTGGATCAGGTAGCTCTTGCAGGGGACACTTCCCAAAGGTGATGGTAATGTATTTTCCCAAGAAAAGGGTGACTCATCTCCTAAAGCGTAGTTACAGGCATCTGCTCTAAAATATCTTTCACTGGAACTGTTCAGCTTCTCGTAATGTTTTGGCAGGCTCAACTGGCTACTGTAAAATATCACAAAAATAACCACACTGACCACAGTGAAAGCAAAGAAGTAATACCTCCAAAAGTCCATTATTTTCACTTCCCTAGGGAAGAAATCTCTTCTCTTTAGGGGCTGTGAAATAATCAGTCCCTGAAACTATAAGCCTGAGAAGTTGAATCGACTTCTCTGGCTAGTCTTGAATTTTGGCAGCTTCTCTTGAAGTCTGGCTCACCCTCCCTGAGTCCTTTAATCCTCATGTATTCTCGACTCCGGTGTCCTGTCCATCCTCTTTGGGGTTGCCTGGAGATATGACACTTTCCTGCGGCACTCCGGTCTGTGGTTCCTCTCTGCTTGAATCCTTGCTCCTCCCAGAGGCTTGGCCTGGCCCAGCCCAGCCCAGCCCAACCTCAGGGAAGCCTCCTCATTTACGTACAAAATCCAACTGGTGGATTTCAGCAAATTACATCCAGGAATGGAGTGACAAGGTCTTTTTCATTGGAGCCCATTTTCTTTTGCTCCCCCCACCCCCTTTCCATCCAATCTATTCCAATCTGATTTCTCTTCTCACGCTTTCTCCTTGCCTTCTAGAATAAGTGGTTCTATTTTTTCTGGCTGGCTCCACAACCTGCTAGCAGTCCTTGGAAGCCCCAGCACTTAGGATGTTTGCTCCTTGAATTTATTTCTCTTCCACCCCTTTTCCTTTCAGTGTTACCTCTGTCTCTGGGCATTTACAGACACAAATAATAATGCTCTTGTAACACGTCTAAGTAGAATATAATTAGCGGCAAAAAAAGTCTTTGATGAGGTTCCCTAGATTAAATTAGATTCTGATGGTGTAACGTAATATAGAGGTATGTGCGTTACATACATAACTATAGGAAGAAGGAACCAAGAATTGCACCCTTGGGGGTACGAGATAAGGGAAGAATCTAGGAGCGACTTTTCACACTAAAGAATCACTGTTGACATCACATAATGAAGTAAATATACCTTAGTTTGCATAAGCAAAAGTTGGCTCCCATGAGTCTCTTTAAAAGCCTCACATCTTTAGATTTGAGGTCATTTCATGGAAATCAAAGGATTCTCATTCCTCTCATCCAATCCCCTCTCCCACCTCCTTACTCTGAAGAAAGAACAAAAGCTTCAGGGTTGCTGCCACATTCCTGGAAGCATCAGTCAGTGTGATTCAGGGGAATTAGGAGGAGCAGGTCTGGCCACATTACGGAAGGGTTCTAGCAGCTCACCACACCTCAAGCGAGCAGGCACAGCAAATGTGGGGTGCTGCTCTAGAGGGCCCTGAGGGTTGATGCAGGTGGTCGGGACACCTTTGGGGAAAAGGTAACTGGTCCAACTAAAAGACTGACTGGGCCAGGCACCCGAAGAGGTATGGGTCCTGCCTCGTTCCTGGACTCATCCAGCTAACCTACCTGTCCGGGCATGTGGCAATGGGAACAGCTGCTCCTATTAGGAAATCATTCTCTGCATAACACAGCAATCTCCCCGCCCCCTCCCTCTGCCACACCACCCCTTGACCTCCTCACAGTTCATGGTATGAATGAATGACATGAATGGCAACAGAGGTGTGGGTGTGACAGATAATTGATTGGCAGGGTTGCCGAAGACTGGGAGGGATCTTTGGGATCGCCTAACACAACTCTTTATTTTATAGATGTGGGGACAGACCAGTAAAAATGTTCTCTCCAGAGTTATTTAGCCAGATAAAAACCAGAGCCTTAATTCTATAGCTCCCTAGTTCAGATACCGAAGCCATTCTACTTGGCTAAATCCTAGCTGGTCACAGAGATCAGGGTAAAGTCACTTCACCCGACGAAGCACCATGTTCTCCCACCGTGAAGGGGTCAATTACAGTGGCTTCTATTTCCTATGGTTGCTAAGAAGATTAAATGAGAGAACTCTCATCCAGTGTTTAGCAGGAATCTAGGTACCTGTGTGATTATTAGTATTGTTGTTTCTCATTTGAAAAATATCTAACACTCCTGACCCCGCTAATGAACTGCTATTTTTTATTTGTGTTCTGAGTAATGGACAAGAAAAACATTTACCTTAGGCCTTTCAAATGGGTTGGTTTATTCCCAGAGGTTAAATATTAAATTCTGCTCTTTGTCTCTCCCATAGTTATTTCCCCTTTTCCTCAGAAAACAACACACACATGTACCACACACATGCAATGTGGCTATAGGAAGGTCGAATAGACCATTTTGATTCCCCCACGTCCCTTCATTCATATGTCGTACTAGAACCACACCCTATTCTGCAAAATATATTCTCAGCAGAACTTGCGGAGGACAGGAAGGGGAAAGTCAGAGGCAGAAAGGGAAGCAAAGGGCTTTCGCTGCAGGTTCAGTCTGATGTTTTCCCTTCTCTTTTCCTTGAGCCCTGATCCTCCATTAGGGAGCTGTGGTAGATGACAGTGAAAAGCGAACTGAAGAAACCTTTCCTTGCGATTTAATCCACGCAGATTGCAAAGGTGGGGTGACAACGTAAGTTATAGTTCAAAACAGCGCTATGAAAATACATAAATAAAACACCCCTCCCCCAATCATGTATCTAGTTTGTCCCAGCTTGTTTACAACTATTTGGATGAACAGGTGGGGCCTTCTGACTGGCTGGCCCGAGCAGTAGGTTTGTTTTGCCTGGTATCCAGGGTGACTGAACAGGCATTTTCTTCCAGAAAATAATTGGGCAGGCTAACCTCCAACTGAGAGGAGGTTATTTCTGCTCCTATTCATTCTAGTTGGCTTAACATATTGAACACTGTCAAGTGGACATTCCATATCACTCCGGGCCTTTCTCTGCCCCGGGATGACCTTTAGGGTCACAAACAAGGAGACAGCACGGATGCTATAGCTAACAACACACAATCAGCTGAGGGAGCTCAGAAAATTTCACCCCAAAATATGATTCCTTGGTATAAGGAATATTTTGAATTAAAGGAGTATTTTGAATATTTCCCTCTATCTGAATAAACCAGACAAACTATTGGAAGAACAATTAACTTCCCTTCCCCTCTTGGTTACCTGTCAATATATTTCAGGAAAGAAAATCAAGAATGCAACCAGACCTGGCCCAAATCATTTTAAACATAATACCTGCTTCTCAGGTTAATTTATAAGTCAATCTATTTCCCTCACAGAACTGTTTATTCTCCCAAGTATTCATTCATCCTTCCTAGAAACCATTTATTGTCCCTATGCAGAATTACCTCTAATTCTCATCGCCCTCTCCCTGCTAAAAGGCAGATGTAAAAGTATCTGGATTCTGTTGGGATATTGGATAATCGCTCCGTGATCCTGTCTGTCTATGCGGTAAGTAAATTTTGTCCTCTTATTAATCTGCTATATTGTGAGTTGATCTCTCTGTGAACTTTCCCAGGAAAGAGAAAGTTTACCCTCCCTCCACACAGCTAAGCTCAAACATTAAAACAAAGAGCTGGAGGTGAGCGTGGTGGCTCACGCCTATAATCCTAGCACTCTCTGGGAAGCTGAGGCAGGTGGGTTGCCTGGACTCACAGGTTTGAGACCAGCCTAAGCAAGAGTGAGACCTCATCTCTAAAAGTAGCTGGGCGTTGTGGCAGGCGCCTATAGTCCCAGCTACTCCGGAGGCTGAGGCAAGAGGATTGCATGAGCCAAAGAGTTTGAGGTTGCTGTGAGCTATGTCGCCACCAAGTGACAAAGTGAGACTGTCTCCAAAAAAAAAAAAAGGAGGGGGGGCTCAGCTATCTGGGGGCCTCTGAGCAGGTGATGGGGTCTCTTTTCCCTTAGACTAGGTTCTCATTAACCTTACAGGAGCTTTGCTTCCACCCCAGCTGGGTAAACAAAGGCAGAGAGAAATGCAGGTCAGCAGAGGGTCATAACTGGAATCTGAGTCTGACCTGCTCTCAGAGTCTTGCAGTCCTCCACCTCCCTTGGCATAACTATCAGCCACTGAATCCAGACCATGCTTTGTGATGAGTTCTCCCCAAAGGCTTTCAAATGGGCTGATTTACCCCAAGAGGTTCAATTCCATTTTGTTCCTTCTCCAGTGCTACTTCCCCTTCATCTCATGGCACCCTGCTCTGTGTCTAAGCCTTTGCAACCTCAAACTCTTTGGCCACAAGTGAGACACAGAAAATAAACAAGAAACAATCTCCAAGCAACCAAAACAATGATCATACATCATGGGCTGGATTCATGTGCTCAAATGCATACAGGCAGGCAAGGTATGGCGGAGAAATTCACAGATGGTATCTAACACTTGGCCAAGGTGAGGTGGACCTTGAGGAGGGTGGGGCCCTGGGAATCTCCCCAACCCCCAGGGTAAGTGGCTTGCCTTCCACCTCGGCAATCAGTGCCCACCCCATCACAGCCTAGTTGCTGCCAGCTCTTCTGATGTTTTAGGAGAAGTGAGAAATCTGAATTTTATCTGAAAAATCCCCAAACTTTTAAAATGTTATCAACTAACAAAATTGTAAATAATATGTACACAAACATGCAGACTCCTAAGGAGTACGCTTGGCCAACAGGGAAACAGTCTTATCATCTATGCTTTAAGCATCAGAGTTCATGCACTTTGCATTCCTCTTGAGTCTTAGCCCATTAGCTCTTAGTTTAGACATAATTATAACGAATGTTCTTAGAGCTAAGCAGATGCAAAACTACAAATTAGAGGGATGTAGAACTGGCAGATTTGGCCTTAGAATGAAATAAGTTCAAATCCAAAAGCAGAGCTGTGTGAGATCATTTGGTCTGAGAAAAACTAGCATTTATACAGCTCAATGCCCATCTTATTACTTTATGAGATCAATATCTCTAGCATTTACAAAGATCAAATAAGTTAATATCTGTGAAAGAACTTGTAAACTGAAGATCAATGCAAACATTGGGCCAATGTGTACTTTCTTTGAAAACAAGCAGAGTATACATATTTAGTGAAATAGAAATATAAATGTACTAGTAGGTAACTTATACAGATATTCTATTTCATATTTTTGTTTCTGGTCCCTATCTTAAACATTGTTATTGTTGTTAAAGTCTAAGCCTTATTAATTTTGTGATGGCAAAAAGTGGAAGCCTAATGAACACATGTATATGTGAAAATAAAAAAAAATAATAAAAATAAAATAAAATATTCTATTTTAAAAGGCATTCTGAAATATGTTTGTTAAAAATAGTTGGATTTTTTTGGTGGAGCCCACAGCTTAGTGGGTAGAGCGCCAGCCACATACTCTGAGGCTGGCAGGTTTGAACCTGACCTGGGCCAGCTAAAACAACAATGACGACTGCAACAACAACAACAACAACAACAAAAAAAATAGCCAGGCACCATGGCGGGTTCCTGTAGTCCCAGCTACTTGGGAGGCTGAGGCAGGAGAATCGCTTAAGCCCAAGAGTTTGAGGTTGCTGTGAGCTGTGACACCTCAGCACTCTACCAAGGGTGACGAAGTGAGACTCTATCTCAAAAAAAAAAAAAGAAAAATAGTGGGATTTTGTTCATTGAGGGATTTTTTTAACAGCTCAGAATACAGATAATGCTTGGGATAAAGCGTTCGTAAGACTAGAGGTTAATATTCCTACGATGAGGAGACATCCTAAAAATTAAGAAAAGTTAAACAACCAAGGAGAAAAGTAGAGCATATGACAATCACAAAGCAGAAAAAGCACACAGTGTCCTTTTCTCTCCGGGATCTGTAGGTGACACGCTGCTGCTGCTATTTCAGGTGCTCTACTGAGCTGCCCGCTCTGTGTCTCGCCTGACCAACACAACTGGACCTAATTTCCTCCAGGTCACAGCTCTCCTAAAGAGTGGTGATCTTGGTAGGAATAAACTGGACACAGATAAGAGAAGAGTCACAAGGGCATCTGCCAGTGTAAACAAGTTTCCTATGACACCGACACCTGGTCACAGGTTGAACACAAAGGCTTTTGGTCGCCCACCAGAGTAAAGAAGTATCCAATGAAAGGCACGCAGTAAACACCACAACCACCTCCCCTGGAGCCACATCAGAGCAGGACCAGAGTTTATAGCCAGAGATCGATCTCAAGCCCAGATTAGAAAGAAAAAATACAGCAGTCATTTTGTTATCCATCAATTAGGCAAAAATTCAAAGAATAGTCGCAAGTGGTGGAAAAAGTATGGGGTAACAGGCACTTCCGTACCCACTGATGGGAGTTTGAGTTGCTAGAACTATTAGAAGGAAGTTGTTGAAAAAACATTTTTAAATGTGTATGTACATACATTTGTTAAAAAATACGTCTTAGAATGTTCTTAAAGCTACGCAGCTGTGAAGTCACACCTCAGAAGAGGGGCACAGAACTGGCAGGTCTGGGTCTCTATTGCACGCGGGTCAGACAAGAGCCCAGTTCTGACCACCCTCCACATGCTTCTGAGCTTGCTTCTTGCAATATTTTCTTCTTTTCTGAGCATAATGATTTCCCTGAATCTCAGTTCTTTTTCTCTGTTTTTCTCTCTTTGTCTCTCTGGCTCTGTCTCCCCAGATCTCTTTCTGTCTCTGTTCCGTTCTCTTGCTCTCTGATCTTGGAGTCCCTAAGCCTTTCCAATCCCTCTCTTAAATCCCTCCGCTCCCTCAGCCTCCTAAAATAGGTTTTATTATTATTATTATTAAATCATAGCTGTGTACATTAATGCGATCATGGGGCACCGTACACTGGTTTTATAGACCATTTGACATATTTTCATCACAGTGGTCAACATAGCCTTCCTGGCATTTTCTTAGTTATTGTGTTAAGACATTTATATTCTACATTTAGTAAGTATCACATGTACCCTTGTAAAGATGCACCGTAGGTGTGGTCCCACCAATCACCCTCCCTCCGCCCATCCTCCCCACTCTAAAATAGGGTTCTTTTGTGTGTATTTCTTTGTTTTTTGAAGCTAACTATTTTGCGCACAAAAAGGCAGGCTTCAATTATCTAGAAAATCCAAAATAAGACAAAACGGTGTCCTTGAAAATGCTAAGCAAATATGTTTACTACATGATTCTACCTCAGATGTTATCACTTTCTCTGGAAAAGGTCTGGTAGTAAGTATTACAGGCTCCTAGGCCATCCATTTAGTCTCTGTCACAACAATACATCCCTGCCATTTATTGTAGCATGAAAGTGGCTGTCACAACACATGTGGCTGTATCCTAATAAAACTTTAGGGATGCTGAAACCTGAATTTCATATCATTCTTCACATCATGAAGTCATCTTCTTTTGATATATTTTTTTCAACTATTTGAAAATGTAAAACCATTCTTAGCTTGAGGGCAATACAGAAATAGGCCCGATTTAGCCTAGGGCTGTAGTTTGCTAATCTCTTTTCTAGATCATATTCATGCTCCTCCAGGCCTAAACTCTGCAATTTTGGGATCTTTGCAATCACCTATAATTTCTGTGGTTTTACAGTTGAGAAGATGTGAAAGAAGGAAAAATAATAATGTCGATCACTCTTATGCCCACACGAATGCCCTTTACAGACACCATCTAGGTCACAGTGCAAAGTTCTGGATTTATGAAGAGTGTGGACAATTAATTCACACTCTTAGCCTCCGTTTTCTTTTCTGTAAAAGGAAGATAACAGAAACTACCTCACAAGGGATGGTGGGTGTGAAACCGCACTCATAGACGTTATCCTGGTGCCCGCTGAATCTGGTTCCTGATGGAGGTGCCAAGGGACCCAGAAGTGGCCATGTCTCTGGGCCAGTCCTAGACATGCTGGGGCAGAGTCAGACGCTGCTTCAGAGCCACTCTGTATGCCACAGGTTTTTTTCTGCTTCTATAAAATGGAGATATTAAGAGCACTGACCTCATAGGGTTTGTGAAAGATTTAAATAGGCTAATACACAGAAAGGGCTTAGACCCACGCCTGGTATGCAATAAGCTCTTGACACATTTCACTCAACACACCTCTGTTGCCAAAACAGGCTCATATAAGACCCATGCACCCTGACCACCTTCCTATGTAGATGTGGTAAAAGCACAACAGCTGTATGTCTTTTAGAGTCATTCTGCCACCTAGAAGATCCCTAATATGCAGGTGGGGGCCCTCCAGGCCACCATTATCACAGGCAGGTCCAGCTTTTTCCCTCTCTCCCCACCCCCAGTGAGGGAACTGCCCTTCATTTCCAACTGCAGCCTCCTGAGCCTGTTCTTTGAAACAGTCTCAGACTTGATGACTTCTTCAGACAGTGGCCTGCTGGTGCACCCAGCGAAAAGCTAGCCATGGAGACCAGCACACAACATGGTGGTTAAGATCCCTGCTTTAGAGTTGAAGAGAAGGTTTAAATCTTTCTCTGCTGTTTACTGTGCGGCCTGGAGACAGCTTCCTGGTATCACTACGACATCGCTTCCCAAATTTTAAAAAAGAGGAGTAGGCTGGGTGCAGTGGCTCACGCCTGGAATCCAAGCATTCTGCAGGCTGAGGTGGTTTGATCACCCGAGCTCAGGAGTTACAGACCAGTCTGCGAAAGAGTGAAACCCTGTCTCTAAAGATAGCCAGGCATTGTGCTGGGGCCTGTAGTACCAGCTACTTGGGGGCCTGAGGCAAGAAGATCATGTAAGCCCAACAGTTTGAGGTTGCTGTGAACTATGACACCATCACACTCTACAAAGGGTGACAAAGTCAGATTCTGTCTCAAAAAAATTTTTAAAAGTAAAAAAAATAAATAAACAAATAAAAATAAAAAAATTTTTTAAAGTAGAAAGTCTACCCAAGTGGTGGGAATTAAATCTAAGAAGCCTTCTCCAGCCTTGTTCTGTTATCCTCACCTGCCCTACCCTATCCCTAAGATCACACTGCTTTTCTTGATTTCCCCAACAACCGCATTGGAGGAGCAAATTTCTTTTTCTTATGGGGTTAATTCTCCAGCTATTAACTCTAATTGCCCTAGCAAAAATAAAAACAACAAAAAACAAGCCCCAAAAATAATAATAATAAATAAATAAATAAACCCAAACAGAAACTTTTATCTTTGGCTATATTCTGTTAAATTTCAGTGAGACCCCATCTCTTTGTGCAACTTTTGTGTGATTCCAAATATCTCCCTCATCTGAGAAAAAGATCGCAATTTCCAAAAGACAGTATTTTACAATCCAGCTGCTGCCAGGGATCTCTATATCTTGAAGCTCTCAAACTGTTTATCTTTTGAACACTTTCAAATAAATAGTTTTAAAGAAACAAAACAGTCTTAAAATAGAGATAGGCAGCAGTTTCCTCCAACTGCTAATTTTAATAGTGCTATTAAATTCTTGACTGGTTTTCAGTTTATTCCATCCACTTTTATACTTTTTTCCCACAGAGACTGTCATTTGCTTGAGTTTTAACAGTTTGTCAGGGCCGAATGCTTGGATAAATTCCAAAAAGCAGACGTTTCTTCGTTTTCCTAGAAATTAAAGCTGGAACAAATTTGCCTCCAAGACATGTCCTGTTCGTACAACTAATTGAAGACAATGTTTGCATTTGATTCTCCCACTGGGGAAGGTGGTTTCAAATCAAATTTTATATTTATCCATCTATCCTTTTAGATGGCATACTTAAATTCTATACTTTATCCTCAAAAACAGTGGGAAAATTGTTATGAGTAGGCATAGTCCCAGTCTGCTTTGGTTTGGGGCCCTCATGCCTGACATTGTAGTTTTGATCAGTACCCTTCAATGTATTGTAACTTACATAACTGAATGATTTCAATGTTCATTTTTGCCAAGTTGCTGATCAGTGCTGTCCTACAGAACATAAATATTTATGGTACTAATGCTCTATCCTGGTGTGCCTTGGGTGTAGGAAAGTGAGCAGAAATGGGGTGGGTGACCAATGTCAAAGTTTGCCAGGAGGGATGTCCCAGAACACAAGATTTCCAGTGTTGAAACTGGTTAAGTCCTGGGCAAACCAGGGGGAACTGATCACCCTAAATACCATAAGTCCCACCCACTCCTGGATTGAGAATCACTACTGAAGGTATTGCTAATTATTTGAGACTACTTAGTAATTGACCATTGTGAAAGAAAAAGAAATGTTCAAATCATTGGTGGGGGGTGCAGGCAGGGGAAGCACACACATCGTCCGTCACTAAGTCTACAGTGCAGAAAATCTCTCCGTGATCCTTCCTCACATTTCCATGAATCACTGAGGCATGGGGACAAAGTGATTAACATTCATGGGATGACTTTACAGTGGACCCAAAAGAATGCATTTAAATCATACTAACTACACAGATGTTCTTCAGTGGAAACAAGAAAGTTTTGGTAACAACCTAGATAATAATGGGGGACCCTAAAGAGATAAAAATTCTTGCTATGAGGTTACTAGTATCTAAAATCCCCTCCTTCCATACCATGTGTGATTTGAGAGATCTGTCTGTATGAGATAGGGTTAATAGAAAAATATAGACTCTTATGAATGGAATGTTTATTTTAGGCCAGAAGCAGTGGCTCACATCTATAATCCCAAAACTTTGGGAGGCCCAGGAGGGTGGATTGCCTGAGCTCAGGAGTTCAAGACCAGCCTGAACAAGAGTTAGACCCCATCTCTACTAAAAATGGAACAACTATCTGGGTGTTGTGGCAGGTGCCTGTTGTCCCAGCTATTAGGGAGGCTGAGGAAAGAAGATCTCTTGAGCCCAAGAGTTTGAGGTTGCTGTGAGCTATAACTCCATGGTACTCTATCCTGGGTCAACAGAGTAAAACTCTGTCTCAAAAAAAAAAAAAAGTTTATTTTAAAAAATAGGCAGTGAAGCTAGAAAATGTAAGCTCACTTTATAGAGCAGGATGATCAGCCAGACATTTGATCTCTCTGCTTAACAATTTCCAAATTTGTACAAGGTTAGGATTGGAACTAGAAGTTCTCTAAGGCTCCTCTTTGGCTCTAAATGCCATGCTAGACTCAGCATAGAATAAGGAGAATACTATTTTTTCCTGGAAAACTATATTTAGGAATCTTGGTTTGGATTGAGTACTTGACACAGAAAGTCCAGAAGGTGGTAGGATAATAAGAAACAGATAGTCAAGAAGGGTCTGGAAGTCAGAAGGAGGCCAGCTAACTCAGACAGACCAAAATCCTGGGGGAGGAGAAAACAGACAGGGATGTGTCTGACCTCTCCAGGAAACGACCCACCATCTAGCAAGGCCTTCAGGGTGTTGGGGAGGGCCGTTTCCATCTGGATACAAGAAAGGATTTGGAGTCCAGGCAGGAGGACCTTTTTTTTTTTTATCTAGAGCCCCCAAAGAACTTGTAGAAGGTACTCAGACTTGGGCCAAGGACAGAATTAGAGATTTTCAATGGAGGGGGATTTATATGAGGATTGGTGCTAAGGAGGAAAGGGCTAAAGAAGATATGGAACGGGAAATGTCTGGAAGAGAGGACTGATGGAGCACAAACCTAAATGCTTTGGATGACCTGAGTATCTTGAGAAGACTTAGGAAATGTGGCCATTTTATCCTCCACTATTTCCACAATTAAGTTCTGATCTTTTAAATCTGGCTAAAGAGAAAGATCAGGGGGAATAAATATCATGGAGGTATAGAACTCAAGGGCAAGGGCTTTGAAAGCACATCCTCCACCCATCCACTCTCTGGAAATGTGGCATTAAAGGGGACATGAGGCATCGTTTTGTCCAAGAGCATCTTGGAGAAGAATGCCACGAACAGTGAGGTCAGAGGGCCAGAGAAAGTCAGGTCCTTAAGTAGATCCGGCCTGGAGAAACCACACCGAGAAATGGTTAGTGAGGAAAGCAATTAGCATACTTTGCTTGGGATATAGCCTTCTAAGGGGGTAGGGAGTAAAGGGAGTCCCCAAAATTCTTAGCAGGGTCATTTCCTTTACCAAAGGATGGATTATTCCTTCAAAGAGGCAGCCCTGTAAATATCCAGTTCTGGTCTTTGAATCAGGAGCCTCTGGTGTCTGGCTGTTCTTTTTTACTTTTTTGGTGCAGAATAAGGCATCAATTTGCTAAGCACATGGTGGTGGGCAGGTTTTGGGGAGGAAAATGGTCTGGCTCGAGCAGGTGCTGCCCCCAGGCTGGGCTCAGCACTGAGAAACACTCTGAAAATGAGTAAGATGCTTTGGAAACCCTGAGTGGGACGAATGGTTCCGCTGCTGTTGCCCAAGGGCCAAAAGGTATTTAAGAAATGTCCAGGAAAGATTGGACATGGCTGAAAGATGCTGTCTGAGGTTCACACCAGGTGGTGACAAGCAGCTGACCAGGCAGCAGTGCTGAGGGGCACCAGCAAATTTTTTTCACTTGACTCAATTTTGTTGTTGTTTGGGGGGTAGGGGGGAGCATTGATATCACCACATTGATCCATTTGATTCAATTTAATAAACATTTATTATCAGCCCACTGTGCTGGGCTGCAAAAATACAAAAGACCCCAAAGAGACTGTGGTCTAATCTGGGTAATATGCTACTCATCACATTTATAATTTAACACAAAGGTGCAAAGAGTGTCATAAAGGAGTTATAACAGAGGTATAAATTTGAAGGGGAAAAGATAGAGAAAAGCTCCTAAAGGACAAAGCACTGAATGCAGACCTAGTAAGTTGATTATCACAAGGGAGAGATGGAGGCGAATGGCTCAAGAAGAGAAGTGACACGAAGAAAAAGGCCACAAGAATCCAAGGCATGGGGTCGGGCACAGTGGCTCATGTCTGTAATCCTAGCACTCTGGGAGGCTGAGGCAGGTGGACTGCCTGAGCTCACGGGTTCAAGACCAGCCTGAGCGAGAGCAAGACCCTGTCTCTAAAAATAGCCAGGCATTGTGGCGGGCACCTGTAGTCCCAACTACTAGAGAGTCTGAGGCAAGAGAATTTCTTGAGCCCAGGAGTTTGAGGTTGCTGTGAGCTATGATACCACAGCACTCTACCGAGGGCCACAAAGTGAGACTCTGTCTCAAAAAAAAAAAAAAAAAAGAAGCCAAGGCATGATGGTTTTTCTGGAGTGTCCCTATGAGGGCTGGCAGCAGTGGGAGCTGACAACGAGGTTACAGAGGTGATATTGAGGGGACACCCAGCAGGGACGTGTTGGTACCCAAAATGCCACATTGAGGTGTCTACACTGGATATCACTGACACTTAAAATTGAGAAATATTATTCATAGAGCTATGCTTTAAGAAGAAAAATGTGTCAAGAGTGTTGGAATGATTCGAAGTGGCCAGAGAGACCACTTGGACGGGTCTGACCACAATCTTTTGGAAGTGTGTAATGGGCTAAGAGTTAAGAGCAGTGGTGATGAGAACAGAAAAGGCGGAACCCACTAGGAATCACTCACGGACGGAATGTACAGAATGTGCCGATTGGACCTGGGGGGGTCAGACAGGGAGAAGTTGGCTGACTCGAAGGGCGTGACTGGGGAACTGGGTGTGTGAGAGTAGAGGCATGGGGGATACCAGCAGATACAGGTGGGAGCTTTGGGAAGAGACAGGGAGGAATGCGGGGGAGCGCTGGGAGCAGGATGCGGGCACACGACTCATCAGTACAGAAATGGTGATGACCCAGAGATGTACATGAAAGCGCTGAGGGAGAGCAGACTGCAACAGCCACCAGGTAAACTGAGCAAAGAATCATAGAAGATGTTTACTGAATTCCACTGAGAATAGTACTAAACACAAGTGTTACCCAAGTCTCATTTCAATAGTCAGTAACCAAGAATATGAAAAGAACAAAGTTCCCTATTTACATACAAGTTTCTCTAAGAAGGATTATAAAAGGAATGACTTTTAACACATTTGGCAACATGAGGGCCTTTTCATGACCCGGAGGTCAGAGCTCAGAATTCTGTAACAAAGTTACAGTTCTATGACAAGTTCATAACTCAAAGACTACTGGCTGGCTTTGGTCTTTGATAATCAGCTTTTGCTAGCCCTTTTTAACTCTATCTGCTTTTCCAAGTAAAAACAACTTTTAGAAAAAAGTGAATCTGTACCTTGCATCGCGGACAGAGGACAGAGCACTGGATTATAAATTAGAGGATAAGAGTTGGTGCTCTGGCTTTGGCAATTATTAGCTGTTCAATAAATTCAACAAATATCTAGAGTAGCTACACGTCCTGCACAGAGGTGAGGTTGCAAAGCCCGTGGGGAAAGGGGGGAACAGCGCAACAGTCAGAATTCCTCTGGGAATGCTCCACGCTAAGCTGACACCACTACTCCAACACAGCCAGTTTTCCCTTTAATCTTGATCCAGATGGCCGTTTCTTCTAATGAGCACCAGATGAAGATGTTGGCTCGAGCTATATTCTGAGATTGACATGCACTGCGCTTCTGTGCTTGTGAGCCCTGGGAACAAGCAGAATCTGCAGTCACTCTGGACCCCATTCATTTACAATGGGTACGGGTGAGTTTGTGTAAGTTAAATGACTATGCCGGGACTTCCTTGTCTTGAGCATTACTTGTGTGCCAGGGCTGTGCTAGGTATAAGGAAAGCAAATTGGCATGTGTTGCTGCTGCCCTTGAAGCTTAGTCTAGAAGGCCACTAGGAACGCACGGCACAGCACTGGAAGACTGATAAGGGTATGCTGTGATACCAGAGTCCAGAGGAGTGAGAATCAGGAAAGGCTTTTTACAGAATGTGACTCTAAGCTGAATCTTAAAGTTACACATCATTCAGATCCAGGAGAAATGGAAAGAGCATTCCAGAGCCTCTCCTAGCAGACGGATTATTAAGCCTAGAGGCAGAGAGGCTGAAGTGGCACAACGGGGACCCACAAGTTACCTGGGGGTGGTGGTGCAGGTAGAGAAAGGCTGGAAAAGCCAGTGGGGCCTGAGTGGTGATGAGCTCCCTGTCTTCAGCAAAGGGACTGGGATGTTACGCTGTAGGGGATGGGGTTCCACAGAAGGTTTCAAGGAGAGGTGTGCGATCATGTGGTCATAGGAGATTCTGTCACTGTGGGGGATGGATTAAAGCAGGTTGGGAATGGAGTTGGAGGACTTAGTCAGAAAGAAATTATGCTATTGTAGAAGAGACAAGAGGGGTGGATGATGGCTCCAGGAACAGAGGTGAAGCCAGGGGCTATAATTGTCTACTGAGCGTTTACTCTGTGCCTAACACCGTGCCTGAGAGCTGGCTGCCATCAGGTCCGTCCTTCCCATGGCCTCCTGCAAGGGCCTCCTTCATGCACAGCCCACCTCATGCAGTTCAACTCTTAGGCTCACTCACTTGCCAATGGCCACACTGGCTGCCCTTCTGGCTCCTGACCACACCAGGCTATCGCTTGCCCCAGGGCCTGTCCACCCCTATTTCCTCTGTCTGGAACTGCTTTCCCAAGTTCATGCCCAGCTCATTCTCCTCTTGGGATGCAATTCACCTTTGCCAAGAAGGTTTCTCAACCCACATCATCCAAAGTTGGTCCCTTTCTGAGTCAGCTTGTACATTTTGTTTATAGTACTTATCACAATCTCAGACGATCTTGCTTACCTATCTACTTTTTAATATGTCTGCCCCTATCAGTGTAACCTGGCTTATTGTACCCTCAATGAATCCCCAACAATAAAAAAAAAAAAAAAGGAAAAAAAAAATATGTCTGCCCCTTCTAGAATATCTTCCCCATGAGGTGGGGGGTCTATGAGTCTTATTGGCTAGTTATATCCAGTACCTACCACAGTGTCTCACTGCTCCACACATATTTATTCAATGAATATCCATTTTATAAGTGAAAATATAATAATCACAACTAACTCTTTTAGGCTTAAAATAGTCTATGTAAATATTATTAGTTTCCCCACTTTACCTGGGGAAACCAGGGCCACAAAAGTCAAGTACCTTGTCAAGGTCAAGGTCAAGGTCAAGGTCACGCAGCTTGTAATAGGAGAGCCTGGCAGTTTGCCTCCAGGCTTTGCTGTTGGTGCTACATACTCACCCTAAGGTTAAGGCTTACAAATGTCAGGTCACACGGTCAGTAGTGAAGAAGCCAGGATTTTAACTCTAGAGCCTGAGCCCTTAACTCTTATATTCCAGGGAAACCAAATCAGCAGGAATGAGGGTGATGAGAGCTAAGGGAGAAGAGAGACCAGCCTGTAGGCCTGAGCTCATGGGAGGTTGGTGTCAACTCAGGGACACGCAAAGGGGAAGAACGTGAGCATAACTCCGAGCGTGTAGCATTGGGGGTATTCAATGCATGTGCTGTCTACTGTGCGGTCTGCTTTTGGACCAACCGGTATTACTCACACCCGTGACACCATCTTCACGTTTGCCGAAAGAGGGTTTAAGTACCCACAAGACAGGATCCTTGTGAAGATTCAGCTGAGCTAGTCTAGACCCATAGGTACATGTTCAGTAAACATTAATTCCCCTCATCTTTCCTATACCTCTGCTTCCATGAAAAAGCCAAAATCTGGGGGAGGGGGAGGGCTAAATATTAGGATAAAAGAGAAAATTTTTCAGTGGGTCCAATTATAGAATCATTCTACAAGCTTCATGAAACTTAGAATTAGCCACATTTCACCTTCTGAACATTCACAGCTAATGCAATAATTAAATGAAGAATTTGTACAACGAGGTTTAATTTAAAGTAAGTGTATAGTATTATTTCTCTCTCCCCTGGATCTTTTTATTCTTATTTCTTGATAAGTATGTGCAATATCTGTCTTTGGACAAATCACATAATTTAATCAAATCTTCTCATCTATAAAATAATAACAACAGTTCCCCTCTCACAGGGTTCTTATAAGAATTGAAGAAGAAAGTACATAAGAAATCCCTTGCATTCTAGTATTGTCTAAATATGATAAAGTGACATTATTCTTGTAAACATGTTTATATGAAGGGAAAGGGTGTGGTTATTGAGATCACTCAAAATTGCTCAAGTAGTTAAAGCTGCAGGCGCCCCTTTAATCGCTAAATCTTGCCCCTCTAATATCACGTGGACATGCTCATTAACACCTGCCCTCTGTAGGATAAGGAACCATCCTGTGTGGGCACCTGTCTTCCCAGCATCTCTCTGAGAAGCCATCCTCCAACAGGGCCTGTCCCATCCTTCAGCTCCAGGGTGGGACAGTAACCAAAGAAAGGATGGTCACCTAATTTGTTTAGGGTTAGGAATCTGGACCAAGTAGGATCAATCTGCAGCCTCCTAGGGGAAGAGGGGGCTGTTGCTGGAACTATCAGAAAAAATAGACTTTCCTGCCCCCATCCCCAGAGAGAATTGAATTACTTACCTGTCACAGGTAAGTAAGCCTGGAGCTCCCTCTGGCCACCACTGATTCTCTGTGGGAGAGAACCAACTGAATGAAGCCAAGCCAGGGCCGAGAGGTGGGTTAACCAACTCTACCCAGCTAGCCAGGGACTTTTCCAGTTCTGCCCATGAAAGTCCCACGCTGAAGACAGACCTGGGCAAACAGGACAGTTGGTCACCCCACAGAGAGACAAGCTGGCAAGAAAGAGACCTGGACACACTGTTTGAACTACGGATCCAACTTGATTTGGAGCTGCCTGGGTGTCTCAGTTACATGACCAGCTGCATGTGTTCATTTAAGCTACTCTGAGTTGAGTTTCTGACACTTGTAACCTATAGAGTTGTAACACTCTCCCAAAGAATGTGCGCATGTAAACAAAAGTCACAGTTAAAAAAGAAAAAACGAAGTAGGAAACACGCTACTTTTAGAATTTAAAAAATGAGGAAATGTGATCATGTGGTCCCTTCTGAGGTTGAGAGGATCTGACAAAGGGCCTCTGAAGAAAAAAAAAAATGTACACAAAGTGGAAAAAGGAAGACAAATGGAAACATTCTTATGGAATCCAAACATCATGGCGTGAGAAAGGTCAGGGTGATGAATGAGCAAAGATTCAAAAGAACAAACTTAACACAGAGGGAAAAGAAGTAGCTAAAACCAAAGCAAGCAGTGGCTGTGCCTTTTCCTTACAGCTGGACCGGCCCGAGGGGGGTAGGGCAGACAGTCCAGCCATGGGAACCAACTGTGTGGAAAGTAGACCAGCCCCCGCTTGGGCGGGTGCTGAACAATTTCACAAGCAACAGTCTAAATAGCCTCAGGTGCTCTTCCTTGGGGCAGGCGGGCAGAGGAACGTGCTAGAAGAATAAACAGAACAGTTAGAGAAAATGGGCTTCTGTCAAGGTGACAGAGCAATAGTGAAAAGATCTGAAAAGTCAGAAAAATGAAAGGGTGTTCCAGAAGTCAGAGTCAGTGACTGCTGTCGGGGTCTGATGCTCTGTCGCACGAGAAAGAGGGATCTGTGATCCAAGAGGGTTTCCTTTGAGAATGTGGCCAGAAAGGACAGGGCTGGACACCCCACCTGCACATAAGCCACCTAGAAGGGTGACAGCCAGGCTCCCCTGCAGAGCGTGAGACTGGAGCCCTGAAGAATCTCTTTCTGGCCTATTCTATCACCATTTCTAACAGTGGTTGAAAACCAAGAGAGAAATTACTTTCTCATGAGAATGGTACTACTGGGGACCAGGGCAGCATGAAGCCATGTGATTGGTGCTACTTCTGTGAACATCCTTCCTGCTCCATCTTGCCCATTCTATGTGATTTTTACTTTATTTTCTGATACCATCTAATTCCAGCGTGCTAATCATTTTCTTGGTTGTATTATTGCTCTTGGGGGTGTTTTGGGAAACCAGACGTGTCTGCACAGGCTCTTTGAAACACACATACTTTAGGAGAAAGAGAGACAGTCACTTTAAAGGGAGAAATGAACAGCATCATCTCTACCCACAGGTTTGCAAGAAAGATGTTTATGCTGTGTGTACAGAAGAACTGCTCCCCTTCACATGGCATGGAAAACAGAAGAGCTGATATGATGAAAGGCTGTCTGGCTATAAAGAACCGAGTCACACCCCAAATCTTAAATCACGAGGAATGCTCAAGCGTAAAACCGCCGGAGTTACTCGAGCGTGGGATTGCATTTTGCATTGCCTTTGAAGGTGGGGGGAGCCACCACCAGAGCATTTGATGATTTATTTGCTTTAATTCACGTGTAATTTTGGAAAGGCCCCACCTTGGAGCAGGATATCCTTTCTCCCTGAACCAGGATGTTGCCCACAGTCTAAGAAAGGAAAGAGGCAAAGCTCCAGGAAACAGCACATTATCCTGAAATGCATCCCTTGCAGAATCAGACAGGGATGGGGCACTGACACGGGCCACAGTCTCCTTCCTCTCTGAAGAGATGCTTCCTAGAGGGGCTTTCACTTCCAATGCTAAAGGGCAATGCAGAGTCCAGGCTCGCCGGCAATTCTGCCTTTCTCTCTACAGATTCCTAGTAGCCCCTGTGAAGTTTTTATGTGGTTCTGGGCTTTGCATCTTCTGCGAAGAAGGGTGTGTGTGGGAACAAAAAGGGCCTTCCTATCCTGGCCCCTCATTTTGCAGCTGGAGAGACTTGAGGTTCCATGAGGTTCTGAGACATACGTGGGGTTACATTGTTGCTGTGAGTGGGCAGAAGCAGAGGAGCCAAGCCACAAACCTACAGCAAAAGAGGTCTTCTCTCCTGCACCTATCCAGGTATTCTTGCTCTCACCAGAGACTGAGATGAATTATCTATTTGACTGAGGCAGAAAAGAGGAAGCATGCTCAGGAAAAACAGGAGAGTCTTCTTTCCTTGATTTTCTTATACTGACTTGACAGTGATAAAACTGTCCATTCTTCTGACAAGGTAACCAAGGATATTTAACACAAGCCCCAAACCATGTTTTTCTTTCTTCCTTCTTTTTTTTTTCTTTAAAGTGGCAATTCAGACTTTTACTAAGTTATGAAAAGCCTTCATCTCAGCACAGTACCTAAGGAACCACGTGGCTAAGAACCAACTTATGAATGTTAAGGGAATGACAAAAATAGAAAGGGAATAAATATTTAAGTATGAACATCAGTCTCTAAGTGCCTAATGCTCCTAAATTATATGCTGGTGATGGAAACAACAGATCAAAAGTGAAAAGATGGTGACCACTGGTTAGGAAAAGGAGACTTAGAAAAAAGAGAAATTGCAGAGCACGAGGGAGCCCTGCTCCCCAGGCAAACCCCCCTGGGATTCAGAGACCAAACATGGTATTTTCCAGAGACCGCTGGCGTGTTTATCACCCAGCAGGCCCTGCCCTGCAGCCTGAGAGCACCTACCAGTGTTTCCAACTTGGCAGGCCCCCAACAACTCCAACAATGATTGCTTTTCTCTCACTACAATAAAGCTGTCTAGTTCATCAGAGATCCATTTTGTATTTTTCATTGAGTCCAAACACACTATTTCCTTCAGAAGAAATCCTATCATACTTTGCACATTTTAAAAAATGACCGATCTGGTAAGTATCATGAAAGGTAGAAACATTTTGATGAGAGAGGAAGAAGTTTCTTCTAGAATCTCATTTTTTCCTGAAATAAAATGTATTAAAAAGAAAAAAAAAAAACCCTACATGCCTGATACAGTGCATGCATAAGTCCAAATATTTTTTAGTTCACTGGATCTTAGGGAGACGGGGGTGGTACTCAGTAAAGCCTCATGCTTTGCCATCCATCCATTCATTCCCTCATTCATCTAATATATATTTATTAAACATTTACTATGTGTCCTAAGCATTAAGGACCCTGGAAAATGACCCTGGCTTCATCAAGCTGGAGCAGAGGAGATTAAGAATAAGCCCATGCAAATAGGTAAATATGGTAATTCCAGATAGTGATAAGCCCTTCAAAGGGAAAAGAGGACAGTATGAGGGCCAATGACAAGTGGGTGGCAGAGCTGCCCACATCTGAGAGCAGAGATCTGGCTGAGGGGAAGGTGCCTACAGAGGCCTAGAGTACGCAGGAGGATGGCCAGGCAAAGACACAGAGTAAGAGCAAGTTTAACAAATTTAAAAGGAAAGACACCTGTGAGAACAATGATACTGAACATATTAAAGATTGAATAAGATGTATGCAAAAGAACTTGAACTGCATGGCGACCCCATTGAAAGTTATTATTTGGTCACGTTAAGCTGTTTGAATTATTGCACAAAGAACATCATCTTATGTTTAGAAAAGACTAGGGTGAGAACTATATGCACGTCAGTTTTCATCTTCTACTTCCCAATAAAAAAAATGGCTGGCTCTTCCAAAACCCTTCTGAACACAGCACCTCTCTTTGGCGAGAAACACGGAATCTCACATACCTGGAATTCTGTTGAGCGTCACCCAGAAATGCTCATCAGGACTGAAAGTGTCCTTGGACCACTGAAGCAAATCAGTTGCCCTAGGGTCATGGAGGACAAAGTTTGCAAACTCTCTTGACAGGGCAACATAGGCAGAACCAAAGTAGATGGTGAGATTGTGGGGGGGAGGCGGCTTCAGCGCCGGTGTTCTGATCACATAGGAGAGCTCTTTGCCCAGGTGCTCTCGGTGGACATACCTAGTCCGTCCAACTGCGTGGGCTGGGGGCAGCACTCCTGGGGTAATGTTTTTCCCTTTAAATCCTTTCAGATAATGAACAATTTCCTTGTTGGTTTTCAGGGGGAAATCTTGCCCACAGGTGTTGACGACGTACTTCCAGGGGACCTCCGAGGCCGACAGATCTTTGATGCAGTTCAGATCCGCCTGCAGCCTGGAGATCCCACCGTAGACAACTGGCTCCATCTTGGAAGCCAGAAAAGCGTTTGGGAAGCAGCTCAGCAGTTGTTGCACCGCATCTTTAAACGCAACGGTTGCCTTTTCATCTACGTGAACACAGTAGATATTCTGGGGCATGTAGACAGCCCTGAAGAGCCTGGCGAAGGTGTCAAAATGGTGATGGACGACCATTATATACGCCAAAGGAAACTGAGCTTCTTCTTTGGATAAAGGGGCTGTGATATAGTGGCTTTGGGTCAAGTATTCCTCGCAGGAAGGCTTCTCTTGGATCATGAGTTTGTTTCTCCACAGGAAAGGTGTTTTCCCATTGATGAAGGCTGTGCACACCTGAGTCAGCATCCAAGCGTCTGAGACATTCAGTCGCTGGAAGCTCTGCTCGCCCCCAAAACTGAACACGTAGAGCACGATGAAGACGACGACGCTGGAGACGGACACGGCGAAGAGGTAGCGCAGGGATGCGGGCATGCCTCCAGCACGGGCGCGGCGCCTGGCTCCGTCCAGCCCGCAGGTCCGCTTGCAAACTTACTAGCTTCTCTGAGTTCGTATTTTGGAACATTCTCCAATCATTCCCACCCTGAAGGCGACGCTGTGGATTTACTGAGTTTCATCCCGGAGAGTCCAGCGGCTGGCTCCCTCCTCCCGCCGATATTGGAGACGGATCCCGCCCCCCTCAAACCTCCTTTGTTTAAATCCCCGTAGCAGGTTGCTGGAGCCCAGCGCTTTCCCCTCCCTCCGCCTGGCTGTTTGCATCTGCTCGCTGTTTGGCTCCAACTCTGGCCACTCTCCTCTCCTGCTGCAAATTTTATTTCGCAGATCTCTGCTCTTTCATTTCCTCCTCCCCGACCGGCCTCGGGTCCCTCCCTCCCCCCACCCGTGTTATTACCACCCCATTCGGGGAATTAGCGCCCTGAAAGGCAGCGTTGAAGCGATGGGCTCTGGCAGGCCTGCGGCTTCCTGCTCGCCGCTCTGCGGGCGTCCGGGCTTGCCCCCGCTGGCTGCTCGAGGCAGGGACCCACAACCTGGTCTCTCGGCTCTTCCAGCGCAATCCACATGCTGTTTCACGAAACCTGACTCAAGTGACAAAATCTAAAATCAAAGAAAATCTTATCCATCCTAGCTCCACTGTAAGGTTTTCTGGCCCCACCCTGCCCTTTTTCAAAACAAAGAGTTAATTGGAGGAGGAATTCCAGTCCCAGCGCATCTGAAATCGCAGGGGCCCCTGGACCCATGACTTTGAAATGAACCCCTCTCTTCTCACCATCAGCATCAGCTGTGGTGTTTGTCATACAGTGTTGGGGTCAGATGAACAAGTCCTGGGCCACCTCCCCTGATCTGGATAATACCTTAAAGCTTCACAGGGAAGAACTTGAACCCTGGGCACCAATGGTGCTCACCCAGGGGACCCAGGGGGCATCCAGGCTTTGATCAGGGGAAGAACATGCTGGAATGCTCAGGGAGGTGTTGCATACCTGCCACGTTGGCCTTATCAACCGCCTAGGAAACGAACGTTGTTTTTTCCTGATTGTAAATAGTTGTGTTTTGGCTGAGGAGTGTCAAGCTGTTTTGCTTTAAGGTTCTCATCTTCCACTTTTCTCTTTTCCACCAGGTATCTTTTTTTACTGAAATATGCATTAATGTATTTTATTTAATATGCTCTCAAAATGATTTCTAAAGCATCAATTTAACTACAATCCCCTCACTATTTACCTGAAGTTAACAGTTCAGTGTCTCAACCCTGAAGTGTTTACTCACGGTGGAAACCGAGTCCCTTACATTAAACAATGTCCTTTAATGCATGTTCTCTTCTTCCTTTTGAACACGGTCTACCTTACCGTTAACTGGAACTGATAGACAACATGCTGATTCCTGGCTTTCACCAGGGGTAGAAAAACCAGTGCCACCCTCCAGGATTCGCAGCACCTGGAACCCCAGCCGAGTAAGTCATTTGCTGAGCACACCATGGTTTTCATTCTTCTAGCTCTCATTGTTTACATTTTTTTTTCTTTGAGATAGAGTCTCACTTTGTCACTCTTGGTAGAGTGCTGTGGCGTCACAGCTCACAGCAACCTCAACCTCTTGGGCTCAAGCAATTCTCTTGCCTCAGCCTCCTAAGTAGCTGGGACTACAGGCATCCACCACAATGACCACAGCTATTTTTAGAGATGGGGGGGTCTCACTCTGGCTCAGGCTGGTCTTGAACCTGTGAGCTCAGACAATCCACCCACCTCAGCCTCCCAGAGTGCTAGGATTACAGGTGTGAGCCACGACGGTTGGCCATTGTTTACAGTTTTCATCTTTTCAGCTTATACATTATTTTTCTCTGTCCCTTACTAAATATTCCTCACCACCACCTCCCCCCAGATAAGTTCTCTGTATAACCAACTCCTGGATTTTTGGTTGTAAGAAAAAGAAAATGTAGCCATTATATGAATAAACCAGATGATACTCTGAGTTTTCTATGGAGTAGAGCAAAAGGAAAAACCCAAAGTTCATGATAAAGGAAAATTCAATCCCAGACTTGTATTTTTCCAAATAATTCCTTCAGATTATTATGCATTCTGTTTCTAAACAACAGAGCTAATTTTAGTAGCTCATCTGGCAAAGCCTTATGGCTTAGAGTAAATATTAAAACATTTGCAGCTCCACAAGGCATTCAGTGTACGTAACTTAATTAGTGCAACGGGGTCTGTTTACATTGTATTTCCAACTAGCCAGTAACATGGGGGTTCGGATTTGTATAGGCTTAGAGGACAGACATTAATGTTACCCTATTATGAATATAGACAGAAACCAAATTAGGGACTTTGATAATACTTCTGTATTCAATCCACTACTTCAAATGGCATTGTTTGTGTGTTGAAAAATAGAGCTGTTTTTCCTCCCAGCTCTTTTGCCTGTCCTTGGGCTAATGTCCCCCACTTTCAGAGTCTAGTGTTAAAAAATCCCTACAGAACTTTTTTCTAAAAATTGCTTCTTGAATTAATGGGGGGTTTTGTTACCCATTACCTTTCCTTCCTAAAAGGCTGTGCAACCTGCTTATCCAGAATAGATGCCACTCACTTTGGGCTTTGGGCTACTGAGGCCAAACAGGTAATTCAACCTCCCCTACCTGCCTTTTTTCTAAGGCAGAAGACCAAGTTGACACCTGCAGGCCCAGCAATCATGCCTTGTCACTAACTTTGGAAGCAATTATTCCTGAACTAGCCAATAATCAGGCTAGACATGCTTAGCCTGCCCTGGGCCATCTTAAAGGCTTTCCCCCCATTCCATTTAGAATTCTTTCTTTTGTATATGTTATTTAAGATTTTTTTCCCAATTATGAAGATATGTAGAACATAGCTCCAAAATGAGAGGGCAACTTTTATTTGAAATGACAGAGGACTTAGAATCTTAGCAAAAAAAGAAAAAAATCCAAGGGGGACAAGGTCGTCCTCGTCCAAGTGCAGGGTGCCTCTCAGCTTTCCCATGTGTGGCCCTGGCCTGATGCCGCAGGCCCTAGAGAAAAACCAGTTGGAGATGTACCACACTGGGTGTTTGCTGCTTGCCAGGCTAAGTCAACTAGTAAGGGGAGGCTGAAAAGAACTTATATGTTGCTGTGCTAAAAAATTTAGACTTCTTATCCTTGAAAGAAGAGTCCACCTCCGGACAATTGTGGTGACCAGATTTTGTACACACTCACTCCTACATCTTTGCCCTAACTGCACATAGGAATGCAAACTTCATTACACTTTCATAATTGTTCTGGGACCAATTAACTGCTATCCTTTAGTTAGGAAAGAACTTGAGGGGACACAGGTTTGAGAAGCAACACTAGATTATTATAGAGTTAAATAATGGCCAGAAGGGCCCCGAGAGGATACACTGGGGTCAAGTTTGTTGAAGTAGCATTGAGGGGCTAAGTTACATTGAGAGAAAAGTTTAGGTAAATGAAGTGAGATGTTATTAATCCTTGGGCTCTTCATTCTTAATTTTTTTTTTTTTTTTTTTTTTGTGGTTTTTGGCCGGGGCTAGGTTTGAACCCTCTACCTCCGGCATATGGGACTGGCGCCCTACTCCTTGAGCCACAGGCGCCACCCGGGCTCTTCATTCTTGGCCATCCCTGATGGCTCTTCTGTTGCAAAGATATTTTTGGGTGGTTTGCTTTATTATTAAAGCTAAAGGACTCAGGGATTTGTTCTTTTTTTTTTTTGTTGTTCTAAGACAGAGTCTCACTCTGTCACCTGGGTAGAGAGCCATAGCATCATAGCTCACAGCAACCTCAAACTCTTGGGCTCAAGAGATCCTCTTGCCTCAGCCTCCTGAGTAGCTGGGACTACAGGTGCCCACCACAACACCTGGCTAGTTTCTTTGGTAGAGATGAGGTCTTGCTCTTGCTTAGGCTGGTCTTGAACTTCTGAGCTCAAGCAATCCACTGGCCTCAGCATCCCACAGTGCTAGGATTACAGATGTGAGCCACTGTACTTGATGATTTGTTCTTAATTATAAAATGTAGGGATTTGTTTTTCCCTTTGACCTAAAAATGACACATAGGAAAGTAGAGAATGTTGGCAGTTCAATTCACTTTGGACAGACAGTTTAGTGTAGTAGCTCCCCAGTATCCATGGGGGATTGGTTCTAGGACCCCTGGGATACCAAAATCCATGGATGCTCAAGTCCCTGATAAAACATGGTGTAGTATTTGCCCATGCACTTCCTCCTGTATACTTTAAATCATCTCTAGATTATTTGTAACACCTAATACAATATAATGCTATGTAAATACTTGTTATACCATATTGTTTAGGGAATAATAATAAGGAAAAAAGGGCCAGACGCAGTGGCTTATGCCTATAATCCCAGCACTTGTGAGGCCTAGGCAGGTGGATTGCCTGAGCTCACAGGTTCCAGACCAGCCTGAGCCAGAACAAGACCTCGTCTCTAACAATAGCCGGGTGTTGCGGTGGGTGCTTGTAGTTCCAGCTACTTGGGAGACTGAGGCAAGAGAATTGCTTAAGCCCAGGAGTCTGAGGTTGCTGTGAGCTATGATGCTATCGCACTCTACCCGGGTGACAAAGTAAGACTGTCTCAAAAAAAGGGAAAAAAGTAATCTGGACGTATTCAATACAGACACAATCAATCCTTTTTTTCTTCCTCCTAAATATTTTCAGTTTGAGACTGGTGCAATGCAAAGTGTTAGGACTCGGGATAAGGTTTGTAAATGGTGTTTTTTTTTTTTTTTTTAGTGATGACCATCGTGATGCTAAAGAGAAGCGAGAAGACATTTCCAAAGCACATCTTCAGCTAAACCAACAATTCTCTCATAACTGAGAAGCCCTTTAACTGGGTTCACTGGGGAAAATCCTCCTTCTCCTGGGGCCAATCATTTTATTTTCTCTCCCATTTATCTAATTAGCAACGGAATAAGTTGTTGTCTAGATCACAGAACCTAAAGCATTATGTTAAACTCTCATTTTAGGGGAAGAAGTTTAATATGCGAAATTTTAAAGACCCACACATGGCAAGTCCAAAGGTAGTTGCACCAAGCCAAACCAACTCATCGCCTTGTGAGCTACAGTGAGCTGCACCTGATTTTGATGTGGTGAAACTGTCATGAAAACACGCTCTGGATCCTGATCGATGCCAAGCAAATATTTGCAAAACACAATGCACAAGGCATTTACATAGGCAAATGCCTGCAGCTGGGGGCCATCTTCTATCAGCATACACTTAGCAACTGGAAATATGAAGATCCTGACGTTTGGGGGTTTAGAAAGTGAAAAATAAGTTACCCAAAATAACATTTTAAGACAACTCACCACTGAATTTACATGTGGAAATGATTTAATCCTGGGAGGGCAATCGACTCATTCATTGTAGTATCAAAACATTTGATTCCACAAGTATTCAGCCAAATTGGTGTGTCTGTAGTTTGGAGATAATACAGTCTTGATCAGTAGTTTGTAAAAATTAGCTAATCACCTAGAGGGGATGTTAAACTACAGGTGGCAGGGTGAGCTCATAATTTGCATTTAGGTCACAGATAATGCTGAAACTGCTCATCCCTGGCCCAAAGTCTGAGAGTCAATGGACCCGAGACCAAAATTCCTTGATTTTTTTTTTCTCAATGGTCCTACCTGATCTACTTTCCTGTAGCTAAGGAATATCCTGTAAGGAAAAAAACACACAACATTTGGGGATAAACAGCATGGTACAATTTGGAAATACTTAATACAAAGAACTCAAATGGTGGATATCTGATTCTGAGAGCAAAATTTACTACGTAAAACTAATTGCTTGTACTAAAAAGAATGGGAGAAAAGTGGATATACAGAAACACCCGGCACTGATGTTTGAATAAGAGAAACCCTAGTTACAAGTCATCTTGCCCCAAATGCTGCCTCTAATTACTAAGCATGGGGACCATACCTGTGCGTAATCCATCTTTTACAAAATATGTATAAGGATTATTTAACAACAAACACTGCTGTTTTGGGTATCTAGTGATCCATAAGCTGAATTAGAGGAGGATATAGGGGAAGGATGAGAAGGAAAGAAAGGAAAAACGACCAAGTTAATTATTGAAAATGGGGAGCAACTGGAATGGTCATACACTGCTGGGGAAGTGTGCATTGGTACAATAACTTTGAAAAACCAAGAATATCTACCAAAGTTGAGCATATCTATATCCTATTACCCAGCAATTCCATTCACAGGTATTTACTCCAGAGAGATGCATACATATTTGTCCACAGATATATCATTCAATATTCATTGCAACCATATTCATAACAAACCGAAATTGGAAACTACTCAAATATCCATCGATAGTTATTACATAGCAGAGTTTCTCAACTTGGCATTACTGACAATGCCTTGTTGTGAAGGCTGCCCTGGGCATTGTTAAGGTGCCTGACCTCCACCCACTAAAGCCAGTAGCACCCCCTGCCTCCCTTTCCCCACCTCTGACAACCAAAATTGTCTCTAGAGATTGGTTCTCTCTAAGGCAATAGTGAGAATAAATGAAATCCAACTGCCTACAACAAAAAAGGTAAATCTTACACACATACTATTGAAGGAAGATTTTTAAAAAACAGAAAAAAAGTACATGCTGTATATTTCTATTTACATTAAGTATAAAAACAGTTAAAAATAATGTATGCTTGGGTAGCGACTTCAATATTGGTTACATAAGCATGTCTGCTTTGTGAAGATGCACCATGCTGAACATGTATCGTATGTGCACTTTCTTTCTTTTTTGAGACAGATTCTCACCCTGTTTCTCAGGCTAGAGTGTGATGGTGCAATCATAGCTCACTGTGACCTCAAGCTCCCAGGCTTGAGTGATCCTCCTGTCTCAGCCTCCTGAGTAGCTAGAACCATAGGTACATACCATACCCTGCTAAATTTTTTTTTGAGACAGAGTCTCACTTTGTCACCCTTGATAGAGTGCGGTGGCGTCACAGCTCACAGCAACGTCCAACTCCTGGGCTTAAGCGATTCTCTTGCCTCAGCCTCCCAAGTAGCTAAGACTACAGGCACCCGCCACAATGTCTGGCTATTTTTTGTGGAGGTTGTCATCATTGTTGTTTAGCTGGCCCAGCCCGGGTTTGAACCTACCAGCCTCAGTGTATGTAGGCGGTGCTGTAACCACTATGCTATGGTGCCAATCCTACCCTGCTAATTTTCATTTTTTTTTTTTTTTTTTTTTGTAGAGATAGAGTCTTGTTATGTTGCCCAGGCTGGTCTTGAACTCCTGGTCTTTTTTTTTTTTTTTTTAATTTTCAGGAAATGAAATGGTAAAACTTATTTTTTAAACTCCTGGTCTTAAGCAGTCCTCCTGCCTCGGCCTCCCAAAACGCTGGGATTACAGGCAGGAGCCACCATGCCTAGCCAACTTTTCTGTTATATAATACTTTACCAAGAATGAATGAATGAGTTATGGTCCTCAGAAAAATCTTTTCCAAGGGAGTCTTCAAGGTGAGTGGAAATCAGGAGTCCATTATGAATAACTATCCTGTTTCCCCGAAAATAAGACATCCTCCAAAACTAAGACCTACTTACAGGAAAGATAAGACGTCCCCTGAAAATAAGACCTAGCGCATCTTTGGGAGCACACCTTAAAATAAGACACTGTCTTATTTTCGAGGAAACAGGGTAATACAGACAGCAGATGTGGTCAAATGCTCTACAGCACCACACACCAGCACCACCACTTCTTCCTTACCTAGGCTGACTGCTAAAGTTGTTCCCACTCTGCTTGCTCTGACACCAGCTACCCTTAGCCGTGACCTAGCCAGGTCTTCTCCCTTCTTCCTACTAGTGAGCAGGGTCTAAGAGAAACGGAGCCATAAGGAAAGAGGTGGATAAAGCTTAATTCAGAAACCTGTTCTGATCAACACAGAACTGGTGCCCACTGTTTAAGGCACTTATAATCTAGATTGGTGTTTTTCAACCTTTTTTATCTCCCGGCACACTTGAGCCTATATAGTGAAACTACCACAGCACACTTAAATTACATAGATTAAAAAAAAAAAAAAAGACTTAAAAAAAAGAATATACTTACTGTGCTTTGAACTTCTTTTGAAAATAATTTAATTAATGATCTTTAAAACTTTTCCCAGCACACCTAAGACCCTCTCACGGTACAAGAGTGTGCCTCAACACACCAGTTGAAAATCACTGATCTAGATTATATGAAGACAGAGAGGGGCTGTTATAATAGGGTCCTGGGAAGTATGAGTGGTGATGCTGATAGTTGGCATGGGGGATTAGAATGAGCCTCACATTCCTGATGAGGAAATTGAGACTCACAAGGTCACTGCTCTCGGCACCTGCCCCTCACCACACCCTGAGGTCACTTAGCCAGTAAGGACAGACCCAGAACTTGAATATGAGTGACTTTGCTCCCAAGCTCTTGCTCTTGGTTCCCCTCCCATGTCCCATCCCGGAGGCCTAGGAATGTCTTTGCCTCAAGGCCCAGATCTGCTTCATGGAGAAATCCTGAGACACAAGGTCAGCTGTGCTCCCCTATGGTTCAGACACGTACTTTTCTTTGTCCAACATGCCTTTTTGTCCTCTCACATTCAGTCAGTCATCATTAATATTGAGACTATGCCTAGGCTGGGAACATTACAACGTTTTTTTCCTTTCCCTCCAACTTTTTTATTGCTCAGAAAACCTTTTGGACAAATCTTTTCCTTTCAGCTCCAAATTCCACCTCTTCAGCCCCCTCTTCCGGGGATCACATTTCTGCATGTTCTGACCAGTCACATGCAGAAGGCATGATCCAGGGTGTACTTGGTCCCAGGTTGGACTGGAATCCCAAGCCTTGACCCTTGAGTATTAATAGGCACCTGGAAGTAATCTCGAGGCACTAAGTACTTGTGTGCCATTGTAACATCTCTTTCTGCAGTGAACAATTCACCAAGCCCGAAGTACCTCTTCCTCTGTTCCCACTTGGTACAGCAGGGGCAGGAGCTTAGAATTCACCCTCTTATTTCCTGGACTCCCATCCATCCTCACACCTACTCTCTGGATCACTTTGCTAAATTTGTTTATTTTTAACTTTTCTTATGAAGATGAGGTTGGGGACTATCCAGATGACAATAGACTGACACACTATTACCACCATTCCATCAAAATCAGTTTTACAAAAAAGTTAGATAATTGCACTGAAAATCTCCCATGCGACCCTTTAGATCTCCTCCCCTCTCTTGTCCACCCTGCAAGAGGGCTTACATATATGGACTTTGCTCTGGTTGGGTTTGCCAACAAGGGAGAAGAGAGAGGTGTACATCTCAGTTTCCTCATTACGGAGGTGGGGGTCATTGTAGCCCCCAAAGCCTACTGACAGTGTCGTCACTCACATTTCTTGGCACCCTCTTAAATCATCCATTCTGTTTGCCAGCGCACCCAGCTCCTTCCCCCAGCTCCTTTTTTGCTGTTCACAGCAGGCTATCTGTGTCTTTTGACCCAATTTGGAAGTCACAGTTCTTCTCAAAGCAGCCCTCTGTCCACAGCACATTTTCCACCAACTCCCCACGTCAGGTCTAGATATGACTAATCCTTTCATTGGTCCTGAGTATTTCTTATAGTTCCCCCCAATGCTACTCACACTTTCATTTATTAAAGTTAATAACTTTGTTAAGCCTTTCTCTCTTTCTCTTTCAGAAAACCATTTTATCTCCTGGCACATTTGAATCTATATAGTTAAACTACCACAGCATACTCAAATTACATAGATCCAAAAATTACATAGATTCTTCTTTCTTCTCTTCTCTTCTCTTCTCTTCTCTTCTCTTCTCTTCTCTTCTCTTCTCTTCTCTTCTCTTCTCTTCTCTTCTCTTCTCTTTCTGAGACAGAGTCTCACTCTCTCATCCTGGGTAGAGTGCCATGGCATTGTAGCTCACAACTTCAAACTCTTGGGCTCAAGCAATCCTCTTCTCTTAGCCTCTGGCATCTGCCATGAGGTCCAGCTAGTTTTTTTTCTATTTTTAGTAGAGATGGGGTCTTGCTCTTACTCAAGCTGGTCTTGAACTCTTGAGCTCAAACAATCCACTGGCCTCAGCCTCCCAGAGTGCTAGGATTACAGGTGCGAGCTACCTCGCCCAGCCTAATCCTTTCTTGATTAGGCTGATTTGATGGTGCTATTTCTTGCTGGGCCTCTAACCATTACAATAGAATATAAAAGATAACACTGAGAAAATACTTATAATTATTTTGTGCAGATGATCATCAAATGCTTAACCTTGTGAAGTAAACACATTTATTTATTATTCCCATTTTACAGATGAGCAAGTAAGATTTAAAGAAGTCCAACATAAAGTCAGGCAATATGGGAGCGGGACTTTGAATTTATATAGTCAGTTGGTAACAACCACAGCTTAACTGTCTCCCAAAGTGAACAGATTCACAAAGGCATCACAGTTCTGTCAGAGCTCCTTCTCTCTCCCTAAAGCTGCAGCTCAGGTAGAAGGTAGATTAGCATGGACCAGGGTGGGACTTTGGCTGGGAACCATGGGGTTGCATAGACTGGGAATCAAAAACTGAGTGAAAAGACTGAGGTTAATAAGAAGCAGGTTTCTCACTGCCGAAGAAGAAAGTAGAAGAATAAACGACATGTTGTTGGACTGGAATGGCAGATATCAGTGTGGACTTGTGGCTTTTAATATATACTTTAAAAATTAAAGTATAAGGCCAGGCCTGGTGGCTCTCGCCTGTAATCCTAGCACTCTGGGAGACTGAGGAGGGTGGATTGCTTGAGCTTAGGAGTTTGAGACCAGGTTGAGCAAAAGCGAGACCCTGTCTTTACTAAAAATAGAAAAAACTAGCTGGGCATGGTGATGGATGCCTGTAGTCCCAGCTACTTGGGAGGATGAGACAAAAGGTTAAAGTTACTGTGAGCCATGGCACAGCACTCTACCTAAGGGGACAGAGTGAGATTCTGTCTCAAAAAAAAAATTAAAATATAGATGTGTACATGCATGTGAATGTGTGAGTGTGAGATAGTGTGTGAATTGGAATGTGTATTTGAACTGCCTGTGAGTGTGAGCAGCAAGCATGTGGCGTGCATGTAGACAGACATTAATGTGTATATGTGCAGAGATATTTTCCCCTAGTTCTAACCCAGAAAGAGCATAGAGGTAATGATGCTCATGCAGCAGTGAACGTGTCTGGTGCTCAGATCCTGGTCTCTAAATACTATTCTCTATTCAGTAGAGCCAGGGCTTCTTGGAGCAGATGGAGAACTCCAGGACGGGGCATGTGAAGTATGGGATTAGCCTGGAACATTTCCTGTGCCAAAAATAATGACTGAGACTTGTTGAAAGGACACAGGAGCCAGCTTGCAGGGGCTCCCTCTGGCCTTGTCTGGGACAATGTGAGAGCAAAGTAAGGAAAAATAGTAACAGATTGTAATCCGTTAACTAAACTAGGAATCCAAGCCCTAGGAACAAACAGATCTAGAAGAAGGATGAAGTTTAAACAAAAATCATGATTTGATAACTGTCTCAGTAATAACTGAAGTCAGGCAAGAGCCACCAACAGGATATCTAAATACTCTCAAAGTGTCTTCCCAGAAATACCTACTAATTACTTAACAATCAATCCAAAATGCTAACTTTTCAGTGGAGAAATCCACTGAATCCTAACCAATCCAGGCAGTATCCTAACCAAGGGATAAAGAGTTATTATCCCTGTGGCATAACCTGAATCCAATCATGAACCATTATTAGACCTGTACTCCTCAAAAACAGATCTTGGAAGACAAAGACAGACTGAGAAATTGTCCCAGATAGGAAGGGGCTAAAGTGATAGGATGATTAAGAGTAGCTTGAGATTCTTGAGATTTCTTTTTTTTTTTTTGGAGACAGAGTCTCACTATGTCACCCTCAGTAGAGTATGATGATATCACAGCTCACAGCAACCTCAAACTCTTGGGCTTAAGTGATTCTCTTGCATCAGCCTCCCAAGTAGCTGGGACTACAGGCGCCCACCACAGCACCTGGCTATTGTTTTGTTATAGTTGTCATTGTTGTTTAGCAGGCCCGGGCAGGTTCAAACCTGCCAGCCCCGGCGTGTGAGGCTGGTGCCCTAACCACTGGGCATGGGTGCTGAGCCTTCGTTATGATTTTTCTTAACATCTTCTTTTCTATAACAGACTTTATTCTATGAAGACATATATAATGCACACAACATTTAAAATATGTGTTAATAGACTGTTTATGTTATTGGTAAGGCTTCCAATCAATAGTGGGCTATTAATAGTTACATTTTATGGGGAGTGAAAAATTATACACAGATTTTTTTGATTGTTAGTTTCATAAATCCCTGTGTCAGTCAAGGGTCAACTATATTTGTCTGGCACCTGTAAAAAAAAAAAAATTGAGCTGGGCGGCGCCTGCGGCTCAGTGTGTAGGGCATCAGCCCCGTACACCAAGGGTGGCAGGTTCAAACCCAGCCCCAGCCAAACTACAACAAAAATAGCTGGGCATTGTGGTGGGTGCCTGTGGTCCCAGCTACTCGGGAGGCTGAGGCAAGAGAATTGCCTAAGCCCAAGAGCTAGAGGTTGCTGTGAGCTGTGACACCACAGCACTCTACTGAGGGTGACAAAGTGAGACTGTCTCTAAAAAGAAAAAAAAAATTGAGCAAAGCTGCTTTTAGCCAGAGGTATCTGGTCAAAGGGCTCTGACGCCCGAGCTTGGCCTGCCTTATACTTTTTAGGAGCAGGATGTAGCCGATCTACAACCTGTTTCAGCACGTTAGCACAGACTTGAGTGGAAAAGCTCAGCAATGTGGTACAAAGTGTAGCAAGAAAAGGCTGCTGTACAGGAAAACAGTTTGCGAACAAGCTAAAAACACTTCACACACATTGAAAAAGGTCAAGCTGTTCCTAGCTGCCCGCAAAATTAGGCTGTGCAGAGCCCTGCAAACTTTAGAACACTCCGGGTTTCTATTCTCAGGCCCTGTATCCTGTCAAGAGCGACCTACTACCACAATTGCTTTCATTCCTAACCCTCCCTTTTCCTTTCCGCTGCCGCCTGAACTTTCCCTTTTACCGCTTGGAAACTAGAGCCTTGTGCTCTATCCCACTCCCAGCTTCTGCCTGATGTATGAGTCTGCAGATGCTTGAGTCTCACAGACCAGGTCTGAACCCTGTAAAGTCACAAACGCAACAAAAACAGCTTCCCATGGCTCAATATCTGAATGGAAAATTTCTGCAAGAGGGACTGATTTATCCTCCATAAAAACTGTTATGATTTTTCACCAATGCTAGGAGGTTAGGATTGCAACATTATAGGAATTTGACATTCATTCGTTCCTAATAAGGAGAAAACTAAAAAGAAAGAAATTTATGAATACTCCAAGGTAAAAACAAATGAATGTGAAACCCTGTCAGACATTATCCTGCACTTGTCAAGCTCAGTAACACAGAATTAGTATTTGAAGCACCAAAAATCAATAAGGAAGCTTGAATTGCGCTGGCCTGATATGGATGTAAACAACCCCCTCCTAAGTTTCTAAGGGGTCAAATGCAGACAGCACAGACGAATGAGCTCATACAAGAACCCAGACCACAGCCAAGGAGCAAATACTGTGAAATGAAAAAATCCAAAAAGTAAAAGCCACAAAAGCACTAACAGGGCTTTAGCACAAAGCCTTCAGCTCACTGCTTATGAGCTGGGAGGAAGAAAACACAGACCAGAGACAAGAGATGGTATTTTATTAGAAAGGAGGGAGTTGCAGCCATTTGATTTTTAAAAAGAAGAGGAAATACGGTTTGCATAAAATTACAAACAAGAAATCTAATCATGGTAACTACCCATCAGGATTAAATGGGTGCTTTATTTATTTATTTATTTATTATTGTTGGGGATTCATTGAGGGTACAATAAACCAGGTTACACTGATTGCATTTGTTAGGTAAAGTCCCTCTTGCAATCATGTCTTGCCCCCAAAAGGTGTGGCACACAGCAAGGCCCCACCCCCTCCCTTCTTCCCTCTCTCTGCTCTTCCTTTCCCCCACCCCTCCCTCCTCCTTTCTCTCTCTGCTTTGTCTCGGGATTCAGGAGATCTGAGACCTGAATGAACATTTTGTCCCTTCAGTGTCTCCTTAAGTCCGTGTTGAACAATTTCATCTCCTAAGCGACCTCCCCTTTAATACAAATGTAATCATCATGACACTGGCACTTACTAGCCAGGTGTCCTTGGACAAGTATCAGAAACTCTCCAAACCTTATTTTCCTCATGGGAATTGTAGCAGTACCCAGTTCAAAGAAATAATGCCCCCTAAAGCACTTAACAGTCCTTTTCTAAGAAGATATACCAAAGGCCAACAAGCACATAAAAAAAGGTTCCACATCATTTTAAATTAGGGACATACCAATCAAACCATACGAAGATACCACTTCACACCTGCTACAAGGGCTAACATAAGGAACACGATAACAAGTGTTGACAAAGATACGGAGAAACTAGATCCCTCATACCCTTGCTGGTGGGCATGAAAATGTTACAGCCCTTTGGACACCAGTTTGGCAGTTCCTCAAAATGTTAAACATAGAGTTGCCACTTGGATCAGCAATATCAGTCTTGGTGTCCACCCAGGGAAATGAAAACAAGTGTTCCCACAAAGACTTGTTCATGAAGAATCTGTTCACATTAATGTTTATGTCCTGGCGCATTATGCATAATAGCCAGAAGTGGAAACACCCAAAATGTCCACCAGTGGATGAATGGTTAAACAGACGTTTAACCATTGTATAGCCGTACGATGAAGCGATAGTCATCCATATAAAGTGGGAAGTACTAGATTCATGCTATGGACCTCCAAAATAAGATGGGGAGTAAAAGGAGCCAGAAATGAAAGAATATGTATTGTATGATTCCACTAATATGAAATGTCCAGAAAGGGCAAATCGATTGAAACAGAAAAGTAAGGGTTGGGTGTAGAAATAGGAAGTGGTTATAAATAGGAACAAGGTTTCCTTCTGTCTTTTTTCCTGAATGAGTCTTACTCTGTTGCCTGGGCTAGAGTGCCACAGCATCAGCCTAGCTCACAGCGACCTGAAACTCCTGGGTTCAAGTGATCAGCCTCCCGAGTAGATGGGACTATAGGCGCCCACCACAACACCCTGCTCATGTTTTTAACTTTAATAGAGATGGGGTTTTGCTCTTGCTTGGGCTGGTCTGAAACTACTGAGCTCAAGGGATCCTCCCACCTAAGACTCCCTGAGGTGAAAGCCACCACGCCCAGCCTATGAAGTTTCTTTTTGAGGTGACAAAAATATTCTAAATTAGATTGTGATTGTGGTTGCATAACTCTAAATACGTTAAAAATCATTACATTATACACTTAAAATTTGTGAATGTTATGGTATGTTGATTATACCTCATAAATTTGGTGGTGTAAATTACACTTCAATAAAGCTGTTACCTTTGGGGAAAGAAAGATAATTAGTCCAGCGCCTGGCATTGTAAAAACTTGTGCAATGATGGTGATTTACATGCCTTCTGGAGAAACTTTCTAGTGCCTAACACTGGGGCTCGAAACACAGCCCTAACTCTGTGGATCTACTGTAAGCACTGTCAGTGCCTGGGATGGTAGAAAATGTCTGGATTTGTATGAAAACACCACCAGGTTTACTTTATACCATCGACATAAGGAGAATTTCAATTCTATCCCACACCAAAGCACTGTGTGGGTTGAGGCTCTACCATTCTGTTTTCTGTCAGTACCATGAGATGATTAAACCACAAGTCTCTCAGCAGGAAAATAAAGGTTATCAGAGAAGTGAAGAGAGAAGAAGAGAGAACAGCACCTGAGGCAGAGATGACAAACAGCAGCTCTTCCTGGGGGTAGGCGGTTATCACAGATCTCTGAGCTCAGAGCGGCTCAGCTGGGCCCTAGAAGATAACTGGGATTTTTCCAGGCAAAGAAAGGCCTGGGGGAAACTGGTATAAAGGCAAAGAGGTCTGCTTGGGGAATAATAATTATGCAGGAATTCAAGTGAGAGCTAAATAAACCACTTTAACTACATGGTCAGGATATTTTAAATCAAAGCCTCTCAAGGCCAAACTTACTCTGGCAAAATTCCTTTAATTCTTGATTTCACTTTTCTAGACCTGAACTAAAATGTACCAACTTCAATCCTCAAAATGCATTAAGAAGGTAATCTATACTGATCTTAGCCATCAGATGACCAATTCCCACAGGTCCACCACGCTTCCAAGTGTTTTCTAATGGATTTAGCCTAAGTAGCAAAGGACATCTGCTCTTTGGAAAAGCTGGTGAGAGTGGGGAAGGGTGTGTGTAAATTGGAAGCGGGGCCGGCTTGATTCCTGCCCTGAGGACTGCTTAAAGGTAAGCCAGAATTGAAAAATCACAAAATAAACTTTCTGCAAAGCTGAAGGAGAGTTTTCTTCATTTTTTGAGAACATTTTAGTAAACACGCAGAACAGTAACTTTTTCTTTGCCATTCCTTTGCTGCTCCACTCAAAGTGATAAGGGAACCCCACTCAACAATGAGGCTAAGTCCACGACCTGGGGACAGCCATTCAGTTCGCATTCTCACATGCAGTGGTGGTGAGAGGGGTCGGGACCAGCAGTGAGGGGACTGAGAGCCACACGGATAGTTAAGATGCTATGGAGGAGGCCTCACCAGGGAAAGAAGAATGACTAGATCCTGATGAGAACTAATTAGAGAGCTGCAAAGTTCAGAGCATTCCAGAACCAAAGGGCAGCACCAACAAGGCTGTGGAGGCCATTTGGCTCCAGACTGCTCTAAAGGGGACAGAAGCTCGGCAAGTTGAGAGGCTTCTAACTAGCCACAGAAGAATACTACTGCCTAGTACAAGGCCATAGGCAGACGACATTACATGGCCAAACACCCTATTTCTAACAAAAAATGTACACCTTGTGCCTTCAAAGCCAAACGTTTGTGGGTTTGTCTTGTTTTTAGTTGTACACAGGATTTTTAATAGAATACTAACACTAAATCCTTGAAAATCAACATCTGAGAAGTTCACCTGTTCCCTCTTTTAACACTTAGCGATTTCTTACTATGTACCAGTCACAGTTCTTGTACTTTCTAATCCTGCCAATAGGCCTACAAAGAGATATTTTATCCCAGGATTATAGATGAATAATTAGGCTTGGTGAAAGGAGGAATCTTGCCAAAGTAAAAGGGATTGCTTGTAGGTGGTAGAGCAGCCTTTCAACACAGAGCTGCCTGTTTCTAAATCCCATGAGCAAGTGTGAGACTCTAGAGAGTAGACAGATCTTCAGATTACTTTTTCAACCCAATTAACAGTCCACTGACATCTAAAAAGCATTCTAATTGATGACCACTGACTCTAGTGCAGTTGGATCCAACCCTTATTTGTTTCTTTCCCTTCCATCAACTTTTAGTTTCCTCAGTGTAAAATGAAGATAGGTTACCAAAGGAAGAGATGCTATGTTTTGGTCTGAAAAAAGAAATTGCCATGTAAAGGGGCAAGGAAATATTAAAACAGGGTCATGTCTCTGTTAATTCCTTAGAGATCTTAGAAGGTGGTGTAATTGACAAAGAAAAAGCATTATCATTATCATGCAAACCATTTATTTTTGAGATAGAGTGTCACTTTGTGCCATGGCATCACAGCTCACAGCAACCTCAAACTCTTGGGCTCAAGTGATTCTCTTGCCTCAGCCTCCCAAGTAGCTTTGGACTACTGGCACCTGCCACAACACCCAGCTATTTTTAGAGGTGGGGTGTCTTGCTCAAGCTGGTCTTAAAATCCTGAGCTCGAGCGATCCACCCACCTCGGCCTCCCATAGGGCTGGGATTGTTCCTTTCTTCTGTGTCACTATATAACTTCCGGAAACTAAGTCTGTTATTCCATAAACTTTAGCATATTTAACATAAAACATATAAGGTACTGAATTTCTAGGTCCCCTGAATCCTATGTCCTATTAGTATTTAACTTCAGGGTGACACAGGTATGAATTATCCTCTTGGGGGAAGAGAACTAGTAAAGAACACAGTCCCTGGCTGACAATGGTTCCCTCTTGTGATTTTTGGACTTTGTAATGGTGCAACCTCATTGCAAACTGAGGTGTATCTGGAGTCCAACTTAGCTGAGGAAGGAGAAAGCATAAAGTAAATTTAGGGTGTGAGCCACAGGATGCCCAAAGAACCAACCCAGTGACATGTGACGGAGGGAAGACAATGGTGAGTTAAATCCACTCACAGGTTAAACATTACCCCCCTCCTTCTAGGGTAGCTATAAAACTAATGCCACTGAATTCTTGATAGTCTACAGAAGTCAAAGTCTGCCAGGCCATTTACCACCTTCGCAAGAGACTGCGTTTTCTTGAAAAGACCAATTCACTGATTTCCTTTCCTCGGAGTTGACAATAATTAGTATTTCTAGCAGATATGAAAATGGAGATTGTTCAAGCCCACCTAATAGTACAATTTATCCTCCCAAATTTTCCTCTCCTGCATGTTTTTCCACACCTAGCATCTCAGAAGCTTGATGAGCATGATGGGCTTGGGCATGTAAATTCCCTCTGGCTATGGTAAGATCACAGCCACATCTCTGAGCCTCAGGTATGAGTTCCCAAAGCCACCTTGATTCAGACCCACCCTTCTCAGTGCCTATAGCTGTGAATGTCACCATTCCAGCACCTGGCACCTCAGCATTGCATTTGTACATACATGGGAACTACTGGGATATGACAGTCTCAAATAGTGACTGAGAGTCAGGCCAGAGTGAACTAGACAGCAAATGGAAATGCAATAAGCCTCCCATATCAAGGGCTCAAGTGGAAACGCACGCCAAAGAATGCCAACAGGGCTTTCCAGGGGGAGAAAACAAATTGCAAGTAGAGAGGGTCTGTCTTCCAGACTCACAGGGTCCCAGTCACCTTCCCTGTCCTCTGCTCCTTTCCCTCTGGGCACCTTGGCAATCCTTCTTCCTCCCATCCCCACCCAAACCGAGAACAGGCTCTTTTCTCATTCATTCTCATTTTAATGTGAGTTTAAAATTCCCCGTGGAGTCCTTTAAGAAATACTTTTTTGTAGCAAGTGAAGCAGAAATCATTAAGTCAATTTTGAAATTTTTCGATCTGAGAAACACATTCAGAACAACAATTTAAAAAAAAAAAAAAAACCTCACTGCATGTCCACATCACAGGCAGATAGTCACTAGCTCAGAGAGAAGGTAGGAAGTAGGTGCACGTGCACCTCTGGCCTATTAATGTTTCTTTCCCCCAGGGAAACCATCCTTGGCTGAGTCAGATGCAAACTAGCAGGGATGCCATCTTATTGTGGACTGGGTTTAAAAGAAGCAGTGAGAGAAAGATGGAAGAAGGAAGAGGAAGAAGAGAGGACAGGAAGGCTGAATTTCACAACACCAGTGAAGTTTATCTGAGAACATCTTTAAAGCCACACCCTCCTCCTGGGTACCTTTGCCTGCGTAGGCCACACACAGTCTTCTCCTCTGAGAGGCCTCCAGAGGACCTGCCACTTCATAAGGGACTTACTATGGTCTGGAGACAGATCATGCTTTGTTTCAATAGTTCATTTCATTTCATTTTTTTAATTATTTTATTTTAATTTTATTATTTATTTGTTTCATTTTTTGGAAACCACGTAACCTTACCGCCTTGGCTACAGCTGATGGGACAACTTGCGGCCTAACGAAGGGCCACTGTCTCTGAAGTGGTGGTATGCAGTGAGAATGGGGATACTCACTGTACGATGGCTCCAGGACCCAAAGCAAAGATTCTCTGAGACACAGGGAGGGATTGAATGAGACACAGGGAGGGATTGCTGTCAATACAGCAGCACAGAGATTGGCAGCCTTCTTCCTCCCATCCCCACCCGTGGGCTGAGGATCCCACGGACACATGGAAGCTCTGCAGCAGAGGTGAGGGTTTCAGATGAGGTAACAGGAGCTGGCAAAAACAACATAAGCAGAGATGGAGCCTCTGAGGCTTGAGTACAGCTGGCTCCTCTACACGGCAGGGATGGCAGAGCTGTCGTCTGACCGTCCCACCAAAAGCAGCGTAATCATAACAACTGGCCATAGGCACTTTGGATATATTGAGTGAAACAAAATACACAATTTAAATCCATTTCACCCTTCAGCTCATTGCTTACGAGCTGGGAGGAAGAGAACACAGAAGAGAGAGAGGAGATTCTTAGAGGAGGAAATATGGTTTGCATAAAACCATAGAAAAGGGATCTAATCACTGTAACTACTTATCAGGATTACACCCATTGCTTTATTTATTTTTTAAATGAGTCTGAGCTAATTGCTTTGTCACAGGATCCAGGAGGTCTGAGACCTGAATGAACATTTTGCCCCTGAAATGTCCTTAATTCAGTGTTGAACAATTTCATCTCCTAATCGACCTCATCTTTAATACAAATGTAATCACCTTGACACTGGCCATTACTAGCCAGGTGTCCTCAGACAAGTAACAGAAATTCTCCAAACCTCTGTTTCCTCATAGGAATTGTTATAGTACCTCAATCAAAGAAATAATGTCCCCCAAACATTTGGTCCTTTTCTAAGAAGATGCTTTCCTTTAACGTGGCTCCAGACCATCTAAAATCACATAAGTGGCTCACGTGATAGTATCAGGCAGGGTTGTTCTAGCTTCCCTTGGAACCATTTCAGCTGTGAGATTTTTTTTTCCTGGCCCAATTATTTTTTCAAGAATCTTAATAATAAGCCCCTAATCATTGCAATCAACAAGAATAACCTCAAAATACCCATCCCCCCAAAACCCTATACATGAACTAGAAAGGATCCAGATTTCCACCTAGCAGGAGCCTCTTAAGATTCTAGTTCCCTTGTCTCCTACATGTAGGCCTGTCCCAGGTCCCTGAGAGTTGCAGGACCAGTCCGGGGCCTCTGACAAGGATCCTCCACTTGCATAGCACAGAAACTAGTTCTGAAAGACATGAATCAGCGCACTTGTTTTCTATTGCTTTACTGATCTGTTCCTGCCAATGAGGGATGTAGTAATAAAAATCCTGTTCCATACAGCCAGTAAATAAAGTTGACAAGTCAGGGTGTTACTGTTAGGTTTCTATTCAATGCATTCATTAGAATCTGTGGATTCTCGGGCTGGGAAGAGACTCAGAGACTCCTGTCCAACCCTTGAGGTTTCCCCTCAGGTATTTCCTCTGGCTCTGCTAGCCTTGGGTTTGCTCACCATTGAGGAAGCTACGCATTCTATTCTCAGCTCCCCAGCTTCTAATCTCCCGCCTGCTGGCCCTAGATTCTTCTTCCAAAACACATAATTGGTCTCAATTCTCTTTCATGAGCAAAACTTTTAAGTAGGTGAAAACAGTGATCCTTCTTTGAGTCTTTATCGGATCAAATACCCTTTTGTTTATCTTAGTTCTTTGGTATTAAAGGGAAAATAAAGTAGAGTTTGGCCTTTTAACCTGCTTGGCTGCTCTCTTCGGAACCTGCTTTGCCAATATTTCCCTATACAGCATGGAGGCCAGAAGTGAAGAGTCTGCCATGCTGTGAGTAGCACTTGAGAGAACAGTGGGGCTTTCACTTTCCTGACTCTGGACCCCACAGTTCTATTTAAATAGTCTCCCTTACTTGACTTTCTTGGGCCCTGATTTCTTTTTATCATTACATGCCCCCCTTCCAGCTCTGAAAAAATCCCAGACTTATACATAATTCTAAGTCTACAAAGCTTCACACACCAACGTCTAAAACAAGCATCTGCAATGGTTCACACCCTGGCCAGACCTGAGCGTCACCCAGAGGCTGTACAGATACCTTGGTTAGGTCCACCCCAGGGAGGGAGCCTCTCTGGGAAGTGGGCCAGGCTGTAAATATTTTTAGGAGCTCTAGGTGATCCTAAGATGTCTCCCATTTTGACCTAGCAATCTGAAGAGACCATGAATTTTATTCTCACATTGATTCCAATTACTTTTCTCTTTGAACTGTGAATCTGAATTTTGATTTTCAACCAGCAAAACTGAGTTGGTTCACTGGAAACAACCTGAGGTTACTCAGATCATTTGGAATGTGGACTGAAGGAGAGGTGGAGTTAATTTAGTAACAACTTGAGACCTAAGTACTCAATTCTGGTATAAGGACAATTAAGTACACGGTGGGGGGCGGGGGGTGGGGAGAGCAGAGAGACGGAAAGGGGGAGAGGTGAGGGGGTCACGGTGTGGTGTGTGGTACACCTTTTGGGGGTGGGACACAATTATAAGAGGGTCTTTATCTAGCAAATGTAATCAATGTGACCTGGTTCTTTGTACCCTCAATGAATCCCCAACAATGAAAACAAAAAAAGAAAATCAAGTTAGGATAAAAGGATATCAGTCAGGCTTAGGAGACCTGGTTTATAATTGGTGAATTTACTTACTAGTTGTGTGTTTTGTTTCAATTCTGGAAAAGAATTTGAAAATGAAGACTTTAAAAAGCTTTATCCTGCTCACACTCTGAAAGGAGCTTCAACAGGGGCAAAAATATTATTAAAATGTTCATATTGCCATTCAAACTTTATAATATGTATTCCTGCTTTTAAATCTCATTACACTCAAAGGAGAATTAAGTTTAATTTTTCATTTGTATGTCTAGTGTTCCCTCAATCTTTTGTCCTGTGTCAAGGCCACAGTACCCATTTGGGGTGGGTCTAAGGGCCCAGAAAAGCAGGTTGGTAAATCAGCAAAATCAAATCACACAGTCGAGTTTCCACCTCTATGGAATCGTCTCAGTTTTCTCATTTGTAAAACAGGCATGATTTGTGTCCTACTCTGTAAACAGAAGCATGGTGAAATTTTTGTTTTAATTTAACATTTGAAACTGTGAACAATTTGATTATTAACTTTGTTTACTCTTTTCTAAGCATTTTATTCGGTATTAACCATGCAATGTTTATTCATTAAAAACAAACGTTAAGAGATATACATACCAGGAATCCTATTGAGCGTTACCCAGAAGTGTTCATCGGGGCTGTACGTATCCTGAGACCAGGAGAGTAAGTCGAGTGCATGCTGGTCTTGGAGGACAAAGTTGGCAAATTCCCTTGTGAGGGCCACATAGGCGGTGCCAAAGTAAATGGTCATATTGTGAGGAGGAGGAGTTTTTAATTTTGTTGTTTTAAGCACGTAGGAATGTTTGTTGTTTAATAGTTCTCGATGGACATATTTAGTCCGTCCAATGGCGTGATCAGGGGGCAGCACCCCTGGGGTGATGTTTTTCCCTTTAAATCCTTTCAGATACTGAACTATTTCCCTGTTGGTTTTCAAGGGGAAATCTTGCCCGCAGGTGTTGATAGTGTACTTCCAGGGAACCTCGGCAAGGACAAGGTCTCGAAGGCAGTTCAGGTCAGCCTGGAGCCTGGAGATTCCACCGTAGACCACTGGCTCCAGCCTGGAAGCCAGGAAAGCATTGGGGAAGCAGCTCAGGAGTTGTTTCACTGCATCTTTAAATGCATCTGTCGCCTTCTGATCCAGGTGCACACAGTAGACATTTTGGGGCATATAAATCGCCCTAAAGAGCCTCTCAAAAGTGCCAAAGTCTTTGTGGATGGTCACTATGTACGCTAAAGGAAACGCAGCCTCTTCTTCAGAGAGTGGTTCTGTTATATAATGACTTTGAACCTTGTACTCATAACAGGTAGCTTCATCAAGGGTAGTTTTCAATGCATTTTCTGTTAGGTAAAAAACCTTCCCCTTAAAAATCTGATGACAGGCTTCTCCTAACAGGAAAGCATTGGACAGAGCTGCCCTCAGAAAACGTTTCTTTTCCCCTAACTCGTTGTTGTAAAAAAAGATAAAAATCAGAGCAGTAATAAGAAACACACTAAAAAGACAGTGCTTCCAAGAACCCATCATTCAAAACCAGGAAACGAGTAAAATGTCTCTTGAGGTCTGATCAGAGTGTGGATAGATTTAACTTACATTTTTCTCCAGCATTCAGAATCATCTTGATAGATGCAGCTCCGAGCAGCTGTTCGGTGTCCTCCCGACTGACAGTGCTTGTCTTATTTCTTCCTTCCCTCTTCATATACCGCTAGGTTGCATTTTCACTTTTCTTTGACACATTTCTGAAGCAGCTCCCTTCCACTTGCTCTGTCCCCTGCTAATCTGCCACCTGTTCCTACACAAAAACAAACTGCCTCGGGGAGGTTCTGCTTCCACGGGGTCCACCTGTCGGCACAGTGAAATCGCTGGTGGGTGAGGTGACCATTCTGCAAGTCATTGCTCTAAGACTTTCACCCCCAGCTTCTCCCAGCCAAAGGCTGGTGGTAACTATGTCAGCTCCCCGGCTTTCTGTTAATCATTGCATTCAACCGACTGAGTTTGTTTGCTTAAACAGCACTGCCAAGTTAAAAGCTTCAGTTTGAAGCATGTGCATATTGGAGAGAGATTCTGTCAATAAATATATAGTGCTTAAAAATAAATCGCTTAACCTTGTCTTTTTCCACATACCCACCCCTTCTCCGCATTGGCTGGGTATGCTATAAAGTGTGGCATATGACTGGCTATTCTTTCCAGAACTTAATTTTCCCTGCTGCTAGGTAAGATCCTTTAAAAGGCATGTTAATTAGCAAGCTTGCCTCACCGTCTAACTTACTGCCCAAAGTGATTTGGCACACTGATGAATAAAAGCTAACTTCTTTTTAAAAAAATACCAGAAGAATGAATAACCTGTTGCCACCCCCAAATTGCATAGAGGCTAAAGTTAGTAAATGTCAAATTTATTTCACTCTGGCCTGCACAGGATATAGACAGAGCACCCTGATGCCTCAGTTTGGGATGTTCTTCAACTTCAGGAGAGAGCTCTTAGATACAGGTTTATAATGCTTTTAAGGGGAGTTTTTGTATCTGTAAAAAATGAGAATAGTTTTACCATCCATAGGTCAATGTGAGAAAACGAAAACATAGAAAGCATTCCTCACCACGACCAGAACAGATGGGACTGAGACAAAAGAGGCATAACTGTACAAGGGTAAAGAAGCCCATTTACACACACACGTGCACACAGGTGCATGCACGCACACAGGTGCATGCGCCCATCTCCTCACAGGCAAACTTCAGGAAAACGACACAATGTCACCTCTCCTTTGAAATCTTCTTACTCCTCCCTTCCTCCCTCTTCTGTGAGCCCACATCAGTTAGATTACACGTCCGGGACAGCACTAATGAGCTCTGTGTTATTTGGCAGTTAGCTGCAAATGATGTGTGTGGGACCTGCTGGTGCTCAGCTCACATATTCCTCCTCTGCTTCTAGCTTCTCGCGTTGTCTGTACATAGCAGACAATCAAATATTTACTGATTGATGCTCAAGGTTTCATTTCCTGGTTTCCCTGATTGCGCTAGTGAGAGATTCCAGGTAATTCTGATTGGTAGAAGCCGTATGTTTATACCTATGAATGTGGTACATTCAACATGCCTATTTTTTCTAATACATCTTCTTAATATTATAAAATTGTATAATATTATTATAAAATGATATACTTATTATAAAATGATGCAATTATAAAATGCTGTAATATTATAGTTTGTAAACAATGTTTTCACATCCTGAACATTTTGTAAACACCCAATGTTTTCGTGCCCTGCACTTTCACTTTCCTCTTGCCCCTAGACAAAGACATCTTGATTTTATCAGAATCACAGGGGAAGTGCAAGCTGACATCCTGCGTTTTGCACTTATTATAGCATAACACTTTCCAGAGCATTACTTGGCCTTCACTGGGTAATGTATTTACAACCATTACTTTAGAACATTAGCCTGGAGTTATTATTGTTGTTTTTTTTCCCTTTAGCTGAAAGATAATTTTTTGTTGTTGTTGTTGTTTTTAGAGAGATGGTCTTTCTCTCTAGTCTAGAGTGTACTGGTGTTAGAATAGCTCACTGCAACCTCAAACTCCTGGGTTCAAGCCACCTTCCTGCCTCAGCCTCCCGAGTGTCTGGGACTATAGGTGTGCACCACCAGACCCAGCTAATTTTTCTATTTTTTTGTAGAGGATGAGGTCTTGCTCTTGCTCAGGCTGATTTTGAACTCCTGACCTTAAGCGATCCTCCTGTATTGGCCTCCCAGACTGCTAAGATTATTGGGTGAACCTCCCTTGCCAGTCTGAAAGCTAATATATTAATAGGATGGTTGCCAACTGTTTTAGGCACATCAGGAGCATAGGAAAGGATGACAAGAAAATTCTCCAGAACTCAGTGAATCTGTCTTCAGTTGTTTTAGGAGTTGGACTCTATAGCATGATTCAGATACAGCCAGTTTCATCCATAGGACCCCCAAAATAGAATTCAATGAGCCCAAATATCTATTTCCTTAACTATCGTTCAGGTGCCTGTGTAGAATATTCTGGAACAAATCACTTCTTTAATACAGTAGTCATAAAAAGTAATCTTAGCTGCCTCCTTAGCACAACAGGCAGTACATCAACATCATAAAAAGCAATCTTTTTTGATTTCTCAATTTTCGTTTTATTTTTCATGTTTTTCTAGGACAGTAATCCAGTCAAATGTAATTGAGTATAGGATGACTAAATGAATATATCAATGCCTAATTATGCCTGCCGCGAGTAGCCAAGTAACTTTTGCAGTCTTTTCTCCCAGTTTCTTCAGATAATTACATTGGTTCTTCCTTTGTTTATTTTGGTTATCACTTCATTCTTGGCCCTGTTCTATCCCTGCAGACATAGGAGGCACAAAGGCATCTCAAATCATTTACCTGCTCTTTGAATTCACAGCTCACCAGGTTCAGTTACAGGGGACGGAACACTTGCATTTTGTGTCTTCCTGCAGTGGAGTTTTTACTTGCACCTCACCTGAAATGCTACAAGGGTCTTTGGATTTTGACTGAGCTCTGGAAACATTAATGATTATTTAAAATATTATCTTCGTCTGAGCATGGTGGTTCATGCCGAATCCTGGTCCTTTGGGCGGCCAAGGTGGGAGGATTGCTTGAGGTCAGGAGTTTAAAACCAGCCTGGGCAACAACGAGACCCCATCTTTACAAAAAAAAAATTTTTTTTAAATAAGAAAATTAGGCTTGGTGCCTGTGGCTCAAGCGGCTAAGGCGCCAGCCACATACACCTGAGCTGGCGGGTTGAATCCAGCCCGGACCTGCCAAACAACAATGACGGCTGCAACCAAAAAAATAGCCAGGCGTTGTGGCAGGCGCTTATAGTCCCAGCTTCTTGGAAGGGGAGGCAGGAGACTCGCTTGAGCCCAGGAGTTGGAGGTTGCTGTGAGCTGTGATGCTATGGCACTCTACCCAGGGCGACAGCTTGAGGCTCTGTCTCAAAAAATACAATAAAATGGCATCTTTGACAATGCTAGTCATATTTATTCATTTATTTATTGACAGAGAATCTCACACTTGCCTTGGGCTAGAATCCCATGGTATCAGCATAGCTCGCAGGAACTTCAAACTCCTGGGTTCAAGGGAATCCTCCTGCCTCAATGTCTCAAGTAGTTGGGACTACAGGTGCCTGCCATGTCACCTGGCTAATTTTTCTATTTTTAATAGAGATGAGGTCTTGCTCTTGCTCAGGCTGGCCTCCAACTCCTGAGCTCAAGCAATCCACCCCACTCAGCCTCCCACAGTGGTAGGATTACAGGCTCGAGCCACCATGCCTGTCAATACTAGACATTTTTAAAGGAATTAGTAGGAACCTATTTTCTTTTTCATCAACCCAGTGCTACTTAATGCTTTTTCTCTTGGTGGACTTATGAGAAACCCTTGTTCCCCTGAACCCCCAGCTTTCCTGCTGCCCTTTTGCAATCTACCACTCCCCATTCTTCTAAATCCTGATGAATTGGGCTTGATGCTCTGGCATTTGTGTGAAATAAGGGGAAGAGATAGTAATGAGTGAGTGACCAAAAAGAGAACTGACACTATTCATCCCAGCTTTAACACTGCATCAAAATCAGTACCCTCAATTCTAAACCAGAGGTGGTGATGGGGAAGAATGAAGAACTTTGAACAAATTGGGAAGCAGCACAGACCTGCAATTTGGTCCCTCCTTAAATGGTGGGGTGTACATTGTCTTCAACCTCCAATTGCTTATTTCTCCATAACAGGTACTCTTGTAAATTCTCACTCCAGACATAAACGAATTCTTATTGTACTAAGTTAACTGCACTCAGAGCTAAATTTCAATAAATGATCATAGAAAGGGGAGCAGAATAAAAGGCCTTCCTTTCTTTCTTTTTTTTTTTTTTGTCCCAAGTGCTTTATTTTAAAGATGGCTTTATGTAAGATTATACATCATAGGCCTGTTATCCTCACCTTAGTTACTCCGGACCATATGACAAACACCCACAATGCTTTTCACATATTCATTTTGTCATGACATCATCTCTGTGCCCAAGTTAGAAACCAGAGAGGCCAATGGAAACTCTCCCTTGCCTACAAAAGCCTGGTGAGGTCTCAGTGAAAGAACAGATTGGAATCAATTGTTTTTTTAATCTGGATGCGTTAACCTTTTGTCCTCTTTTGCAATTCCATCTATTTTCCTTTCTTCTTCTCTCCTTCCTTTTGCTTATTTATTGTTGTTAAACGTAGCACCCTAAAAACAATTTAGTACACTGTTTCTTTATAATCATAGGTAATAACATAAAACAAATCTCTTTTTAAAAGAGCCCCGGATTATGCATCAGAAAGTCTCCAGGTGAACCAAGGCCTTGACAAGCCTGAAGCCCTTGAACAAGTCATTTGATCTCACACTTCACAGCTTTCCCTTGAGTGAATTTGAGAAAACAACTCCCAAGAATCTCACAGGCTGGGGTGGGGTGGGGTGGGAGACTGTAATTTCTCAAGGTCTCCATCTCCTAACTTTGGCTTTCTTCCTAGCCAGGCCACCACACCTTTACGTCCAGGTTTTTCTTTTTCTTTTGTTTTTTATTGAGACAGAGTCTTGCCTTGATAGAGTACTGTGGTGTCACAACTCACACCAACCTCCAACTCTTGGGCTCAACCGATTCGCTTGTCTCAGCCTCCCAAGTAGCTGGGACTACAGGTGCCTGCCACAATGTCTGGCTGTTATTTTTTTGTTTGTTTAGCAGGTCTGGGCCAGGTTCGAACCCACCAACCCCGGAGCATGTGGCCGGCATCCTAACCATTAAGCTACAGGTGCCCAGCCTAAGTCCAGGCTTTTCATCTCCAAAATCAAAACATCTATCTATGGGCCATGCTGGGAGGATACCTACAGCACCCAGCACAGGGCTGGCCAGAGATATCAGAGCAAATTTCAGACCATGGGGTAAAGCTGTGGGGAAGAAAAGGGTATGTGTAGGTAGAGGAAGGGGGTGGGCTGTGATAGTTTGAGATAAAATAGCTGGAAACAAGGGAGATGCCAGAGAAGATCTTTTCAAGCTCAGTCAATTAAGAGTTGAAGCTATGCGAGCCTAAGGCAAGACTCAAAAAGATAAACAGCTGCCCAGGACTAGATAGAGTCTGTCTCTCAAAGGCACTTTACAGCTGCATTTGCAGGTGAAAATATATCTGGCAACCCCAGAATGTAGGAATCTGAGCCCAAGAGCCTCATTTGTTTCAGCAGCCTAACTTTTCTCTGTTGGAAAAAGTTATCCTGGAGGTTGAATTTGGGTGTATTTTATAGGTTGGGTATTATGCAGAGAAGGCAGAACAGGGATCTAATCCCAGGTCCCCACTTTTGTTTTTTTTTACCTTTCTGGATTTCAGCTCTTTATTTCCTCTCATCTATTTCTCGGAAAGTCCTTGATAGGATTTTGAAGTTATGGGAAATAAAAATCACTGCTGTGTGGCCAGGCACAATGGCTAACGCCTGTAATCCTAGCATTCTGGGAGGCCGAGGAAGGAAGGTCACTTGAATTCAGGAGTTCAAGACCAGCCTGAGCAAGAAGAAGACCCTGTCTCTACTAAAAATAGAAAACTAGCCGGTGCTGTGGCAGGTGCCTTAGTCCCAGCTACTCGGGAGGTGGAGGCGAGAGGCTCGGCTTGAGCCTGAGAGTTTGAGGTTGCTGTGAGCCATGATGATGTCAGGGCACTCTATTCAGGATGACAGAGTAAGACTGTGTCTCAAAAACAAACAAACAAATCTGCTGCTGTGGGTAGAGTTCTACAGGGAGATCTTGAACTCCGGATCACTAAGAAAAACATTATGAACGAATGTAGTAGAGACCAGGTGTGGTGGTTCACTCACACCTGTAATCCCAGTATTTTGGGAGGCCAAAGCCGGAGAAACACTTGAGCCCGGGAGTTCTAGGCTGCAGTCAGCTGTGATTCGTGCTGCTGCACTCCAGTCAGGCAATAGAGCAAGACCCTGTCTCTAAAGAAAAAAGAGAGAAAAAGAAAAAGAATGCAGCCTCCCGTCTTCCAATCACAACATGCTGTTCAAATAGAATAGAGTACAAAGAAATGGATTGCCTATGTTATTGCAATCCCCAAGGCCTGGGATTACAATCTCCCCATTTCTTCTGGAAAATCATAGGAACTGGTGTACCAAATCTTTACATGGCAAATTAACCCCCAAGTGGGGAAAAGACACTTTTTACAAACAATGACAGTCAAAGGCCCACTTTTAAAAATAATGAAAATAGGCTCAGCGCCTGCAGCTCAGTGAATAGAATGCTGGCCACATACTCTGAGGCTGGTGGACTCCAGCCCAGCCCAGGCCTGTAAACAATGACAACTGCAACAAAAAAATAGCCAAGCATTGTGGTGGTTGCCTGTAGTCCCAGCTACTTGGGAAGCTGAGGCAATAGAATTGCTTAAGCCCAAGAGTTTGAGGTTGCTGTGAGCTGTGATGAGGGTGACATAGTGAGACTTTGTCTCAAAAACAACAACAACAACAAAAAAAAAAAACGAAAAAAGAAAAGTAGCTTTTGGTTTGGTGAAACCTGAATTTCCTTAGTAGGTCCATCCTTAAAATGAAAGGATAAATTATTTTCATAGAATTTCAGTACTAGTCTATTACTTTTCTAAGTGGGACTCTAAGGCTTCATTTTCAGTTTTACCTATCATCAAATGAAGTGTACACCTCACAGGAATGTTTTGGGAGTGACTAATTAAATGAAATCGTTTTACACACCAGACTATGCCAGGTACCTTACTAAATTCTGGAAACATTTCCCCTTGCCTGAAGGGAACTGAGGAATATAATGTAAGCCATTAAATTCATAGAAGGTTAAACATTGTAATTAAAATATGTGTGGATACTAATGATTTAACAAGACAGATGAAACATCCCAGTGCCCAGGAGGGACATCACATAAGCAAACCCTAGGCAAATGTGGTATTCTGTCGGGGAGGAAGGATCTTTAGAAACAGAAATCTCATAAACCACAACCAAATGATTCATCCACTCACTCAGCATCATTTGTGTACTTACTTCACGCCAGGCACTGTGCTAGGTTCTGGAAATAGAAAATATAAATGTAGCCCAGAGTACAAGCCTACTGGCTCTTGAACTGCTACTGAGGATTAAATAGAGGTGATACTGGAAGATCAATTTCCTCTCTCCCTCCCTCTTGCAGTAGATTTCCACCAAGTTGCTCTCTACCTACCTCTGTTTCCAAGAGGATAAAATTTCTGAGAATCAAGAATCAGCAAACACGCTAAGCCTCTTTAAAGGACAGGCAGTTTAACTGTAGTGTTTTAAGTGGGATGGCACAAGCTGGAAAGTGAAAGTGGGAAGGTCTGTTTGCCTTCTGTCCCACCTTCAAAGGCGGGCCTTAAGAGTCTCAGAGGTGAGAAGGCAGGTCCCCATGGAGTGGAGTTCCTCAACTTACTGGACCAGGTGTTACCCAAATCTAGCTCATCCAGTAGGCCTTTAGGTTGAATGCTTCCAACTCCAGAAATGTTATAAGAGAAGCTGTTCGGGGAGATAACCACCTTGATATAACTAGATCTCCCCAAGAATGCTCAATTAGATCTCAGATCATCTAATCCCAGGTCCCCATGTACTGTGCACATTACACACTCAGAGGCTGCTTTTTTCAGAGGGAAACTTTTGTATTCCCTTCACAGACCTCTCATACTTAAGCTTCTGTCCTTTTATTTAGCTTCTGGTAGGAAATCCTATAGCCTCAATGCAAGGTGATGACCTGTAACTGACTTAGATCTGTGCTCTGCCCCAATGCCTTCCCATTGGGCAAGAGGAATTCCAAGGTGGCAACAGGATTTCATAGAAAATGCCCAGGGCTGGGAGTCAGAAGTCAGGCTCTCTCCTCTAAAATGCAAGGCATGTACTTTGAACAAGTCACCTCCTGTCTCTCAGCCTCAGGTTCCTCGTAGGCAAGGCAAATAGGCTCTGTACATTCCCTTCCAGAAATGAAATATTTCTACTCCCAGGGAACAAATAAGTCCAACTGTGCATTTTTCCATGTCCCTCTCTTCCCTCAAACAGTTGGAAGTTGGAAGCAGCATATAAAATTCAATGGGGTTAAAGCAAGTGCCTGTTCCAGCTACAGGATGGATTACTTGAGCCCAGGAGTTTGAGGCCAGCCTGGGCAACATAGTGAGAACCTTATCTCTAAAACAGAAAAATCCAGAGAGGTTAACAAATTTTTGCAGGCATAAAGCCAAGAGAAACTAAAAGAATAGAAAATCAACAATTCTTAAAATGACCTAACTCTGAAAAACCCACAAGTTTTAACAGAGTTTTCTTTAGAGTTTTAAGATTATGAGAAATTACTTTCTTCCACACACTTTTCCCTGTTTTCCATGTTTTTCCAAAATGGTCATGAAGTTTTTTTACCAATTGGAAAAGAATAATTGTAAGGGTCTTGACTGGTTACCTTCTCCCTCATCTTAGACTGTAGGCTTGTGTTAGATCTAGATCTACAATTCAGCTTCTCCATCAGTACATGACTTGAAATTTTTTGATGGCCTGGTATTCTGTACCATTTGGAAAAGCACAATAAGTAGACACCAGTCCATGGGAGTTTTTGCTGGCAAGGTAAATAAAATGTTCCATACCATAATTCTATAAAGTTTCCCAAGAAAGGAATGAAATTATCTAATATCCATAGTTTAAAGGAAAAAATGGTAGAACAATTAAATTTAACAGAGTTTAATTGAACAAAAAATGACTTCAAATCAGTCAGCACTCCCAGAACCAGAAGTGGTTCAGAATGACTCCAATGCTGCTGTGTGGTTTATGAGGATTTATAGAGAAAACAGAAGTGAGATATAGAAATAGCTGTACTGATGTTTCCTTATTTGAACAATTAGCCGCCTGTGATTGGCCAAAACTCTCTGATTGGTACAAGAATAGGTGAGAGTCTGTTCACACATCACGTAGTTTACAGTTCAGTATGTATGGAGTAACCTTTTGGCTGAACTTCAAATAGGGGAGGAGGCAGATTTAGGCTAAACATGATTTAATACATGTGTATGCATCAGTGTTTTACCAAGGTGGGGTTTGGAGATGGAGGTAGAAGAGGAGGGATAGATGTCCTAGAGATCAGGATTGGGTTTACTTATTGGGTAAGAGCCAATTAAGTCAAATCATAGAAAGAGCTGATTTTTCCTTGGTGATTACCTAATTATTTTGCTATGTCATCCTGCCCATTTAAGTAATCTCAGGCCTACCCAGATTCTTCTCGTTTTATTCTTTTTTCTAAATAGACTTATCTTTTCGTCTGCTGGCACCCAATCTGTATTTTTTGTTTGTTTTTTTAATTAAATCCCAAGCCTACTAACTGGCTACACATAAAGAGCAAGAAAAATGGCCAACATACATTTTTAAAAATCACCCTCAATAGGGCGGAGCCTGTGGCTCGAAGGAGTAGGGCTCTGGCCGCATATGCTGGAGGTGATGGGTTCAAACCCAGTCCCAGGCAAAAACTACAAAAAAAAAAATCACCTTCAATGAATTCTAAATAAAAACGGTAATGCATCTTTTTTTTTTAAATTTAATTCAAGTAGTTTTCAAAAAGAGATGTATCAAAATATCTACTGTTGGCTGAATGTTATTCCACTGGTAAACTGATGGAAAATTAGAACATATTTAGTAAGCAATTTCACAATATGTATCAAGAACTTCAAATGTGGCTATCTTTCAATTGGTAAATTCTAATTCCAAAGGCAGTAATACTAAAATGTGGCAAAGCTTTATGTAAAAAGATGTTATTTACTTTTGATGTTATTTAGCGTTAAAAACCGGGAACCAATGCTCAACGCTTGAGGAATTGGTAAGCAAATTATGCTATATCCATACTACGAAAAAATGTAATTATTTCATGTTTTTAATCACATAGTGGAATTATTATGATGTGGTATTAAGTGAAAGAAGGATATAAAAGTACATCATCATCGGTCAGCTCCTGTGGCTCAAGGAGTAGGGCGCTGGCCCTATGTACTGGAGGAGGTGGGTTCAACGGGGCGGGGCCAAAAATTGCAAAAAAAAAAAAGTACATCATCGCTACAGCCTAACTTTGTAAAGCAATGCACAGAGAAAGAGGTAAATAATGCAAATATTTTAACAGCAATTACTTCCCAGTTTAAACAGTGTACAGTTTTTACTGGTCTTGTCGATACTTTTCTGCATTTCCAAGATTTTCTGCAATGAGACTAAATTTTATAAGAAAAAATGTTTTTAGATTTTCTTCCCTCAAATAATTAGAACAGTGTTTTTAAATTTTGCGTGTGGGGGGGGATGAGTTCCTGAAGATGGGCATAAACCTATCCTACAGAGGGTTTCCATTCTCCAATCAAAATGAAGCCGCCAAGTGTTTCATTCACCAATCAAAACGAAGCTGCCAAGGTTTTCATTCACCAATCAAAATGAAGCCGCCAAGTGTTTCATTCACCAATCAAAATGAAGCTGCCAAGGTTTTCATTCACCAAGCAAAATGAAGCTTCCAAGGGTATCATTCACCAATCAAAATGAAGCTGCCAAGTGGCCATGGCCCAAAGACAGTGGACAGGTCATCTGGTGGATGGTTCTTAATTCTGGAAATGCTCAATGACTTTTTTTAATGTAAATTTTCTTTTTTTTTAATTTTATTTTAGGTTGAGGTGAGGGTACAAGCAACTAGGTTACAATGTATTTGCATGTGTTAGGTAGAGTCCCTCTTGTAGTTGTGTCCTACACTCAAAAGGTATGCCTGCCTGACAACTTTTTGAATATTTTTTACTTGGAGACATTTGCATTTTTTCAAATTATTCTTTTTTTTTTTTTTTTTTGGTTTTTGGCTGGGGCTGGGTTTGAACCTGCCACCTCCGGCATATGGGACCGGCGCCCTACTCCTTGAGCCACAGGCGCCACGCTCAAATTATTCTTATAAGGATTCTATGGGCATTCTCAGATCTCAAACTTTTCAAACTCTAATCATTCAAACTCACAGGAAATGAAACTACAATGAATAGTTCCTATTGAAGAGACCTTATTTCTAAATAACATACTATCATTGCTTAAAAAATGTTATTTGGAGTATCATATCAAAGATTTGTGACATATAATGCAAGCGGAAATTTAATACACACATTCTATAGGCAAACAGTATATTTAGTGATACATAAGAAGTATAACTTATATTAATTCATTGAAACAGACATACAAGATAGTCTATAGGATGTTCATGAAGTCTGGAAACAGGTGAATATACATAATGCAACCAAGGACATTTTTTAAAGATTTTTAAAATTTTTATTGTTTATTTGTCTTTTTCGGACAGAGTCTTACTATGTTGCCCTCAGTAGAGTGCTATGGCGTCACAGCTCACAGCAACCTCAAACTCTTGGGCTTAAGCAATTCTCTTGCCTCAGCCTCCCAAGTAGCTGGGACTACAGGCACCTGCCACAATGCCTGGCTATTTTTTGGTTGCAGTTGTCATTGTTGTTCAGCAGGTCCAGGCTGGGTTCGAACCCACCAGCCCTTGTGTATGTGGCTGGCGCCCTAACTGCTGAGCTACGGGCACCGAGCCAGCCAAGGACATTTTTAGTGCATAACACACACACACATACACACTCCAGATTTTAGATAGAATAGAAATCAAGTTCCACATACCTGGAATATTATTGAGTGTCACCCAGAAATGCTCATCAGGAGAGTAGGTGTCCTTTGACCACTCAAGTAAATCAATGGCCCTCTGGTCTTGAAGAACAAAATTAGCAAACTCTCTTGTAAGTGCCACATAGGCAGAGCCAAAGTAAATGGTCAGACTGTGAGGAGGAGGCATCTTTCTCATCCAAGTCCACAGCATGAAGGAAAAAAAATGGTATCTCTGCTCCAAGTGCACGTATTTTGTCCTCCTGTTAATATGAGGAGGGGGCAGCCCCCCAGGTGTGATATTTTTTCCTTTAAATCCTTTCAGATACAGAACTATTTCCCTGTTGGTTTTCAGGGGGAAATCTTGCCCGCAGGTATTGATGGCATACTTCCAGGGAACTTCGGAGGCGACAAGGTCTTGCAGGCAGTTCAGGTCAGCCTGGAGCCTGGAGATTCCTGCGTAGACCACAGACTCCCTCTTAGAAGCCACAAAGGCATTTGGGAAGCAGCTCAGTAGTTTTCCAACAGCATCTGTGAAAGCAGCTGAAGCTTTCTCATCCATATGAACACAGTAGAGGTTCTGGGGAGTGTAAATGGCCCGGAAGAGCCTTTCAAATGTATCAAAGTCCTTGTGGATGACCATGACATATGCCAAAGGGAACTCAACTTCATCCTTGGACAAAGGTTCCATTATGTAGTGATTCTGGATCAAGTATTGTTGGCAAGTTACATTTCTCAGCAGTGTCATTGGTATATTTTCATTCATGAAAATTTCCTTTCCTGTCACAACCATGTCACAGACGTGTGCAAGGTCTGAAGAATCTGAGATTTTCCTCACTTGCAGGTAGTTTTTCGGGACTAGCTTGTTTGTATACAGGAACAAAAGAGTTATGAATGTGGCCATAAGTCCCACGACAAATCCAAACACCTTCAGCTTCATTTTTCCGACAAACTCTTCTTAATTTGTCACTTGCCTGCCCAGACCATTGAGAAATCTGCTCTAACGTCTTCTTTTCAACAACGAGAGAAAAGTTACCACATACTTAAGGGAAGGGGGATCAACTACAAGTGCATTTTTTTTCTTACATGGAAAGAATTGAGTGGATCTGCAAACATGAGCCAGTGGGGTCAAGTGACCATCCATCAAGAGCTGGGCATGTTCAGGCATCTCTGTATAGGGCGACCTCAAGTTGAAACTCTGCCAAATCAGCTGTGGCTGCCAACTGTCGGTGGTTCTCCCAGGTGGGGTCAGGGTAGAATGTGTGTCCGTCTTTCAGCTTTTCCCCCCAGGGAGGGCCACCATCACCATCACTGATGTCATCTTTGAATACAAGGGACAGTATATTTCTTCAACTTCAGGCAGTCATAGTTGTCCTCGGGCAGGTCGCCATTTCCACTGACAGTACCCAGAATTGCTCAAAACCCAGGTCTCTGGAGCTAAAGATAAAGATCAAGAATTCATAGAATTTCAGGGCTGGAAAGGATCATGCAGATTATTCACACAAAGTCATTCAATTTGCAAATGGAGAGCACGAAAATAAACTATAACTATTAGTAATATGGTGCACCACTTTTGTACTCGTCTTCTTGCGGACAGCTTGTGAAGTAAGCTTCGACATTACATTCATTTTGCACAGGAGGAAATTAAGCCCAAAGATACATTAATTTCCCGGATAACCACTAATGACTAAATGGTATAGCATGGGGTCTCAAACCTAACTCTTCTGACTTTACGGTGTTCCACCTACCATGTTTTTTCCCCTTACCTTTCCTTTCTTATTTATTTTTTTGAGACAGAGTTTCAATTTGTCCCCCTCGGTAGAGTGCTATGGTGTCACAGTTCACAGCAACCTCACACTCTTGGGCTTAAGCGATTCTCTTGCCTCAGGCTCCTGAGTAGCTTGGCACAACGCCCGGCTACTTTTTAGCGATGGGGTCTTGCCCTTGCTCAGGCTGGTCTCAAACTTGTGAGTTTGGGCAATCCAGCCACCTTGGCCTCAAACCCGCCTTGGTCTCCCAAGTGATGGGTCTCCTTACCTTTTCTTTTTTTTTGCAATTTTTGGCCGGGGCTGGGTTTGAACCCACCACCTCTGGCACATGGGGCCAGCACCCTACTCTGTTGAGCCACAGGCACTGCCCCCCCCTTACCTTTTCTTGATGTGTTCCTACTCATCTTTCAGGTCTCTCTGTGTACCACTACTTCCTTGGTGACCCCTCCCTGCCCTCTTAAGTCTGATTTAGGAGCCCTCTACTTGTCCTAATAAGACCTGTACTCCCTATAATAGCTTGTTTATTTGCTCAACTGCTAGCCCATGGAGGACAGTTTTTTTCTTTTCTTTTTAAAAAATTTTTATATATCTTATTTTTTAAGTTTGATACATAATAATTGTACATATTTATTTGGTACAACACGATGTTCTGATTACATGTACACACTGTATAATCAGCACATCCATCACCTTAAACATTTATCATTTCTTTGTGATAATATTCTTTGTGATAAGAACATTTAAAAACCTCTCTTCTAGGCTTGGTGCTTGTAGCTCAGCAGCTAGAGCACCAGCCACATATACCAGAGCTGGCAGGTTCGAACCCAGCCTGGGCCTGCCAAACACCAAAAACAACAAAAACAATAACAACAAAAATAGCCAGGCATTGTGGTGGGCGCTTGTAGTCCCAGCTACTTGGAAGGCTGAGGTAAGAGAATCGCTTGAGCCCAGGAGTTTGAGGGTGCTGTGAGCTGTGATGCCACAGCACTCTATCTAGGGCAACATAGTGAGACTCCATCTCAAAAGAAAAAAAAAAACTCTCTTCTAGCTATTTTGAAATATACATTATTGTCAATGGTAGCCATCCTATTACGCAATTATGCAATAGGACACCAGAACTTATTCCTCCTCCCTAACTGCAGTTTTGTGCTTGTTGCCCAATTTCTTATCATTCGTTCTCTCCTCTCCCTCCCCAGCCTCTGGTAACCACTAATACACGCTCTACTTCTAGAAGAACTACTTTTGAGATTCCGCATGAGTGAGATCATGCAGTATTTGTCTTTCTGTGCCTGGTTTATTTCATTAAACATAATTTCCCATGGAGGACTATTTCTGTCTACGGGTCTCAATTGTTCAGCACTTGCTTATGGTAGGCATTTACTGAGCTAAATCCAGACTCTCTTCTTTCTTCTGTACCTGGGGTCAGCAAAACTATAGGTGGGGGGCCCAACTGGCCTACTCTGTGTTTTTTAGCCCGTCAGCTAAGAATGGCTTTACATTTTTATGTGGCTGGGAAAAAATACAAAGAAGAAACATTTTATGACACATGAAAATTACATGAAATTCAAATTTCAAAGTCCACAAGTACAGTTGTATTGGAAGACAGCCATGCTCATTCCTTTACATGCTGTTTAGGGAAGTTTTTACGTCATGATGGCAGAGTTGGGTTGTTCCAATGAGAGTTATCTGGCCACCAAGGTCTAAATAGTTCCCAGAAAAGGTTTGCTGACGCCCTCCTCTGTGCTCACTGATGGCCCTGCATGTCGTACGTTCTTGCTACATTATGATGGCTACTGTGGACTTGATACTGTTTTACAACATTTTGCTTTATTTTCAAGATTTCCTTGTGAATACTTGAAATGACATCATATTTGGTAGAGGAGTATCAGCTCTAAAGAGAGGTCATGTGGGTTTGGATCCTGGCTTTTCAGGTTCCTCATTGTATCACCTTGCAAGTTACTTTACCTGTCTGGTGTAGATCTCTGCTTATGAAATCAAGGTAATACCAGTAGGGTTGTTTTGCAAACCAATGAGTTAATAAGGGGAATTCACTTTGAGAAGACTCTGACACATGGTCAACACTCCCAGGCTCTAGAGCTATTATTGTTATCTGCACATCGTCAATTTAATGGTCTGCCTGCACCCTTAGTGAACTGGTGCTTCATACTCCTCATCTTTGCCCAACTCCCTTGTGTCCCGAGCTTTGGCAAGATGTGGTGCTGCCACACAGTGGCCCGCTGTGGAGTAGCTTAGCAGGTCCTTTCTTTCCTTTAGGTGGTTGAGAATTTACAGACCACAGGAAGGGTAACTCTTTAAGCTATTATTTTATCCCTCACCTGACTGTGAGCAGCTTGAAGGGAAGTCTTTGAAGCCAGAAGGAGAGTGTCCCACACAGTGTTTAAGGGGCCTGGTAAGCCTGCCTGTCCCAAGTTCTCAACTCCACCCGCCAGCCAGGGCATCCACAATGACACTTTGGAGGTTTCTTAAAGCACATTGTTTAAATGAGTTGTACTCAAGAAAGGTGACCTAGAGGGCGGCGCCTGTGGCTCAAAGGAGTAGGGCGCTGGCCCCATATGCCGGACGTGGTGGGTTCAAACCCAGCCCCGACCAGAAACTGCAAAAAGAAAAGAAAAAGAAAAAAGGTGACCTAGGGATAATGTCTATATAGCTCATTAGGCCATTTGTAACTAATGACACTAGAGGTTCTCAAAAAATGGGGCAAGAGACAGGTTAGATTAGATAGAAGAAAAGCAAGCAAGGTCTGGAGTATGGGATGCTAATGGGATCCCTTAGAATATGGAACTATTTCCAAATCTGAAAAAAATCCCAAATCTGAAACACTTCTGATCCCAAGCATTTTGGATAATGGATACTCAACCTATAGTTTCATTTTAATTATTTTCTTTCCCTTTCTTTTCTTTTCTTTTCTTTCTTTCTTTTTTTTTTTTTTTTTTTGAGACAGAATCTCACTTTGTCCCCCCTGTAGAGCGCTCTGGTGATATAGCTCATAGCAACCTTGAGACACATGGGCTCAACCAATTTTCTTGCCTTCTCTTGCCTTAGCTTCCTGAGTAGTTGGGACCATAGGTGCCCACCACAATGCTCGGCTATTTTTAGAGACGAGGGCTCACTCTAGCCCAGAGCTGGTCTCCAACTTCTGAGCTTAGGCAACCTGCTGCCTTAGCCTCCCAGAGTGCTGGCTTTACAGGCGTGAGCCACCGTGCCTGGCCTTCATTTTAATTATATTCACATGGTTTGATTGAGCATCAAATATTTAGTATTTTCACTTTTTTAAAAAAATTCACAAAAGTAAAATGGCTATGTAGGAGGACAGTCCAGTAACAGAAAAGGGAAGAAACTTTAGAGGTCACTTTGTCCATTGTGTCATTTTACAGAGGAAAGCAAGAGACCCCCCCAGAGAAGGAAAGTGACTCACCTGAAGTCACGAAGCTCTTGAGCCCCAGACCTGGGAGGTCTGATGCGATAAGTTGCTTCCAAAATGTTTCCTTCCTTCTTTTCTATACCAAAGACCAGAAAACAGAACTTTACAAGAATTTCCCTAGGTCTCTAGCGATGGGACAGTAGTTTTAAAGTAGTACATACACTGACATGGGAAAATTTGACACAGACATCCTTTTCTAACCCTTAATACTGAGGTCTGGAACCTGGAAACTTCAAATTCTACTCCTAATCACTTATGCTGAACACTTGCTGAAGCATTTTTCTATGAACTGTGAACTGTGGTGAAAAACACTTGTCACACATACCATGAAACTTACTGGCTTATCTGTCTTCAGGTGTGCAGTGGTGTTCATGTGTATATATCACTATGCAACAGCTCTCTGGAACTGCCCCGAGTTTGTGTAACTGAAACTCTATACCAAAGGAAAGCTCCCCCTTTTCCCTCCACAGCCCTTGACAACCACATTCTAGTTTTTGTTTTCATGACTTTGATTACTTTAGATACCGCCTATAAATGAAATCACACAGCGTTGGTTTGTAACTGGGTTATTTCAGTTGGTATTTTTTTTTTATAGTGGTCATGTCTTTTTTTTATTACATCATAACTGTATACATTACTGCATTTATGGGGTACAATGTGCTGATTTTATATACCATTTGGAATGTTTACTGGTTAATAGAGCGTTCGCCTCACTTATTTGATTATGTTTAGACATTTATACTCTACTATTAATATATTTGACATGTACCCTTGCAATATGTACAGTAGGTGAGGTCCCACCGATTACCCTTCTGCCACCCGTCCACCCACTTCCCCTCCACTCACCCTCCTCTTCTCTCCTTTTTTCTGGGCTATATAATTGTGTTATATCTTTCATATGAAAGTGTGGGTGATTATATATTCATTTCATAATAATATTGAGTACATTGGATTTTTTTTTACATTCCTGAGATACTTTACTAAGAAAAACATGCAGTTGGCATGTTTGCTCAAGCATCTTTGGCATGAACAGATCTATCCAATAGACGTGAGCTGAGGGGCTAGGGCTTACTAACATTCCAGGAATGGCTGTTACTCTAGAAAAATCTACTTGGAAAATGGTAAAAACAACAGTTTGGATTTGTAGAGGGATTCACATATGTTATGTTATTAGCATTTAAAGCAGGGTTTCTCCACCTTGGTGACTATTGACATTTTAGACCAGAAAATTGTCTGTGTTGGGGGCTGTCCTGTGCATTATGATGTTTAGCAGTGTCCCTGGCCTCTACCTACTAGATGCTAATACAACCTTCTCCACATGAGTTGTGACAATCAAAACATCCCTAGACATTGCCAGATGTCATCTGTGGGGCAAGCTTGGACCAATAAACTACCTTCTTTTTTTTTTTTTGGCCGGGGCTAGGTTTGAACCCGCCACCTCCGGCATATGGGACCGGCGCCCTACTCCTTGAGCCACAGGCGCCGCCCAAACTACCTTCTTAAAAGCAGTAAAATGAAGCTACTTTATGAGGTTTCTACAATGACTAGTAAAAGCTGGGTGCAGTGGCACATGCACTCAGGAGGCTGAGGCAGGAAGATCACTTAAGTCCAAGAGTTTAAGGCTGCAGTGGACTATGACTATGCCTGTGAATAGTCACTGCACTCCTGCCTGGGCAACATATTGAGCCCCCATCTCTAGAAACAACAAAGAAACAAGCAAACAATGTATGAAGTTGCCTGGCACATAGCAGGCACTTAATAAGTAAGATTTGTTAGTATTTAAAAATAATATTAAATAATAATATTTGTATAATAATACAAAAGTTATAAAATTGCTTAACTGAATATTGATTATAACTCATTCATGTGATGTTAGATGACAGAGGTTCACTAGATAAGAATTGTAATATTTTTCTCACAAAATAAGATGAATAGAATACTACCACACTTATCAATTATCTTAATAAATGTTAATGGCTTGAATTCCCCACTGAAGAGGCATAGATTGGCTGACTGGATTAAAAAACACAAGCCATCCATTTGCTGTCTGCAGGAAAAACACCTGGCTTCAAAAGACAAATTAAAACTCTGAGTTAAGGGTTGAAAGACAATTTTTCAGGCAAATGGAATTCAGAAGAAAAGAGGAGTTGCAGGGCGGCGCCTGTGGCTCAGTCGGTAAGGCGCCAGCCCCATATACCGAGGGTGACGGGTTCAAACCCGGCCCCGGCCAAACTGCAACCAAAAAATAGCCGGACGTTGTGGCGGGCGCCTGTAGTCCCAGCTACTCGGGAGGCTGAGGCAAGAGAATCGCTTAAGCCCAGGAGTTGGAGGTTGCTGTGAGCCGTGTGAGGCCACGGCACTCTACCGAGGGCCATAAAAGTGAGACCCTGTCTCTACAAAAAAAAAAAAAAGAAAAAAAAAAGAAAATAGGAGTTGCAATCTTATTTTCAGATACTTTTGGATTTAAAGCAACTAAAGTCAAAAAAGACAACGATGGTCATTTTATATTGGTCAAGGGAAAAATACAATGAGAAGATGTTTCAATTCTAAATATTTATGCACCCAATTTAAATGCTCCCAGATTCTTGAAACAGACCTTACTCAGTCTGAGCAATATGATATCCAATAATACCATAATAACAGGGGATTTTAACACTCCTCTTACAGAGCTGGACAGATCCTCTAAACAGAAATTAAACAAAGATATAAGAGATTTAAATGAGACCCTAGAACAGCTGTGCTTGATAGACACATATAGAACACTCCATCCCAAAGATAAAGAGTATATATTCTTCTCATTGCCCCATGGAACATTCTCCAAAATTGATCATATCCTAGGACACAAAACAAACCTCAACAGAATCAAAAGAATTGAAATTCTACCTTGCATCTTCTCAGACCACAAGGCACTGAAGGTGTAACTCAACTCCAGTAAAAACGTTCAAGCCCACACAAAGGCATGGAAATTAAACAACCTTCTGTTGAATGACACTTTGGTGCAGGAAGAAATAAAACAGGAAATCACTAACTTCCTTGAGCATAATAATAATGATGACACAAAACCTGTGAGATACTGCAAAAGCAGTTTTGAGAGGAAAATATATCGTTTTAGATGCCTACATTTGAAAAACAGAAAGAGAGCACATCAACAAACTCACAAGCCCTCTTATGGAATTGGAAAAAGAACAATGTAAACTTGAACCCCGTAGAAGAAAAGAAATATCCAAAATTAAATCAGAAATCAATGAAATTGAAAACAAAAGAATCATTCAGAAAATTAATGAAACAAGGAGTTAGTTTTTTGAAAAAATAGATAAAATAGATAAACCTTTGGCCAGACTAACTAGAAATAGAAAAGTAAAATCTCTAGTAACCTCAATCAGAAACGATAAAGGGGAAATAGCAACTGATCCCACAGAGATACAAGAGATCATCTCTGAATACTACCAGAAACTCTATGCCAAGAAATTTGACAATGTGAAGAAAATGGATCAATATTTGGAATCACACCCTCTCCCTAGACTTAGCCAGGAAGAAATAGAGCTTCTAAACAGACCAATTTCATGCACTGAGATTAAAGAAACAATAAAAAAGCTTCCAACAAAAAAATGCCCTGGTTCAGATGGCTTCACACCAGAATTCTATCAAACCTTCAAGGAAGAGCTTATTCCTGTATTGCAGAAATTATTCCAAAAAATTGAGGAGAAAGGAATCTTCCTCAAAATGTTCTACGAAGCAAACACCACCCTGATACCAAAACCAGGAAAAGACCCAACTATAAATGAGAATTTCAGACCCATTTCACTCATGAATATAGATGCAAAAATTCCCAACAAAATCCTAGCCAATAGATTACAGTTTATCATCCAAAAAGTCATACATGATGATCAAGTAGGTTTCATCCCAGGGATGCTAGGCTGGTTTAACATATGCAAGTCCATAAACGTTATCCACCATATTAACAAAAGCAAAAATAAAGACCATATGATCCTCTCAATAGATGCAGAAAAAGCATTTGATAAAATCCAGCATCCTTTTCTAATTAGAACACTGAAGAGTATAGGCATAGGTGGCACATTTCTTAAACTGATTGCAGCTATCTACGACAAACCCACAGCTAATATTTTACTGAATGGAGTAAAACTGAAAGCTTTTCCTCTTAGAACTGGAACCAGACAAGGTTGTCTCTGTCACCTTTACTATTCAACATAGTGCTGGAAGTTCTAGCCAATACAATCAGGCGTGACAAGGAAATAAAGGGAATCCAAATGGGAGCAGAGGAGGTCAAACTCTCCCTCTTTGCTGACAACATGATCTTATACTTAGAGAACCTCAAAGGCTCAACCAAAAGACTCCTGGAAGTCAGCAAAAAATACAATTTATGTCTCAGGATATAAAATCAATGTCCACAAGTCAGTTGCCTTTGTATACACCAATAACAGTCAAGATAAGAGGCTAGTTAAGGACACAACTCCCTTCACCATAGTTTCAAAGACACGTAATACCTAGGAATATACCTAACAAAGGAGGTAAAGGACCTCTATAAAGAAAATTATGAAATCCTAAGAAAGAAAGTAACAGAGGATATTAATAAATGGAAGAACATACCATGCTTATGGCCGGGGGAGGGGCGGGGGGCGGAAAGCAACATTGTTAAAACTCCCCAAAGCAATCTACCTATTCAATGCCATTCCTATCAAAATACCAACATCGTACTTTCAAGATTTGGAAAAAATGATTCTGTGTTGTGTATGGAACCAGAAAAAAACCTGTATAGCTAAGACAGTTCTTAGTAATAAAAACAAAGCTGGGACATCACCATACCAGAATTTAGTCTGTACTACAAAGCCATAGTGGTCAAGACAGCGTGGTACTTGCATAAAAATAGAGACATAGACATTTGGAATTGAATAGAAAACCAGGAAATGAAACTAACATCTTACAACCACTTAATCTTCAATAAACCAAACAAGAACATACCTTGGAGGAAAGATTCTCTATTCAATAAATGGTGCTGGGAGAACTGGATATCCACATGTAAAAGACTGAAACTGGACCCACACCTTTCTCCACTCACAAAAATTGATTCCAAATGGATAAAGGACTTAAATTTAAGACATGAAACAATAAAAATCCTCAAAGAAAGCATAGGAAAAACACTGAAAGATATCGGCCTGGGGAAAGACTTCATGAAGAAGACTGCCATGGCAATTGCAACAACAATAAAAATAAACAAATGGGACTTAATTAGACTGAAAAGCTTCTGTACAGCCAAGGAGACAACAACCAAAGCAAATAGACAACCTACACAATGGGAAAGGACATTTGCATATTTTGAATCAGACAAAAGCTTAATAACTAGGATCTACAGAGAACTCAAATTAATCCACATGAAAAAAGCCAACAAAATCACATATATTGATGGATAAGAGACATGAATAGAACCTTCTCAAAAGAAGACAGATGAATGACTAACAAACATATGAAAAAATGCTCATCATCCCTATTTATTAGAGAAATACGAATCAAAACCACCCTGAGATACCATCTAACCGCAGTGAGAATGGCCCACATCACAAAATCTCAAAACTGCAGATGCTGGCGTGGATGTGGAGAGAAGGGAACACTTTTATGCTGCTAGTGGGTCTGCAAACTGGTGCAACCTTTTTGGAAGGAAGTGTGGAGAAACCTCAAAGCCCTCAAGCTAGACCTCCCATTTGATCCTGCAATCCCACTGCTGGGCATCTACCCAGAAGGAAAAAAATCCTTTTATCATAAGGACACTTGCACTAGACTGTTTATTGCAGCTCAATTTACAATCGCCAAAATGTGGAAACAGCCTAAATGCCCACCAATCCAGGAATGGATTAACAAGCTGTGGTATATATACAGCATGGAATACTATTCAGCCATTTAAAAAATTGGAGACTTTACATCCTTTGTATTAACCTGGATGGAAGTGGAAGACATTATTCTTAGGTAAAGTATCACAAGAATGGAGAAGCATGAATCCTATGTACTCAATTTTGATATGAGGACAATTAATGACAATTAAGGTCACGGTGGGGGTGGGGGAAGGAGAGAGCAGAGAGAGAAAGAAGGAGGGAGGGGTGGGGAAAGGAAGAGCAGAGAGAGGGAAGGGGGGAGGGCCTTGGTGTGTGCCATACCTTTTGGGGGCAAGACATGATTGCAAGAGAGCCTTTGCCTAACAAATGCAATCAGTGTAACCTGGTTTATTGTAACTTCGATTAATTCCCAACATAATAAAAAAGAATTGTAATATTTTTATTCTAAATCTGGTTTTACCTCTAACCGGCAGTGTGATGTTGGCAAAATCACTGAGTCTCTCTCTGGGTCTCAGTTCCACCCACTGTTAAGGAAAATTAAATAAATTTGCCCTGTGTACTTTACACAGTTATAATGAGATTAAAATTATATAATAAAGGAAGGTACTTTGAAAGAATAAACGTGTTATACATACAAGCCATTGTTATTATGATATAAATTTTCTATAATACCCTCAAGATTGAATTCATATACCGTACAATTCACCCATTTGAAACAGACAGTTTAGTGGTTTTCGGTATATTCACAAGGTTGTGCAACCATCACTATCATCTAACTCCATAAAATTTTTATAATCCCTAAAGAAACCCCATAATCATTGAAGTCACTGCATTGCCCTGAACCCCTGGCCCCTGACAATGACTAGTCTACTTACTGGTTCTCTAGATTTGCCTATTCTGAACATTGGTATAAGTTGTGCTGTATATTAATTTTAAGAGATTGGTCAAGAAGAAATTAATAGTCCCCTTCACAGACTGGTAACAATCTATCATGTCTCATATTTTTTTGAAAGAGGGGAGATTTTTTTTTTTTTTTTTTTTGCGACAGAGTCTCAAGCTGTGGCCCTGGGCAGAGTGCTGTGGTGTCACAGCTCACAGCAACCTCAAACTCTTGGGTTTACGTGATTCTTTTGCCTCAGCCTCCCAAGTAGCTGAGAATACAGGTGTCCGCCACAATGCCTACCTATTTTTTTTTGTTGTTGCAGTTGCCATTGTTTCTTTCTTTCCTTTTTTTTTCAGCTGGCCCAGACCGGGTTTGAACCTGCCACCCTTGGTGTACGTGGCCGGTGCCCTACCCACTGAGCTATGGGCGCCACCCAGAGATATTTTGTTTTTAATGAACAAAGTACACAGATGTTCTTTTGCCAAGAATATTTAATATGTTTAGCACATAAATAGCTCAGGTAGAGGACAGGTATCCTAGAAGTATTACCATGTTCTTAATGAATATTTGTCAACCCACCTTTATGATTGATGTCAAGATAGAAAAGATTTGTGAAATAGTACGGCTGAAGCACCCACATCTTCCTACCACCGGCAGGGGATTTTCCTTTGTTTTTTAATTTCATATTTGCTTTAGTTTTATGACCCAGAGGTAAGAAATGAAAGCTCGTGAAATGCTCCATGAAAAGGTTTGATCAAAGTTTCAGTACCATGATGCCAAGAAGCTTGCCTATCACCAGAACGGGATATCCAGGCATTCTTGCTGCACTAGCCTGTTGCTGGTTGGAGATCTGGCAGCTCAGAAGACTGAGTATTTAAGAACAGACCTACCGTGATCCCCACTTTTTATATTCGTTTATGAAATAATTTTTAGCTCCTCCTAAGGAATGCCTTCTCTCTCCCAGGGACTGAGGCAGACACCTGCTATGTGCTTAGGATCCAGGGGTGAGAGACAGACACATTTCTCGCTACACAGATGCACACACACATTCACACATACACGGAAAAAAGACTGGGAAGTAGATACCACAATATCAACAGCCACAACCTCGGAGTTGCTGCGTTATAGATGATTTCTGCTACTTTTTTCTGTCAGAAAATGCGCTGCTTTTTCAAATAGGGAAAAGTTTTTGTTTAGTCTCATTTTTCTGTGCTAAAGACTGGAATCCAGAAATGTCAAAGTGGAAACCACCTCGGCTCCAGGGGCATCACAGTGGACCAATTATGAGTATTCTGAGAAAGTACCGTGCTTCAAAATTATGGCAGAGATCTGAAATTCCTGAGGGAAATGTTCCCAGACTTCTGGATGGCAAATGTTAGTGCAAAGAAAAAGAATTTGTACCTGATAGTTTTATTAAATTCTTTTCTGTGTTCTGGAAAATTGGATTCAGTTTAATGAAATGAGAAGCTTAGTTAAGAAGAAATGAAAACCCTCCCCCATCTTTCTACACAGCCTTTCCAGAGCTAGGAAAGATGGGTGGTGGACGGAAGCAACCACTTCCACTCTCCCCTTGCTTCTGCCTTCCTCCCCAAGAAGCACAGCAGCCACCCCCACATTCAATACCCTTCCAGAGGCAGATGCTCAGAAAGTAGGACTGTGGCTTGATCAATTAAAGCAGTATCGAAGCATTGATGCTTTATTTTATTTTGTTTCACTGTTTGTATTTCAAGTTTAAATGTCTACTAGTTGTTGATCAACCTTTTTTTAAATTTTTTTTTCAGGTTTTTTTTTTTTTATTAAATCATAGCTGTGTACCTTAATGCAATCATGGGGTACAATGTGCTGGTTTTATATGCAATATGAAATATTTTCATCAAACTGGTTACCATAGCCTTCACCGCTCAACTTTTAATATGAATTTGTTCCACAAAAAATGTTTTAAAAGGTGACTTGAGAAATCCTAGTCCCACCCCACCTGGAAGGTTGAAAATTCACACTAGCCCATTAAAGATTCTGAGATGGGGTAGTGCCTGTGGCTCAAGGAGTAGGGTGCCAGCCCCAGCCAAAAAAAAAACAGCAAAAAAAAAAAAAAGAATATTCTGAGATGCCATACAGTAAAGAAACCTGCTTAGCTTTACATAATCCAGTGTTGTCCAAACTTATTTCTTTCTCAGCATTTTATTTTTTATGATTTTTAAAAATTGTGGTAAAACGTATAAAATATAAAATATTCTATTTAAATCATTTTGAGGTATTTAATGACATTAAGTATGCTCATAATGTTATATAATTGTCACCACTATCTATTTCCAGAACTTTATCATTATTCTGTACCCACTAAATCAGCAGTCACTACTTTTTTGGCACCAGGGAGCTGGTTTCATGGAAGACAGTTTTTCCACAGACGGGGGTGAGGGGAATTAGATTCTCAAAAGGAGAATCTGGATCTCTGGTATACGCAGTTTACAGTAGGGTTTGTAGTCCTGTGAAAATCTAATGCCGCTGCTGATCTAATAGGAGGTGGAGCTCAGTGATGTGAGCCAGGGGGAGCTGCTGTGAATGCAGATGAACTCGCTCCGCTGCTGAGCTCCTGCTGTGTATCCAAGTTCCTAACAGGCCACAGACCAACCGGTGCTGGTCTGCAGTCTGGGGAGTTGGGACTGCGCTGTTAATAATTTCACCTATGCTCCCCTCCTTTCACCCCCTGGTAATCTTCATTCTACTTTCTGCCTCAATAAATTAGCATATTCTAGTACCTCATATGAGTGGAATCACATGATAATTTGCCCTTTTGTACCTGGCTTCCTTCTCTTATAAAAGCATAATGTTTTCTAGGCCTATCCAGATTACAGCTTGTGTTAGAAGGTCATCCTGCTTTATGATTGAGTAATAATATTCCATTGATGTCTCTACCCCACTTTGTCTATCCATTCATCTGTAGATGGACATTTGGGTTGCTCTACCTTTTTGGCTATTGTTAATGCTGCTGCTGTGAACATTAATTTTAGTTCTGTGTTGGTTTGTTTGTGCTGCTGTCACAGAAATAAGAGAAATTATTGGCTGGCAGTTGTAGAGCTGGGAAGTCCTATATCAGGGTACTGGAAACTTGTGAGGGCCTTTTTGCTGCATCATCACCTGTTGACAGGTGAAGGGACAAAAATGAGAAAGAAATGGTTTTAAAAAATGGCATTAAGCCATTCATGAAGGTGCCCTCATGGTCTAATCACTACTTAAAGGCCCCACCTCTCAATACTGTAACATGGCAATTAAATGTCAACGTGAGTCAAGTCCTTTGAGATATGTACCTAAAATTGCTAGTCATATGGTAATTCTAAACTTAACTTTTTAAGGAATTGCCCAACGGTTTCCCACTGCAGCTGCATCATTTTACACTCCCACCAGCAGTGTGCCAATTTCTCCGTATCCTCATCAACAATTGTTCTTTTCCATTTTTTGACAGTAGCTTTCCTAACGAGTGTGTCCAAACTCATTTTTGCATAGAATGCTTTCCTTACACAAGTCCTATCCAGGGAACTAGTTCTATGGGAGGCATTTAGACCATGCTGGTCTCAGTTTTCCCAGGGCAATTCACACCACCAATATACTCTAACAACCTAAGAAAAGGCATCATATCAAACCCAAAACATAGAGAATAAGGCAAGTATTAAAGATACGAGCAGAAATCAATAAAGTAGAAAATAGGAAAAAAATACAGAAAGTCAATGGAGTTGGAGACTTATTTTAAAAAAAGACCAATAGAATGGATTTTTTAAAAATTGGCAGAAGCTTTGAACACAACATGTGGAAGGCAAATAAGTATATGAAAAGATATTAAAAAAACCATTATTCACTGCACATTAGTACCAATTAAAATCCCAATGAGATATCATTACACTCCCACTGTAAAAGCTAAGGTTAAAAAGACTGGCCATATCAAGTGATAGTGAGTTGTGAATCAACCAGAACTTTTCTACCCTGCTGGAACTATAAACTCACACAACTATTGTGACAATGGTTTAGTAGTTTAGTAGTGACAATGGTTTAGTAGTTTCTTAAAATGTTAAATATACACCTGTCATAAGACTTATCCCTCCTACTCCTTGGTACAGTCACTCCTCATTATTCAAAGCAGTTATTGCTATAAAGTGGCCACAAACTCTGAATCAGCTACTAGAAAACATTACTTCTAGAGGGACACACACACACACACACATTTTATATGAATTAAAATCTTAAATCCCTAATACAACTCATCCTGGCTGATTCTCTTTTCCCTATCTTATAAAAGAGAAGTAATGTTTTGAAGTGCCAAGTGACTTGCCTGAGGCTGCTCCACTAGCAGGTGCCAAAGCTGGGATTCAAATCTGTCCCACTGTCCCCAGAGCTTGATTTTTTGCTCTGTATGGCCCCCTTCCATTCTCATCCTCTGACTGTCTCTGTACCAGAGCTGAAACAAGAAGTCCAGCGTCACCTTGTTCAGCCTCGGCTGGGAATGTGCAAGCCTGGCAACTCCAACGTTTTGCAACTCTGCACATGTGGGTAAATGACCATAAATAATACTCATGGTGTTAGTACTTTGGGGGTTACACATAAATTTTACTGAGTAGGCAAATCTTTAAAAATGCATAATTCATAGGCAGTGCCTGTGGCTCAGTGAGTACGGTGCCGGCCCCATGTACCGAGGGTGGCGGGTTCAAACCCAGGGCCCGGCCAAACTGTAACAAAATAATAGCTGGGCGTTGTGGCTGGCGCCTGTAGTCCTCGGGAGGCTGAGGCAAGAGAATCGCTTAAGCCCAGGAGTTGGAGGTTGCTGTGAACTGTGTGACGCCACGGCACGCTACCAAGGGCGATAAAATGAGATGCTGTCTCTGTAAAAAAAAAAAATGCATAATTTGTAAGTAAAAATCGACTATATTTATCCAAGAGAAATTAATGCATATGTTCATATATAGCCTTATATACAGCTGTTCATGGCATCTTTGTCATAACAACAAGAACAAAAAAACCTGAGAATAATAGAAATATCCATCAATGGGAAAATGAAAAAAAAAATTGTAGCATAGTCATACAGTGGAATACTTCTCAGTAATAAAAAGGAACAAACTATTGATATATGCAACGGTATAGATAAACCTCAAAATATTTGTGCTGGAATAAGTCATACCCCCCCAAAGGCACTTACTGTTTGATATCATTAATATAAAAATCTAGGAAATGTGAGCAAATCTAGAGCAACACAAAGCAAGTCAGTGGTTTTCTGGGAACAGGAGGCAGGAAGGGCGGGATTGCAGAGACATGGGGACACTTTTGGGACTGATGGGTATACTCAGTGTTTTATTGTGGTCCTGGCTTCACAGATGTGAATGAGACTCATCAATTGTATAGTAATGTGCAGTTTACTGCTCAGCAGTAATGCTGTATAGGGGGAAGCTGGTAGAAAAAATTACATTAGTATAGTAATCTATTCCATTGAATTCCGTAGAATGGTTAAATAGTAAACTAATTATTAAATTGAATTCTAATCTATTAAATTCTATAGAATGGTTGTATGTTGAATTCATACATATTAATTAGGATATGAACATACTGAATGATCTGGAATATTTGCAAACACTTAAAACACACGCTACGCAACATGCATTATTCTTTACCCTTGACATACAATCATACCTATCACAACCCCATGAGAGGAATACTAGTATTACCTCCCTTTTATTCAAGAAATTGCTGTGGCACTGAGAGGTTAAGTAACTCATTTAAGGTCACACAGGTTTAAAGCAGGAGAACAAGATCTCAAAAGCAGCAGTCTGGTGCCAAGATCCACACTCTTGACAGCTGAATTCTATCATTTGCTTCCTTAAGGAAGACAAGTGACTTTTCATTGAATAGCTACTATATACCAAACACTGTGTTTAGTACTTCTGCATTCATCGTCCTTGTTAATTCTAAAGAAGATGCTATCATTATCCCAACTTTTTAGATGAAACTGCTTAAATCCAGACTGGTCCCACAGTGATTTTATGCAAGAGCTGAGTTTAAAACTCATTTTGTTACCCCCCCCCCCATGTCTTATCCACTTGTCTATTTTCCGCTCACCTCTATGTCCCCAGTGGCTGGGACACAATTTAATTCCAAAGTCAGCTATGAAAGGATGGACACATTCTCCCCCACATAATACATGAACTGGCAAATTATAAACAGGGTAGAATGGGGCAGGGTGAGCCCCAGTTCTCAAGCATCTAACTGCCCCAAGGCAGTAGAGTTCAATCCTGCCAAACCTAAGGGTAGGCTGATTTAGTAACTTGACTATTGTTGGTATATATAAAGGCTACCGATTTATGAATGTTGATGTTGTAACCTGAGACGCTACTATATTCCTTGATCACTTCTAAGAATTTTATAGTAGAATCCCTGGTGTTTTCCAGATATACAATCATATCATCTGTGAAGAGTGAAAGTTTGATCTCTTCTGACCCTATATGGATACCCTTGATCACCTTTTCTTCCCTAATTGTGGTGGCTAAAACTTCCATTACAATGTTTAAGAGCAATGGAGACAATGGGCAACCTTGCCTGGTTCCTGATCTGAGTGGAAATGATTTCAATTTAACTCCATTCAATACAATTTTGGTGGTGGGTTTGCTTTAGATGGCCTCTATCAGTTTAAGGAATGTCCCTTCTATACCAATTTTCTTAAGTGTTCTGATCATGAAGGGATGCTGGATATTATCAAAAGCTTTTTCTGCATCAATTGAGAGAATCATATGGTCTTTGTTTTTTAATTTGTTTATGTGCTGAATTTTATTTATAGATTTACGTATATTGAACTAGCCTTGAGACCCTGGGATAAAACAGACTTGCTCATGATGTATAATTTGTTTGAGGTGTTGCTGGATTCTGTTTGTTAGGATCTTGTTGAATATTCTTGCATCTATATTCATTGCATCTATATTTGTGATATTGGTCTATAATTTTCTTTTCTTGTTGGGTCTTTTCCTGGTTTGGGGATCAGGGTGATGTTTGCTTCATAGAACGTGTTGGGTAGTCTTCCTTCTTTTTCTACATTTTGGAACAGGTTGAGTAATATAGATACTAGTTCCTCTATAAAGGTTTGGTAGAATTCTGACATGAAGCCATCTGGTCCCGGACTTTTCTTTTTAGGGAGATTTTGTATGGCTAATGCTATTTCAGAACTTGATATAGGCCTGTTCAAAATTTCCACTTCACTCTGGCTAAGTCTTGGAAGGTGATGTGCTTCCAAGTATTAGTCAATTTCCTTCACATTTTCATATTTCTGAGAATAAAGTTTCTTGTAATATTCATTAAGAATTTTTTGAATTTCTGAGGAGACTGTTGTTATTTCGTCTTTGTCATTTCTGATTGATGAAATTAGAGATTTTACTCTTTTTTTCCTGGTTAGGTTAGCCAAAGGTTTATCTAGTTTATTGACCTTTATCTGTTGCATATTCTTTTTTTTTCAATTTCATTTAATTCTGCTCTAATTTTGGTTATTTCTTTTCTTCTTTTGGGTTTGGGGTTGGAATGTTCTTCCTTTTCCAGTTGCTTGAGATGTCCCATTAAATTGTTAACTTCCTCTCTTTCTGTTCTCTTGAGGAAGGCTTGCAGTGCTATAAATTTTCCTCTTAGGACTGCCTTTGCGGTATCCCAGAGGTTCTGATAATTCATGTCTTCATTTCGTTTTGTTCCAAAAATTTGGCAATTTCCTTCTTAATCTCATCTATGACCCAGCTATCATTCAGCATAAGGTTATTTAACTTCCATGTTTTTGTATGAATATGCAGATTCCTGTTGTTACTGAGTTCAACTTTTATTCCATGGTGGTCCAAGAAGATGCAAGGAGCAATTTCTATTCATTTAAACTTACTGAGGTTAGACTTGTGACCTAAGATGTGATTGATTTTGCAGTATATTCCGTGGGCTGATGAGAAGTATGTGTATTCAGTTTTGTTGGGATGAAATGTTCTGTAGATGTCTGCTAAATCCAAATGTTGGATGGTTAGGTTTAAATCTAAAATTTCTTTGCTCAGCTTTTTATTGGAGAATCTATCCAACACTGCCAAGGGAGTGTTGAAACTTCCGACTATTATGTACCTGAAGGAAATCAAGTTGTTCATGTCTGTTAGAGTTTCTCTTATAAATTGAGGTGCATTCTGGTTGGGTGCATAAATATTAATAATTGAAATCTCATCATATTGAGTATTAACCTTAACAAATATGAAATGATCATGCTTATCCTTCCTTACTTGTGGTTGGTTTAAAGCCTATCATGTCTGCAAATAGAATTACAACACCTGTTTTTTTCTGATTACCATTTGCCTGAAATATGGATGACCATCCTTTCACCCTGAGTCTATATTTATCTTTTAAGGTAAGATGTGATTCTTGTACGCAGCAAATATCTGGCCTGAGTTTTTGTATCCAGTCAGCTAATCTGTGCCTCTCTAGAGGAAAGTTTAAGCCATTCACATTAATGGAGAATATTGATAGGTCTGGTGAAATTTGGGGTGTCAAGTTTTTCAAAAGTCCAGTGGACATTTTTAATCCTTTCGCCACTGTGGAAGTTGGAGTTTGATCAAAAGTTTCTGAGTGAGTTTACTTTTGTGGTAGAGGATTGGGCTCGTCATTATGGAGGATAGCTCTGAGAATATCCTGAAGAGCTGGTTTGGTTATGGCAAAGTTCTTCAACATATGAAAGTCATTAAAGTATTTAATTTCTCCATCATAAATGAAACTCAGTTTAGCTGGATACAGAATCTGGGGTTGAAAGTTATTTTGCTTTAGGAGGTTAAAAGTCGATGACAACCCTCTTCTGACTTGAAAAGTTTCAGTAGAGAGATCTGCAGTCATTCTAATATTCTTCCCTTTGTAGGCAATGGTTTTCTTATGTCTGGCTGCTTTCAGAATTTTTACCTTCGTATTAACTTTAGTGAAGTTAATTATGATGTGCCTGGGAGATGTCTTATTCGGGCTGAGTTGTGCTGGGGTTCTAAAAGTGTCTACTATCTGAATTTCAGAATCTTTAGGCATGTCTGGAAAATTCTCTTTCATAGTTTCATGGAGAAGGGCCTCTGTGCCTTGTGAAGCCACTTTATAGCTTTCCGGGATTTCAATGAGGCGGATATTAGCCTTCTTTGAATTATCCCAGAGCTCACTGACAGAATGATCCATTTTTGCTCCCCATTTCCCTTCCTCTTTGAGAGTTTGGGAGCATTCAAAAGCTTTGTCTTCAATGTCAGAAACCCTTTCTTCTGCTTGCTCCACTCTGTTACTGAGGGATTTTTCTGTATTTTTCAGGACTGCAAATTCTTGTCTCAATGTGTCAAAATCTTTGGTGGTTTTGTCTTTAAATTTGTTGAATTCTTGAGACAACTTTTGAATTGCTCCTCGAATTTCTAATTCCAACTTTTGAATTGCTCCTCGAATTTCTAATTCCAAATTTTCCCCTATTCTATTAATCTTATTTGCAATCCAAATTCTGAATTCAATTTCTGACATCTCAGCTATATGTTTATGAATGGGATATCTGCCATATCTTTCCTTGGGGGAGTTGATCAACTCTGGTTATTCATGTTACCAGAGTTTTTTTGCTGATTTTGCCCCATGATTATTTTACACTGTTTGAGTTTTCCCTCGCAGCTTTGCCAAAGACCCGTACAGTGCTACGGCCTGAGAAACTGGGGAACTGTTTGGTGTGGTGGGGCTAAGTGGCTCTGTCTTGTTTTCAGCTGGTCTCTGTCCGACCCTAGTGAAACAGTTACTCTGGGTTTAAGTCTCAGCTGTGGAGAAATACCAGCAATTAAGTCATCCCCACCCCCACCCCCAAAGGTAACAATTGGAAAAGAAAAATCAAACCTTTGTACAACCACACACCCAGGGCACAACTTGGATAGTCCTTGGGTGATTGGCTCAGTTCAAAAGGTCCAAATCAATTGTCTCAGTCTGCACCTGTCTCAGGTGGGAGAGTTTAAAAGGTCTCTGGCAACTAGATCACAGGGGTCTGCTGACAACTCAAATATGACTTGCTCTGGTTCTCCGTGAAGTCAGGAGGACCTACCCAGAAAATAGACTAGTCTGGGAAGGTTGATGCCTCCTTCCCCACCTTGCACCTCTCTCACACCCAGTCACTGATAACCCTGCAGGGCTATGAGCCAGTTGCCTCCAATGAGCAGATACTCCAGGGATTTGCACCTGCCTGAATCACAAGGAGATCTATGTCTGCTCAGCCACGCCACTCCTCTCTGCCATTGTCTGGCAGGGGGAGGTGAGGCCTGACAACCTTGGGAGGCTGGGTGTGTTCACTCCGTTCCAGCCCACTCCTGATTGATGTTACTGACAGAACAGAACAACTTTGCAGAATTTGTTTCTGTCCCTGCTAAATTCCCCTGCAGAAGAGAAGCTGTTTTGAGTTCCCAGAACCTGTGCTTCAGGCCCTGTCTGTGCCACTGTAGTTTGTATTTGCAGCACAGTTACCTGTCAGTTCCAGCCTCTGCCTGCCCTTCTTTGTTTATGCTGATGATCCCCTGGGGGCTGGGTGCATCTTAGGCTCAGTAAAGTGTCCTCTGGTTTAATCCCACCTGGGAAACTCCTGGCTCTGAACATACGTTATCTAGTTCCTGCCCTCCACGCAAGCTGGTACTGCCTCAGGCAAATCCTTTACTCATGGAGCCTGCATTTCTGTCCCAGATCTGTTCTGCCAGTGGCTGCCATCTGAAAAGATGCCAAGCCTCCTCTGTTTGCCCAGAGAGACAGGGGGTGTGACTCTGGAATATCTGGGTGTCAGCCGTAATGTTGCCAAAAATGGCTGCTACTCTGTGCCTCAGGGCAACGCTGCTCCGGCATGGTTCCCTCTCTGCTGACCATCCTCTCCTCACTCCCGTGCCGCAGAATCAGCACTGACCAGCTGCAGTCCAGTCCCTGTCCACACTCCTCAAGAGATCACCCAAGAATCTGGACTCTTGGGAGACAGACCTATACAGACCTCAGAGTGAGAGTGGAGGGGAGTGCTGGGAGCTCAGAATTTCAGGTAGAGAATATATACAGTTTTACACAGTTTTATGCCTGGCAGGAGAGTGCCATGGCACCCTAGTAGGGGAAGTAGGTCCAGTTTTTAGAGGGTCTCTCCCGTGAAGTATAATGGGAGGACTTTTGAACTCTACTCATTTGTTCATGACGTACTCCGAGCCATTCTCATGGGGGAGGGGACTCCCATATGCTTGGTGATGGATTTTGTACATTTTGTTTGTATCCTTGGGGTCGCAGCTCGCCTCAGCAGGGTTGATGTGTGTTCTTCAACCTTCTCTCTTGGTGCAGCTCTAATCCACCAGGTTACTTGCTAATTTCTGTCCTTTAATTCTCCTTCTGGATGGGGGACTCTGTGGAAAGCTGGCTTCAGTCAGCCATCTTATCTCCGCCCCTCTGACTCACGTTTTCATGCAAGCCAAAGACTTACCTTTTATAATCTCAAACTAAAACCAAACCAAATTATGATGTTGGAAATTCACACAAATGGTTGGGTGCAGGCTTCTCTTGTTACCCACCATGATGAGTAGCAGGGTCTTTGCTGTTTTCCCTGCCAAGCAGTGACTTGGCTGTGAGGAGTACTATAACCCTTGATGGCACTTTCTTGCCCTTCTTGCCCTCCTTGCAGAAACAAGCACTGCCTTCTGACTACACTTTTTCCCACTTGGAAGTTGGCATAGGAGCCCTACAGCCAGCAGGGCCAACAGGTGTCACTGAGTCCCTCAGAGCCAGCCCCGGGACTGTTGGTTTGCTGATGCAAATGTCAGTGGGCAGTGGGGCTTTCTTTCTTTCTTTCTTTCTTTCTTTCTTTCTTTCTTTCTTTCTTTCTTTCTTTCTTTCTTTCTTTCTTTCTTTCTTTCTTTCTTTCTTTCTTTCTTTCCTTCCGCTTCTCCTTCTCCTTCTTCTTTGTCATCACAGAGTCTCACTTAGTCACCCTGGAGTTGATTGCTGGGGTGTCATAGGTCACAGAAATCTCAAACTCTTGGGCTCAAGCAATTCCCTTACCTCAGCCTCCCAAATAGCTGAGACTACAGGTGCTTGCCAAAACACCTGGCTTTTTTTTTTTTTTTTTGAGACAGGTCTCGCTCTTGCTCAGGCTGGTCTTGAACACCTGAGCTCAGGCAATCTATCCTCCTTGGCTTCCCAGAGTGGTAGGATTACAGGTGTGAGCCACCACACCAGCTTAGTGGGGCTTCTTGACTTGACAGTTATGATAAGTTAAATGCTGCTGAAACTAAAGGTGGTGAAGAACTTTCATTAAAAACCTTTTGCAGCTGGGTGTGGTGGCTCACGCCTGTAATCCTAGCACTTTGGGAAGCCAAGGTGGGTGGATTGCCTCAGCTTATGAGTTTGAGACCAGGCTGAGCAAAAAGCAAGACCCTTTTTTCTACTAAAAATAGAAAAACTGAGGCAAGAGGATTGCTTGAGCCTCAGTTGGAGGTTGCTGTGAACTATGATGCCATGGCACTCTATCTAGGGTGACAGCTTGAGACTTTGTCTCAAAAAGACAAACAAACAAACAAAAACCTTTTGCAACACTCCTTTCTCAAATTACTGATTTTGATTTGGGCAGAGAGGGGAGAGCCAAGATCCAGTGATGACTGTCTTCTAGACCTAAGAGGTTGGAGTCCTTCACTCAGCCACTTCTAAGAGGGGGAGATGGAAATGACCACACTTTTCTCAACTCAAATTTTTACTTAAGGCAAAATCAAACTTGTGCTTGACATCATTCAGCACATTTTTTGTGCACTAGGAGACAACTGTTGATGTTTCAAGATAGTGAGGCTCTGGGGGTTGAGTGCCGGTGTAGCTACTCAGGTTTCAGGAAGAGCCTTGCTTCCCCCTCCCCAGCATTCTCTGACACCAGCTAAGGTGCCATCTGGCCACACAATGGTAGGAAGCCAGGGTTCTAATGCTGCAGATAATATGAACATTTTAATAATAGACTGCCAAAAAATCAGTCTAGTTAGTTTGTTGGAACACTCATCAGAATGAGTTCCTGCATTCAAGACTAACACTGAGATTGTGGTGGCAACTCAAGGGTCACCCAAGCCACACTATCTTTTTGCTCTGATGAATCCTGTTTTTTATCCCAGGAGGCCATCCCAGTGTTGTAAACAGTACTAGAGAAATTGTCACTTAAATTTGAGGACATTTTTCCCCCTTTTCCTCATTCTTCATGACTTTCAAACATTTAATGTTTTTGTTCTATTGTTGAGGCTTCATTGAGGGTACAAGAAACCAGGTTACACTGATTACATTCGCTAGGCAAAGTCCCTCCTACAATTGTGTCTTGCCCCAAAAAGGTGTGGCACACACCACGGCCCCACCCCCTTCCCTCCTTCCCTCTCTTCTGCTCTTTCTTTCCCCACCTCTCCCTCCTTCTTTCTCTCTCTGCTCTCCCTTCCCACCACCCCACCGTGTCCTTAATTGACCTCATATCAAAATTGAGTACATAGGATTCATGCTTCTCTATTCTTGTGATGCTGTACTAAGAATAATGTCTTCCACTTCCATCCAGGTTAATACAAAGGATGTAAAGTCTCCAATTTTTTAAATGGCTAAATAGTATTCCATGCTGTATATATACCACAGCTTGTTAATCCATTCCTGGGTTGGTGGGCATTTAGGCTGTTTCCACATTTTGGCGATTGTAAGGTGAGCTGCAATAAACAGTCTAGTGCAAGTGTCCTTACGATAAAAGGATTTTTTTTCCTTCTGGGTAGATGCCCAGTAGTGGGATTGCAGGATCAAATGGGAGGTCTAGCTTGAGTTCTTTGAGGTTACCTGCAGTGTAAAAGGGTTCCCTTCTCTCTGCATCCACACCAGCACCTGCAGTTTTGAGATTTTGTGATGTGGGCCTTTCTTGCTGGGGTTAGATGGTATTTCAGGGTGGTTTTGATTTGCATTTCTCTAATAGATAGGGATTATGAACATTTTTTCATATGTTATTAGCCATTTGTCTGTCTTCTTTAGAGAAGTTTCTATTCATGCCTGTTGCCCATCGATATATGGGATTGTTGGCTTTTTTCATGTGGATTAATTTGAGTTCTCTATAGATCCTAGTTATCAAGCTTTTGTCTGATTCTAAATATGCAAATATCCTTTCCCATTGTGTACGTTGCCTATTTGCTTTGGTTGTTGTCTCTTTGGCTGTACAGAAGCTTTTCAGTTTAATTAAGTCCCGGCCATAAGCATGGTATGTTCTTCCATTTATTAATATCCTCTGCTATTTCCTTTCTTAGGATTTCATAATTTTCTTTATAGAGGTCCTTTATCTCCTTTGTTAGGTATATTCTAGATATTACATGTTCTTTGAAACTATGGTGAAGGGAGTTGTGTCCTTAATTAGCCTCTCATCTTGACTGTTATTGGTGTATACAAAGGCAATGGACTTGTGGACATTGATTTTATATCCTGAGACATAAATTATATTTTTTGATGACTTCCAGGAGTCTTTTGGTTGAGTCTTGGAGGTTCTCTAAGTATAAGATCATGTTGTCAGCAAAGAGGGAGAGTTTGACCTCCTCTGCTCCTATTTGGATTCCCTTTATTTCCTTGTCTTGCCAAATTGTACTGGCTAGAACTTCCAGCACTATGTTTTATTTATTTATTTATTATTATTTTTTGTTGTTGTTGTTTGTTTGTTTGTTTGTCTTTGCAGTTTTTGGCCATGGCTGAGTTTTAACCTGCCACTTCCGGCATATGGGGCCAGCGCCCTACTCCTTTGAGCCACAGGTGCCGCCCCTACTATGTTGAAAAGTAATGGTGACAGAGGGCAACCTTGTCTGGTTCCAGTTCTAAGAGGAACAGCTTTCAGTTTTACTCCATTTAGTAAAGTATTAGCTGTGAGTTTGTCATAGATAGAGTCAATGAGTTTCAGAAATGTGCCACCTATGCCTATACTCTGCAGTGTTCTAATTAGAAAAGGATGCTGGATTTTATCAAATGCTTTTTCTGCATCTATTCAAAGGATCATATGGTCTTTATTTTTGCTTCTGTTAATATGGTGGATAATGTTTATGGACTTGCATATGTTAAACCAGCCTTGCATCCCTGGGATGAAACCTACTTGATCATCATGTATGACTTTTTGGATGATAAGCTGTAATCTATTGGCTAGGATTTTGTTGGGAATTTTTGCATCTATATTCATGAGTGAAATGGGCCTGAAATTCTCATTTATAGTTGGGTCTTTTCCTGGTTTTGGTATCAGGGTGATGTTTGCTTCGTAGAACATTTTGAGGAAGATTCCTTTCTCCTCAATTTTTTGGAATAATTTCTGCAATACAGGAATAAGCTCTTCCTTGAAGGTTTGATAGAATTCTGGTGTGAAGCCATCTGAACCAGGGCATTTTTTTGTTGGAAGCTTTTTTATTGTTTCTTTAATCTCAGTGCATGAAATTGGTCTGTTTAGAAGCTCTATTTCTTCCTGGCTAAGTCTAGGGAGAGAGTGTGATTCCAAATATTGATCCATTTTCTTCACATTGTCAAATTTCTTGGCATAGAGTTTCTGGTAGTATTCAGAGATAATCTTTTGTATATCTGTGGCATCAGTTGTTATTTCCCCTTTATCATTTCTGATTGAGGTTACTAGAGATTTTACTTTTCTATTTCTAGTTAGTCTGGCCAAAGGTTTATCTATTTTATCTATTTTTTCAAAAAACCAACTCCTTGTTTCATTAATTTTCTGAATGATTCTTTTGTTTTCAATTTCATTGATTTCTGATTTAATTTTGGATATTTCTTTTCTTCTACTGGGTTCAGGCTTACATTGTTCTTTTTCCAATTCCATAAGAGGGCTTGTGAATTTGTTGATGCGCTCTCTTTCTGTTTTTCAAATGTAGGCATCTAAAGCGATAAATTTTCCTCTCAAAACTGCTTTTTCAGTATCTCACAGGTTTTGTGTCATCATTATTATTATGCTCAAGGAAGTTAGTGATTTCCTGTTTCATTTCTTCCTGCACCAAAGTGTCATTCAACAGAAGGTTGTTTAATTTCCATGCCTTTGTGTGGGGTTGAACGTTTTTACTGGAGTTGAGTTACACCTTTACTGCCTTGTGGTCTGAGAAGGTACAAGGTAAAATTTCAATTCTTTTGATTCTGTTGAGGTTTGTTTTGTGTCCTAGGATATGATCAATTTTGGAGAATGTTCCATGGGACAATGAGAAGACTATATACTCTTTATCTTCGGGATGGAGTGTTCTATATGTGTCTATCACGCACAGTTGTGCTAGTGTCTCATTTAAGTCCCTTATATCTTTGTTTATTTTATTTAGAGGATCTGTTCAGCTCTGCAAGAGGAGTGTTAAAGTTCCTGGATATCATATTGCTCAGACTGAGTGAGGTCTGTTTCAAGAATCTGGGAGCATTTAAATTGGGTGCATAATATTTACGATTTAAACGTCCTCTTGTTGTATTTTTCCCTTGACCAATATAAAGTGACCATCTTTTTTTTTTTTTTACTTTAGTTGCTTTAAATCCAAAAGTATCTGAAAATAAGATTGCAACTCCTCTTTTCTTCTGAAATTCTGTTTGCCTGAAAAATTGTCTTCCAACCCTTAACTCAGAGTTTTAATTTGTCTTTTGAAGCCAGGTGTGTTTCCTGCAGACAGCAAATGGATGGCTTATGTTTTTCAATCCAGTCAGCCAATCTATGCCTCTTCAGTGGGGAATTCAAGCCATTAACATTTTTTGAGATAATTGATAAGTGTGGTAGTGTTCTATTCATCTTATTTTGTGAGAGTCCATTGCTTAGTTTTATCTTTTGCATCATTGTGGTAGTAGGTTTTATCCTTTAATTGCTGAGTTCTTACTTTGCTGTTGATCCATTGTGATGGTCAGTGTGTAGAACAGGTTAAAGTATTTCCTGTAGAGCTGGTCTTGTTGTGGTGAATTTCCTCAGTGTTTGTATATCAGTAAATGATTTGATTTCTCCATCAGTTTTAAAGCTTAGATTAGCAGTATATATAATTCTGGGCTGTAAATTGTTCTGTTTAGGTAGATTAAAGGTAGATGACTATTGTCTTCTTGCATGGAAAGTTTTATTAGAGAAGTCCACGGTCACCCTGATGGATTTGCCCTTGTAGGTGAACTGGATCTTACTCCTGGCAGCTTGCAGAATCTTTTCTTTTGTCTTGACTTTGGACAGGTTCATCACAATGTGTCTTGGAGAAGCTCAGTTAGAGTTGAGGGGACCTGGAGTCCAATATCCCTCTGAAAGGAGTGTGTCAGAATCTTTGGTGATATTTGGGAAATTTTCATTTATAATATTCTCTAGTATGGCTTCTATTACCCTGGGGCATTCTTCTTCCCCTTCTGGGATATCTATAACTCGTATGTTTGAATGCTTCATAGAGTCCCATAATTCTGTCAGTGAACATTCTTCTTTCTTTCTCTTCTGCCTCTTTAACTATCTGAGTTATCTCAAGACCTTTGTCCTCTACCTCTGAGATTCTTTCTTCTGCATGGTCTTATCTGTTGTTGATACTTTCCATTGCACCTTTAAGTTCTCTAATTGACTGCTTCAGTTCCTTCAGCTCTGCTATATCCTTTCAATATTCTTCATATTGTTCATCTCTTATTTGATTCTGTTTTTGGATTTCCTTTTGGTGATTTTCCACTTTATCAGCATTTTCCTTCATTGTTTCCATCATTTCCTTCATTGTTTTCATCATCTGTATTCTAAATTCTCTTTTCATTTCTAATTCAGCTTATTTTTTCTTCTATTCTGGTTAATCTACCAAGGGTTCTGTTAGTTTGGTTTATCTTTTCTTTTTTTGTTTTTGGAGCCTGGACTTTTAAAGTCTTTAAGGAAACTTGGAGCAGCAGAAAGTCAGGAGGTTGGGAGAGGCTCCATAAAAAAACTCTGGGCCTTTGGGCCTAGAAAGATTTGTACAGAAACAATTGCCCAGCTCTCCTGATAATCTAAGAAATGTGTTAATGAATGCCTGGAAGATCAGATTAATCCTGAGAGGCAAGAGTTCTGTCCTACCTCAGCTGGGTGTGTCCTGCAGGTGTTTTAAAGCCTTCTCTTCCTGACACACATCCGCAGGTGAACCACAGTCAATGCTTAAACTCTGTTTCATTAAGCCATTAGCAAATATACAGAGAGTATCTTTCCTGTGCCAGGCATTCAGGTTGGGCTGTGAGGGACATGGGTCCAGAAGGCAGCTCTCTCAGCCTTCCCACTCAGAACAGCAGCAGCAGACTGTGTGCATCTTTCCTGCCTACTTTGTGAGGCCACCTCTGTTCTTGACACCTGTGGAAGCACAGCATAGTGGCTAAAAGCATGCTAAAAGCACGCCTTTCCTGTGACCTTTGTTAAAAGTGTACATCCCTGCTCAGGCTTAGTTTCATTATCCCAACTATTACATATTGAATCACGTCTTCCCAAAATTCATATGTTGAAGTCTCAACCCCTGTAACTGAGAATGTAACTGTATTTGAAGGTAGCCTTTAAAGAGGCAATCAAGGTTACATGAGGTCATAGGGTATGGCTCTAATCCAATAGGAGTTGTATTATAAGACATGAGGAGTCTGTGCACAGAGAAAAGGCGAGGTGAGGACACAGAGAAAAGGCACCCATCTATATGCCAGGAGCAGAGGTCTCACCAGGAGCCAATGCTGCTGGCTCCTTGAACTTGGACTTCCAGGCCAGAACTGTAAGAGAATAAATTTTGTTATGGCAGCCCAAGCTGACTGATGCAGGGATCCCAAAGCACCTACCATCCTGGATTATCACAAGAGTAAATGAGACCATGTACTTAGCACAGTTCCTGGCACGTAGGAAGCACATGATGGATGCTTAGTTTTTTCTTCTCCATCATCATCATCATTGTTAGAATGTGCTACCGCCCAAGAAATATTCAGTGCTGATTTTTCCCAGGGAAAGGGTACTCCTCACAAGTCTGAGCCTGTCTTATATACCTTCCACTATTGTCATCAACAAATAACTACCATTCAGAACATTTTTATGTACATATAATCCTTTTTATCAATTCCCCTGGCTGAACAAAGAGTAAAACTCACAGCCTCATGAACATATCAAATAGAAAGGCTTCAGACATTGGCAGAGTCCATTAAGCACAGCAGAATCAGTGTGAGACCACAGATTGGAAGCAGGACTCAGGAGGTCATCACAGGACTGGTATCAAGGTACCTGAGCTGGCCACCAGCACAGTGAATGAAGACCTCAGGGGTTTCCTGAGATCAAAAACTAGGATTAGCAAAGGGGTCACCAAGTCTAGGGTCAGGTAAAAGAAGGATCCAGAATCTTAGAGGCATTTGAAACTGGGATAGTCATTGGTAGGGAAAGAAAAACATGTGGAGATGAAGAGGTTATGCCAACAGTGTTAGTAAATAATTTGTTTTCAAGGATTGTTTTGGAAGCCCAGAGTATATCTTTTCTGTTCTTGAAGATACAATAAATACCTGGAGGTTAATACACAAATTCGTTCAATAAATGTTGACTGAGCACCAACCATGTACAGACACTGTCCTAGGTCCTAACACAAAGCTGAATAAGAAACAATAAAGTTTAGTACCATAAGGTGGAATGAAATCCTTAGTTCAGATAGCTTCACACTGTAATAGGGGAGCAGGAGAGAAAGTCTGCATGTGTGTTCGGGGACAACACACAGTAGAACTCACCTGCCCTTGAAAATGAGTTATCAACATGAATACATTTTTTTAAAGAGAGATTCCATATCAGTGAATAATACTGGCCACCGCAGAGGGCGGTAGCTAGAATTAAACTAGAGGAGGTTAAAAAAAAAAAAACAACTTGAGGAGGTAATTGAAATGCAGCTCCTGGGACCTCTAAGCACTAGTTAAGTATCACTGAGCCTTCTTTCTCCTACTTCTGGGAAGACAACGGAGAGAAAAAGCACTTAGGGATTTTCCCTTTTGTAAGAAAATTTCAAGTATTGCCCTCTTAAAGAAATCTATTACATAAAAACCAAATATCAGAAACAATGTAAATGACCAAACCATGAAAGATAAATACAAAAATAATAAGGAACTGAAAGGGGAAAAAAAAAAATCTAGCCATACAGGGTGAGTTAATACAGTTAGTGAGTTTGGAACTGAAAAGGAACTGAAAAGGAAAAAAAAAAAAAATCTAGCCATACAGGGTGAGCCACACAGTTAGTGAATTTGCAACACTACAGGGGAAATTTGAGCCAGATGATAAACAAAAGAACACACCCATAGAATGGGTTTCAGTAATGCCAGAAGTTTCAGCAGCAACCAGGAGATGAACAGATAGCAACCACAAATTCTGAGGAATTAAGAGCAGGAGGGAAGGTGTGGAGGAAAAACAGCCTTTCGTAGCAGGCCCTGCCTTTTGCAAAGCACCTTGCTCAGGTTAAAATAACCAAAAAAGCTTTTTGGAGTAAGGCTGAAATCCTCCTGGGGTAAGAACTGGTTAAGCAAGAAGGGTGTTGAACCAGAATGACAGCATTTTAAAAAAGAAGAAGAAGAAAAGAACGAAGGGTGAGAGGTGCCTGTAGCTCAAAGGAGTAGGGAACTAACCTCCCTATATACTGGAGGTAGTGGGTTCAAACCCAGCCCAGGCCAAAAATTGCAGAAAAAAAAAAGAAAGAAAAAGAAAAGAACGAAGGGTGAATAAGGTAAGTTTCCTTCTTTTTGAGACATAGACACCTTTATGAATGGGTGAAAGTTGTACCCTTCTCCCTTGAAAAACATAAAAACTGAAACAATTTTAGGAATTGGTGGGCTCCCCAAAGACTATCTCTGTGTCATCTGGGTGGAAGGATCTTGCTAATGTAGCAGAAAAGAATTTCAGGATGTTCACACAAAGTCAAACAAGTGATAGTGCCAAATTTATTAAAATGAAAATACTTCGGTCTTTCATGTGGTTATCCAGTTCTCCCAGCATCATTTTTTTTTTGTTTTTCAGAAACAGAGTTTCATTTTATCGCCCTCGGTAGAGTGCCATGGCGTCACAGCTTACGTCAACCTCCAACTCCTAGGCTTAGGCGATTCTCTTGCCTCAGCCTCCCAAGTAGCTGGGACCACAGGCACCCGCCAAAACACCCGGCTATTTTTTGTTGCAGTTTGGCTGGGGCTGGGTTCAAACCGCCACCCTTGGTATATGGGGCCAGCACCCTATTCACTGAGCCACAGGCTCTGCTCCCGAACCATTTGTTGAATAGGGGTTCTTTTCCTCAGTATAAGCTTAAAAAAATAGACAACCTTCAGAACGGTAAAAGATACTTGCATATTATGAATCCGACAAATGCTTGATAACTAGGATCTATAGACAACTCAAATTAATCAACAAAAAAAGAGCAAACAATCCCATCTATTGCTGGATAACAGACATGAACAGAACCTTCTCTGAGGAAGACAGGGGAATGGCTAACATACATGAAAAAATGCTCATTGTCCCTAATCATCAAAGAAATGTAAATCACTTGACCCTAGTGAGAAAAGTCCCAGAGTTACAGATGCTGGCACAGATGTGGGGAGAGGAAACACTCTTCCACTCTTAGTGGGACTGTGAACTCAAATTAAACCTTGCATTTGACCCTGCAATCCCACTACTAGGCATCTACTCAGAAGAAAAAAAGAAAACATTTTATCATAAAGACACTTGCACTAGAATGTTTATTGCAGCTCAATTTACAATTGCCAAGATGTGGAAACCACCTAAACGCCCATCAACTTAGGAATGGATTAACTGTGATATATGCATACCATGGAATACTATTCAGCCATAAGAAAGAATGGTGACTTTACATCTTTTGTATTGACCTGGATGGAGTTAAAACACATTCTTCTTAATAAAGTATCACAAGAATAGAAAAGCAAGAATCCAATGTACTTGATTTTATTATGAAGCCAGTAGATGATCTAACACATGCTCACATAAGAGAAAAACATAATTCTTTTCAAGTTGGGGGGAGGAGGAACAAGAGAAAGGGGAGGGAAGCTTTGGGGTGCTCTCAATGGGCACAAGGCAGGGGTGTCTGGCACACCTTTTGGGTGCAGGACACAACTACAAGAGGGACTCTACCTAACAAATTCAAACATTGTGACCTGGTTGTTCCCTCGCAGTAACCTGAAAACAAACAAACAAAACAAAATAATAAAGTGAAAATACACTCTCAGGAAAGAGAGCTTGGAAAGGCCTGTGTGAAAGTGAAGGGCCATACAGGGGAAGGAGATGGCAGGCTCCAAGAGAGGGTGTGCCCTAAAGTCTGGGTGTCAGCTACCTTTCATTCTCTGGTGTCAGGGAAAGTGAGTGTGGTCAGGACTTACATTATTCAATTATTGTCTCTCTGTTGAGCTTCCCTGTTGTCCATCTTAGTTCTTACCATAACCTCCCACTCCACCCTACCCCATTTTCCCCACGGGGATGTGTCAAAGCTACAATGCTAATTTATTATAATTACAGTAGAATGAGGGAAGGGTTACTAGGGGTCACTCCCATGCCACACCCACCAATGTGGGGAAGCCCTGGTGTTTGTAGCACTTTCCTGCTTTTGCTTTGAGATTGACAGTAGATGAGGCTGTTGAGATGACCACACCTGTGGCTGTTCACTTGAATCGGTTGACTAACTTCTCCATTCCCGACTGACTGACTACTTCCTCTAATGCCTGGAGCCCCAGGTTAAGGACCCACGTTTGAGAGCAAAGCTGAGGCAGTTGGGCAAGGAAGTCCTCTGGTTACTGTGTTCCTTATCCTTGGCTGTATGTCGGAATCATCAGGAGACCTCTGAAAAATACTGATGCTGGAGCCTCAACCCCAAGAATTCTGAGCCAATTGGTCTGGGTACCGCCTGGGCATCTGGAGCTTTAAAAGCCCTCCAAGTGGTTCTAATGTGCTGCCACAGCAAAGAACCATTCCCTTGGGAGAAAGGATTCCAAAGATTAGGTGAGGGCCTGAGAGGCCTGAGCTAATTCTTATGAGAAGAGGTGGTTGCAGCAGTGGAATGACAGTGTCAGACAAAGCATGAAAGAGAACCCATGCCTTGAACAATGTTTCCTCACTTTAAAGTCAATGAATGTGCAACAGTGAGCACCAAATAGGACGTCAAAGATGGTTCTGAACGCTATGGGGGGAGCCAGACGTTTATAGAGCTCTAGAAAACAGACTCAGTTCAAAAGAACAAAGGTTGAGTGGTGCTGAAAATGCACGTCCCCAGCAAATCCTAGTCACAGCCAAAGCATATGAAGCCTCTGCACAGCTGTGGCAAAGGCTAGTGGGCCCGGGAAATGAAGGGAAGAACCACAGAAAGGGAAAGCCATTAAAAAATAGGGCCAGTGTTAATGTCTGCATGGCTTCTTCCAAGAATCTGGAAATAAGCAATATTCCTGAGCCACTTAGGTGGTCAAATCACAGAACAGGGCACAGGAGACAGAATGGACGTCAGGTGAGTCCATCCAAGAATTGTTGGCCAAGGACTTGACTCCGTGTGGAGGTGGAGGGTCAGGCCCTGACATCAAATATTCAAATCTAATAATGCCTCTTGTTCTATTTCCGCTCATCAAGCCATCATCTGATTATATTTTTCCATGAAGCATGCTTTTAGAGACGAGGGCACTGCCCCGAGGCATTTGCAGTTCTCATTGTGTATGTAAATGGTGCTCTGATCTCATACCTCTGTCTTGGAAGTTTGATAAATGCCCATTTCCTGAGAAGTCAGGTTTGCTGTTGATTTTCTGACAAATTGGATTCTGAGGAGAGTCCCTGGATCCTGGGAGAAGATCCTCCTGCTGAACCTCTGGGAAATACCTTCATGGCACAATCTTTGGCAGTGCTTCCAATTCTCTTAGAGGTTTCTGCAGGGATATCAGTGGTCCCAGAAAAATCAGGAGCCCCTGCTTGCCCCCCCCCATCTGTGGTCATATGAAAGATGAAAGTTATGTGAGAGCCGGAGATGGATGGTGGGATGGTTGCTCGACAATGCGAGTGTACTGAATGCTATTGAACCGTACGCTTAAAAAGGTCAAAATGGTAACTTTTAGGTTGTGCCTATTTTACACAATTTTTAAAAAAGCAAGAAGCAAGAAGAAAAAACAAAGTCACATGGGAATGGGCACAGCTTGTACTCTGAAGGGGACTCTGAACCCGCAGACTGAGGCTACCTGGCTGAATCCTAAGCCTTGTAGCTTTTTTCCCATGTGGCAATGGAAGAAAGAGGTAGAACTCAAAGAGGCTGATGTGAAGCCCGCGGAGTAGTAGAGAGAATCCCTGTCAGTGAAGAGGGTGGGTAGCCACACGAGAATCCTGCCCTGGAAACTGCAGACATGGTCACTGTGAATAGGTCAGAGGAAATGGATTACTATTTTAGTTCATAAGAATCACCCAAGGATCAGATGAACCTGCAGATTCTGATTCTGTGGGCCTAGAGGGGAGCTGGAGACTCTGCCTTTCTAACCAGCTTCCTGGTGATGCCAGGCTGCTGCTTAGATTGTTTGAAGAACTGCTGTATCAGGTGCTATCATTCTTCTTGAGTGACCTGTGGATACACTTGGTACAGCCTCAGAAATAAAACCCCATGGGGACTTGGGGCACTTGGGGGCAAATCATGTTAGCATAATTGGGCTGACAGATTTCTATCGCTTGATAGAAATATTAGGCCATCTTTCATCTTTGATGGCCTAATAGCTGCAGCTCTACAGATAAAATTCATACCTGCACCCCTTTCAGTCAGCAATAAAGCTTTACTCATCTAAAACACCTATGGAGAGGGAGTCAAATCATCAGACTCTCAGAATGAGTGTAAACTGATTTTTGGATGCCAAAACCAGACAGATCCTAAGGCAATATTGGTTGTAACGAGTTCCTTCAGCTGTTCGACCTTCCCACTGGCCCAAGATGACAGAGCCTCTAGCACAATACAAAGGCTGCTGGCATCCTTGTCACTTAAGAACTTCCCTCTGGGGTTCATGATGACAAAGGTGGGTTAGTGTCCCTGTAATCTCCATCAGCACCACTGCAATTACACCAAATAAATATCCCAGTGAGCCACCAGGATGCCACAGCCGAAGGTACTTTCTGGTGGGAGAGCAGAATCACCCTGTCAGCCCCTCTCTCACCACTTTGTGAGCCTCAGAGCCACCACTTTGTGAATCTCAGGGAGGCTGTGGGAGTACAGACTGTGGGGATCCTCTCTTCCCTTCTCTATTTGTACTTCCTCACCCCCGACAAGAAGTTGGAAGCCATTCAAGAAGAGGTATTAGCAAGAGAAAGATTTATTTGCCTCCCAAGCACTTTTGGATCAAGAGTGTGAGGATTCAATGCAAAAGAAATATGCCAGCACAGGGTCAAATAGGATGTTGCAAAACGGAGTTGTTGGCCCCAACCACCGGGAGGGTAGGTGGGAGGAGAAGGCTGGCCCCGTGCGGTAAGTGGGAGGAAAGGACGGCAGATGAGAGGACAAGACGAGGAGCTTCTGGGGCCATTTGAGAAGAGCCTGATGTGCACAGAAGGGCAAACCAGGAAGAAGAGTAAAGAAATATTCTTAGGGGACAATGGATGTGCTACGAATGAGTTTGGGGTCTCTCTGAATCTCTCTGACGATGGCGGCTTGGTGGGACATAATCAGAGGGTTAATGAAGACTCCTCAGGCAGCTCATTCACATACCAGCTAGCGACAGCTCTTAGACTTGAGTGCCTTAGTGTTTGAGACAATGGGAATAACCTTTCTGGAGGTACGTGCAGACACCAGGGGGGGGCCTCCAAAGCCACCACTGGTTTTCTGAATATCAGTCCAGTTTATTAGGCTGGGTTAGTCAGATGCTCAAAAACATGATTAAAATCCTCAGGAGAGAAAGGGTGCTGGGTGGAAACTCTGAAAGGAAAACAAGGGGAATATTGCCTTAGGAGAGTTTGCTAAAAACGTTTCTCTGTCACTCTCATAAAAGGATTGAGAGTTAAACAGACAGAGGTGATTTTTAAGGCTCACATCTCAGATTCTAAATCTATATATTTTTTTGAGATGGGGGTCTCACTCTGCCCAGGCTGGAGGAGTACAGTGGAACAATCATAGCTCATTTTAACTTCAAAATCCCTGGGCACAAGTAATTCTCCTGCCTCAGCCTCTCATGTAGCTGGGAATACAGGCGGCACATACTACTATGCCTGGTTATTTACTCATTTATTTATTTACTTATTTATTTATTTTAGAGACAGAATCTCGCTGTGTTGGCCAGGCTGGTCGTGATCTTTCAACCTTAAGCAATCTTCCCATCTCAGCCTCCCAAAATGATGGGATTATAGATGTGAGCCACCACAACTAGCCTAAATAGATTTTTAATGTATGATTTGAAAAGGAAACAGATAAAGACCTGATTCTCTTCCTTGAAAGAATGGTGTACAGAATTGTAGGGTGTGAAAACAGGACCTCTGAGTCCCTTTTTCCCCCAAATCTGAATAGTAATCTGAGACTTGGGCCAACAGAGTGGGATAGGTGCTGGGAAAATCTATCTTATTATTGGTGGAAATAATTACCCTCTAGATACTGAGTGTGTTTTCCCAAAGAGTGAAATGCATGTGTGAACCATGGCCAGAAAGCTTTTCCAAGAACCTGTAGCAATGGTGGGTATGAAAGGCTGATCAATACAGTTATATGAACATCTTGGAGGCCCAGCCCTTGAAATATATTAGGATCTCAAAGTAAATGGAGGAGTGAAGCAGGACCTGTGTCACCTTTTCAACAAAAATAACCACGGTTAAGACTATCACAAAAAAATACAAGACATGGTGTGTCTGTCCAGGATCCCTCTGCTGAGGATCTAGTTGAAACATCAGAGGTTAGATCCAACAGCCAGCAAGAAAGACCCGAGGAGGGTGCCTTTGTTATGGGTTTGTTCTTCCATCAATCATTAGTGCCCACCTCATCCACATTGCCCCCCACTGCTCTCAATGCTCTGCCTGGGCTCACTCCCTCTGACATCAGAACCTTGTTACATTCTACTCTCAGAACTCTCTTTGGGGTGCACTGAACCCATGAGAGCCATTCAGGAAGGCTGATGTATTAGGAATTTGTTGGCTGTTTTGTCCATCTGAGGAAAGCTCCCTTCTGATGGGGCACTGGCAGGACTCCATGTCCTGCAACCTACTGTGGAGATTGTGTGACTCCCACATTGCCAGCCAGGGCTCATGACAGTGACCTAAAGTCAGCCACTCATACGCTCCAGCTGAGCGCTTAAATCCTGAGAGAGCAACACAAAGGTAAAAGGAAAACCCAGATATTATTTACAGCACAGCAGTAATGTCCTGGGCCAGTCTACTTGCCTAATCATCTCAGTAGTGTGACCTTCACTATGACCCCTGATGCCTGACCTCCCTGGGCCTCAGTCTAGTTTTAAGCCTGGATCATCAGATTTTGAATATATTCTAGAAACTTCCCAATAGTCTACCCAATCAATTCCCAACAGTCAACCCAACAAATTATTTCTTTGCTTATGTTATTATTTTTTGTTGCTCACCATCAAGAAACTCAACTAGGGTGGCACCTGTGGCTCAGTGAGTAGGGCGCTGGCCCCACATACCGAGGGTGATGGGTTCAAACCTGGCCCTGGCCAAAATGCAACCAAAAAACAGCCAGGCATTGTGGTGGGAGCCTGTAGTCCCAGCTGCTTGGAGGCTGAGGCAAGAGAATCGCCTAAGCCCAAGAGCTGGAGTTGCTTTGAGCTGTGACACCACAGCACTCTATTGAGGATGACAAAATGAGACTCTGTCTCTAAAAAAAAAAAAAGAAAGAAACTCAACTAATATAACTGGACACCTTGTTCTCATGTTAGTTTCCTATTGTTTCTATAACAAATCACCATAACCTTAGTCACTTAAAACAACACCAATGTATTATCGTACAGTTCTGATGGTACAATGTTTGAATGGGTCTCATGGGCTAAAAGTGTCCATTCCTTCTGGAGGGTCTAGGGGATAATCTACGTCCCTGCCTTTTATAGCTTCTAGAGGCTGATGGCTTGTGGCCCCTTCTTCCATCATCAAAGAGCATCACTAACCCCCACTGCCATTGTCACATGTCTTCTCTGACCCCGACCCACCTGTCTTCTTTTTGTAAGGACCCTATCGTTACATTGGGCCCACTCAGATAATTCAAGGCAGTCTTCCTATCTCAAAATGCTAAACAATACAACACAAGGTAACCTATTCAAAGGTTCCAGGAGTTAGGATGTGAACATTTGGGGGAGAAGGGGGCGGAGGGAAGGACCATTATTTTGCCTACCCTAGCTCTCTAGGGAAGCTGTAGCTTCGGAATGTACCAATTGGGTGCTACGGTCTGAATGTTTAGGTACTCCCAAAATGTAACCTGTTGTAACATTTCACACCCCAGGTGATGGTGTTAGGAGGTGGGGCCTTTGGCAGAGCCCTCCTGAGTGGGATTAGTACCTTCATAAGAGAGGACACAGAGAGATCCCTTGCTCTTCCACCACGTGAGGACACAGTGAAGAGAAGGCAAATTCTTCCTGCACCTTGATCTTGGACTTCTCAGACTCCAAAACCGTGAGAAATAAATTTCTGTTGTTTTTGTCACCAGGCTACGGTGTTTTGTTATAGCAACCTAAATGGACAAAGGACAGACGGAACAAAAGGGTGACATAGAGTGATTTGTAGGACTCCCATCCCAGCCTGACAATGCATTCTCCCTCCCCACTTCTGTTAACTACTGAAGTTGATAGAGGAAATGGTTACTCTTACTAATGAGCAAAGGAAACCAGATACAGAGGAAACGATTAAAGCAAAGTGGACACAGGCCTTGCCAGTTAGGGTGAATATGGATTTAGCACAGCAGTTAGAATCTCTGCTTTTTCTTTTTTTTATTGTTGGGGATTCACTGAGGGTACAATAAGCCAGTTACACTGATTGCAATTGTTAGGTAAAGTCCCTCTTGCAATCATGTCTTGCCCCAATAAAGTGTGACACACACTAAGGCCCCACCCTCCTCCCTCCATCCCTCTTTCTGCTTCCCCCCCCATAAACTTAATTGTCATTAATTGTCCTCATATCAAGATTGAGTACATAGGATTCATGCTTCTCCATTTTTGTGATGCTTTACTAAGAATAATGTCTTCCACTTCCATCCAGGTTAATACGAAGGATGTAAAGTCTCCATTTTTTTTAATAGCTGAATAGTATTCCATGGTATACATATACCACAGCTTGTTAATCCATTCCTGGGTTGGTGGGCATTTAGGCTGTTTCCACATTTTGGCAATGGTAAATTGAGCTGCAATAAACAGTCTAGTACAAGTGTCCTTATGATAAAAGGATTTTTTTCCTTCTGGGTAGATGCCCAGTAATGGGATTGCAGGATCGAATGGGAGGTCTAGGTTGAGTGCCTTGAGGTTTCTCCATACTTCCTTCCAGAAAGGTTGTACTAGTTTGCAGTCCCACCAGCAGTGTAAAAGTGTTCCCTTCTCTCCACATCCACGCCAGCATCTGCAGTTTTGAGATTTTGTGATGTGGGCCATTCTCACTGGGGTTAGATGATATCTCAGGGTTGTTTTGATTTGCATTTCTCTAATATATAGAGATGATGAACATTTTTTCATGTGTTTGTTAGCCATAAGTCTGTCATCTTTAGAGAAAGTTCTATTCATGTCTCTTGCCCATTGATATAAGGGATTGTTGGCTTTTTTCATGTGGATTAATTTGAGTTCTCTATAGATCCTGGTTATCAAGCTTTTGTCTGATTGAAAATATGCAAATATCCTTTCCCATTGTGTGGGTTGTCTCTTTGCTTTGGTTATTGTGTCCTTAGCTGTACAGAAGCTTTTCAGTTTAATGAAGTCCCATTTGTTTATTTTTGTTGTTGTTGCAATTGCCATGGCAGTCTTCTTCATGAAGTCTTCCCCCAGGCCAATATCTTCCAGTGTTTTTCCTATGCTTTCTTTGAGGATTTTTATTGTTTCATGCCTTAAATTTAAGTCCTTTATCCATCTTGAATCAATTTTTGTGAGTGGGGAAAGGTGTGGGTCCAGTTTCAGTCTTTTACATGTAGACATCCAGTTCTCCCAACACCATTTATTGAATAGGGAGTCTTTCCCCCAAGGTAAGTTCTTGTTTGGTTTATTGAAGATTAGGTGGTTGTAAGATGTTAGTTTCATTTCTTGGTTTTCAATTCCATTCCAAGTGTCTATGTCTCTGTTTTTGTGCCAGTACCATGCTGTCTTGACCTCTATGGCTTTGCAGTACAGACTAAAATCTGGTATGCTGATGCCCCCAGCTTTATTTTTGTTACTAAGAACTGCCTTAGCTATACGGGTTTTTTTCTGGTTCCATACAAAACGCAGAATCATTTTTTCCAAATCTTGAAAGTACGATGTAGGTACTTTGATAGGAATGGCATTGAATAGGTAGATAGCTTTGGGAAGTATAGACATTTGAACAATGTTGATTCTTCCCATCCATGAGCATGGTATGTTCTTCCATTTGTTAATATCCTCTGCTATTTCCTTTCTGAGGATTTCATAGTTTTCTTTATAGAGGTCCTTCACCTCCTTCGTTAGGTATATTCCTAGGTATTTCATTTTCTTTGAGACTATGGTGAAGGGAGTTGTGTCCTTAATTAGCTTCTCATCTTGACTGTTATTGGTGTATACAAAGGCTACTGACTTGTGGACATTGATTTTATATCCTGAAACATTACTGTATTTTTTGATGACTTCTAGGAGTCTTGTGGTTGAGTCTTTGGGGTTCTCTAAGTATAAGATCATGTCATCAGCAAAGAGGGAGAGTTTGACCTCCTCTGCTCCCATTTGGATTCCCTTTATTTCCTTGTCTTGCCTAATTGTATTGGCTAGAACTTCCAGCACTATGTTGAATAGTAAAGGTGACAGAGGACAACCTTGTCTGGTTCCAGTTCTAAGAGGAAAAGCTTTCAGTTTTACTCCATTCAGTAAAATATTGGCTGTGGGTTTGTCATAGATAGCTTCAATCAGTTTTAGAAATGTGCCACCTATGCCTATACTCTTCAGTGTTCTAATTAGAAAAGGATGCTGGATTTTATCAAATGCTTTTTCTGCATCTATTGAGAGGATCATATGATCTTTATTTTTGCCTCTGTTGATATGGTGGATAACGTTTATGGACTTGCGTATGTTAAACCAGCCTTGCCTCCCTGGGATGAAGCCTACTTGATCATGATGAATGACTTTTTTGATGATAAGCTGTAACCTATTGGCTAGGATTTTGTTGAGAATTTTTCCATCTATATTCATGAGTGAGATTGGTCTGAAATTCTCCTTTTTGTTTGGGTCTTTTCCTGGTTTTGGTATCAGGGTGATGTTTGCTTCATAGAATGTGTTGGGGAAGATTCCTTCTTCCTCAGTTTTTTGGAATAATTTCTGCAGTACAGGAATAAGCTCTTCCTTGAAGGTTTGATAGAATTCTGGAGTGAAGCCATCTGGACCAGGGCATTTTTTGGTTGGAAGATTTTTTATTGTTTCTTTGATCTCAGTGCTTGAAATTGGTCTGTTCAGGAGGTCTATTTCTTCCTGGCTAAGTCTAGGGAGAGGGTGTGATTCCAAATATTGATCCATTTCCTTCACATTGTCAAATTTCTGGGCATAGAGTTTCTGGTAGTATTCAGAGATGATCTCTTATATCTCTGTGGGATCAGTTGTTATATCCCCTTTATCGTTTCTGATTGAGGTTATTAGAGATTTTACTTTTCTATTTCTAGTTAGTCTGACCAATGGTTTATCTATTTTATTTATTTTTTCAAAAAACCAACTCCTTGTTTCATTAATTTTCTGAATGATTCTTTTGTTTTCAATTTCATCGATCTCTGAATTGATTTTGGATATTTCTTTTCTTCTACTGAGTTTAGGCTTGGATTGTTCTTCTTTTTCCAATTCCATAAGATCTCTTGTGAGATTGGTGATGTGCTCTCTTTCTGTTTTTCGAATGTAGGCATCTAAAGCGATGAATTTTCCTCTCAAAACTGCTTTTGCAGTATCCCACAGGGTTTGGTAGCTTGTGTCTTCATTGTTGTTATGCTCAAGGAAGTTAATGATTTCCTGTTTTATTTCTTCCTTCACCCATCTGTTATTCAACAGAAGATTGTTTAATTTCCATGCCTTTGGGTGGGCTTGAGCATTTTTGTTAGAGTTGAGTTCCACCTTTAGTGCCTTATGGTCTGAGAAGATACAAGGTAAAATTTCAATTCTTTTGATTCTGTTGATATTTGTTTTGTGTCCCAGGATATGATCAATTTTGGAGAATGTTCCATGGGGTGATGAGAAGAATGTATATTCTTTATCTTTGGGGTGGAGTGTTCTATATGCGTCTATCAAGCATAGTTGTTCTAGTGTCTCATTTAAATCTCTTACATCTTTGTTTAATTTCTGTTTAGAGGATCTGTCCAGCTCTGTAAGAGGTGTGTTAAAGTCCCCTGTTATGATGGTATTATCAGATATCATATTGCTCAGACTGAGTAAGGTCTGCTTCAAGAATCTAGGAGCATTTAAATTGGGTGCATAAATATTTAGAATTGAAATGTCTTCTTGTTGTAGTTTTCCCTTGACCAATATAAAGTGACCATCTTTGTCTTTTTTGACTTTAGTTGCTTTAAATCCACATGTATCTGAAAATAAGATTGCAACTCCTCTTTTCTTCTGAATTCCATTTGCCTGAAAAATTATCTTCCAACCCTTGACTCGGAGCTTTAATTTGTCTTTTGAAGCCAGGTGTGTTTCTTGCAGACAGCAAATGGATGGCTTGTGTTTTTTCATCCAGTCAGCCAATCTATGTCTCTCCAGTGGGGAATTCAAGCCATTAACATTTATTGAGATAATTGATAAGTGTGGTAGTATTCTATTCGTCTTATTTTGTGAGAGTCCATTGCTTAGTTTTATCTTTTGCATCAGTATGGAGGTTAGGTTCTGTCCTTTGATTTCTGAGTTCTTACTTTGCTGCTGATCCATTGTGGTGGTCAGTGTGCAGAACAGGTTGAAGTATTTCCTGTGGAGCTGGTCTTGTTGTGGCGAATTTCCTCAATGTTTGTATATCCGTAAATGATTTGATTTCTCCGTCAATTTTGAAGCTTAAGTTAGCAGGGTACGGAATTCTGGGCTGAAAATTGTTCTGTTTAAGTAGATTAAAGGTAGATGACCATTGTCTTCTTGCTTGGAAAGTTTCATTAGAGAAGTCTGCGGTCACTCTGATGGATTTGCCCCTGTAGGTCAACTGGCGCTTACTCCTGGCAGCTTGCAGAATCTTTTCTTTTGTCTTGACTTTGGACAGGTTCATCACAATGTGTCTTGGAGAAGCTCGGTTAGAATTGAGGCGACCCGGGGTCCGATATCCCTCTGAAAGCAGTGTGTCAGACTCTTTGGTGATGTTTGGGAAATTTTCTTTTATAATATTCTCTAGTATGGCTTCCATTCCTCTGGGGTATTCTTCTTCCCCTTCTGGAATTCCTATAACTCGTATGTTGGAATGCTTCATAAAGTCCCATAATTCTGACAGTGAACGTTCTGCTCTCTCTCTCTTCTTTTCTGCCTCTTTTACTGTCTGAGTTATCTCAAGAACTTTGTCTTCTACCTCTGAAATTCTTTCTTCTGCATGGTCTAACCTGTTGCTGATACTTTCCATTGTATCTTTAAGTTCCCTAATTGACTGTTTCAGTTCCTTCAGGTCTGCTATATCCTTTTTATATTCTTCATATCGTTCATCTCTTATTTGATTCTGTTTTTGGATTTCCTTTTGGTTATTTTCCACTTTATTAGCAATTTCCTTCATTGTGTCCATCATTTCTTTCATTGTTTTCAACATGTGTATTCTAAATTCCCTTTCTGTCATTCCTAACATTTCTATACTGGTGGAATCATCTGCAGTAGCTACCTCATGGTCCCTTGGTGGGGTTGTTCTAGACTGGTTCTTCATGTTGCCTGGAGTTTTCTGCTGATTCTTCCTCATGAGTGATTTCTTTTATCTGTTTCCTTGCCCTAATTTTCCTTTCACTTCCTCTTGCTCTTTAAGTTCTTGTGCCTGTGGACTAAGGGTTACAGGACCAGAAGGGTGATAAGGTTGAAGAGCAAAAAAAGGGGATGAAATAAAGGAGGACCGAGTGATAAGAAAAAAAGGAAGATAGAGAAAGGAGAGGGGGTGGGTATAAGGAATATTGACAAAAAGAAGAGAGGCACAGAAAGAGGGAGATAGGGCAATATAGGTGTACAGTAGGGTACTTTTACACAACCTTAAAAAACCCCATCTTCTGGGGGTGCCCAGTTGCGTGGTTCCCTTGAGGTCAGCAGCTCTTTGCTAACCTGATCAGACACAGTACCCCTCCTCCACCAAGTAGAGAGGAAAGACAAAAATGCTATAAATCAAACCAAAAGAAGCAAACAGAAAACTTTACGGGGATCAAATTGGGTGAAAAACCAAATTATATCGGTAGAAACACTAGCAAAAATGAAGTTGAAGTTATTAAAAAAGGCAGCAATGGGAAATTATAATTAAACTAGGAAAATTGAGAAAGAAAAAGGGATCTGTGTGGAAAAGATTGAAATTAAAAAAACAAAAGAACATCAGCAACGTCAAAATAAACAAACAAAAAAAACAACCAAACAAAAAAAAAAGAAAAAAATACACAACCAAAAACAAAGCAGTTTGTATATGTTATTGAATATTGTCTGGGCAACACGTGGTCTTCTGGGGTATGAGATGTTAGTCACAGTTCTGATATGACTGGAGGCTGCTGATTTCTCAAACCCCAGCAGGTAGACACCCTAAATCTCTCTTCAGCCTACTTAAAAGGCACTTTGAACTTGTAAACTTGCTGAGCAGAAGCTTTCCCAGCTTTCTCGCTGGAATCGCTGCTGAAGTGGCTATCCACTTACCCAGTGTGCCAAAACCGGTCTCACTCTGCCCCTGAGGGTTAGGGCTGCAAGGCGGCTCAAACCCCACCCTTAGGCTACTTGGTTGCTGGGTTACCAGTTCCCACCCGTTTCTAGCTCTGCGACCCTGAAGGCGGAGCTTGCCGGGGCAGATCACTGACAATGGATCCGTGTGACCCACCGCCAAACACTATTAGCTCCGTCTGGCTCAGCGGCTCAGACTGGGGCCCTAGACAACGGCCAAAGTTCTCCGCACTCCCGCTCAGGCCTTCCCCAAGGCAGTTCAACTCAGTGCCAAGTCCAAGGACATCAAAACAGTTCACAGGTAAGGCCTTTCTGGTTTGCAGTCTCGCTGCTACTGAACTTACAGTTGTGGGCGGGTTTAGACGGATTGAACACACGCGACCACTTGCCGGTTTTCCACTGTTTTAGTCCTCCTCTTGGGGTCCAGAAGTCTCTCGCTGACTCCCTGTATCTTCATAGGAGTGATGATAGGCAGTTCCCACCAGCCAGAGATGCCTGGAGTCCTATCTCCCCAGACTCACAGTGCCTAGATGCAAGGAAGCTGTTACTCGGCTGCCATCTTGCTCCGCGTCCTCTCTCTGCTTTTTCTTTACAGGGTTTGGGAAAGCCAGCGTGGGCACGTTCCCAAGGGCTGCCAAGCATAGAGGGGAACCCTGCAAGCCACCACACAAGCTGGTTGCTTGTTGATATCAATATGGAGGCTCGGAACATGAGCTGAAGACCATAACTAGAAGAATAGGGGAACTAGAACCCACAGCTTGTAAAACATACTTCCCTCCTGCAGAGTAGAAATATGTCAGAGCTACTAAGAGCTTGAGGAAAGATAACGGCCTCTCTTTCAGCTTTGCTTGTGGAAAAGAGACATTTCATGTGGACTATCTCTAAGAAAAGAACTTACACCTAGTAAGACAAATGTTAAAGTAGATTTTGTGGTTGCAAGGATCTTGGACATTTATAGAAGGATTTTTTTAGACAATAAAAGTGCTCGATGTTTATTATTACACAAATGAATGTGTGAGTGAATACATTATAAGTATACAAGTATGCAGTAGGCTCTGTAGCCGATGTGCCTGCCATTGTCTGTTCAGTCCCAGCACCTGAGTGGAGGGACCGTGCCACATCTAAGGTTGTAGCTGACAGGAACCATCACTGACTGTCCAACAGCTCTGAGTCATGTGGCCTGGCTTGAAAGATAAAATGGACCAACCAATGCCTTTTGAAATGTGGAATAAGGGGATTGAAATATGGGCTCAATAACTCATAAAGACTGACTCTGACTCCTGGAGTCAGAACCATTAAAGCAATAGTCAAAGTAAAGCTAAGAGCTGGCCAGGAGATAAGAAAGCAAGCCAACTAATAGACCAGCTTACCACGCAGCTCATTCTGTATACCCACTTCATTTTCCTGTCTGCATACCCACATGCTCATGCACAGTTTCCAATCCCACATCATTTGACAGGGTCAGGACCCTGTACGTCTAGGGTCCTGACCAAACTCTCCACGGCCTTCACTCAAATATCATCCATCATTTGCCCAAAATGTATCTCTCTTTGTTCAAATTCTTTGGAGCTCTCATTGGTCCAGCTTAGTTACAGAAAGAGCAGGCTGGGAGTCAGACCCCTCTGATCCAATTAGGTATGGACCTGGAGTTGGGGTCACATATTCCCTAGGCCTGCTCCTTACAAGGAGAAGTTAGGTAAAAAGAGGCAGGCCCCATAGGTTAAAAACAAAAATGAGAATGATCACCAAAACCTAAGTTGCAGGCTCACTCTTGGAAGTTTCATTCTCTCACTACCTGGAGCACTTTTGCAATTCTTAAAGACTTTACTAGTTGATACTGGCAAGGATATGAATGGGAATTGTGGGGATTTGTCCTACTATTCCCTCTTTACTTCCACCAAAGTCTTCTTTCATCAAGTTGAACTGTCATGGTATGGAGAACTGATATTTCAGGTTAGAAGTTTGTTTCCTATTTTCCCCTTTAATTGAAAATGATTTCACTTTAGCAAAATCAGAATACAACCATGCTGCTGGCAAGTTCTGGGTGGTACTTGGAAAATGATTGCTCTGCTCAGAAGCTATGTAGATTGCAAAATGCCCATAAATTTCTCCCAGTGGTGACACCTATGCACCTTTGCAATGTGACTTTGAAGCTCCTCCCATTAAGACATAGAGTCTGTTTCTCCACCCCTTCAATCTGCACTTGGACTTGTGACTTGCTTTGGACAATGGAACTCTAGCAAACATGATCCAAAAAGAGGACCATGCTTGTGCTTCGAAGGTCATCTTCTGCTGCTGAGACTCTTCTGCTGCCATGGGGGCTAGTGTCCCTGAAGATGGGAGACCCTGTGAAGAAAGGTTCCTGTCATTTCAGCTGTCCTAGCTGAGGCCCGAGACATGTGAGACCATCCTAGTTCATACAAGTCTAGACAAGAACGACCCAGTCAACCCAAAGAATTGTGAAAAATAATAAAGCTGCTAGGTTTGGGGACAGTTTGTTATGCAGAAGCTACCTGATACAGGTGCCTTCTGGGAAGACTCTATAGCATCCTTGCTTTTCTTCCAAGGTCAGGGTCCAGTGGTCATTTAATATACCCTTCAGACTGTACAATCTCGGTCAAGAGGGTCCAACAGACCTGTCTTCTAGCCCCTCATCTTCAGAGACTGGGTCATATGACTCATTTAACCCTATTTCCACACAATTACATATTCCTGTGAATGGTATTATTACATATTTGGAAATGTTCCAGTCCCTTTGGCTTCCAGTGGGAAAGGTTTATCCCTTCAACTGTTGATGGCATCACCTCAACCAGTACTGTATTACCTTGGAACATTATTGTTCCTTTCACCCTGAGTACATAAATACACAATTTATTAAGATTGCCCTATTCTTGTAGTTTACATTTTATTTGTAAGTATAATTGCTTTCAAATGTTTAAAAAGCAAAACAACTAAGAAAGCATTTGAAATTGTTTAAATGTTTAAAAATCTATAAAATCACCCTGAAAAGCACTATCTCAATTTCTAGATTCCAGTAAATTTACTTAGAAATAGGGAGGGCTTCAGATGGAATTTTTGGAAACATTGCCAAAACATTGCTCTGCAGAACGGACATAGCATCTAAACGTGAGTTACTCTGTATTTTGTTATCAGGAATCCTTTCCTTTTCTTTAGCTTCTGACTTCTCTCTTAGTCCTCTAAGGGTGTATTCCCTTGGCCTCTTGTTCTAGAAGCCACATCGTGAGAAGCAATGCAGTACAAAGAGATGCCCAGCTAGCTTCAGAGGTCCTAAGTGCAACCTCCATCCCCCACCTTTACCACCCATGTGACTATCCTGGACTCCAACAGCCCTTTGTACTTCTTGGCATCTGCTTGGTGTTGCACTAGGCTGATTTTTCCCCCAGCCTCTTCAGGTTTTGCCCCTCAGAGATCATTATCACAGAACAGGTGACTCACTCAGCCCAGGGTTCCACCTGTGACCTACCCAAGCTGGAACAAAAATCAGTTTTCTGTACCAATCAAACTTGTATGGTGAGGGGCCATGGGGGCTGGGCAAGGACCACAGTCATCTGAGAGACTGTGGATTTCAGCTCTTACCCTAATTGTTTTTCAGACCTTAGACTACTTCAGACAGTTTTGCCTTTCAACTTTCCGTGTTTTGCAAATAAGTAGATTTGACAAAGCTTTCTTCAATTAAAAACAAATTTGTCCCAGAAACGAAAGAATTGGTATTTTAAATTAGATATTGCTGAAAACATGTATTTTAAATATTATTTTAAAATTAGAATGTAAAATAAAGAGGTAAGAAGTATTTGCCTAGAACACTTCATATTATGTCCTTAGTTACAATGGGCGTTATTGTTCCTTTCACCCTAAGTACACTAATACACAATTTTTTAAAATATGACTATTCTACATGGATGGAGCTGGAACATATTCTTCTTAGTAAAGTATCTCAAGAATGGAAGAAAAAGTATCCAATGTACTCAGCCCTACTATGAAACTAATTTATAGCTTTCATATGAAAGCTATAATCCAATTATAACCTAAGAATATGGGGAAGGGGAAAAGGGAGGGGAGGGAGCGGGGAGGATGGACGGAGGGAGGGTGATTGGTGGGACCACACCTACGGTGCATCTTACAAGGGTACATGTGAAATTTACTAAATGTAGAATATGAATGTCTTAACACAATAACTAAGAAAATGCCAGGAAGGCTATGTTAACCAGTGTGATGAAAATATGTCAAATGGTCTATAAAACCAGTGTATGGTGCCCCATGATTGCATTAATGTACACAACTATGATTTAATAATAAAAAATATAAAAAAAATCTGACTGTTCTGGTAGTTTACATTTTATTTGTAAGATATAATTACTTTTAAAGGTTTAAAAAGCTAACCAACTCAGAAAGCATTCAAAATTGTTTTAAATTGTTTTTTTTTGTGTGGTTTTTGGCCGGGGCTGGGTTTGAACCCGCCACCTCCGGCATATGGGACCGGCACCCTACTCCTTGAGCCACAGGCGCCACCCAAAATTGTTTTAAATGTTTAAAAATTTATAAAATCGGCCAGCATAGTGGCTCACCACGCCTGTAATCCTAGCGCTCTGGGAGGCCAAGGTGGGTGGATAGCTTGATCTCACGAGTTTGAGACCAGCCTGAGCAAAATCAAGACCCCCATCTCCACTAAAAATTGAAAAACTGAGGCAAGAGGATTGATTGAGCCCAAGAGTTGGAGGTTCCTGTGAGCTATGATGCCACGGCACTCAACCCAGGGTGACAGCTTCAGACTCTGTCTCAAAAAAAAAAAAATTATAAAATCACCATGGAAAGTACTCTTTCAGTTTCTAGATTCTAGAAAATTTACTTAGAAATAGGAAGACTTTTGAAGAAAACACTTGAAGATATTAGCCAGGGGAAAGATTTTATGAAGAAGACTTCCATGGCAATTACAACAACAAAAATAAATAAATGGGACTCAATTAAACTGAAAAGCTTCTGTACAGCTAAGGAGACAACAACCAAAGCAAATAAACAGCCTTCAGAACGGGAAAAGATATTTGCACATTATGAAATGGACAAAGGCTTGATAACTAGGATCTACTGAGAACTCAAATTAATTAACAAAAAAATAGCAAACAATCCCATGTATCCCTGGGCAAGAGATATGAATAGAACCTTTTCTAAGGAAGACAGGTGAATGGCTAACGGAGATATGAAAAATTGCTCATCATCACTAATCATCAGAGAAATGCAAATCAAAACCACCCTGAGATGTCATCTAACCCTAATGAGAATAGCCCACATCACACCGAGTCTCAAAGCTGCAGGTGCTGGCATGAATGTGGAGAGAAGGGAACACTTTTACGCTGCTGGTGGGACTGCAAAATAATACAATCTTTTTGGAAGGAAGTACAGAGAATCCCCAAAGAAACTCAAATTCAACCTCCCATTTGACACTGCAATCCTATTACAAGGCATCCACTCAGAAGAAAAAAAATCATTTTATCATAAGGACATTTGCAGCTTATCCCTTTAACAGTTGATGCCATCACCTCAGTCAGTACTGAGGTACAGCTCAATTTGCAATCACCAAAATGTGGAAACCACCTAAATGCCCACCAACCCAGGAATGGACTAACAAGCTGTGGTATATGTCTACCATGGAATACTATTCAGCCATTAAAAAAGATAGAGACTTTACATCTTCTGTATTAACCTGGATGGAGGTGGAACACATTCTTCTTAGTAAAGCATCACAAGAATGGAGAAGTGAGAATCCAATGTACTCAATTCTAATATGAAGGCAGTAGATGAGCTCATACAAGGTGGGTGGTAGGGGAATGAGGGAGCAGAGAGAGGGGAGGATGGAGGGAGATGGGGGTCACGGTGTAGGGCACACCTCTTGGGGGTGGGACATAATTATAAGAGGGACTTTACCAAACAAATGCAATCAGTATAACCTAATTCTTTGTACACTCAATGAATCCCAAACAATAAAAAGAAATAGGAAGGATTTCACGTGAAAATTTTTTAAAACATTGTTCTCCTATGCAGAGCAGACATCACTACTACACGTGAGTTAGAAATAAGAAAATGGAAAGACTAAGAACGGCCAAAGGTGCCAGAACTAGCCCATCAAAGATGTGCACACAATTCAGCCCAGACTTCAGTGGGATCCTAAATAAAACACCAAAATTCCTGAAAGTTCAACATTCTGTGGGGAGGAAAGTCACAAAACTCCATGGTTCATGGAAATGAGCCATAACGACAAACTAGTAAAAAAAGATTCATATCACCAATTTTGTATTTGGACAAACACATTTCACAGTAAATATTTTTGCACTTATACTCTCAAATAGTTTCTACTTCGTCTCAGACTGCAGTCGGAAATGTTTCGTTCAAATCTAAAACATACAAGCTATCTGGGAATGGATGATGTGAGATGATTTTGAGATGATTCTTCAACTATTTCTCTCAGTTTTCTCAGCATCAGTGAATATCAATGAAAACAAAGGGTAATTATGAAGCCCAATGTATCAGCTAGGGCTCTCCAGAGAAGCGGAACAAATACCACACTGGCAGTTCCTGAGTTACAAACATCTGACTTATGTATAACTCGCAAACGGAGGCTATTACAGGTAATATGTAAATGGTACCTGTTCCAACTTACATACAAATTAAGAGCAAGCCTACGAACCTATTTCTTTCATAACCTGGGATCTGCCTGCAAATATTCTACCCCTGTCTGAGTTCTCACTCTTATCCAGGACAATTTCTTATAATAAATGTCTCTCTCTTCCTCTCTCTCTCTCTCTCCACTATCTGAGGATATAGCGAGAGGGTGACCATCAGCAAGAGAGAGAGATTTATTATAGGGAATCGGCTCACAAGATTGTGGAGACTGAGAATTCTCAATACTTGGAATTGGCAAGCTGGAGACCCAGGACAGCCAATGGTATAGTCCTGTTTGAGCCTGAAAGCCTGGGGACCAGCAGAGCCTCTATCCAGTCCTAGGATAAGAGAAGACTGATGTTCCAGCTCAACAGTCAGGCAGGAGAGTTCCCTCTCACTCACCCTTTTTGTTCCAGAAAGGTCTTCAATTGATTAGATGAGGCCCACTCACATTAGGGAGGACAACTGCTTTACTCAGCCTATGACTTCAAGTATTAATCTGATTTAGAAACACCCTCACAGACACACACAAAGAATAATGTTTGACTAAATATCTGGCACCTGTGACCCAGTCCAGTTGATACATTAAACTAACTGAAACTGAACATTCTTGAATGGGTATATTTTTCTTTCCTGCACCTAGCAGTATTTAGGACAATGTTAATAAAACAGAAGGCATTTGTTCACATGGCACAGCTTCTTTGAAAATAATCTAGATAAACAGGTTCACCCCTTATCAACTTGGGATTCATGCACATCTCCTTCAATCATATTCAAGCTCCAAATAAAGACCATGACAAGGCCATAATTCCACCTGACATGACACAGTTGTATTAGTCAGTGTTCTCCAGAGGGACAGATTGAATAGGATATGAGCTTATTAGGGAAACACAATTACAAAGGCAAAGTCCCATAATAGGCCATCTGCAAGTTGGAGAATGAGAAAAGCTGGTAGTGTAGCTCTCAGAGAAGTCAGTAGCTGGCCCTCGGGGAAAGCAGTAGACTGGCTTAGCACAAGTTCAAGTTCAAAAGCCTAAAACAGGTGTCCTCAAACTGCGACCCGCGGGCCACATGAAGTGGTGTGAATTGTATTTGCTCCTGTTTTGTTTTTTACTTCAAAATAAGATATGTGCAATGGGCACAGGAATTTGTTCATAGTTTTTTTTTTTTTTTTTTGTAGAGACAGAGTCTCACTTTATGGCCCTCGGTAGAGTGCCATGGCATCACACAGCTCACAGCAACCTCCAACTCCTGGGCTTAAGCGATTCTCTTGCCTCAGCCTCCGGAGTAGCTGGGACTACAGGCACCCGCCACAACGCCCGGCTATTTTTTGGTTGCAGTTCAGCCGGGGCCGGGTTTGAACCCGCCACCCTCGGTATATGGGGCTGGCGCCTTACCAATTGAGCCACATAGTTGTTTTTTTTTAAACTATAGTCCGGCCCTCCAACAGTCTGAGGGACAGTGAACTGGCCCACTGTTTAAAAAGTTTGAGGATGCCTGGCCTAAAAACTAGGGCAGCCAGCCTCTAGTCTAAGGCCAAAGGCCCGAGGGTCTCTGGGAGGTTACACTGGTGCAAGTCTCAGAGTCTAAAGACCAAGAAACTTCCTCTCTCTTCCTGTCTTAAGAGCAGAAAGCAAAAAGGCAACAAGCTTTAGGAAAGAAAGAGAGAGAAGGAGGAAGGGGGACAAAGGGATAGTGAGTGGGGGAGGGGAAGAGGAAAGAGAGAAAGAGAGAGGAAGAGCAGGAGAGAAAGGGAAAGGGAGAGAGGGAGAAGCAGAGAGGGAGGGAGGGATGGAAAGGGAGAAAGAGAGGAGAGAGAGGTAGGGGAGAGAGAGAGCCAAATGAGCTGAGACAAGCTGAACATCCCCCATCTTCCTCCTGCTTGGGTCAGCCACACCCACAGAACATGGGATGGTACCTGCTTACATTGAGAGTGGGTCTTCGTCCCGCTCACACCCTGCACCTCTCACCCCATCTACTGACTCATACGTCAATCTCCTCTGGAAACACCCTCACAGACACACCCAGAAGCCATGTTTCCCTGGCAATCTAGGCATCCCTCAATCCACCCTGCATACAACTGGAAAGGCACTAGTCCATTCCCCAGAAGAGGAGGTAAAGTCCTTGAGTGATGTTTACTCTTCCCCTTGACAACCCATAACTTATATACTACATACATTTTTTTTTTTTTTATTTTGAGCTAGAGACTCATTCTAGTGTTCCAGGCCATGGCCTCAGCCTAGCTCATAGCAACCTCAAACTCCTGGGTTCAAGCAATCCTGTTACCTCAGCCTCCCAGGTAGTTGGGACTACAGGTGTCCAATGCCAGCCTTGGCTAATTTTTCTATATTTTTGTAGAGATGGGGGTCTCATTATGTTGCCGGAAATAGTCTCAAACTCCTGGCCTCAAGCAATCCTCCTGCCTTGGCCTCCCAAAGTACTGGGGTTATAAGCATGAGCCACCCTTACTGGCCCAAGTAGCTGGTGTTTATAACTACCTTCTTCCCTTTTCCCTTAGCAAGAATCTCAGCTAGTTGTGATTCTTTACCTTGTGGAGTAACCCAGATCATCATTCCTGAAGCGTCTGCATCATTAGTAGTCCTGCCTGAATTGGGTTGTTATAGTTCCCCATTGACCTTGATCACAGAGCATGATAATACTAAAAAATACCCTAAAGGATCTCTTGTATTCTGGACATATTCTTTCTTCCATCCATCATGGTGTAGTTGTCTAATTTCCTCTTGGTAGTCTGGATCAGTCATCCCAGACAATACCAAAGTGGGAGGGCTCTCTTCCTGGTTTGCAGATGGCCACCTTCTTGCTGTATCCACACATGGTGGAAAGAAAATACCTCTGGGTTCTTTATGTTCTTTTAAAGGTACTAAACCCATCATGAGGGCTTCACCTTCATGACCTCATCTAAACTTTATTACATTCCAAAGCCTCCACCCTTATCCTATGATCTTCATATCCAGTCTTATACATTTCCTACAGATTTCTGCTTGTATAAATTAGAAACCTCAAGCAATTCTTTTTAAATTTAGTATATCTTGTCATGGGTCATATTTTGTACCTCACCTTTAGGCACCTGCTGAAACTTGGATCTAGTTACAGGTCTAGGAGCAAAGAGGAACAATGGAGCTAGAATCAGCATTGTCCTTCATGATAACTTCTTCTGGGGAGGGCATTACAGTTTTCTCAGGCCATACAGAATTAAAAGGAGAAGTTGATTCCACTGGGGGGTAGGTACATCTCTTCTATTAGCAAAGAAGACTCGACAGAATGCAGGGGCTCAGCGTTCTCTGGTTTATCAGGGTCTTCACACACATCCTCATTCCAACTTTCAGTATCCCATTCCTTCCCAATCGATGCCCTCACTTTAGCAATAGGTACCCTGTGAGGCTGGTGATTCTACTTGCATTGTAATTCAGACAGGCACAGGATAAGATTTGGGGTTGGATTTGCTGCAATCTCAGTCCTCCAGCTCCAGAAGATAAATGTCTCATTCAGGACACACACAGATGTTTTCAGATCATTTATGGAGTGCTTGGGCTAGTCGTTCAAATCCCCAAGCACATCTTTTTCTTTCTTTATTTTGTCCATTGATAATGAGAGTAATCAGCCAAACTCATCATATTCATTAATTTTCCAAAAATATTCAAAAATATGGATGCAGTTACCTGGTTCCTTGTTTCTTATTAGTGGTTGATTAGGCATATCCAATGGTAATATTTTTCGTATTTCTGTTGTCAGATCATGTTATGAACTATCAATGTTCTCTTCACTGCTAGAAATAGAACGATTAGTATGTTTAAATGTAATCAGGTTAGAAAGCCAATTCCAGAAACCTTTTATTTTATTTATTTATTTATTTTCTGTCTCAAAATAAAGGCTAATCCTAGCCTTTCAAATTGCTAGGATTATAGGCATGAGCCACTGCACCCAGTCCAAAAGCCTCATCTTTAAAATGCTATACCTCCAGAACCACTCTCAGAGATACATATAATTCATATGGAATTTGCTCACATGATTGTGGAGGCTGAGAATTTCTAAGATATCCAGTCAGTAAGCCAGAGACTCAAGATAGCCTGTGGTGTATTCTAGTCTGAACCTAAGCAGAGCAGATGGTGTGAACTGCAGTTCAAGGGCAGAAGACCAATAGGTCAGCTCAGCAGTCAGATGGGCAAATTTCTCTCCAACTTACCCTTTTTTTTTTTTTCTATTCAGCTCTTTATTTGATTAGATGAGGTCCATGCCCTCAACTACTCCACTGTGGAATTTCAGCACTTTAGTGTGGGATGAGGGTACCTCAGGGAAAGGTAAAAAGGGCAAAGGGTGGAAACCACTCCACCAGCTTCCCAACTTGGTTAACGAGGCATTTTGCTAAAAATTATTAGAAAAATAGACATGGCTGGGTGCAGAGGCTAACACCTGTAATCCTAGCCATCTGGGAGGCTGAGGTGGGTAGAATGCCTGAGCTCAGGAGTTCAAGACTAGCCTGAGCAACAGCAAGGCCCGTCTCCATCAAAAATAGAAAAACTAGCCAGGCATTGTGGCAGGCATTCTAGCTACTCAGGAGGCTGAGTCAAGAGGATTGCTTGAACTCAAGAGTTTGAGGTTGCTGGGATCTATGATGCCGTAGCAATCTACCTAAGGCAATAAAGGGAGACTCTGTCTCAGAAAAAAAAAAATAGACATGATCACTTCTCAACATTTTGGCTAAAATCAAGTATGGAAATATGGATATGAAAAATAGCAAAACCATTAAAAGGAGAAAGCGAGGAACAGGTTAACTCTGATGCTACACCATGAGAATAAGTGTTCCCAATAGGACATTCCAGAAAGGATGCTGATCCTCTGGCTGAAATCTCCACACCATTTGTGGGTTAGTGTCTGCCCTACTTATAGGGCCATGGGGCACAATTCATGCCTCTTAACTATTTCTCTGTCATTTGGAGGGAAGGCACGTGCTCATATTCTCTTGAAATTCCTGAATGGAAACTACTACTAAAGATGGGAGTTAGCTAGCTGTGATGACGTGTGCCTATAATCTCGGCACATTGGGAGGCTTCAGTGGGAAGATTGCTTAAGCCCAGCCTTGGCAGCATAGCAAGACATTTTCTCTTAAAGAAAAATTAATTATAAGTAAATAAGTAAATGTCGGGCAAGGTGGCTCACGCCTATAACCTCAACACTCTGGGAGGCCTAGATGGGAGGCTTGAGGCCATTGAGACTAGCTTGAATAAGTGCAAGATCCCATCTCTACAAAAAATAGAAAATTTAGCAGGGTATGGTGGCATGCACCTGTTGTCCCAGTTACCTATAAGGCTGAGGCAGGAGGATTTCTTGCAGTCAGGAGTTTGAGGTTGCTCCACGTACCAAATTAGTTCCGCATAAAACTGAATAAAAGGGTATTTGTACCATCAAGATACCGAAAACTGGAGACTTAAGCCCCTGTCAAATGTGTGCTTCTGAGTTTTCTTCCTCCCTGCATATGAGCAGCAAACAGCAGAGACTTAAGTGAAAACTTCTGAGTCTCCCACCCTGTAGCTGACTCGGCTGTGAGCACAGCGAAGTGTCATCCCTTCCACCCATTTTTCCCTCGCTGTTTACCTCCTGGTTTCTGTTGGGAGGGTGGGAGCCTCACAAAACCAGGAGGTGCCTGGCTCCAAGTTGTGCCTGGCTCCAACAGATGGTCAACCCCATTACCAGCTGAATCTAAGACGAACTATGTGTAACGAATGGTGCCGTCAAGTCCTCTCACGTCAGCTGTTGTTCATCTTGAGAACATGGGTTGTGTCTGGTAGGCTCTGTAAGTAGGTGAGATTTCTTCCTGTTTTTGTAATCAGATTGCCTGGGATGCACCCTATATTCTGGTTTAATGCTTATTCATTAATAAAACTATTTTCTGGGTGGGGTGTGGTGAATCACACCTATAATCCTAGCACTCTGGGAGGCTGAGGCGGATGGATTGCCTGAGGTCGCAAGTTCAAGACCAGCCTGAGCCAGAGTGAGACTTCATCTCTAAAATATAGCCAGGCATTGTGGCAGGCGCCTTTGGTCCCAGGTACTTGGGAGGCTGAGGCAAGAGAATCACTTAAGCCCACAAGTTTGAGGTCGCTGTGAGCTGAGGCACTCTACTGAGGGCGACATAGTGAGACTCTGTCCCAAAATAAATAAATAAACGGAATAAACAAATAAATAAAATGAAACTATTCTCTTTTTCTTTTTTTTCTCTTTCAAGGAAAAAAGGATATATTCTATTTTGCATTAGAAGAAGTAGAACCAAAGGTCGAAGTTATAGAGCGCAAGATAGAAGGAACCACAATTATCTCACAAAGAAATAGACCGCCTTGCAAGGAGTTACCCTTCCTTTAGACATGGATGAACAATGCTTACCTGGGCTATTATAGAGTGACATCTGTTATATATTGTGAGAAATATTAACACGAACCTCTAAAGTATTCTTAGTCTACATTTTCATGATCCTACTCTGTTAGTAGCTGCTTAGCACACTTTAATTTTACCCAATAAAGAGGTAAACTTTATTTTAATTTTTATCTCTTAATGAAATATGGAACTATGCAAAGCATTTGAGTCCATTATGGCTTTTAATCCTCACATTTCTTTATATATATATATGTGTGTGTGTTTATTTGGTTTCCACTTTTTGCCTTCGCAAAATTAAAAAGGCTTAAAATTTAATAACAATAACAATGTTTAAGATAAGGACTAGAAACAAAAACCTCGTGAAGAATGAGCAAAGATAAATACATTCAGAAAAGAAATCAGATGATTGCTGCAACAAAACATTGAGCAATAATAATAATAATAATGCAAAAAAAGTAACATTCACATTGTCAAATGAGAGTATGTCTATCATAGAATGCTTTGACCCTGAGGTTTAGTATGGAGTCATCAGTTAACTTCTTCTTATTTTTTCCCAAAGTCTCAAAAAATAGACAACTATTATTTATAAATAAAAATAAAAGATAATTTCAAAAAACAGATCATGCCAAATCTTATAGGCATTAGAAAAGGAAGAAATATTTCAAAATCATTCTACTTCATCTGGATACACCTGATATTAAAATTGGAAAAAACATATTATTATAAAGGGAAATTACAAACATATTTCACTTATAAATTAGGATGCAATACCTATTTTCTTTTTCTACTACCTTTTTGGAGAAGTGTTCTGGTCTAGGAGAATATTTTGATTTTAATTATATTTCCCCAGCACAGGATGTTGTCAATGGGGTTTCTTGCTACTCTGTCAAACTTACTAGAAATAAAATGTGCCCACCACAACACCTGGCTATTTTTTCGTTGTTGCAGTTGTCATTGTTGTCTAGCTGGCCCGGGTCGGGTTCGAACCCACGAACCTCAGTGTACGTGGCTGGTGCCCTACCCACTGAGCTATGGGTGCTGCCCAGGTTTGATGTTCTTAAGTGTAGCAATCATGATTATACTGCCTAAGTTTTTCCATTGCTCAGGACAATAGAATCCTTGTGCTAAACCTTGAGAAATGCCTGTGGGTGGTGAGGATGATGAGGATGGGATCATAATGACATGTAGTGCTGGCATACTTCAAAAGGAAAAGTCTACAGGTTTACTAAGTAATATCTTGAGGAAAGATACTAAGGATTAGGGAAATCCAAAAGTTCTCCCTGAGAGAATTTCTCTGTTTTCAAGCTACCCAGGAATAAAATCAAGACAAGCAGAGGAAGCATCGAATCAGGAACAGGCCATGGGGCCTGGTGTGATGGGTCATGCCTGTCGGCCAAGGTGGGAAGACCAGTTGAGGTCAGGAGTTTAAGACCAGACTGGGCAACATAGTGAGACCACCACCCCTACAAAAAAGAAAAAATTAGCCAGGTGTTTTGATGAGAGTCTATAGTCCCAGCTACATGGGAGGCTGAGGCAGGATGATTGCTTAAGCCTGGAAGTTCAAGGTTGTAGTGAGCTATGATTACACCACTGTACTCCAGCCTGGGCAGCAGTCCTTCCAAAAAAGCCTTAGACTCCTCCAAATACTGATTTAAACTTTTAACAATATTGCTAATCCAGTCCTACAGGTCAGAGTTTTCAGATGAAAATTTTTTGTAAAGAATGTGAATTTTTATCCTTCGGTATTTTCTTTTTTTTTTTTTATTGTTGGGGATTCATTGAGGGTACAATAAGCCAGTTACACTGATTGCAATTGTTAGGTAAAGTCCCTCTTGCAATCATGTCTTGCCCCCATAGAGTGTGACACACACTAAGGCCCCACCCTCCTCCCTCCATCCCTCTTTCTGCTTCCCCCCCCATAAACTTAATTGTCATTAATTGTCCTCATATCAAGATTGAGTACATAGGATTCATGCTTCTCCATTTTTGTGATGCTTTACTAAGAATAATGTCTTCCACTTCCATCCAGGTTAATACGAAGGATGTAAAGTCTCCATTTTTTTTAATAGCTGAATAGTATTCCATGGTATACATATACCACAGCTTGTTAATCCATTCCTGGGTTGGTGGGCATTTAGGCTGTTTCCACATTTTGGCAATGGTAAATTGAGCTGCAATAAACAGTCTAGTACAAGTGTCCTTATGATAAAAGGATTTTTTTCCTTCTGGGTAGATGCCCAGTAATGGGATTGCAGGATCGAATGGGAGGTCTAGGTTGAGTGCTTTGAGGTTTCTCCATACTTCCTTCCAGAAAGGTTGTACTAGTTTGCAGTCCCACCAGCAGTGTAAAAGTGTTCCCTTCTCTCCACATCCACACCAGCATCTGCAGTTTTGAGATTTTTGTGATGTGGGCCATTCTCACTGGGGTTAGATGATATCTCAGGGTTGTTTTGATTTGCATTTCTCTAATATATAGAGATGATGAACATTTTTTCATGTGTCTGTTAGCCATTCGTCTGTCATCTTTAGAGAAAGTTCTATTCATGTCTCTTGCCCATTGATATAAGGGGTTGTTGGCTTTTTTCATGTGGATTAATTTGAGTTCTCTATAGATCCTGCTTATCAAGCTTTTGTCTGACTGAAAATATGCAAATATCCTTTCCCATTGTGTAGGTTGTCTCTTTGCTTTGGTTATTGTGTCCTTAGCTGTACAGAAGCTTTTCAGTTTAATGAAGTCCCATTTGTTTATTTTTGTTGTTGTTGCAATTGCCATGGCAGTCTTCTTCATGAAGTCTTCCCCCAGGCCAATATCTTCCAGTGTTTTTCCTATGTTTTCTTTGAGGATTTTTATTGTTTCGTGCCTTAAATTTAAGTCCTTTATCCATCTTGAATCAATTTTTGTGAGTGGGGAAAGGTGTGGGTCCAGTTTCAGTCTTTTACATGTAGACATCCAGTTCTCCCAACACCATTTATTGAATAGGGAGTCTTTCCCCCAAGGTAAGTTCTTGTTTGGTTTATCAAGGATTAGGTGGTTGTAAGATGTTAGTTTAATTTCTTGGTGTTCAATTCGATTCCAAGTGTCTATGTCTCTGTTTTTGTGCCAGTACCATGCTGTCTTGAGCACTATGGCTTTGTAGTACAGACTAAAATCTGGTATGCTGATGCCCGCAGCTTTATTTTTGTTACTAAGAACTGCCTTAGCTATACGGGGTTTTTTCCGGTTCCATACAAAATGCAGAATCATTTTTTCCAAATCTTGAAAGTACGATGTAGGTACTTTGATAGGAATGGCATTGAATAGGTAGATAGCTTTGGGAAGTATAGACATTTTAACAATGTTGATTCTTCCCATCCATGAGCATGGTATGTTCTTCCATTTGTTAATATCCTCTGCTATTTCCTTTCTGAGGATTTCATAGTTTTCTTTATAGAGGTCCTTCACCTCCTTCGTTAGGTATATTCCTAGGTATTTCATTTTCTTTGAAACTATGGTGAAGGGAGTTGTGTCCTTAATTAGCTTCTCATCTTGACTGTTATTGGTGTATACAAAGGCTACTGACTTGTGGACATTGATTTTATATCCTGAAACATTACTGTATTTTTTGATGACTTCTAGGAGTCTTGTGGTTGAGTCTTTGGGGTTCTCTAAGTATAAGATCATGTCATCAGCAAAGAGGGAGAGTTTGACCTCCTCTGCTCCCATTTGGATTCCCTTTATTTCCTTGCCTTGCCTAATTGTATTGGCTAGAACTTCCAACATTATGTTGAATAGTAAAGGTGACAGAGGACAACCTTGTCTGTTCCAGTTCTAAGAGGAAAAGCTTTCAGTTTTACTCCATTCAGTAAAATATTGGCTGTGGGTTTGTCATAGATAGCTTCAATCAGTTTTAGAAATGTGCCACCTATGCCTATACTCTTCAGTGTTCTAATTAGAAAAGGATGCTGGATTTTATCAAATGCTTTTTCTGCATCTATTCAGAGGATCATGTGATCTTTATTTTTGCCTCTGTTAATATGGTGGATAACGTTTATGGACTTGCGTATGTTAAACCAGCCTTGCATCCCTGGGATGAAGCCTACTTGAGCATGATGAATGACTTTTTTGATGATAAGTTGTAATCTATTGGCTAGGATTTTGTTGAGAATTTTTCCATCTATATTCATGAGTGAGATTGGTCTGAAATTCTCCTTTTTGTTTGGGTCTTTTCCTGGTTTTGGTATCAGGGTGATGTTTGCTTCATAGAATGTGTTGGGGAAGATTCCTTCTTCCTCAATTTTTCTGCAGTACAGGAATAAGCTCTTCCTTGAAGGTTTGATAGAATTCTGGGGTGAAGCCATCTGGACCAGGGCATTTTTTAGTTGGAAGCTTTTTTATTGTTTCTTTGATCTCAGTGCTTGAAATTGGTCTGTTCAGGAGGTCTATTTCATCCTGGCTAAGTCTAGGGAGAGGGTGTGATTCCAAATATTTATCCATTTCCTTCACATTGTCAAATTTCTGGGCATAGAGTTTCTGGTAGTATTCAGAGATGATCTCTTCTATCTCTGTGGGATCAGTTGTTATTTCCCCTTTATCATTTCTGATTGAGGTTATTAGAGATTTTACTTTTCTATTTCTAGTTAGTCTGGCCAATGGTTTATCTATTTTATTTATTTTTTCAAAAAACCAACTCCTTGTTTCATTAATTTTCTGAATGATTCTTTTGTTTTCAATTTCATTGATCTCTGATTTGATTTTGGATATTTCTTTTCTTCTACTGAGTTTAGGCTTAGAGTGTTCTTCTTTTTCCAATTCCATAAGATCTCTTGTGAGATTGTTGATGTGCTCTCTTTCTGTTTTTCGAATGTAGGCATCTAAAGCGATGAATTTTCCTCTCAAAACTGCTTTTGCAGTATCCCACAGGTTTTGGTAGCTTGTGTCTTCATTGTTGTTATGCTCAAGGAACTTAATGATTTCCTGTTTTATTTCTTCCTGCACCCATCTGTTATTCAACAGAAGATTGTCTAATTTCCATGCCTTTGGGTGGGCTTGAGCATTTTTGTTAGATTTGAGTTCCACCTTTAGTGCCTTATGGTCTGAAAAGATACAAGGTAAAATTTCAATTCTTTTGATTCTGTTGATATTTGTTTTGTGTCCCAGGATATGATCAATTTTGGAGAATGTTCCATGGGGTGATGAGAAGAATGTATATTCTTTATCTTTGGGGTGGAGTGTTCTATATGCGTCTATCAAGCATAGTTGTTCTAGAGTCTCATTTAAATCTCTTACATCTTTGTTTAATTTCTGTTTAGAGGATCTGTCCAGCTCTGTAAGAGGTGTGTTAAAGTCCCCTGTTATGATGGTATTATCAGATATCATATTGCTCAGACTGAGTAAGGTCTGCTTCAAGAATCTGGGAGCATTTAAATTGGGTGCATAAATATTTAGAATTGAAATGTCTTCTTGTTGTAGTTTTCCTTTGACCAATATAAAGTGACCATCTTTGTCTTTTTTGACTTTAGTTGCTTTAAATCCACATGTATCTGACAATAAGATTGCAACTCCTCTTTTCTTCTGAATTCCATTTGCCTGAAAAATTGTCTTCCAACCCTTGACTCAGAGCTTTAATTTGTCTTTTGAAGCCAGGTGTGTTTCTTGCAGACAGCAAATGGATGGCTTGTGTTTTTTAATCCAGTCAGCCAATCTATGTCTCTTCAGTGGGGAATTCAAGCCATTAACATTTATTGAGATAATTGATAAGTGTGGTAGTATTCTATTCGTCTTATTTGGTGAGAGTCCATTGTTTAGTTTTATCTTTTGCATCAGTGTGGAGGTTAGGTTCTGTCCTTTGATTTCTGAGTTCTTACTTTGCTGCTGATCCATCGTGGTGGTCATTGTGCAGAATAGGTTGAAGTATTTCCTGTAGAGCTGATCTCGTTGTGGCGAATTTCCTCAATGTTTGTATATCCATAAATGATTTGATTTCTCCGTCAATTTTGAAGCTTAGCTTAGCAGGGTACAGAATTCTGGGCTGAAAGTTGTTCTGTTTAAGTAGATTAAAGGTAGATGACCATTGTCTTCTTGCTTGGAAAGTTTCATTAGAGAAGTCTGCGGTAACTCTGATGAATTTGCCCCTGTAGGTCAACTGGCGCTTACTCCTGGCAGCTTGCAGAATCTTTTCTTTTGTCTTGACTTTGGACAGGACAAAAGACTTCATCACAATGTGTCTTGGAGAAGCTCGGTTAGAGTTGAGGCGACCCGGGGTCTGATATCCCTCTGGAAGCAGTGTGTCAGACTCTTTGGTGATGTTTGGGAAATTTTCTTTTATAATATTCTCTAGTATGGCTTCCATTCCTCTGGGGTATTCTTCTTCCCCTTCTGGAATTCCTATAACTCGTATGTTGGAACACTTCATAAAGTCCCATAATTCTGACAGTGAACGTTCTGCTCTCTCTCTCTTCTTTTCTGCCTCTTTTACTGTCTGAGTTATCTCAAGAACTTTGTCTTCTACCTCTGAAATTCTTTCTTCTGCATGGTCTAACCTGTTGCTGATACTTTCCATTGTATCTTTAAGTTCCCTAATTGACTGTTTCAGTTCCTTCAGGTCTGCTATATCCTTTTTATATTCTTCATATCGTTCATCTCTTATTTGATTCTGTTTTTGGATTTCCTTTTGGTTATTTTCCACTTTATTAGCAGTTTCCTTCATTGTTTCCATCATTTCTTTCATTGTTTTCAACATGTGTATTCTAAATTCCCTTTCTGTCATTCCTAACATTTCTATACTGGTGGAATCATCTGCAGTAGCTACCTCATGGTCCCTTGGTGGGGTTGTTCTAGACTGGTTCTTCATGTTGCCTGGAGTTTTCTGCTGATTCTTCCTCATGAGTGATTTCTTTTATCTGTTTCCTTGCCCTAATTTTCCTTTCACTTCCTCTTGCTCTTTAAGTTCTTGTGCCTGTGGACTAAGGGTTACAGGACCAGAAGGGTGAGAAGGTTGAAGAGCAAAAAAAAGGGGATGAAAGAAAGGAGGACCGAGTGATAAGAAAAAAAGAAAGATAGAGAAAGGAGAGGGGGTGGGTATAAGGAATATTGACAAAAAGAAGAGAGGCACAGAAAGAGGGAGACAGGGCAATATAGGTGTACAGTAGGGTACTTTGACACAACCTTAAAAAACCCCACCTTCTGGGGGTGCCCAGTTGCGTGGTTCCCTTGAGGTCAGCAGCTCTTTGCTAACCTGATCAGACACAGTACCCCACCTCCACCAAGTAGAGAGGAAAGACAAAAATGCTATAAATCAAACCAAAAGAAGCAAACAGAAAACTTTACGGGGATAAAATTGGGTGAAAAACCAAATTATATCGGCAGAAACACTAGCAAAAATGAAGTTGAAGTTATTAAAAAAGGCAGCAATGGGAAATTATAATTAAACTAGGAAAATTGAGAAAGAAAAAGGGATCTGTGTGGAAAAGATTGAAATTAAAAAAACAAAAGAACATCAGCAACGTCAAAATAAACAAACAAAAAAAAAACAACCAAACAAAAAAAAAAAGAAAAAAATACACAACCAAAAACAAAGCAGTTTGTATGTTATTGAATTTTGTCTGGGCAACACGTGGTCTTCTGGGGTATGAGATGTTAGTCACAGTTCTGATACGACTGGAGGCTGCTGATTTCTCAAACCCCAGCAGGTAGACACCCTAAATCTCTCTTCAGCCTACTTAAAAGGCACTTTGAACTTGTAAACTTGCTGAGCAGAAGCCTTCCCAGCTTTCTCGCTGGAATCGCTGCTGAAGTGGCTATCCACTTACCCAGTGTGCCAAAACCTGTCTCACTCTGCCCCTGAGGGTTAGGGCTGCAAGGCGGCTCAAACCCCACCCTTAGGCTACTTGGTTGCTGGGTTACCAGCTCCGACCCGTTTCTAGCTCTGCGACCCTGAGGGCGGAGCTTGCCAGGGCAGATCACTGACAATGGATCCGTGTGACCCACCGCCAAACACTATTAGCTCCGTCTGGCTCAGCGGCTCAGACTGGGGCCCTAGACAACGGCCAAAGTTCTCCGCACTCCCACTCAGGCCTTCCCCAAGGCAGTTCAACTCAGTGCCAAGTCCAAGGACATCAAAACAGTTCACAGGTAAGGCCTTTCTGGTTTGCAGTCTCGCTGCTACTGAACTTACAGTTGTGGGCGGGTTTAGACGGATTGAACACACGCGACCACTTGCCAGTTTTCCACTGTTTTAGTCCTCCTCTTGGGGTCCAGAAGTCTCTCGCTGACTCCCTGTATCTTCATAGGAGTGATGATAGGCAGTTCCCACCAGCCAGAGATGCCTGGAGTCCTATCTCCCCAGACTCACGGTGCCCAGATGCAAGGAAGCTGTTACTCGGCTGCCATCTTGCTCCGCCTCCCAACAGACAACAAGATTAATAAAGCACAGGCTTTTCAATGAATCCCTTCTGTATTTTCTGAAAGATCTTGACTTTAAGGTAGCCAGGTATTCAGCCTCTCTTTTTTGTCTAAAAAGAAGGCTTTTTACTGGGCTATAAGCCATAGTTGCCTAAATCTCCTAGCTTTGGTTTACTTTATTACCAGAATTGCTTTGAATTATGAAAATAATTGTGTCCCCATAGTATTTCAAAGGATTGGCACTCAATAACAACCAAGATGAGAAGCTAATCAACGACACAATTTCCTTCACAGTAGCTCCAAAAAAAAAAAAAAAAGAAAAAAGAAAGAAAGAAAGAAATACCTATGAATATACCTAACAAAAGAGGTAAAGGACCTCTACAAAGAAAATTACAAAACCCTAAGAAAAGAAATAGCAGAAGATATTAACAAATGGAAGAACATACCATGTTCATGGCTGGGAAGAATCAACATTGTTAAAATGTCTATACTTCCCAAAGCCATCTACATGTTCAATGCAATCTCCATTAAAATGCCATCATCATACTTTCAAGATTTGGAAAAAATAATTCTTTATTTTGTATGGCACCAGAAAAAAAACCATGTAGCCAAGGCAATTCTTAGCCAAAAACAAAGCCATGGGTATCACCCTACCAGACTTTAGGCTATACTACAAGGCCATAGTGATCAAAACAGCATGGTATTGGCACAAAAATAGAGACATTGCTCTAAACACTCCTCCAGGTTCCTCCTATTCCTCTCTCCTTCCCCATTAACTCTTGGCAACCTCTGGTATTTTTACTCTCTCTAAAGTTTTGCCTCTCCCAGAATGTCACGTAGTTGGAATCACACAGGATGTAGATCTTCAGATTGACTTTTTTCATTTAGTAAGTAACATGGATTTAAGGTTTCTCCACGTCTTTTCATGGCCTGATGGCTCATTTCCTTTTAGCATCAAAGAATACTCCATGGTCTGGATGCACCACGTTCATTTGTCCCTTCACCTCCTGAAGGACAGCTTGGTTGCTTCCAATCTTTGGCATTATGAATAAAACTATTATTAATATCTGTGTGCAGGTTTCTGTGTAGACATAAGTTTTCAATTCATTTGGGCAAATACCAAGGAGCTTGACTGCTAGATCGTATGGGAAGAGTATGTTTAGTTTTGTAAGAAACTGCCAAACTGCCTTTCAGTGTGGTTGTGGCTCTATGGGTTCCCACCACGAACGAGAGAGGTCCCCTTGCTCTGCGTCCTCAGCAGCCTTTAGAAGCATCAGTGTTCTGGAGGTTCTAACAGGTGTGTGGTGTTAATAGTAGTATCCATTGTTATTGTCACTTGTACTTCCCTAATTACCTGTGACATGAAACATCTTTTCACATGCTTATTTGCCATCCATATATCTTCTTTGTTGGGATGTTAAAGTCTTTGGCCTATTTTTAAATTGGGTCATTTGTTTTTTATTGTTCAGTTTTGGATACCAGTCCTTTACCATAGATGTCTTTCACTAATATTTTCTCCTAATCTGTGGCCTGTTTTTTCTTTCTCTTGACATATAGGTTTTTATATTCTCTCTTTTACCTAAAAAAGTAGCATATTGCATACAGGCCTTGCCTTTGTAACTATCAACATCCCAGAGATATTCTTAAATCAGTATAGAAGGAGCCTCCTTATTCTTTTTTCCATTATAAGAAGATGCCATTGGCATAGGTGGCTAATTATATTACCCGGGCATTATCCTGTTCATAGACAGGGTTGGGTTGGATCATCTTTTACACATACCATCTTACATGTGTGCAGGTGTGTTTACAAGTCATAGGGTATACACATTTGCAATTTTGATAGATACGAGTTGTTACAATAAGTAGTCCTCCCACAAGATTTAAAAGTGCCAAATTTCTCACTCAATAGACACTGCAGTGTGACCAACAGTTATCAGACTCTTGGAATTTTGCCTATCTGATAAGAAATGGGATCTTAGCATAGTTTGAATTTGCATTTCTGCAATTAAATTTTAAAAGAGACAATGAGCATCTTTTACATGTTTAAGTTTCATCTCCTTCACTCATACTGTTACTGAGTTCATCTTTTATTGACTTTAGAAACTCTTCGTATTTTAGCAAATGGATTACAAATATTTTTCCCAATATATCATCCTTGACATTTGACTTTCAAACATCACCCTGATACCAAAACCAGGAAAAGACCCAACTAAAAAGGAGAATTTCAGGCCAATTTCACTAATGAATATAGATGCAAAAATTCTCAACAAAATCTTAGTCAATAGATTACAGCTTATCATCAAAAAACGTCATACATCATGATTAAGTAGGTTTTATCCCAGGGATGCAAGGCTGGTTTAATATGCGCAAGTCTATAAACGTTATTCATCATATCAACACTAGCAATACCAAAAACTATATGATCCTCTCAATAGATGCAGAAAAAGCATTCCATAAAATCCAGCATCCTTTTCTAATTAGAACACTGAGGAGTATAGGCATAGATGGCACATTTCTGAAACTGATAGAAGCTATCTATGACAAACCCACAGCCAATATTTTACTGAATGGAGTCAAACTCAAAGCTTTTCCTTTTAAAACTGGAACCAGACAAGGTTGTCTTCTGTCACCATTATTATTCAACGTAGTCCTGGAAGTTTTAGCCAATACAGTTAGACAAGACAAGAAAATGACGGGCATCCAAATGGGAGCAGAGGAGGTCAAACTCTCCCTTTTTGCTGATGATATGATCTTATACTTAGAGAACCCTAAAGACTCAACCACAAGACTCTTGGAAGTCATCAAAAAATACAGTAATGTCTCAGGATATAAAATCAATGTCCACAAGTCAGTAGCCTTTGTATATGTCAACAATAGCCAAGATGAGAGGTTAATTAAGGACTCAACTCCCTTTACCGTAGCCCCAAAGGAAATGAAATACTTAGGAATATACCTAAAAAAAGAGGTGAAGGACCTCTATAAAGAAAAGGATGAAACCCTAACAAAGGAAATAGCAGAAGACATTAACAAATGGAAGAAAATACCATGCTCATGGCTGGGAAGAATCAACATTGTTAAAATGTCTATACTTCCCAGAGCAATCTACCTATTTAATGCCATCCCTATTAAAATACCAACATCATACTTTCAAGTCTTGGAAAAAATGATTCTGCATTTTGTATGAAACTATAAAAAAACCCATATAGCTAAGGCAGTTCTTAGTAATAAAAACAAAGCCAGGAGTATCACCATACCAGATTTCAGGCTGTATTACAAGGCCATAGTGGTCAAGACAGTGTGGTACTGGCACAAAAATAGAGACATAGACATTTGAAATCGAATAGAAAACGAGGAAATGAAATCAATAACTTATAGCCACTTAATCTTCAATAAATCAAACAAGAGCGTCCACTGGGGGAAAGACTCCCTATTCAATAAATGGTGCTGGGAGAACTGGATATCCACATGTAAAAGACTGAAACTGGACCCACACCTTTCTCCACTCACAAAAATTGATTCAAAATGGTTAAAGGACTTAAATTTAAAGCATGAAACAATAAAAATCCTCTGAATAACAATAAAAACACACTGAAAGATATCAGCCTGGGGAAAGACTTTATGAGGAAGACAGCCATAGCAATAGCAACAACAGCAATAATAAACAAATGGGATTTAATTAAACTGAAAAGCTTCTGTACAGCCAAGGAGAAAACAACCAAAGCAAATAGACAACCTACCCAGTGGGAAAGGATATTTGCATATTTTGAATCAGACAAACGCTTAACAACCAGGATCTATACAGAACTTCAATTAATCCTGACTTTCATATTTTTTTCCAGCCTTTTATTTGAAAAAATTTAAACCAAACAGAAAAGTTGAAAGAGTGTGGTAAAAAAAACACTCACATACCCTTTACCCACGTTCACCATTGGTTAACAATTGGCCACACTGGTTTGCTTTCTCTCTTTGTCTCTTCCCTGCAGATACATACTTTTTTCTCTATGTCTATATCTAATTATTTTTTCTCTGTATGATTTGGAAATAAGTTGCAGACATCATGACACTTCATCTCTAAATATGTCAGCATATATCTCCTGAAAACAAAGGTATATTCCTACAAACCACACCATTATTAAAAAATATTAACATGGATATAATATTATTTATTATGTTCTAGAATAGTATTTCAATGACCCAAAATGTCACGTATTAGCTTTGGAGAAGGGTGACACTTAATTCAGAATCCCAGGATCCCATCACAGATCACACATTGGATTGGTCGTCCTGTTCCTTTCATCACTTTAACCTAAAGTTGTCTGACACACTCCCCTCCTCCTGTGGCCCGTTCTTTGTCCAGGGTGATTTTTGCTTTTTAAAATGGTTCAAGTCAGTTGTCTTGTAGACTATACTATAATCAGGATATATTTAGTTATTTCTTCATGGTTATAATTAATTTAAATAGTTTTGAAAGGACTGCTGCATGGGTAACTTCTAGCTCTCGTTGTATCACCACAGAGGGAAATTAAGTCAGTTCATTTCATTTTTTGACAATGTTAGTTTAGGTGGCATCCACCAAATCAATTTCTAACACAGGTGCTTTCTTTTCTTTGTAATATAATCAATTCATCCAATTAAAATTTAAAAACTTTTAGGATGGGGCGGCGCCTGTGGCTCAGTGAGTAAGGCGCTGGCCCCATATGCTGAGGGTGGAGGGTTCAAACCCAGCCCTGGCCAAACTGCAACAACAACAAAAAAAAAATAGCTGGGCGTTGTGGCGGGCGCCTGTAGTCCCAGCTGCTCGGGAGGCTGAGGCAGGAGAATCGCGTAAGCCCAAGAGTTAGAGGTTGCTGTGAGCTGTGTGACGCCACGGCACTCTACCCGAGGGCGGTACAGTGAGACTCTGTCTCTACAAAAAAAAAAAAAAACTTTTAGGATGGCCCAACACCTTTATACTGTCAGGCCTATTCCCATACCATGGAGCTGAAACAACATTAAATATATTCCTGACACTCATGGGGCTCTTGCAAAACCGTGTAAGGGGACCCATTCTCACAATAATGCTAAGACTTCATTTGCTGTTAGATTCTTATTCCCTTACCTTCTCATTCTCTCACGTATATATGCTGGAATTTTCCAGAAGCTAGAGGACATGTGACGATGTCATTGCTCTGATGACTTATGGAATGTGTGCTGGTTGGTACTTACTTGCAATTTAAAATTTTCTCAGTCTGAGGTGGTAGCTATAGATATAGCCCACATAAAACTCTGTGAAGCTTAGTAATTCCTAAGACTGTGAAGTGTTCTTATAACCAAAAAGTATGAGAATCTCTACTTTGGAGTTAAATCATCTCTCTACAGGACTCTCTGTCTTCTTGGGTCTTAACAGTACTATGATGGGTATAAAAATTCAGTTTTGTTTATAATCCAGTGATTCAGGAAGACTTCCTAGTGTCCCTGAAACTACACTGCATATTTCACTGTCCACTCTGCCAATAGATGAGGGTGATTATATCTGGTATTTTTTTTTTTTTTCGCTTCACGAATTTGCGTGTCATCCTTGCGCAGGGGCCATGCTAATCTTCTCTGTATCGTTCCAATTTTAGTGTATGTGCTGCCGAAGTGAGCACTATATCTGGTATTTTTTTAATCTTTAAAGTCCTATAATATGATGGACTTACATTCAAAATATTTTACAAAGGGGAAAAAAGTCTATTTCAATCAGTGTGTCTTGGCTTCTTGGCTTCTCATTGAGAAGCTGCCAGATGTCCTCAAAAAAGACCCTGAACACGGGACAGAATAATCTCATTGGAGCTGCCGCAATTTTCCAGATCGCATGGCGGGTCTATAGTCAGACCCCCTGCCAGGCAGAGTCCTCTTTGAATGTCCCTTTTCGGCAGTGGGGATGGGGTTCTTCTCAAGCCATTTCTTTAAGCTGTTCTCTCTCTTTTCCAGATCCTCAGGTCTGTACACTTTGCAGTCTCCAGATGTGAACAAATGCCTCAGCTTCTCCCTCACTCTATGGTCCCCGTCACTCACAGTTTCAACAGTCTGCTCAGCATGGCCCCCAATTCTGGCCACAGTCACACTGTCACCTTCAAGGAAGTTCACAATGACAATATTTTGGAGAAAAAGTAAGTTCAGAGCAGATTTGCAAAGGAAAAACCTAAGGGCCCATAAAGTGATGGAAGAAGTAATGGAATGAAAGGCGTTATCAACAGGTCTCTAGAATAAGAAAGAATATTCTTCCCTATTTGAAATTAACCTTTTTACCATTAAATGCTTTCACTTGTTCACCAGGCATTTACTTGCAGTCTTAAATATCTAAACTTTTTACACAGGCTAAAGCTAATCATGTGCAATACAGTTAAAGTATTACTTAAAGAGTAATAAATGCCTTCAGTGTGTATTAGAAAAGAAGGGAGGGTTTCTTAGAGGTAAGAAACAACAATGGTAACTAAATAACTTCCTTCCAAAGCAGACCAAAGAAAATAACAAAGCATACAATTAATAACATAGAAAACAAAACAGTCAATATGAAGCTCATCAAATCCAAAAGTTTTTTTTTGAAAGAAACGTGAAATTTAAAAAACTAAGGCAAGATGGATTAAAACAAAGAGAGAGAAAAAAGACCATACATATAAATATTAGAACTAAGATGACAAAGATTAATAGGAAATAGTGAGAACAAATTTATGCCAATAATTTTGAAGCTTAAAACAGAATGCTTCCTAGAAAATGTAAGTTAATGACGCAAAAACAAAAGAGACAGAATGTAAATATTCCTGTAATCTTTAATAAAGACTAAATAGCCACGGCAGTTAAAAAGCTTCCCACGGAGAGTAGAAAAAAGGCTCAGACAATTTTACCGTCAAGTTCTACAAAATTTTGAAGGATCAAACACTTCTAATCTAACCAAAATTTCCAGAAACTATAAAAGGGGGACTATGCATTAACTTACTCAAGATGCTGATATAACCTTGATACCAAAAGCAGAGCAAAGGATGGGAAAAGAAAACTATAAACCAATCTCACTTACAAACATAAATGTAAAAATCCTAGAAACAAATCTAATATTATATTATATTGTTATGTTAAGATGTGATGTGATGAGAAGAGAATTTCACTTCTGTGGTATTCTTCCCTAAAACCAATAACCCCAGACTGTTTTTGAGAAAACATCACACAAACCAAAACTGACAGACATTGTATCTACAAACTATCTCAGTAGCATTCTTCAAAACTGTCAAGGTTGCCAGGAGCAGTGGTTTACACCTGTAATCGTGGCACTCTGGGAGGCCGAGGAAGGTGGATTGCTTGAGTTCACGCGTTCCAGACCAGCCTGAACAAGACTGAGACCCCATCTCTACTAAAAATAAAAAAATTGAGGCAAGAGGATTGCTTGAGCTAGAGTTGGAGGCTGCTGTGAGCTGGGATGCCACAGTACTATACCCAGGGTGACAGCTTGAGACTCTGTCTCAGAAACAAACAAACACAGACTAAAACAACAACAAAAAAACCTGTCAAGGTCATGAAAAACAAGGAAAGATTGAAAAACTCCCAGATCAGAGGAGACCAGGAAGACGGATCCTGGACCCATCTTGGCAGAGGCTGGGTCTGTCGGTAAAATTTATCCTCTACCCTCATCCTTCTCCCTGGCTTTCACTCTGACCTCTTTATCCAGGTAATCTTGCCCTTCTAAGGGGCCTTTCTTCATCCATTCGCTCATAGTTGCTATGTGGCTAGAAGAGAAAAATACCATATAAACTCCTTACAGCAACAGGTACTAGCCAACCACCCTGTGAAGAAGCTGCCTTGGGCCTATACAGGCGGCCATGAAGTTTGTGTGCAATTTGAAGCAGTGTGCAATTTTAAATTGCACATGAACTTTATGGCTACCCTGTATATCTGTGTTTTCCTAAAAACATATGTGATGCTGTAGGAAGCAAAAATGTGCTAATTACACCACTGCCACCCTTTCACATCCCATAATTCCTCTTCTCACTTCTTAGTCATAAATATTCTTCGGTTTCCTAAATGTGTTATTTTGTATTTACTCTCGGTCTGTAGACTTGGGGGGTTTTAGCTGTAGTGTAATTAAGCCAGGACATTTCCTCATATTGTTTGTACATCCTCTGCCCACCCTAGGGTAATAATTATTGCCAACCTGGGTTTAAAAAGTGTCTCCAATAAGAATGTTCTCAAATTCTTGAAATATTTATCACAGACCCAGAGAAGTCAACAGTCAGGGAACAGAGCTAATTCTAAGGTGAGAAGCACGGAGTCTTGGCTCTGGAAATTACGGGTTAAATTTTTTTTTTTGAGAATAACTTCCTTTTCTGAAAATGATACTGTTAAACAAAAAGCTCCCTAAATTCTATTACAGTCTACACAATTTTATGATTTATTTTATTTTTATTCGTGACCAGATATAGCATCTATGTTTTTTATGTTTTGAAGAAACATTGCATATTGGATATTATTAGTTAAAAAAAAAAACTAACTCCAAACATTTTGGGAACCAGTTACTGGCCTTTCTTCATAGAATTTGTTACAACCAGATGGTCATTGACCTAGAGCGATTTTGTTACAACCAGATGGATATTGACCCAGAGTGATGGTGAAGGAGTCTACAGTATTAAAAAAAAAAAAACAACAGGGCGGCGCCTGTGGCTCAAGGAGTAGGGCGCCGGTCCCATATGCCGGAGGTGGCGGATTCAAATCCAGCCCCGGCCAAAAATCACAAAAAAAAAATAAATAAATAAAATTAAAAAACAAAAAAACAAAAACACACAAATGGAAAAAGCAATAATATGGCACCACCTTCAGGTTAACTTGTGAATTACAAGGATTACAAGGATTTGCGTTAAATACAATGAACTAGTTCACTTTTGCTTTTCTGCTGTGTGGTCATTTCAAATGATCATCAAAATCTACAAATTGGAAACTAATAGAGGAAGACTCTAGCCTTTTGTTTCGGATTCTACAGCACTTAAACACTTTGGAGCCATATGAAAGGTCAAAGTACATTCTGCATGTTGAGGGACAGTGCTGAGCCCCTATAGGTGTTCTCCCAAGCTGGAGGCCTAGTGGCATCCCAGGTGCCCATCCCAACCTTCCATCAGGTCAGTAGCTTTTGAGTGATAAAGTGTATGGTAAGCTCAGCGGGTCCCTTGGTTGTGTGTCCTGTACCTGACCTTGTTCACTCTGAATCCATCCCTTGGTCCCGGGCACAATTCTGCTGGATCCCACATCAGTAAATCAGACACTCAGTGATCCCTAGGGAAGACTGATGTGGTGGATCCGTACAAAGTCCTGCATGATGTCCCAAGGGTTCACATCTCTTCAGAGTATATTATGATGTAGACACAAGAGCTAACAGTCCTGGGTCAATGAATCGTGAATGTGTATTGTGAACTGGAAAAAAAAATAAAGTACAAGGCAAATGTAAAGTATTTCTGAACCTCTTCTGATAGGAATGGAAAAGGACACATTTGCAAAATCAAGGTCTGCAGTGTAGCTGAAGCTGTGTGGCCCCCTATTGGTTGAGTTGCATAATGTACTTTTCTCCTCCAGGACGGACCAGGATTCTTTAGGTTCTCATGGGAGCATTAATTTCATCTATCTCCCATATGCATCTCATCATCCACTGTCCTCCATTCTCCCATCCTCCCATCCTCACCTCCTCTCCCTGGAAGAAGTGAATATTTTATATGCTGTCCTGGCTGGGTAGATGGGGGAAGTTTCAGAAAATTCTACCTGGCTGACCCCGTGGAAAGCTGTCCCTACAGGCCAAATACCCAAATATGTGGATCGTGCCAACTGCTCAGAATGTCTACGCCAATTACATGGTTAGGGAAATAACTGCTGGTGGGTCTGTGGATCTACTAACCCCACAGTGAGCTGCCAACCTTGGGCAGTGCTCTGTTGATCAGCTGGTCACGATCTGCCCAGCAGTGACATTGAAGGGGACAACAACGAGGGTACAGGTCTCCAGGTATCAGGGTCCGACCCTGTTCCAACAGGCCTCCAAATAGTTGAGTATTTCCACTTTCCAAGTGAATAGTCCTGAATCATCAAGTCCCTTTAAAGGACTGAAGGGATCATGGCTGTGCCTGTTTGCCAGGGTGTTTTGGTGTCCTCCTAGAAATGTGGCTCTCCTTCCAGGCAGTGAGTGCAGAGTTTGTAAACTAGCTCATATCTGGAAACTAGTATTAACTAAAATAAAATCCCAAGTCCTTTGCTAACTAGATGGACCCCTCTTAGCCAAGGGGACTCCAGAAACACTTTAAAACTGAGTTCCCAGCTATGTCAGGGTGGGAGAGAGAAAGTGCAATTACACATGTGCATGATTTAGCTTCATAAATATTTATGACTCCTCCTATAGCTTGTTGAATATGCATATTAACCACCCCACTCTGTATAAAATCTTGTTCCTTGTATCTGCCCCTTGAAGCACAGAGCTCCTGGCTTCTGGACAGGGCTGTGCTTTCCAGCCTGTTGGAATGGCCACCCAACAGGTTGAGGCTCTTCATGAGAAATAAAGCTCTCCTTTTTTCAAAATATAAACTTCATTATTTTTTTCTAGTTAACAAATGTCAGCTGTGTAGGGACCTGGGGAGACCACCAGTATCCCCCAGCATGACTGGAGGTCAACACACTAATGTCTGCACCATCCGGCTCATTGATGCTCAGTTGTCTCTCTGACCTTGCTGGGAGATTCTTAGGTAAGCTCCCTACAACCCAAACTCTCTCACCATTAGGAAGAAGACCTTGGAGACTTTCTTCCCGTCATTTCCCCCCAGTTCTCTCCATTCTGGACCCTGGAGGAAATGTCTTTGTAGGTCCCAGGTTTGGGGGCACCTAGTCAGATGATGCTGATCCACAAGATTTGCGAGGACACTGCTGTTACTGGGACTGACAGAATATTCTCATAAAGGTAAGTACGTTGATAAAAACCTGGGTTCGAAGGCAATAGTCTCTGCTCCACTGCCATCAGAGATACTAGCGACTAACATGATTAAAACTATAACAATTCTTGTAAATGTTTGAAAGTAACCTGAAATGATTTAAAGCTTTGCTGGCCACAATAAAATCTTAGGAGACCTCTAGTTTGCCTGAGCACTCAATTAAAACAAAGAGGCTATCAGACCTACCAAAACAATGATCATGCTATAATTGGTGTCTCAAGTTTTCCATATGGGATCAAGAGTCTCTCATAACCTCCCTTAATGAGGGCGATTTAAAGTTAAAAGAGACTTCATTTTTTAAAAAATGGTGTGTGCAAAATATTTAGAGTTTACGCTTTCCTTCTTTTTTTAATTTTTTTTATGTTTACATATACATGTGTTTATTAGGTTTCCATTTTTTTGCCTTCACAAGATTAAACAGACTTACAATTTAATAACAATAACAATGTTTGAGATAAGGACTAGAAACAAAAACCTCGTAAAGAACGAATGAACATAAATACATTCAGAAAAGGAATCAATCGCTACATTGAAATATTAAGCAATAATAATAATAATGCAAAGAAAGTAACATTCGCATTGTCAAATAAGAGTATGTCTATTATAGAATGCTTTGACTCCGAGGTTCAGTATGGAGTCATCAGTTAACTTCTTATTATTTTTTTTAAGTATCAAAATTGACTCTTTCCTTCTTTCTCACCTCGCCTTCCATCTCCGCTCCTAGACAATTGTTTTGCTTCCCAACTAGTTTTTTTTCTTTTTTTTGATTGCTTTTCCTCTGTTTAAAAACTGCTCTATAATGCAAGCTCCTGGAATGGGACAAGCTGTCACCTAGACGGATTTATTCACAGAACTAAGAAATGGACTAAAGAAGAGATGGAATGATATATTTACGCCTTGCTCCCCGCTCCCCCCTCCCCCCGTTTATCCTAATATTTTTCCCTGTTTTCTGTTTATCTCTAACAATCTCCAACCCTAATTTTTCCAAAGCTTTCATATTAAAAAAAGCTTACATATTAAAGTTTGGCCTTTAATATGTAAAACTTCTTACCTTCAAAACAAACTAAGGAGATTAAAAATGTTTTGCCCCAAGGTATATTCCTTCAACGTATTTTAGAAAGACTGCTACAAAGCTGTCTTTTAAGGGGTGGGGGGAAATACACACACACTCACACAGAGCCAGGACTATCCTTTCTTAATTTAAAAAAAAAAATTAAGCCTTTGACACCTTTAAAGTTCTGAAAATGAACAGTTGCTATCCACTCTCTCTGAAGGCTATTACCAAGGCCTCATTTACATTACAAGACCACTTTTGCTAACTAGTCTTGTCTTCCCCTCTCCCACCAAACCTGTTGTTCTGCTTTTCAAGCCATAAACAACCTTTACTTTTCTGTCTTCCTCCACCTATGAGAAGCACAAGAAGCTTTTTATATGTAAGGAGCTTAGATATGTAAAAAAAAATAGTTTTTCACCTGTTCCCATTCTAAATCCAGCTGACTGGGGTTTCAGTCTCAGGACTGGACGTCTTCACCTAAACTTATGGTCAGGCCAGATTACCTCTGCTAAACAAATGTTTTTGTTTTTGGTTTTTTTTGGCGAGGGCTGGGTTCGAACCTGCCACCCTCAGATATGGGGCCGGCGCCCTACTCCTTGAGCCACAGGCACTGCCCTAAACAAATGTTTTAAGATCATCAAACTACTGCTTTTGTATTACTTGCTGGATTTGACTGTAACTTATATTTTAGTTTTGAGCCTCTAGATCAGTGGTTCTCAACCTTCCTAGTGCAGCAATGTATTTTCATTGTTACAAAGGGGTTGTGACCCAGAGGTTGAGGGCCTAAATTCTGGGGTCTGGGTAGGGAGCCATGGAGAGGCCTGGGGACATGTCCTCAGACAGCTATGTTACTACTTGAATTGGGAGACAAAGAAGTAAAAGCAAATACTAAAGTAGTGAAGGAAGCATAAGCGGGAAGTTTTATTTAGCAAACACACTCCCAAACTGACGTGGAAGTGGGCTGCTAAAAGAGATCAATAGCCAACAAAGTTTTTCAGCAGCCACGTGACACACCAGAACAGGGACACATGTCTAAGCAAATGGACGGTGGCCCAGGGGTCTCTTTACATGTCTCCCCTTTTCTTTCTTCTGACTTTGTCATTCTTGAGCTGCCCTCCTTCTGGCCAATGAGACTATAATCTCCTCCCATCCATTGGACTGGGGAGTATTTTACTCGGGTGTGTCATGGCTTCCAGAGCCCAGTTAGTGGCGGGTGGGAGTGTGAGCTGCAATGCTAACCTATGGTAATGTGGTATAATGAAGTCAGAGTCATTTGAGGACACTCTTGTCCCCCATCTGCACTGGTGCCTCCCATACGACTTTCCCTAAAACAAGAGCAAGCAAGGGGCATCTACAATGGGTAGCAGCTGACAGCAGTTTTTATTTTCATTGATCTGTAAACCTAATTTTGTTCTTGTTTCTTGCCACCTGAGTTCTTTTCCTGCCACCTGCATTCCCTATCCTAATCTCCTGCCTCAGTTACAAGATGCAACCAAGCTTCCTAGGGCCGCTTCTTCCCTTCTCCAGCTTGCTCCCTGGCTGTTCTAGGAGGGGTTGAGTCCTGTGGACATCCTGTCTTCTGTCCTCAGTGGTATTCCTGGTGTGTAGATTCAAGACACTGACACGCTCTGCCCTTTATAACCATCTTGGATGACATGAGACTCTTAAGACCTAAGATGACTGAGGACAACATTAGGGACCATATCTCTATTGTAATTTCAAAATTACTTCCAGTAATTTAAAATCTTAAAGTCATAGTACGTCAAAATAAAGAAGATAATCATAAAATGTCTGCATTATTTATAAGTTAAAATACTAAAACATTCATTGTTAAACATAAGTTTAAATTTATATATTTTGACATCTTATTTCGATATGATAATAAAAAAACTAAAAGTATTTAGATGTGCTAATAAAAATTGGGAACTGATAACAGCTCAGTTACTTTAATGCCCCGGATTTTTCATCAAGAAATCAGGGTCACTAAGAGTTAACATTATAAATAATATAAGTAATTAAAGCTGCTAACTTTTAGAGAAACAATTCTATATACAAAGTATGAAGAAAAATATTAGATTTTTTCTAAAAAAAAAAGTAAATTTTTTTTTTTTGCTTTTGAAGTATCAGTTTGACTAGATAAATGACTATTTTATAGTAACTTATGATCCAGTTTTATGACAAAAAGTGTTTTAAGCCTTTGATAATTTGACCATTGGTTTAAATCAAAATTCTAAACTGTCTTTTTGTCTCTGAAAATATAAGAGAGACACATTTGACTTAAAATGGTGAGTTAAAACCATTCCAGAAGCATTGCCAAATATAAAATGGTGTTCAGCTTTCTTTGGGTTATATTTATATGTTATTATTATTTTTTTTTTTTTGTAGAGACAGAGTCTCACTGTACCGCCCTTGGTAGAGTGCCGTGGCGTCACACGGCTCACAGCAACCTCTAACTCTCGGGCTTACGCGATTCTCTTGCCTCAGCCTCCCGAGTAGCTGGGACTACAGGCGCCCACCACAACGCCCGGCTATTTTTTTGTTGCAGTTTGGCCGGGGCTGGGTTTGAACCCGCCACCCTCGGCATATGGGGCCGGCGCCCTACTCACCGAGCCACAGGTGCCGCCCATATTTATATGTTATTAAAAGATGTTCCAGGGTGGCGCCTGTGGCTCGGTGAGTAGGGCACCGGCCCCATATACCAAGGGTTGCGGGTTCAAACCCGGCCCCAGCCAAACTGCAACAAAAAAATAGCCGGGTGTTGTGGTGGGCACCTGTAGTCCCAGCTACTCGGGAGGCTGAGGCAGGAGAATCGCATAAGCCTAGGAGTTGGAGAGTGCTGTGAGCTGTGTAATGCCATGGCACTCTACCAAGGGGGATAAAGTGAGATACTGTCTTTACAAAAAAAAATGTGTTCCAAAATTGTATGACATTCCTAAAATTCTGATATATTTTAATATACAGAGCTAACTGGTTTTAATTGCACACAAATTTTATGGACACACTGTGTGTTATCAAGAATATTTATGGTTGTTAAGTTGTACACTACAAAAATGACCAAATGTCTTTGACTGTTATTATTTTACTTAATTCTTCTCAAAAAGTGATTTTCTACTAACTTTAGAGATCATACAATTCAAACGAATCCAGAATTCTTTCCTGGCTACCAGTGTCCAAATAATGTTTTCAAACTCTTCCCCCACTTTTCTGACTTGTACTCAATGAAATTGCCACCACCTTTTTCTTCCTGACGCCCTCCAAATACATCTTGTAACGCACAAACTCCAGGATAAACTGTTCCAAATATTAACATTTGTTTTTCTGTGTGAAAACTACTTCTACTTTAACTGATACCTCAGCCAGATACCTGCTGGCCTCTGAAGAAGCTGGCTGGCTTTACTGAAAAGACTGACACCTTCAGGAAGATTGCTCCCCTGACCTCTAGTGCAAGAAGAATTAAGTACATGGGACTGAACTAACTTTTTGACTGTTGGTGTAAAATCGCTAATTCTTTTATGTTTTGTTTTCCAGAAGTCAAGGAACTTTCTCCCTTCTTTTGAACTATTTATAGCTTAGAACAAACTGGTAAAGTATATTTTGTAAATAATTAGAAACATTTATTTTTCTCCCTACTTGATTTCTCCAGAATTTGGAAACTGTTCATTCATAAATATTCTTATTTTATGGCAATACAGTTATTTGCATAAGAATCTGTAAGTATGGCTAAGCACCTGTAGCTCAAGTGGCTAGGGATACACAGGAGCTAGCGGGTTCAAATCCAGCCCCAGCCAGTCAAACAGCAACGGCAACTGCAATAAAAAATAGCTGGCATTGTGGCGGGTGCCTGTAGTCCCAGCTACTTGGGAGGCTGAGACAAGAGAATCACATAAGCCCGAGAGTTTGAGGTTGCTGTGAACTGTGATGCCATGGCACTCTACCCAGGGTGACAGCTTGAGACTCTGTCTCAAAAAAAAAAAAAAAAAAAAAGAATCTGTAAGAATCAGTAAGAATCTGATTTTCTTTTATAATAGGACAATCAGAGATGCTGGTTATTTTACCAAGGCTTTGACTAGAATGGAGCATTTTCAAATGTGCCCAGACTGCTTTGATGAATCAGGTTTACTTTTTATTTATTTCTTTATTTTTGAGACAGAGTCATACTTTGTCACCCTTGGTAGAGTGCTGTGGTGTCCTAGCTCACAGTGACCTCAAACTCTTGGGCTGAAGAGATCCTTTTGCCTCAGTTTTTCATTTTTAGTAGAGATAGGGTCTCACGCTTGCTCAGGCTGGTTTTGAACTCTTGAGCTTAAGCAATCCACCCACTTCCACTCCCAGAGTGCTGGGATTATAGGTGTGAGCCACTGTGCCTAGCCAGGTTGATTTTATAAGGACAATAAAAAGCTTTCTGGAAAAGAAAATTCTGGCCTGATCTGACAACATCCATAACATTTCCTTACCTGTGACAAGTAAAGAACGTCATTTTCTTTTTCTGAGGCAGAATCTCACTCTATTGCCCCTGGCTATAGTGCTAGTGCTGTGACATCATAGCTTACAGCAACCTCAAACTCTTTGGCTCAAGCAATCCTCTTGTCTTAGCCTGCTGAGTAGCTGGGACTATAGGCACTGGCCAGAATGACTGTATAGCTTTTTGTTTTGTTTTTTTTTAAGGGGAGACGGGGGTCTCACTTTTGCTTAGGTGGGTCTCGAACTCCTGAGTTCAAGCAATCCACCCACCTGGGCCACCCAGAGAGCTAGGGTTATAGGCATGAGCCACCAAGCCAGGCTAAATTATCACTTTCTGATAGGTACAGGAAATTGAAGTTAATTTAGGACCTCAAAAAAAAAAAAAAAAAAAAAAAGAATTTCCCAATTCATAGAGGTATCTTCAAGCACTTAAATCCTTAGTTTGGCTTGAGATATCTTGAAGTAACCCCAAATTCCTTTAAAAGGGGGGAAGAGGGTCCCAGCAAATCTAATTTATTTATTTATTTATTTATTTGAGACACAGTCCTACTTATCACCCTTGGTAGAGTGTCCTGTCATCACAGCTCACAGCAACCTCAAACTCTTGGCCTCAAGCGATTCTCTTGCCTAGCTTCCCCAGTAGCTGGGACTACAGGCGGCCCGCCCCAATGCTCGGCTATTTTTAGAGATGGGGTCTCACTCTTGCTTAGGCTGGTCTCAAACCTGTGAGTTCAAGCAATCCACCTGCCTCAGCCTCCCAGAGTGCTAGGATTACAGGTGTGAGCCACCACACCTGGCCCCAGCAAAGCCAATTAAAAAAAAAAAAATTTTAAGCCTATGGCCAATAATTACACTTATTGCACTTTATATAAATAAACCAAGAAAAATGAGACTAAAATTTATTTTATAAATGAGTTGGTCCTACTATGACTTGTCTTTAATGAAAATGGAAAACTGAAGAGTGAAAATTGTCTTAAAGAAACTCTTTATAAAATTCTAGTCTTGTCCTTTTGTTTAAGATTTTTATTATTTGTCTAAAGTTTAGACTAAATCCTGGTTATTTCTTAACTGTGAAAGAAAAAACATCCAGGCTATAATTTTCTTCATGATATTTTTCTTTGGCTCCCTATGGAATAGATTCCTTTTTCCATTCGGATACCCAAATTCTTCGTTAATTGTCAAATTATTGTTATTATCGCTCATGTTACTTCCGAGAAAACCAGTCATGCTACTCTGAAGAGTAGAGATGACTCAACGAAGTCCGCAAATTTTCCTCTTCTAAAATCCCACTGGGCCTGCTTTGTTTCACAGCCAGTGCTGCTATACCAACGTCTTTCCCTTCTAGTCCCAGGGACTTCTGTGGAAGAGGGAGGCATAGGAAATTATATGGGCTAGTATGAGGGATCAAATGGTCTTAAGAAAATGTTTATGTTTATATAACTAACTGCTACAAGTAAGTAACTAAGACCAGGACTACAGTAGCTCTATCCTTATAGATAAATTAATTTCATAATCTTGTTTTTGGCTTTTAGTTTTCAAATATATTGCTTAAAAGGTTTTAAGGGGTTAGGGAGTGACCATCTACTTCCAATCCATGTGGCCTAAAATATTTAACCGACTGTAGCCTTTATGGTCAGAGGGATCCTACTGAGGGTCTACGTGGACCTGGGATAAATAGCCACTCCCCCTGGTCAATGTTGGGACAAAATAAAGTTTGCTATCACTGCTGCCTCTAGGATATCTTGGCCAAAGGGGGACTGTGAGCCGAAAGTAGAATTCTAAGCTGTCTGCTAACTGAGTGAACTCCTCTCTGCCTAATTTTTCTATTCTGGGTAGATGGAGTCTCACTCTTGCTCAGGCGGGTCTTGAACTATTTGAGTGCAGGTAATCTACCCACTTTGGCCTCCCAGAGTGCTAGGATTGCAAGTGTGAGCCACTGCACCCCATCTGAAATCGTTTTCTTAGTTCTTGCGTCCCCTCTTGTGCTCTGAGCAGAACGCTGTTGTGCATAATGAATCACCAGCACTCAGGGGCAGGGATGTGTTGCTTTTGCAATAAAGTAAATTTTACTAAAGTCACAAGATGGAAAATATGCTTTGTGTTTTATGTTTCAGCAGATAATGCGGTCAAATAACTAAATAAAAGGAGAGAAAAGAATTTCTCTGTGTGTGTGTCTAATATACTTCTCTTGTTTGTGTTGGCCTGATAGCTCGCACTTAGAGCAATAGCTCATTTTCATTCATGTAACTTGTTTTGGCAAATAGGACACTAGAATCATCATGCGAGAGGGGGCTTGTTCGGTGCTTGCACATTGGACTGTTCTTTGCAAACCCACCTATTACTCTGCAAGGCTTGCTGCAGAGGGAGGCCATGTGGAGAGTCCCTCAGGGATGAAATACTGTGTAGAGGAGAACCAAGGTATCCCAGCTGAGTCCCAAATGAAAGAAACCACATGAATAAGCAGGAAAACAACTCCCAAGGCTGACTTAGTTACTGCTGCTGCAGAAATGTCAAAACTTCCAGCAGTGGAATCTAACACAGATTCGTTAACATGGCATCATTTCTTGAGAAGACCAACTGGTGACTGAAAAAGAAACCAAGAAAGTAATCCTATTTACAAAAAATACAAAATAAAATCCCTAGAAATATTTCAAAGTGCTGACGTGCCCACACTGTAAAAAGAGATTTCTTACCCAATGCAAAGATGTTATGTCAAGTGTAGGTGCAGGAAAATAGTTTTCAAAATTTGTGTACAATAAATCTAAAGTTTGTAAAATTCATTCAGTAAGATTTGTATCCATTTTTCACTCATTCAAACATTTCTACTGCATCTTCTCTTTTAATCCTTTCCTTCCAGAGAAGTATGAAAGCGTTAATTTTATCTGTAGGTGTAAAAATATTTTCCTGATTTCCTTGCATACTCTTATTAAGAGCATTCACTGAAATCAATCCACAAGAAATGCAACTTTATTACACCAAACCTCATCACAAAGTATATCACCTAATTTTTTTTTGTTTGTTTTGAGACAGAGTCTCGCTTTGTCACCCTTGGTGGAGGGCCAGGGCATCATAGCTCACAGGAACCTCAAACTCTTGGGTTGAAATGATTCTCTTGCCTCAGCCTCCAGAATAGCTGGGACTTCAGGTGCCCACAACACGTGGCTATTTATAGAGGCAGGTTTTCACTCTTGCTCTGGCTAGTCTTGAATTCCTGAGCTCAGGCAATTAACCGGCCTCTGCCTCCCAGAGTACTGAGCCTGGTCTATATCACCTAATTCAGAATGTTGCATTTTTTAAAAGGTTGGTCCTTCTTTTAATTCATAGAATCGTGATGGAACTCTCCCTTGAGATGACCATCCCACTTCTGTATGCAAAAAGAGGGGCACATGAGAAGCATCCCCTGAGGAACATAATTCTGCAAATCATCTTGATGCAGTGGCCTGATTTATATATAATTAATAATTTTAATAGTGTTGTCTAGAACCTTTTATAATTCCAGCACTAATGATTTTGACACTTAGCACTTCTCTGTGTAGAAAACAGTGTATAAAAATAATTTTTGGATCTTTTTTTTCTGTAAGCATAATAAATCCTTTCACACCTCCTGATGTAGACAGGGCTCCATCTGTATAAATGCTTATGCAGGAATCCCAAGACAAGTTATTCGAATTAAAGTGATTATTAACCAAATTGAAAATGTCTTGGCCCTCTGTTGCTGTTTGGAGTGGTCAACAAAATAAAAACTGTTCTGTGATTTCTTCTTCTTTTTTTTTTTTTGAGACAGAGCCTCAAGCTATTGCCCTTGATAGAGTGCTGTGGCCTCACAGCTCACAGCAACCTCAAACTCCTAGGCTTAAGTGATTCTCCCGCCTCAGCCTCCCAAGTAGCTGGGATTACAGGTGCCTACCACAATACTTTTTGGTTGTAATGGTCATTGTGGTTTGGCAGGCCCAGGCTGGATTCAAACCCGTCAGCTCTTGCGTATGTAGCTGGCGCTTTAGCCGCTTGAGCTACAGGCGCCACCATCATGATTTTTTTCTTTAAAGACAAATCTATAGAATGCTAAAAGTTGGGGTCTACCACTGATATCAATAGATTCAGCCAACTGAATTGCAAACACGTTTACTTCTTTGAGATGAGATAGTATTTGAAATCCTATATTTTCAGATAAATCCTTAACATACTGAAAAAGTGTATTATCTGAAAGAGGAATTTTTTTAATTTCCTTTTTTTTTTTTTTTTGCAGTTTTTGGCCAGGGCCAGATTTGAACTTGCCACCTCCAGTATATGGGGCTGGTGCCCTATTCCTTTGAGCCACAGGTGCCACCCTTTAAAATTTTCTTTTCATATTCTTCTCCAAACATTGTTTTTACGATTGCACAGCAAGCTGGTAAAGTAATAGATTTTGCAATTGTATGAGATTTCATTTTCCTAGCTATGACTTCTATTATAGCATAACTCTCTTCTTGTGTTTTATGTGATATCATTGCATATTTGGTCCATATTTTTGTTCGTTTAGTATTACTGAGTGCAAATCATTGAAATATTCCACCTGCTTTTCAAACAAATGGGAACGTCTGGTTTACAAATGTGTCTTTAATTTGCTAGGAACCATAGCTTCGCTTGCTAATGTTTCGCCACAAATTATGAATGTGGGATGTGGTGGATTTCCTTTACTACATGTGAAACTGAGTGATAATATTTATTATATTGATGACTAATTGTTCTTAATATAGTTGCTGATGTGCTGGATGAAGCAGTATTCAACACAATGGAGCTGTCTTCTAATTTTAGTTTCATTACTTAAAAACTTGTCTATTTTAATTGAACACTGTGTAATAAAAACTGCCCAATCAAAAATGATAAAAATAATAAAAATAAGTAAATAAATAACTCATACTTCTTAGTAAGAAATACAGGTATTAATTAAATACACTTGGAAAATTTTTAGAACTAGGATCTGCAAGGTAATAGTTTCCAACTACAGAATGTAGGCGGAACTGTACGACAGAGTCAGTACAAGCTACACCTCCTTACTACTTCAGGTGCAAGTGATTGTTCAGTCATACAACTTCATTCACTTTGGATGATTTCAACTTGTATGAGTTTTCATTGACAAATCCCTATCAAAGCGCGCCATCTATGGACTGGTCATGAAACCTTACTTCTCAAGGCTACAGTCCACTTAAGAAATAAGCCAGTGTTTATTGTAATAATAAAACATTCATTTATTATAACAATGCTATACTCGTTTTTTTTTAACAATGCTATACTCTTATAATCAAGTTAAAGAGGTCTTAATTTTGATATATACCTTTACTGTGCTTTGAATGTTTTTTGAAAAGAATTAAATTAACGATCTTTAAAATTTTTCAAGTTACACCTAAGATCCTCTCCCAGCACGCCAGAGTGTTGCAGTTGAAAATCACTGTTCTAGAGGGTTGAGGGCTAACACAGACATGTCTATAGTAACAAAAATTTGGAAAAGAATACAGTGCACTGGTTAATTATTTTATACAAGAAAAGACACTTAGCTCACATTGTTTTTATAAATGCCATGTATAAAGATTATAAAATAATGCCCAAGAAATACCTGTTTGTTCTACTAGTAGAATTACTTTGAGCTCTGGTATCTGCATACTCACAGCTGTAGACTGTTTCTCGTGCTGTCTATCCTGGAACCCTTCTGTCATCGTCCCATCTCCTGGACATATTCAAAAGTCACAATCTATACTTCATTTGCTTATGAGGTGGTCTGGCCGGGAGCTTGCCCAAGAAGAGTGCCCTATACTGAGTCTCTCAAACCTTTATACCACGATTCCCTTAACACGCCACCAAAATACTCCTCACCCCACTCAGCCAAACTATATCACTTTCTGATGGAAACATGCTCTGTAATGACAAAGATTTACAATGGAACATGATAAACCTATAAAATTGTGTTTGTATTCTCATAGAAAACAATGCCTAATAAACTTGAAAAAGTTTACTATTCTAACTTCACTATCATGTTAAAAATTAATAACATTTATACATGTACATAGAAGTATAGGAACCATGAAGTGTCACTATCTTATCACAACTTGAGAAATGGATGCATGTATACATTGTTGCTTAAATGGGAATAATCCATGCCTCTGTTTTAGCAATAGAGGCATGGATTATTCCCATTTAAGCAACAATGTATATAACTTGTCTTCTAGTCTGGTTATTAGAAAGTATAGATCAAAAGTAAGCAAAGACATCTTCCCACACACTGTGGGACTAACCAAACAACCCACCATAAAGTAAACTGATAAAGAAAATTAACTACATAAATAATCCTGAAAAAGGCATGCACACAGGTAAGCAAATGTCCTGTTTTAGTCAAGGCAGTTGAAACTGTGTATTATCTCTGTTGGTTGGGCATGCTATTCCATTCTGCGCTGTTATAAAGGAATACCTGAGACTAGATCACTTATAAAGAAAAGAGGTTTATTTGGCGTACTGTTCTGCGGGCTGTATGGGAAGCATACAGCATCTTTTGTTGGGGTCTTCAGGATGCTTCCAATCAAGGCGGAAGGCATAGGGTGAGCAGATCACATCCTCTGCAACCAGCCATGGCTCATGCCTGTAATCTAAGTATTCTGGGAGGCTGAGGCCAGTGGAGTGCTTGAGCTCAGGAGTTTGAGACCAGCCTGAGCAAGAGCAAGATCCGTTCTCTACTAAAAATAGAAAAAATATCCATGTGTTGTGGCGGGTGTCTGTAGTCCCAGCTACTTGGAAGGCAAGGAGGTTGGTGTGAGCTGTGACGCCATGGCAATCTACCCAGGATGACAGAGTGAGTCTCTGCCTCAAAAAAAAAAAAAAAAAAATTTAATTAATTAGTTAATAAAAAATAAACAACCAGTGCTTCTGTGAACTAATAAAGTGAGAACTCACACACTATCTCTGGGACTGCACCAAGCCTTTCATGAGTGGTCGGTCCCCATGACACAAACACCTCCCACTTGCCCCACCTCCAACACTGGGGATCAAATTCCAACATGCACTCTGAAGGCAACAAAATAGCCAAACCATATCAGAGAGGAGGGGAAGAAGGAGAAAGGAGAGAGGAGGGTTCCCACTGTAGTTCAGACATCTGGTACATACATACATGTCTTACCAAGATGATGACAACAGCAAGCTTCAAAACCCTCTTCCCTCTCCAAGGCAGTGGGAAAAATATAAGCCTTCAGGCTTATTATCCCCAGGGGGCACCCAAGCCCCACCCAGAGTTCTACAGTTAACGGCATTCCTCACTAGAGAACTGTGAGTCATCTTGATTAATATCAAATGTGTTGCTTAACAGCTTGGAGAAAATAGCTGGAAGAACTTTTAAAAATACATTAAAAAATACAGTCATTTGGACTTGCCAGTGGCAAAATCAGTTTCTTAGAAGTCCTTCTAAAACAAGGGCAATTGTATATGAAAAACACAGTTACTGTAGACAGGAGATTTTTGCTTTTAAATTCTTTTTTTTTTTTTTTTTTGGTTTTTGGCCAAGGCTAGGTTTGAACCCGCCACCTCCGGCATATGGGACGGGCGCCCTACTCCTTGGGCCACAGGCACCACCCGCTTTTAAATTCTTGACTCTGCAAAAGTTGGAGACAAGGCTGCCAACAGCACAGGATACAATTTACCCTCGGAAATGTCAGAAAATTAATGGTGGCGAACAACCCACTAGGTCAGGGCCCCTGTCTCTGCCATAATAGCTCTCTGCTATTGATAGTTACTACAAAACAATTCCCATTTGTTTGCTGGAAGTATTACTAAATAAGAAGAAAAGTATTTGTTTTAAATGATATAAATATGGATAGATATAATTAATGAAATAGGTAGTGAATTTAAATACCTTCTAACTTGTACCATACACAAGCCATAAAAAAGTTATATTTGACCAAATCTTATACTAAATTTTGATGCCCAAGTTATAGGATAGTTGGAATTTAAAATCAAATTCTTTTTTTTTTGAACAGGGCTGGGTTTGAACCCACCACCTCCAGCATATGGGGATGGCACCCTACTCTGTTGAGCCACAGGCGCCACCCTTAAAATCAAATTCTACTTTAAGATAATTGTTTCACTGGAATCGTTATTCTTATGTGTTTCATAGAAAACATTCTCTGGCACTGAAAATTATTTAAAATCCCCATAAACAAATAAACAAACAAAACCCCCTCCATTTGAAGAGGCATTGGTTTCAGGAATAAATTACTTTCATAAGCTTACATAAAGGGTTAATGTTAGGGTTTTGTCTCATCTAATTAAAAAGGCTTATGTGTATCATACCATATTTAAGACAGTCTTGCCTAGCCAAGTGGAATAAGCTAATAAACACAAAACTATGTTTCTTAAATAAACAATTTTGACCACAGTTTAAACAAAGATCAACAACAGCCATTGAAAACCATAAGAACTCGAGACAGCTCAACAGCTCTGGCCTGTTACCAGTTAAAAAGTATCCCTTTTCCTTGCTGGGATTCAAAATATCTTTGTGAAATATGCCTAGAAAAAGATTTGCAAAATTGCAACCAAGTTTCACCTTGATATTATTCAAAATACAAGAAATTACAAGTAAGATGTATTACTAGAACATTGATTCGGAATCCTTAGTAAAATTTTAATTTATCAAGGTTACTAATACAGTAGAACCTCCCTACAGCAACCACTTCCTTAAGTTGACCTAATTTTCATAAACTGGACATGTACTACTGTTTATATCAGTACAACACTCCCAGTTCCTTACGTTGACCACCACCTCTTCGTGTTCACCAGTTTGTTACAGTGGCTTGGGTGGTCAACTTACAGAGGTTCTACTGTATTTAGTAATTCATTTCATTGGTTATCATTTAAAAGGGCCTTACTTGTAGATTCAAGTGAAAGTTCATGTCATGGGTTTTCATACTCAAAGAAAGAGCTTCTACTCTTGAATCTTTTTTTTTTGAGACAGTCTCACTATGTCACTTTCTGTAGAGCACTGTGATGTCATAGTTCACAGCATTCTCAAACTCCTGGGCTTAAGCAATTCTCTTGCCTCAGCCTCCCAAGTAGCTGGGACTATAGGCATCTGCCACAACACTCGGCTGTTTTTTAGCAGGTCCGAGCTGGGCTTAAACCCACCAGCTCAGTGTATGTGGCTGGTCCCTACTCTCTGAGCTACGGGTACTAAGCCTACTCTTTAATCATTTCAAGGCTCCTGGCCAGGCAGGGCGGCTTAAACCTGTATAGTACCTGTGTCCTGGCACTTTGCGGGGAGTGGGGGGGGCACAGTATGGGAGGATTATTGAGGTCAAGCGCTTAGGTCTAGCCTAGACAACATAGCAAGATCTTGTCTCAATCAATCAGTCAATAAACAAATAAATAAATAAATACGTAATTTAGACTCCTCAAGATGATCCTAGTGGCTGAAATTGAAAACCATGCCCTCCATACTGGAGGACTGGGTTGGCCAAACCCTAAGGCAGGAATAGGGTTGGAGTCACCACAATGGATGGCTGTTCTGAGGGAACCACTGATGACCTGCTTAGAGCTCCACCGTACTCAGTCTGACACTGGGGTCCTGTTCCTTCATAAGACCTGTCTCCCTTGCTGTTCCTGTGCTTCTTGCCTCTTTGTGCAGCCTAATATATACTACTGCCCGGAGAAACTTGGAGCCTCTGGTTCTTGTAACCTAAAATAGCCTAACTAATAAATTTGCCTTCTTAAACATGGTTATGTTGTGCTCATCTCTTTTCCAAAGCTAATTCTAGGAAGGCAGTGGCATTTCCTGAGTTGAAGTCATTTCCCATTTCTGAGTCAAAGAGGTGGATTTGGTGGATAAAAATTTAAAAAACCTTAGAGTTACACCTAGACCTGTCTATGTGTTCTTCTTCTCCATCTTCCGCCCTTCCTTTGCATCTTTGCTAAGCAGTAAGGAGGGGAATGTCCAGTGGAGAAGAAGAAGAATGATTCGCGGAGAAGAAGACCCACTATTGCTTTGCAAAAACTCACATACACTCACACACTCTCACACCTGTCTGTTGTGATTTCCTTGACCTTCAGGATTGCCTTTAGAATTCATTGTCATCTGTTGTTACCTAGACCAAATCCTGGGGGGAAGATCTGCTTAGCCAGTTCTTGATTCCTATAACCCGTGGCTAACCCCTGTTTGTGGGGTCTGCGATTGACCGTCTCCTTTTAGTGTTAACAGTGGAGACATTTTATTCTATCTCTTGCTCTGGAATTGATCTATTTTCTCCTCTGAATCCTACTTGTGGCATAGAATTTTGGATCATGTTTAGAATTCCAGTTTGCCAATAAGTCAGGAGATGAGACAGGATTAGCTGAGCAGGACACAAAGATATGCTCTTCCAAGGCCCATGGGTCTGTTTCACAATAATATACCATTAACGATATGGACAAGGTGCACCGTACATCTTACCAGAGGAACAGCTCACTCAAACTGCTCTCCTGCCTGGCTTCACACAACCACCCACCCAGAGGAGATGACGCAAACTCTCATCTCCCCATGCCCCCAAGATGAGCCAGATTCTAAGTGCTTCTGAATGTCCTTAAGGTGAGGACCTGAAAGGGGCCCTCCTCTTCCCTGAATCCACCCACAGCATGGCAGAAACTATGATCCATGGCTCCTCTCCCAATCCATGCCCACTTCTGCCACTTAGAGAAAATGTCCCATAAAAGAGTGGGCAGAGAGAGAGCATAACAGCCAGGTCTGTGCATTCCAAGAGACGTGATGTAAGGGGTGTGGGAGGCATTGCTCGGCTTGACTCATGTGGGAGAGCAGGCTCTGTGCCTGGCTTGGACAGCAAATGTCTTCTGGAATGTGGCTGGCTTTGCCATCTAGGGCACCTGTGCCCAGGCTGTGCCCACGCTGGGAGGGACCATCTTCTGTGTCTGGTGCACTATAGGCCTCCTGGTATGTGCTGTGAATCTCAGGGAAAAAACACAAACTCAAAGTGTTGTTGTTTTTCCTTTTTGTTGCCTCACTCAGCAATCAACACAGAAGACTTCTGTGACCAAATGTGTGTGTGGGGGGAAGTTTTCTCCACATACTAAGCAAGTCATCAAGTTTGCAGCAGACAGCTGCTGGGTGTCCTCCAGTCCAAAAAGGATGCTGTCTGCCTGGAGATAGTACCAGACCCCACAGGGGGAAAGAAGGCTCAGTCCCACAAGACTGCCCCCATTTCTGAAGACAACCACAGCTCTGGGCCATTTTACCTGTGCTCTGACCAGCTGGCTATAAATCAAGGTTCCCGTGACTCTCTCCTCAGAGTCTATTAATTTGCTAGAGTAGCTTTCAGAACTCAGGGAAACACGTTCACTGGTTTATTATAAAGGATAACAAAGTATACAGGGGAAAAGATGTGTAGGGTGAAGTGTGAGGGAAGGGGTACAGAGCTCCCGTGCCTTCCCTGGGACCGTCCAGGAACTCCACGTGTTCAGTTCTCAGGAAGGTCTTCTGAACTCTGCACTTTAGGGTTTCATGGCAGCTTCATTAAGTAGGCATCCTTGATTACATCAGTGGCCACTGGTGATCAATGCTTCAAGCCCTCCCCCTTCCTAGGAGATTGGGGGTGCTGCTGAAAGTCCCAATCTTCTAACCCACCTGGGTCTTTCCAGTGACCAGCACCATCCTAGAGCTACCTAGGGGCCACCAGCCAGCTGTCAGCTCATCAGCAGGCAAAAACACACCACTTCAGACATTCTAAAGAGTCTAGGAGTTGTATGCCAGGAAATAGGGTTGAAGGCCAAACATATTTTACAATATCCAGGTAGGGTATGGTATTTCTTTTAAAGCTGATCTCTTTGGTCCAGTGAAAGATCATTTGAATGAATGTCTCTGTTACTCTTGCTAATATAGACAAACAGGTCATCTTGGAGAGTAGCTGAGCAGAAGCTGCCTCAGTGGTAGGCGCAGGGACCAAGGAAGGAGGTATGCCATGAGCATAAGGAAACCAGGACATTTGGAGAGTTGTTCCACCTCTGTTCCCCAAGAGTCAAGTTCAGGATGCCCAGCAAGATGTGCCAAAGTAGCCTCACTGAAGTCCTGAGTACTGGGAAGGAAAACTACAGGAACCCACCCTGCTGGGGTGGGAGTGGGGAGAGGTGACCCATCCACTAGCCATGGCCTTGAGGAGTCTGCTGGCAGACGGGTTCACTGGCCCTGCAGTTCTTACCCTCCTTCTGGATCTCGCTCGCCTTAAAGGAGGTAGCCTGTACATGGAATGAAGGAGGTTTGCTCAGGAGCCAGAAGATCCAAATGTTCACAAATGGGGAACAGACTATATAAATTATAATATATCTCTACTCTGCGGGACCCTGAAGTTATTGAAAGATTGCAGTTAACTAGCATATGCAGACAAGAAAAGATCTAGGAACATGTAGATAAATAAAAAAAAGTATGTATAGTATATATCAAATGTATACATATATCCCATTTATGTTTTTAAAATGTGTTTGCGTATATATATGTACATGTATTTATGGAAGAGAAACTAAAAGGAAGTGAAAGTATTAACGATGGTTAACTCTGGTAAAAGAAGGGATGCTTGGCAGATGTCTGAATTGTTTTATAAGAAAAATGTACTAACCTATAAGAAAAATGCACTCATGTATCATATATGCAATAAAAGAGAAGGGGGGCAGGGTTGCTTTCCATATAAAGTATTTTATTTTATTTATTTTTTGAGACAGAGTCTCACTTGGTCACCCTCAGTAAAGTGCTGTAGTGTCATAGCTCACAGCAACCTCAAACTCTTGAGCTCAAACAATTCTCTTGCCTCAGCCTCCCAAGTCGCTGGGACTGCAGGTGCCCACCATGATGCCCTGCTATTTTTAGACACGAGGTCTCACTTTTGCTCAGGCTGGTCTCAAACTCCTGAGTTGAGGCAAACCACCCGTGTCCGCCTCCCAGACTGCTGGGTTTACAGGTGTGAGCCATGGTGCTCAGCCCTACTTTCCATATAAAGTAAACTGGTTTCAGCCTTTGTTTTTACCAAGCCCTTTGTCCACTGAAGAAATGTTTGCCTCCAAAACCTTTTTCTCAGGTTTATTGGGGTATAATGGACAAATAAAAACTGCACATATTCAAGGTGTGCAACGTGAGTTTTGTTATATATATGCATAGTGAGATGAGTGCCTCGACCAAGTACTTAATGTATCTATCACTTCACGGAGGGACTTTGCGTGTTGTGTGTGCGCACACGTGCAGTAAGAACACTTTAAGTTCTTCTCTTAGCAAGAGAAAGATGATACTGGGGATTGAAGGAATAATCAGGGAGCCAGGGAGATTTGATTGAGTTTGGTTTTCTCCATGAATGTGGAACAAAGAGGTAGTTTCCAGCATTTGGTGCATCAGTTGGCAGATGTGTAAATGCTAACACGTTCCTGCGTGAGGCACATCACCATTTGTCAGTTACTGTGAAACTAAGATTTAGTAGGCCAGACTTTCCTGGGCAGTTTCGGTGACACATTTCCTGTGCTCTCACTGTTCTAAAAACAGAGTCGCTCTACCCACTGTGAAAAGCCCAAATAAAAACTGATCCCTCTCCCCCCCAAAAGACCTTCTCTCTTAGCAAATCTCAAGTATTTAAGACTATTATTAACTATGGCCACTGTGCTGTGCACGGGATCTCCAAAAACGTTTGAGTATCACCTTAAAGATGACTCTGAGCATTTGGGAGTTTGTTTTAAAATGGTGCTTTTCAAATTTTACTGTTCAAACAAATCATCTGTGGATTCTGTTGAAATTCAAATCCTAAATCAGTAAATCTGGCAGCAGAGGCAGGAGGCTCCCCTTCTAACAAGATCCCAAGTGATGACAACAAAGACACTTCCGGTGGCAAGGTTTCAAGAGGTATTTCTCTGTAACCCAGGACACCGGTTTCGCCTCCTTGTCCCCCCAGCTGAGTTCATTTGCCATTATAGGAGGCTTAATATCCCTAGAGAATCAGAACACATGTTGTGGAAGATTGTCTGAGTTGAATGAAAAGGCATTGGTGTGGCCTCCGACATGTTGCCCGTATCTGTAACTGAATTTCAGTTCCAATAAACGCATGTGTGTGGATCTCAGGTAAACATATTGGTATAAATCAAAATTCACTGACTGGGAAACAAAAATAGGATTGCAATGAAAACATATTGCATGAAATATTTTACATAATTCCCACAAACAGATGCTAGGAATGTTGTTGCAAGGGCCGTTCATTCAATTCACACTCATCTGTTTGTTTCACTGCATATGTATGAGTTTTGATGAAAATGCATTCTTGAAAGAAATCAGTCAGGCTCTTCCTATCTAGTCCAGCTATAATGTTCTTCTTAATTTTGTGTTTCCATACCATCTTTTTTCTTGTTTGTGAATACATATTATTTTTAATGTTCCATATCGCTTAGTATGGCAGTAAATGAAAGAATTTTGTTTATTTCTTGAATCTCTAATGTCGTATGTATATATATATATGATGTGATATATATAACTTTAAGGAATATAAATGTGGCTAAAATCCGTTACATTAACTAGAAGATAATTTTATATTTTTATCTCAAAATATTATTTTTTCTGCATTTACTTTTTTTTTTTTAAGAGATGGGGTCTAATTCAGTTACTCAGGCCAGAGTACAGTGGCAAAAATCATAATTTATTGCAGCCTTGAACTCCTGGGATTAAGTGATCCTTTCGCCTCAGCCTCCCAAGTAACTGAGACTGTAGGCATGTGCCACTATTGCCAGTTAATTTTAAAATTTTCTGTAGAGACAGGGTCTTGCTCTATTGCCCAGGCTGGTCTTGAGCTCCTGGCCTCAAGTGATCATCCTCCCTCAGACTCCCAAGTCACTGGAATTACAGGTGTGTGCCATGGTGCCTGGTTGCATTGACTTTTATATAGAAAGATTCATTCTGAAAAAATTGAACTAAATCTAAAACCAATTTTGAAATCATAATGTTAGACACTAAACAGCTGGAAATATTGGCAATATTTGATCAATTTGTATAAGTACAACAAAGCTGCACTGGAAAGCAATATACTGAAACGAGGATAGAATTATGTATCAGATAAATGCCTCAAAATGAGCCTACATCAGATAGAATGCTCACAAGTATATTAGTGGCTGGGTACAGTGGCTCATGCCTATAATCTTAGCATTCTAGGAGGCAGAGGTGGGAGAAGTACTTGAGGCTAGAAGTTTAAGACTAGTCTAGGTAACATAGGGAGAAAACAATCTCTATAAAAAATAAAAAATAAGCCAGGCACTATGGCCTGTATGTACAGCCTCTGGTACTTGGGAGGCTGAGGTAGGAGGATCACTTGAGTCCAGGAGCCTGAGGTTATAGAGCTAAGATCACACCACTGCACTCTAGCCTAGGTGAATAGCATGACTCTGTCTCTTAAACCTGTGGCTCAAAGGAGTGGGGCACCAGCCTCATATGCCGGAGGTGGCGGGTTCAAACCCAGCCCTGGCCAAAAACTGCAAAAAAAAAACAACATTTTTTTATGATAATGGGGGGAAAGCCAGTTGTCTAATATGCATAGTAATACTTGAGTCACTGTGAGAATTTTTTAGTGTGAGTTGAGGAGATGAAAATACAAGCTGTATAGATACAGATAGTTAAAGGCACCTGTGTTACTCACCAAGCTACCAAGATACTTACTTGTCTTACTCACCAAGATACTGTTTTCTAGCTGAATGTGCTTCACCCACAGGTGAGCTAAATGCTGTTCTTGGGCCTTGGGAACATGGGTGCAATGGACTGAATGCTTATGTCAAATTCCTGCATAGACATTCCAATCCCCCAGGTGATGGTGTTAGCAGGTGGGACCTTTGGAAGGAGTTAGGACCCAAGAGTGGAGCATTCATGACTGAGATTAGTGACTACATAAAGAAAACACAGAGCTCCTTCACCCCTCCCATCACGTAAGGACTCAGAAAGAAGATGGCCATCTACTAGTCAGGGCCATCCCTAGACCCTGAATGGGCTGACGTACAGATCTTTTTATTTTATTTTATTTTATTTTTATTTGTAGAGACAGAGTTTCACTTTATGGCCCTAGGTAGAGTGCCATGGCATCACACAGCTCACAGCAACCTCCAACTCCTGGGCTTAAGCGATTCTCTTGCCTCAGCCTCCCAGGCAGCTGGGACTACAGGTGCCCACCACAATACTCAGCTATTTTTTTGTTGCACTTTGGCCGGGGCTGGGTTTGAACCCGCCACCCTAGGTATATGGGGCCGGCACCTTACCGACTGAGCCACAGGTGCCGCCCTGACGTACAGATCTTAAACTCTCCAGTCTTCAGAACTGTGAGAAATAAATTTTTGCACTTTAAAAGCCACCCAGTTGAAGATATTTTTGTTATAGCAGTCCACACAGACTAACAAAGGTATAATTTTGTTGGGCTAGTGATAAAATCCAAGTCTAGGTCAAAACTGCGGACTTCACAGCCACCTGACCTTCAGTCTACCTTCTTTCAATTCTATACACAGAACAAAGTCTCTTTCAATGACCCAGTCTAGCTAACAACAACAACAAAAAATAATAAGTAAATAAAAAAAAGTAACCTCTTCTCTTTTCAAAATCTAGCCCTGATATATTATTCTGAGGAGGTGCATTCCGGAATGTACTGGCATAATGGATCATGGTGTTTGCAATTTACCTTCAAAGGGCCTAGGAAAAAATGTATACCTGTCTCCTATCTGTTTATCTCTCTATTGAGAGATAAGAAAAAAATGATAAAATAACAACAGTTGCTTAATGCGAATGGGGGGGGATTTGGGTATTTGTGTCCCATTTTTTCCAGCTTTTCTGATTGAGCTTACATTTTTTAAAAGGTCAGATATAGCCAGGTGTGGTGGCTCATGCCTATAATCCTAGCACTTTGGGAGGCAGAGGTAGGTTGATGGTTGAGCTCTGGAAAGTTCAAGACCAGCATGAGCATGAGTGAGACCCCGTCTGTACTAAAAATTGGGGGAAAAAGAAACTAGCCAGGTGTTTTGGCTGGCACCTGCAGTCCCAGCTACTTGGAAGGCTGAGGTAAGAGAATCACTGGAGCCCAAGAGTTTGAGGTTGCTGTGAGCTGTGATGCCACGGCACTCTACCCAGGGTGACAGAGTGAGACATGAGACTCTGTCAAAAAAAAAAAAAAAAAAAAAGAAGTCGGGGGAAAATACATGGCCTTGATTGAATGTGAAGACAAAGAAGAAAAAAAACCCTCAGTCTGGGGAGGCACCTGTGGCTCAGTGAATAAGGCTCCAGCCCCATATACCGAGAGTGGCAGGTTCAAACCCAGCCCCGGCCAAACTGCAACAAAAAAAATAGCTGGGCATTGTGGCGGGCACCTGTAGTCCCAGCTACTCAGGAGGCTGAGGCAAGAGAATCGCCTAAGCCCAGGAATTGGAGGTTGCTGTGAGCTGTGATGCCATGGCCCTCTACTAAAAAGAAATAATAATAAATAAAAAATAAAATTGAAACTCTTAATGAAAACAAAACAAACAAACAAAAAATCTGAGTCTGTCTTGTTTCTTGATACATCCCAAATTTGACATAAGCATTCAGTCCATCGCACCCATATTCCCAAGGCCCAAGAATAACATTTAGTTCCTCTGTGGGTGAAGAACATATCATTAGTGCTAATAAATACTCTTAAAACTTAAAAAGCTCCTGGGCAGCGCCTATGGCTCAGTCGGTAGGGTGCCGGCCCCATATACCGAGGGTGGCGGGTTCAAACCCCAACCAAAAAATAGTCGTGTGTTGTGGCGGCCGCCTGTAGTCCCAGCTACTCGGGAGGCTGAGGCAAGAGAATCGCTTAAGCCCAGGAGTTGGAGGTTGCTGTGAGCTGTGTGAGGCCACGGCACTCTACCGAGGGCCATAAAGTGAGACTCTGTCTCTACAAAAAAAAAAAAACAAAAACTTAAAAAGCTCCTAAATGTTAATTTTGCTTGTGGAGTGTCAAACAAGAAATCAGTTAAAAAAAAGAAAACTTTGAGATTTCTTGGGAGGGAAAATCTCACCTGGATTTTCTTCTCTCTTTCTTTTAAAATAAATTGTATTCATACCCTGGAGTACAGGTTCAAGTTTCTCTGAATATGCATGCTCACTTTGATTTTCTAAGTACCCCAGCCCATTGTCTCAGGGTATACCTCTTGCCCTAGTAAAGGGCGTTGCCTTGCCACCAGGATCTCAGATACAGTAGAATTCTGTTATATTATTAAAGGGGCAAGCATAAACCGCGGTAAAACCAAGAAAGAACACAACCTTAAGTGCCGAGGATATTGAACAATTAAAAAGTTTCAACTGCTTGGCAGAGTCTTTATGCTACTTACATAGAAATCCACAAAAGATAATAGTCCGTCAAGTTTTTGAGAAGTAATGTATTTGGGGGAAGAGTCGTGCCTATTTACTTGATCTTCTGAGAATAACACAGATGTTCTTCTGGATACTTCCCAGTGTTAACTCAAAAACAGGCAGTAGCCAAGTCCCATTTTCTCACCAAACGATTGTGGCTCAGACAGAGGAATAACATCTGCAGAGGAGAAGGTTTATAAGGACAGTCTGAGATTAGGGGCCAGCCTCACACCTAGTGGGACAGTTCGTTTGAAGGATAGACACAAGGACAACTTGGCAAGCTGAAAGGAAAATATATAAATTAATTAATAATGATAATAGTAGTGGGGCAGTGCCTGTGGCTCAGTGGGTAGGGCGCCAGCCCCATATGCCAAGGATGGCGGGTTCGAACCTGGCCCCGGCCAAACTGTAACAAATAAATAGCCGGCCTCTGTGGTGGGCGCCTGTAGTCCCAGCTACTTGGGAGGGTGAGGCAAGAGAATCGCCTAAGCCCAGGAGTTGGAGGTTGCTGTGAGATGCCACAGGGCGACAAAGTGAGACTCTGTCTCTAAAAAAAAAAAAAAAAAACTTAACAAAAAATAATGATAATGGTAGTTATAAGACATGGGTAAAGCATTGCTATTATTTTCTATTCAGAGCAAGATGTCAATCCATCATTTGGTTCACTTGTCTCCTGCTCAGCCATTCACACTTTTTATTTTTATTTTTGAGACAGAGTCTCATTCTGTGGCCCTGGGCAGAGGGCTGTGGCCTCATAGCTTACAGCAACCTCAAACTCTTGGGCTCAAGTGATTCTCTTGCCTCAGCTTTCCAAGTAGCTGGGACTATAGGTGTCACCATCACACCTGGCTAGTTTTTCTATTTTTTATTTTTTTCATAAACACAGAGTCTCAGTCTTGCTCAGGCTGGTCTTGAACTTCTCAGCTCAAGCAATCCACCTGCCCTGGCCTCCCAGAGTGCTAGGATTACAGGTGTGAGCCACCATGCCTGACTTTTCAGCCCTCCGCATTTCGGGGTTTTTTATTTTTATTTTTTTATTGTTAAATCATAGCTGTGTACATTAGTGCAATCGCCTGTACCCATTCTAAGATGCACCATAGATGTGGCCCCACCCATTACCCTCCCTCCACCAAAACCTTCCCCCCTCCCTTCCCCTTCCTTGGCCCTTTCCCCATAGTCTTGTGCTATAGTTGGGTTATAGTCTTCATGTGAAAGCTATAATTTAGCTTCATAGTAGGGCAGAGTACATTGGATACTTTTTCTTCCATTCCTGAGATACTTTGCTAAGAAGAATATGTTCCAGCTCCATCCATGTAAACATGAAAGAGGTAAAGTCTCCATCTTTCTTTAAGGCTGCATAGTATTCCATGGTATACATGTACCACAATTTGCTAGTCCATTCGTGGGTTGATGGACACTTGGGCTTCTTCCATGACTTAGCAATTCTGAATTGGGCTGCAATAAACATTCTGGTACAGATGTCTTTGTTATATTGTGACTTTTGGTCTTCTGGGTATAAACCTAGTAAAGGAATTATAGGATTGAATGGCAGGTCTATTTTTAGGTCTCTAAGTATTCTCTAAACATCCAGAAGGAACGTATTAGTGTGCATTCCCACCAGCAGTGTAGAAGTGTGCCCTTTTCTCCACACCCACGCCAACATCTCTGGTTTTGGGATTTTGTTATGTGGGCTACTCTTACTGGGGTTAGGTGATATCTCAGAGTAGTTTGATTTGCATTTCTCTGATGATTAAGGATGATGAGCTCTTTTTCATGTGTTTGTAGATCTTGCATCGGTCTTCTTTAGAGAAGTTTCTCTTCAAGTCCCTTGCCCACCCTGAGATGGGGTCACGTGTTCTTTTCTTGTTAATACATTTGAGTTCTCTGTGGATTCTGATTATTAGACCTTTATCAGAGGTATAACCTGCAAATATTTTCTCCCATTCTGAGGGCTGTCTGCTTGCTTTACTTACTGTGTTCTTGGCCGTGCAGAAGTTTTTACTTCGATCAGGTCCCAGTAGTGTATTTTTGATACTGCTTCAATTGCCTGGGGAGTCCTCCTCATAAAATATTCACCCAGGCCGATTCCTTCAAGAGTTTTCCCTGCACTTTCTTCAAGTATTTTTATAGTTTCATGTCTTAAGTTTAAATCTTTTATCTAGTGAGAGTCTATCTTAGTTAATGGTGAAAGGTGTGGGTCCAGTTTCAATCTTCTACAGGTTGCCAGCCAGTTCACCCAGCACCATTTGTTAAATAGGGAATCTTTTCCCCACTGAATGTTTTTCATTGGCTTGTCAAAGATCAAATAACGGTAAGTAGCTGGATCCATCTCTTGGTTCTCTATTCTGCTCCAGACATCTACTTCTCTGCTTTTGTGCCAGTACCATGCTGTTTTGATCACTATGGATTTATAGTACAGTCTCAGGTCTGGTAGCGTGATTCCTCCTGCTTTGTTTTTATTGCTCAATAATGTTTTGGCTATTCGAGGTTTTTTCAAGATCTTTAAAGTATGACAATGGAGCTTTAATAGGAATTGCATTAAAATTATATATTGCTTTGGGCAGTGTGGACATTTTAACAATGTTGATTCTTCCCAGCCATGAGCATGGTATGTTTTTCCATCTGTTAACATCTTCGGCTATTTCTTTTCTTAGAGTTTCATAGTTCTCTTTGTAGAGATCTTTCACATCCTTTGTTAGGTATACTCCCAAATATTTCATCTTCTTTGGCACTACTGTGACTCCTGGAGTTCCTGGTGAGGACGTGTGGAGGCCCAGTGGCACGGGTCATTGGTTGCGGTGCCACTCATATGGAAGACTGGGCAGGTGTGGGGTGTGGGGAGCGGGTGCGGTACAGCTCTTATGGAGGTCAGGGTGGGTGCCAATCGCAGGTCGCGGGTCCTCCAGCATTATTTTTAAGTGACACTGAATAATTACTGTGTGCAAGGTATATCTGGATAGCTGTCTTGGGTCGGGACTCTGCCTGGCGTACTGGGGTCTCCAACAGCAGTAACTCCAGGCTTCGTGGGGCTCAGTATTCTGTCTCTTTTTTAACATTTTATTATAAAGCTTTTAAATATACTCAAAATTTAAAGAAACTGTACAGTGAACACTCATATGTTCACTAACCAGATTCCACAATTAATAGTCTACAATACTTCCTTTATTACATATTTATCCATCTATCTACACACTAATTCATCTCTCTCTCCCCCTCACTTTTCTTTTTGATGCATTTCAAAGTTTATTGCAGGCAGAAATACATTTCTTTTCATATGTTCCAACATGGGTATTTTTCATTACAGTTCAGTGTTTGTTTACGGGTTTTTTTTTTTGAGGTAAAATTTGCATTCAAGAAAATGAATGTAAATTTTCAGTGAATTTCAAGGAAGACCACATATCTGAGCCACACACACTGCTGTCAAGATAGAGTACATTAAGATCACCCTAGGAAGTTCCCAGAGGCCCCCCTTTATAGCAGATCCCCACCCATACCCTCCCACCTTCCAGAGGCCACCATTGCTCTGCTTTTTCCTTTCCCAGCATGGACTAGTCCATAGATTAGTTTTGCTGGTTCTAGAATTTTACATGTATACACACACACACACACACACACACATATACAGTGGGCATAAAGTTCCTGTGTAATTTACTATACTAAACTATTATATATATATTAAAAACAGTGCATGCTTTTTTGCATAATGCTTCTTTTATTCAGCATAGTGTTTCTGGAATGAATCACATTGTTGATTATATCAATAATATCTCCCCTTCTTTTATTGCTTAGTATTTTACTGTATGAATTTTCCGCAGTTGAATTATCCATTCTCCTATTTGGCATTTTTCTTTTTTCTTTAGTTTTTACTACGAGGAATAAAGCTACAGACATTTTTCAACAAGCCTTTTTGAGGACATATGCTTCTATTTCTTCTGGGCAAATAACTAAGTAAAATTACCAGATCATAATGTAGGTACAGTAGACCCTTCTAAAAGGGCAAAAGATGTATAAGATCTGAAGAGAAACAAGAATATATGGTCAATCCTTCCAATTTGTGGATCACATTCATGGATTCAACCAATGGTTGACCAAAAATTGGAAAATAAAGAGTCTGAGGTTGCTGTGAGCTATGATGATGTCCTGGCTCTCTACCCAGGGTGATGGAGTGAGACTCTGTCTCAAAAAAAAAAAAAAAAAAAACCAGTGGAAAAAAAAGATGGTTGCATTTATACTGAACATATCAAACCTTGCATTCTTGTTATTATTCTTGTTATTATTCCCTAACAAGACTTTACCTAGCACTTATACTGTATTAGGTGTACTCTAGAGATCATTTAAAGCATACCGAAGGATGTGTGGTGTCCGTCATACGGGGATACTATGCCGTTTTGTGTCAGGGATTTGAGCATCTGTGCATTTTTGTATCCACAGGGGTCTTGGAGCCAATCCCTCAGGTATATTGAGGGACAGCAGTATACCTTTAGTTTTACAAGAAATTGATAGAACCCTTTTAAAATCCATCTTTAAGTTGATGAAAAGCATTACTACATGGCCGTATCAAGGCTAAATGTCTCAGCATTCTCTACTCTTTGAGTGGATATTTACTTGCATAAAAGAGTGGAGATAAAAAAGTTAAGTTAAGCAGCCAGTGGAAGCTATCTGAGCCACTGTCCACTGCTGGTGGAGCTTCCATTACTAATCCTACATCACTGTCATGGTGTGTACCCCATTGGCAATGGCTGTCCCTCTAGAAAGGCTATGCAGTTCCATCCGAATTTGCTTCTCCACACTGCCACCTTTCCCCTGATATACCTCTTGGCTCTGACTCATAGATCTTTTCCATAAAAGAAAGCTCCTTTTATCTCAGGACCTCAGGCTGCCTGTTGTTCCCCATCAGTCCAGGGATTCCCCCTCTTCTGTGATAACAGCCCAGGTCCACCCTCCATCCTCACCCCCTTTTCTTCCAGTGGCTGCAGCCACCTGCTGCATGGCCCCATGTCAGCTCTCTGGCTTTTTAAGTCTTGCCACTTCAGTCCATTTCCACCTGCCTTCCCCTCAAACTTTAAAGCTTATCTTCAGATTGTGGAATGACAGTTTTTATCTTGTGTTAAAGGAATTTCAAGCATCAGCAAGCAGGTGGGGTGACAGGTCAGTTCAGGCACAGCCCCTAGGCTGCCACTCAAAGCTCTTTGGACCCAACCCCCACCAGGCACTGAGCTGAGACCCTCAGCATATGTCTTCCCCTCCTGACCTTCCTCTTGCAGGAAAGAAAAGCATGCAAATGTATTCAAGGGATTTGAGCATTTTGTCCAGGATATCTGATGTTGGAATGAGTGTTTGGTTTTTGTGGAGACAGGGTCTCTGTGTTGCCCAGGCTGGCATCTAACCCCTAGGCTCAAGCAATCCTCCTACCTCAGCCTACTGAGTAGCTGGGGCCATAGGCACATGACACCAGCTAATTTTTAGATTTTTAGTAGAAATGGAGGTCTCACTATTTTGCCTAGGTTGGTCTCAAACCCCTGGCCTCAAATGATCTCCTACCTTGGCCTCCCAAAGTGCTGGGGTTATAGGTATGAGCCACCACTCCTGGCCTCTCTCTTTTTTAAAGACTGTATGATTTTCTTTTATATGACGGAACCATAATTCATTTACACAGTATCTTATTGATAGCATTTAGACTGTTTCCAGTCTTTGCCATAATAAAATAATGGTATACTATGTGTGGGTCATTATGAAAGTTTTGAGATACACAAAAATCAGGAAATGTAAAATCTACACAGATGGAACTAAATGAAGCCCTCCCAACAACACCAATACACTAAGCATGTTGAAACTTGCACAGGTGAATCAGACAGGACACTGTCAACTGTTTCTTAGAAATGAAACAATGGAGCGTAACAGTCTGCCTCAAAACTTTCATAGTGACTCACATGTAAAGCCATCATTTCACACTCTTGGAATCCATTTGTAGGATGGAATCACTAGGTTACAGCACGAGTTTAAATGCACAACATATTTATTTGGATAGATTCTGCTTCTGGAAAGACCTCATTCTTATTTACATTGTTTTGATTTTTATTTCTCAGTTATAAAATGTCTTATGTTCTGGCTCCCATTATTTATAAACAAAGAGGGTTCATAGAGAACATAGAGGCCAGACTATCTTATGCTGTTTCCATCAAAGTAAGGGAATGCTATTCATTCTCTTAACAACGGTATCACTGAGGTACCACATGATGTTGCCTGTTGCATGTCATGCATGAGGCTGAGCACCCTCCCCTTGCCACATGGCCTTCTAAACCCACTCTATGTATGATATTGGAATTTGATCCTCAGGTGAATATTTACTAGCTGAAGAACTGAATTTTACATTTTCCACTACCAGGTTTGTGAGAGTAACCCTCTTTGTTCAGAAATTATGTGAGAAAGAACATAAGACATTTTATAACTGAGAAATAAAAATTAAAACAGCATCAATAGTCATTTCCAGAAGCAGAGATTTTTCCATCTATACTTTCCTGTTCACAACTTACATTTGTCAAATTTAAAATGAATCTCAGAAGTAGGAAAAGACTACTCATGGCACAATATTCGTGTATTTCTTGGAATAGTTATTGTAGGATTCATTTTTTTATTATAATTTTTTTTCTGAGACAGAGTCTTGCTTTGTCACCCTTGGTAGAGTGTTGTGGCATCATAGCTCACAGCAATTCTTGGGCTCAAGTGATCCTCTTGCCTCAGTTTTCCATTTTAGTAGAGATGGGGGTCTCACTCTTGCTCAGGCTGGTCTCAAACTCCTGAGCTCAAGCTATCCACCCGCCTCAGCCTCCCAGAGTGCTAGGATTATAGGTAGGAGCCACCTTGCCTGACTTATTGCAGGATTTAATTGAAAACAAAGTCATCAGGCCAGGCATGGTGGCTCACTCCTGTAATCCTAGTACTCTAAGATGCTGAGGTGGGTACAATGCTTGAGTTCAAGAGTTTGAGAACAGCATGAGAAAGAACAAGATCTTGTCTCTACTAAAAATAAAAAAAATTAGCCGGGAGTTGTGGCAGGTACCTGAAGTCCCAGCTACACAAGAGGCTAAGGCAAGAGGATCAGTTGAGCCCAAGAATTTGACTTTGCTGTGAGCTATGATGATGCTGTGTCTCTCTAACCAGGCAACAGATTGAGACTCTGTCTCAAAAACAAAACAAAACAACAACAAAAAGTCATCCAATTTTACACTTATTAGAACAATAATCACAGCAGCTTATAAAATATCCATGAAGGATGAATAAAATCCAACAAAAGAGCTTTAAGCAAAATTCCAATAGATGGCAGTATTAGCCAACTTTTTTCTTATAAAGTTCCTTTTCAAGATGCTAATTAAATTTCATTAGACAAGTTAGATATATATTTTTAATGTATAAAGGAAGATTTTATCTGTATTTTGTTATATCTTATGCCCTAAATTGTAAAAATAATCAAAAATCTGCCGTGGTAATAATATAAACAATAACAAGTAATTTAGATTTGAATTACCAGGTTTGAGCTCTAACAAAGGCTAAGGACTTTGTTATAGACTGAATTGTGTCTCCTCCCCCAAATCCATAGATTGAAGTTCCAATCCCCAATCTGATTATGTTTGGAGATGGGCCTTTAGGAAGGTCATTAAAATTAAATGAAGTCATAAGGGTTGGCCCCTAATCTGGCAGGACTCTGTCCTTATGAGAAGAAGAGCCCCTAGAGCAGGAGTCCTCAAACTACGGCCTGCAGGCCACATGCGGCAGTGTGATTGTATTTGTTCCCGTTTTGTTTTTTTACTTCAAAATAAGATATGTGCAGTGTGCATAGGCATTTGTTCATAGTTTTGTTTTTTTTTTTTAAACTATAGTCTGGGCCTCCAACGGTCTGAGGGACAGTGAACTGGCCCCCTGTTTAAAAAGTTAGAGGACGCCTGCCCTAGAGGGTTTTCTCTCTGTGTGCAAAGAGAAAAGCCCATGTGAGAACACAGAGAGGAAGGAGATGACTGTCTACATGTCAGGAAGAGAGGTGTCACCAGAAACCATTCCTGATGGCACCTTGGTCTTGGACTTCCAGCTCCCAGAACTGTAAGAGGATAAATTTCTGGGCTGAGCACGGTGGCTCACACCTGGAATCCTAACTCTCTGGGAGGCGAAGGATTTCTTGCAGTCAGGAGTTCAAGATGAGCTTCCTCAGATGAAAATTACTACACTTGTTTTACCAGTGAAACCACTGAGGGTCAAAGGGATAGGCAAATTGCTTAGCAGTACCCAGGTTATATGAATGAGATTGGCTAAAACTGTGGGCTCTCTGTTTCTAATCTCCCTGCCAGTTTTCCACCATATCCTCTGACCTCTATGTGGCTAAAATCTTGAGGGAGCTCATCCTAGCAGCAGTGATTGACACAGCTATTCACTCCCTTCTCCTGGAAATGGGACAGAGTCCATGCTCAATGGTTTTCCTCTTAATTCGTTGGCGGTCCCTGGGCAATCTCAGCCAGGCTCATGGCTCTTGCTCCAGCCTCCAAACTGGCTTTACTACTTCCACATGTGTCTCCCTACTGTGACTGAATAGCCAAGGTGACTCTCTTAAACTCTGGATCAGATTATATCATTACCTGGCTCAAGCTCCTCCTTCAAGCAGAACAGAAGAGGCTCTGCTTCTCTCAGAGTAAAAGCTAAGGACTTTATGATGGCTCCCATCACTGAGAACACCTCTGCCCGCAGCCCCCATCATTCTCTATTTTTCTCTGGCCTCATGTCTTACTCTTCTTCCCTTAGCTCACTTACTTCTACCTCACAAGCCAGCCATGTTTTTGCCTCAGGGCCTTTGCACTTGCTGGTTTCTCTGCCTGGAATATTTCTCTGGTGATGCAGATGTCTCCTTATCCATGGGGGTGTCCTTGTCTCAATTGCAAACCACTTACCCTCTCAGAACTACCTAACTTCCTTCCATTGTTTATATTTCCCTTTAACCTGTACCATTCATTACCTAACGCACTATATATTTTACTTATTTATCTTGTTTATTGTCTATTTTTTTTCTCCACCAGAATACAAAGACTACAAGGGCAGAGATTTTTTTTGTTCTTTGTTTTTGCTGTTCTAGACTCAAAACCTAGAACATTGCATGCATGACACTTGGGAGAAATAAGTTATTTGCTGAGTAATTGAATGGAACAATGTTGCCTCACCTAGAGGCAATTACTAAGAATGAGAAAGCTTACCTGCAAAGAACAGTTTCTACCAGCTGTCTACATCTCACTTAGAAAGAAGAAAAGTTAAATGTAGGCTCAGTGCCTGTAGCTTAAGTGGCTGGGGTGCCTGCCAAACAACGACAACCACAAAAAAAAAATAGCTGGGCATTGTGGTTGGTGCCTGTAGTACCAGCTACTTGGGAGGCTGAAGCATGAGAATCACTTAAGCCCAAGGGTTTGAGGTTGCTGTGAGCTGTCACACCACGGCGCTCTACCCAGGTCAACAGCTTGAGACTCTGTCTCAAAAAAAAAAAATTAGATGTAAATCATTGTGCAAGAGATTAGATGAAATAAAGAAAGTTAGACGTTGAAGATTCTTAAGTATTGTAATAAACAAGGAAAAATAACCAAATCTCTGGAAATAATGGAATATAAGATAGATTCTAAATTTGCTGGTGATATTTACCATAGCTCTATTCAAAGGCAAAAGGAAGGGCTGGCCAACTTCTCATGGTTTTCTGGGTCCAGATGTCAACAGCTAAAAGAAATGTTTGTTTTATCTGATTTTTTTTCAGTTAAATATGCACCTTTAATATTATTATCTGGTTAGGGAATTTTATAGGTATCTGGTAACATTGTAAAACCAATCATGGAGTTTTTTTGTTTTGTTTTGTTTTATGGAGACAGAGTCTCACTTTGCCATGCTGGTAGAAAGCTGAGGCATCATCACTCACAGCAACCTCAAACTCTTGAGATCAAGCTATTCTCTTGCCTCAGCCTGTAGCTGGGACTACAGGCACCCACCAGAATGCCTGGCTAGTTTTTTTAGAGATAAGGTCTTGCTCTAGCTTGGGCTGGTCTTGAACTCCCGAGCTCAAGCAATCCACCCACCTCAGCCTCCCAGAGTGCTGGGATTATGGACATAAGCCACTGCACCCAGCTAATCTTGTTGTTTTTTTTCAATAGCACAACAGCAAGTTTAACTATAAAAATTATTATATATAGGACGGCACCTGTAGCTCAAGGAGTAAGGCGCTGACCCCATATACTGGGGATAGGGGGTTCAAGCCCGGCCCCAGCCAAAACTACCAAAAAAAAAATTATTATATATAATCAATTCAAATTTCATATGACCCAATTCCCTTAAGAAAATGTCATGATTTTAAAGGTATTCCTTAATATTAATGTCATATATTCATATAGCTCTCTTCCATAAAGTCAGTAACATGATTAAGTGGCATATCATCACTGTACAAAGAAGAGGTTATTTTGATTTTGTATATTAGGGTATAGAGTAGGATACAAGTAAGTGAAAATGCTTTGCCTAATGATTAATGATGAATTTAAAGCACAATTGACTTGCACATGCATGAAACTGTTTTCACAAGTTCCATCTGGAGATGATTAAATGCATTTGATGATGTCTTCTAGTCTTATAACTGGTTTCTTAGTTCTATGTTTTATTTTTAGAATCATTGTTTCTAGGCTGTGTTGTTTGGGAACTCAGCTGACAGACGTATGAATCTGACTCCAGCAGCTCCTAGAGCTGGAAAGGGCCTCAGAGATCGTTGGGACTGATACTCTTGCATTACAGGTCAGGAAATGTGACCCAGAGACAAGAAGAAACTTGCCCAAGGACATAACAGCCAGCTTGTAGTTAGGCTGACCCTAGAATCCTGTTCTTTCAATTCCAGTCACATGCTCCTCTGAAAACCCATCAATGTTCCCAAACACGGAGCCTTGCCCTACCTGGGTCAGTAGGAGTGTCTGAGGAGGGTATATATTTAACTGCTCATACAGCCTTGGGAACACATGGGCACAGCATGGGAATAGAGATCAGCATTGGAGAATCATTGGAGAAATGACAAAACTCTGGGAGTGAAGAACGGGCTGGAAATAGTTCTTGCACTTTGCTCTTATAGCAAAGCGAATGTAGTGACTTCATGTCTGTCACTGTGCAGCTTGTTCTAAGGATACACATGCCCTCTGGCACTCATGAGAGATTTCCAATTATAGTTGGTAATAATGTCCATTGAATGTCGTGGGTTTCTTGGTACACAGAAAGAAGTTGAATAACGGACTCATTTTTTAGGTAAGGGCACATAAATATTTTCCACACCATAAACCTGTTTTCTATTTAGTTAAATATTAGGCCATCTGGTAAAGGAGAATATGTTTGAAAATCACCCAGGTTAACCTAAAATGTTGTATTTCGTGCCTTTGAGGCTTTGAATTTTTAAGTTTCTTATTTTAATAGATAGTGATCATAATAAAAGTAATACCCCACTTAATATGTACACATTTTAAAGTCTGGGTACAAATGCATATCATTCACATAGCAAAGGCCCATGTTTTACTAACATGCTGAAGACTAGAATGAAGTTCCTTCAAGCACTTCAGGATACAATCACTTTTCATTGTTCGCTCAGGCATAGTTTGCTAGTGCATGAATATTCTGTCACTAATATGCAATATTCAAAGTAGGGTTCATAAATGAGTATAGTCTGGAATCCCGTGCATCAAATGAATATTATATCAATGTTACGTGTGTGCAAAGAGTTAAGACACAAAAGAACAAAATAGAGCAAGACTTTGTCTCAAAACAAAAAGAAAAAGAAACAAGTTAAAGGCTCTCACAGCACATCAAGCGGCAATCAGTACATTAATGATGAAAACGACAACCAAAGGCAAAAGTGAAAAAAAAAAACCCTTAAAGTGTAGGGATTTTCAAACATATAAGTCACTAAAATGAAATGGTAAGAACAATTTGAAGAGGGAGAGGGTGAGTGATGGGAGGTAGTCTTTGTGGTAAATGTGTGTCGCTGTGAAGTGGTGTATGCGCCGAAAGCTCTGACTTACCCCCAAACACAACTAACATCACTTAGAGAGTTTACTGAAACTACCAAACTCTAGACCAGGTGTCCTCAAACTTTTTTTTTTTTTTTTTGGTTTTTGGCCAGGGCTGGGTTTGAACCCGCCACCTCCGGCATATGGGACCGGCGCTATCCCTTGAGCCACAGGTACCACCTCCTCAAACTTTTTAAACAGGGGGCCAATTCACTGTCCCTCAGACCATTGGAGGGCCGGATTATAGTTTAAAAAAAGAAAACAACTATGAACAAATTCCTATGCACACTGCACATATCTTATTTTGAAGTAAAAAAACAAAACGGGAACAAATACAATCACACTGCTTCCTGTGGCCCGTGGGCCGCAGTTTGAGGACCCCTGCTCTAGACCAATTAAATTAGAATCTGTGGGGGTGGGCCTGAGCATCCGTATTTTTATAGAGCTCCCCAGAAGATTCTGATTAATAGTGAAGACTGAGAATCGATGTATCTTAGATAAATTAAGATTCGCCTCTGAACAAGTCAGAGCTCTAGCCTTTCTTTAAACAGGTGGTTGCCTGAGAACTGAACAAAATTGGGGTTCTAGCATCAAGGGAGCAGAAAGACAATCATGGTATCGCAGAGAAGATTTTGGAACTAGTCAGAGCTGTAGGAGCATTTGTTACTGATACACACTATAAACGCGGAAGACAATTTTCACTTTTGAAGTCACAAACAGTATACTGGGCAACTGTTGGACACGAAAGAAAACAAATTCCTTTTTGTCTCCTTAGACTCAGAGCTACTCCGACATTGAGAAGCAAGTTTGTCAAGATGACAGAGAACTGAGGTCTTGGATTCCAGTGATGAAACAGGAAATCTATTCATGAGTTTTTGGCATACCTCCAAACTGACGACTTAGTCAGAAATGGGATAACTGGATTTTCCCACTTCTCTTTTATCATTCTGAATGACAATGACCAAATATTAGAGCTAGATAGAACCTTAGCAAAAATCTGGTTACTTTCCCTGTCCCACCAGCCTGCCACCCACTTTTAAGTTTGAAGAGGCTGAGACACACAGCAGCTATGCAATTACCGAGGATTACCCCAGGAGTCTGGGACAAAAGGTCGTCTCCCTCTACCTTTCCCGGTCTTATCTCTGGTGCTTTTCCTATGGACATTAAGCTGTTTCTTTGATTGTACTTAAAGTGAATCTAACTTGTGAATGTAAAGGAGGCTAATGGGCATGATTTAACTTTAACACTCAGTTTTCTAAAAAGACACTGTAGGAGCAGCAAAAGTTTAGGGAAAACAATTGCAGTCTAATACTGGCTACATGTATATGTCTTTGGGAAACATTTGAGAAAGGGATATATTTTTTAACTAATTAATTTTTTTTATTATTAAATCATAGCTGTGTACATTAATGTGATCATGGGGCAACATACACTGGTTTTCTAGACCATTTGACATATTTTCATCACACTTGTTAACATAGCCTTCCTGACAGTTTCTTAGTTATTGTGTTAAGACATTTACATTCTACATTTAGTAAGTTTCACATGTACCCTTGTAAGATGCACCGCAGGTGTAATCCCACAAATCACCCTCCCTCTGCTCATCCTCCCCCCTCCCTCTCCCCTTCCCCCTATTCTTAGGTTATAACTGGGTTATAGCTTTCATATGAAAGCTATAAATTAGTTTCATAGTAGGGCTGAGTACATTGGATACTTTTTCTTCCATTCTTGAGATACTTTACTAAGAAGAATATGTTCCAGCTTCATCCATGTAAACATGAAAGAGGTAAAGTCTCCATCTGGAAAGGGACATTTGAGGGTGGGCTTTTGGGGGTGGTGGTGAATGTCTTTGATGGTATTGAGATTACTTATTATACATATGCTTTGACATGGGAGCATGTCAAAGAACACTTTGAGAAAGTGTTAAGTCACCTTTATTCAATGTAGCTTCCAAATTGCCTCTACTAAGTGAAAAGTACACTTTAGAAGTAGAAAGTTTATGTTCAGAATGTTCGCTACTTTTGAGTCACACCTTCTTTATAGAAATTAATGAGATTAATGTCACAGAGACTAGAATAAGTATAGCCAAAGTTACTGGTGAAGTTTTCTTTTAGCTGTTCTCAAATTGTTTCCATTATTATGATTATTGATGAATAAAATATTCCCCTTCTTCTATTTTTCATTTCCACCCTTATTTAATGTTTTCATTCTTATTGTCAAATTTCTTTTCTCTTCCTAATGTCTCCCAACCAAATGGTGATTCCTAGAAGATTATTCTAGAACAATTCTGTAAGAGGCAACATTAATTCATTAAAAATATAATTACAGGCTCAGCGCCCATAACTCAGTGAGTAGGGTGCCAGCCACGTACACTGAAGGTGGCGGGTTTGAGCCCGGCCAGGGCCTGCTAAAAAAAAAAAATGACAACTGCAGCCAAAAAATGGCCAGGCATTGTGGCAGGCACCTGTGGTCCCAGCTAACTTGGGAGGCTGAGGTGGGAGAATCACTTGAGCCCAAGAGTTTGAGTTGAGGTTGCTGTGAGCTGTGATGCCATGGCACTCTCCCAAAGGTGACGTAGTGAGACTCTTGTCTCAAAAAAAAAGAAATATATATATATAACTACAACAGTAAATACTAAGATGCTAAAAGTGATACTAAGAGCAGAGTCCTTTCACTGAAATTTTAGTGCCACAAAATGTCAAGCATGTGTCCGCACTGTTTGGAGGCATAGTAAAGATACAGATAATCGAAGGCATATTCAGGCAAGAAGTTTGCATTTTCTGGTTTTCTTATGGATTTTAGCGGAGTTTAGGCTCATTCATGAGAAACAATCATCCAGAAAAATGTCAAGGGTAGACCCAAGAGGCATGACTCTAGCTTTGTCCAGAGTCAAGTCTTCATTTTTACCAACACTGGACATTTCCTATTTGTAATTTAACACTGAATAAATAACATTATATTTAATTTCAATCCCTCTAGAGCAGATAGGATGCTTAGGCTTACAAATATTCTTTAGTCAAAAAGGCATTTTAGGCTGGGCACAGTGACTCACACCTGTAATCCTTGCCTTTAGGAGGCCAAGGTGGCAGGACTGCTTGAAGCCAGGAGTTTGAGATCAGCCTGAGCAATATAACAAGACTCCTTCTCTACAAAAAATAGAAAAATTAGCCAAACGTGGTGGCATGAGGAGTGTTTATACTCTCCCCTCATTGGGCAGCTGAGACAAGAGGACCACAATTGTTAAGTATTTATTCTTTATTTAGAACACTTGAGAGTTTTTGCTCAAGGTGTAGTTTTAAAATTAAAAAGCTGGTAAGTAGAAATTAAAAGCAGTTCATACTGTTGTCTGAGTTTTTCTTTAACCCAATATCTTTGACAACTTCACCTTTAAAAGTTTTGGAAGCAAATGAAAACCACTTTTTCAGAATTAGGAAGATCGCAGCTAACTTGGTATCCTATAACTTTGCTATTTTAAATAATTCACAAGAGGTGAGTAATGTCAGAAAGGGAACTATATGTCAGGTTTTAGTGTTTATTTTCAATCACTTCCAGAGAGAAAACTTCCTTTTTATTCTTCACTACACTTCAAAGGAAAATTGAGTAATTTTTATATTCACATCACTGCTCAAATTATTTAATTAGAAAGGTTATACAATTTACATTGTAAGATTCAGAAAGAGAACATTATGAGTTTGAAAACAAATGAAGTGTTGTGTGCTATGTCAATTTAAAAAAAAACAAAAACCCTCACCTGCTTGATCTGGTTTTGTTAAACTGTCAGCATAAATTTTCAGTGCATCTTGCCACGTTTAAATAAATATAGAAAAGCACAATGTCCTTTGAACAATGCCTCCCCAGGGTTCCGGAGCCTGGAACAATGTAATAAACAGTTAAATCCTGTTTTATTTTGGGGAAAAAAAGAAAAAGAAATGGGATGATTAAAACAAAAACCAGAATCCTTCAGTCTGGAGTTGTGAATACGTGATTGCAAATCGGGAGGTAGCTGGCCTGTTGTTTTGAGACCTTTGATAGGCTGTAGTCCTTAACAGCCTTAAAATTCTCACAGGCACGGCACTTGTACAGCGGAGCTAGTTCTTCAGCGACACATGGAAAGCATTCCTGTTAAGAAATTACTGGAGGTTAAAACACGGAAGTCTAACAGGTTTTAAGAGCAAAGGTTTGTTCTTTTTAGATCTATGGTCTTAAGAAAAAAAGCAGTGGAATCCGGAGTCTGCAGGTCCCACCGAGCACATCAGGATGTGCTCCCCTTAAAAAGGCAGGAAAGGTGAAGCGAGTGATCTCCACTTTTTAAAACAAAGCCTTACCTTGTATTTTAAATTAAAGGGACACATCTCGAGAACATCTCAGAGCACGCCTGTTCCGCCGTCATTAACATAAACTGAAAGTAAACAGAGCCTTGTCCAAGTCCACCCGCTACCTTGGGCCCCTCAAAGCCCCGGGAAAACGGGCGGATATTTAAGGGCCTGCACAAAATGAGCCAGGATGAATTCTGGCCACAGCCCGGGCTTTGCACGGAAGAAAGTTTTGAGGCTTCCTTCCCCAGACTTTCAGGAGACTAGCATCAATTTAGGAGACTCTCTGTCTCCACCAGCCTCTAGATTTGAATGGGAAGGAGCCCAATAGGCTCCCCGCCCCCCGCCCCGCCCTGGCCCGCCCGGGTTTGGCGCCAGCACCCTCCCGGCAGAGGCCGCCAGCTGCCCGGACTGTCAGCCGGGCCGGGGGCGCCCTACGCTCGGCGCACCCGCCCCCTGCTCCCGCCGTAGCCTGAAGGGTAGGCCTCGGAGTCACCCAGCCCGGGCACTCGGGAGCTGGCCGCCTCTGCAAAGCAAAGGGGAAGCGGCAGCACTGGGAGCCTGATCGCGCCGCTCGCCTGCAGCCCCCCGCGCGTCCCCTCCGCGCCGCCCGCAAGCGACGACCACCTGTGTGCCCAGATGACGCCACGGCCAAAGATATTTGTACCCCAAATGGTGACCAGTTTCCACCCGCGGCAAGGCCGAGCCACTTGGGCACACGTCCTCCCGCAGATGACATGGCCAGAGAGGCAGCTGCCTCAGGTACCGAGCTGCGTGCCGAGGGAGCCCAAGGACCAGGCGCGCTCGCCCTGTGGCTGAACGCAAACCTGGGCTGTCGCCGCGCCCCGCCGCCCGCGGGTGCGGAGAAGGGACACGGAGGCGGCTCCTACCAGCCCACTCAGAGGCCTTTACGTACAGACGTAGGGGATTGGCCACTGTGCCAGGAGGGCGCCCCGGTGCGCGCCTGGTCAGCAAACTCTAGACCAGCGAGTTTGGGAGTAGGATGGAACGTAGAGGGATAATTTCATCCCAATTTAGCGACTTTTAGATTCGCTTTTTTGGACTTCTGATTCAAGTCCAGAGAACGTGGGCTGAGACGTCAAGAGGGGCGAGAGGAGTTGCGAAGGGAAGAAAGAAAAGGCAGCAGAGGGGAGGCTCCGAAAGAAGCCCAGAGGTGGAGTGACAGTTCACCTGGGCCCAAGAAAACTATTATTCCCCCAGAGGCTGTCCGGATTTCTTAGATGCGAAGACACACCCATGGTGGGGTTCTAAACCTCTCTCTCTGGACACAGCTGACGCCACCAAGAGGTGGCGGAAACGCTGAGTTAGTAGGCGCTTGTTTAGAAGTGACGTTGGACTTACTTATTCTGAAGTCGGTTTATTCGAATGCAGAGCAGTTTCAGGGAATTACATGTCTATCATTCCTAGGACTGAGACACGCCCTGTTTCTTAAAGGAGGGACAGATAAAGCTGAGGTTTCAAGTTTTTCACAAAGCCAAAGATAAAGAATAGCTGCAGTTTAGAAAGCTAACCCTAAAACTCTGCTTCAGATATAAGCGCACATTTCCGTAAGTGGTTCTCATGTTTGAGCGTGCACTAGCGTCGCTGGGAGGGCTTGTTAAAATACTGATTCCTGGCCTCCACACCGAGAATTTTCAGTAGAGCTATCAAAATAGCATCTGAATTTGCAGGTTATGTCTCTGACAAAGGTTTAATAACGAGAATCCACAGAGAACTCAAACGCATTAGCAAGAATAGAACAAGGGATCCCATCGCAGGCTGGGCAAGGGATTTGAAGAGAAACTTCTCTGAAGAAGACAGGCGCGCGGCCTTCAGACATATGAAAAAATGCTCATCATCTTTAATCATCAGAGAAATGCAAATCAAAACTACTTTGAGATACCATCTAACTCCAGTGAGACTAGCCTATATCACAAAATCCCAAGACCAGAGATGTTGGCGCGGATGTAGAGAAAAGGGAACACTTTTGCACTGCTGGTGGGAATGCAAATTAATACATTCCTTTTGGAAAGAGATATGGAGAACACTTAGAGATCTAAAAATAGATCCGCCATTCAATCCTGTAATCCCTCTACTGGGCATATACCCAGAAGACCAAAAAGCACATCATAACAAAGATATTTGTACCAGAATGTTTATTGCAGCTCAATTCATAATTGCTAAGTCATGGAAGAAGCCCAAGTGCCCATCGATCCATAAATGGATTAATAAATTGTGGTACATGTACACCATGGAATATTATGCAGCCTTAAAGAAAGATGGAGACTTTACCTCTTTCATGTTTACATGGATGGAGCTGGAACATATTCTTCTTAGTAAAGTATCTCAAGAATGGAAGAAAAAGTACCCAATGTACTCAGCCCTACTATGAAACTAATTTAGGGTTTTCACATGAAAGCTATAACCCAGTTACAACCTAAGAATAGGGGGAAGGGGGAAAGGGAGGGGAGGGAGGGGGGAGGTGGGTAGAGGAAGGGGGATTGGTGGGATTACACCAGTGGTGCATCTTACAAGGGTATATGTGAAACTTGGTAAATGGTCTGTAAAGCTAGTGAATGATGCCCCATGATCATATCAATGTACACAGCTATGATTTAATAAAAAAATAAATAAATAAATAAAAATAAAAAACAAAATAGCATCTGAGAATTTGCATGCCTAGAGTTCCCACCAAGGGAACCCCATAGGAGCTGCCTATGTTGCTGGTCTTCAGACACTTTGAGAACCATTGCCTTCAGCATTGGTTCTCAAATTTGGCTGAGAATTGGTATCACCTGGGAAAGTCTTGCAACTCTTTAAGCCTGGGTTCCACCCCCAGAAATTCTGGTTTAGTTGGTTTGGGGAGCTGCTTGGATGTTGGGACTTTTAAAACTACCCGCGTGATTGTAATGCAGAGACAAGTTGGAAAGTCACTGCTCTAAGTCTTCCATTACGCTTGGACAACTTGGCTGGGTGAGGACTGGGGACCTTCTCCTCTATGCGCTCTTGGCAACTCTTCCAGCATTGGATCTAGCACTATAGTCTCTGGAAAGTACAATTCCTCACCTTCTAGATGTTTTTGCACACTGTCACAAGTGCAAGGTTGACTTTCTTCTTCCATCAGCCTCACAGGAATTATAAAGAATGAAACATCTTCCCCAGGCCTTCAGTTAAGTGCAAATGTTAATTTAGCATGGAGAATTCTGCCTGCCCTGTAAATGGTAATCTGGTAGCCCTTTCAATCACGTTGGCTCAGAATAACCCAGCATGAGCTGAGGTGATTTCTTAGCGGTAGTAATTGCAGACTTTTCAGGCTGGAGTTACAGGGACGTAGGGTCCCAAATTCAGACTGGGTCACAGGCTTTTGAGTACAAACTTGCTCAACACAAATTTGTTACATTAATGTCGGCTTCAGGAGAAATTTTCCAGGTGTCCAGAATGGCCAGGGGTAGGGGGTGAGGAGCTGGCGGTATCAAATGACTGGGATAGCTCATGTACAAAGCCAAACTTTGGTTATATTAAGCGGTGAATTACTAATACCAAGACCAACAAAGTAGCCGCTTCACAACCTGCACCTGCTGTGTGGGCCTATGGGAGGAAGAGGGGTGGGGTGTGGGGGGAATCTTCTCTTGACCTTTGGAGAAAGACTGAGGCACTCCTGGGAACCTCCTCAAGCACCCTATGTGCTTGGATTTGACTGCCAAAAGCGGTTCTCACTGTACTAGAGACCAGGCAGGACATCTAAGGAGGTAAGGCCAGGCCACCGGTATGGGAGGGATCGCTTATCGCTTATTAACTTCCTCCACTCCTCCCCTTTCCTTGCCTTTTGCTGGATATCGCCTGACAAGCTTCCCTATCCCCTGTCCCTCCAGGAACATGTGCATAGTGAGGGGAGTGGGACCTAGGGGAACTGGAGGGAACAAAACGCTCTTCCACTGGTCAGGAATTCCCAGCGTGCTCTTCTTGATGGAAAAGTGAAAAGGGACCTCCCAATCTCGGAGAACTCTCCCCCTACCCCCATTTTCTGATAATCTATTGGGGGAGGGGGAATTTTGGAGCGGTCTTGGAAGACACTGACAAAGTAAACCTCGGACAGAGTAGGGGACTGCAGGTCTGCCCATTCCAAAGAGCCAAAGAGTAATTTCCCCCTATGCCATGCCCAGGCCCACATCCGACGAGAACTCCCCGACACAACCCTGCTCCAGAGCTTCCGTCTTTCCTGGCCAGTTAGGATACTACGTGTCCAAGCGGTTTACTCTGTAGGAGACTTGGGAGAATCTCCCTTTCCTCTGTCCCTCTCCCCCCCCCCCCCCGCTCCCACTCTCGGCGCGGTTCTCCGCTAGGGTTTCCCTCCGGGGCAGATTACTTTATGACAGGGTGTGATAAGTGGTGATTTTGTTCCTCTTTTGATGGCAGGATTGCTTTGTAAACAGAAGCGCAAACTCGTTCGGATAGTGGTTCCGCACCAGTGCGCGGCGGCCGCCCTGGCACAGCAGGCAGCTGAGACAGCGGCTGCACCTGTCGCCTAGGGCTTGAAGGGCTCGCAGGTCGCGCGTGGAGAAGGCGCACCGACGAATGACGCGCTTCTCAGGCCTTCGGCGCACCTCTAGGTTCTCGGGTTCTGGGCATCCCCCTTGCTACACACCTCAAGGCCTTTGGTGTACCTAGGGCTCTCATTTGAAAGTGCGCTCTGGAGCGGCGCAGTGGGACACCGCTGGTGCATGTCTTCTCTTCCGCACCTTCTCCCTGGACACATTTGCTAAGTGGCTTGGCTTCTTTCTTTTCCTGTGGCTACTGGTCCTTTAATCTAATCCAATTGGGGAGTCAAGAGGTGCAAAAGCGCTTTCGAAGAATCGCGCTGCTGAAGGCATGAGGTCCCGAGGTGGAAGGTCCACTCAACGATCCGCACCCTCTCTTTTGAGTAATCCAACTTTCTCCTTTCCTGACTCTGACCCTGAGGGCCTGTTTACTTCTCCAAGGGCATCGAGAAAGAGCCAAAGTTGAGACAGGCTTCCTCTAACTCGAGGGCGGAAAGACTAGCCTCTGCAGGAGAAAAGGCGAGGTGCAAGTTGCAAGGAGAGGTCCATCGACCTGCCCAGCGATCCTCAGTTCTCCAAATTGGAAAGCAAAGCCAAGGCTATGACTCACGCCAAGTGAAATTCATATCTCAGACTTAGGGTCCAGGTTTCCAAGCGCCTTTAAAAAGGAACCTAAGGTGGAGGGCTGGGAGGGTATGAAAGAGAGGGAAAGAGTTGTGGAGGTTACAGGGTGGGGTGAAAATAGGACTGCAGTAAAAGCTTCATCCCCATGGAGAGATGACTCCTGCTGCTACCTTTGGACTGATGACTTCAGTAGGGTTATGTGAAACCACAGGCCTTGGAGAGCCTGGCCTCAGCATTAGCTAACGCAGGCAGCTCCGTGCAATCTGACGCCAGGCCATCCTGCCAATTTCTGCTGCTCAGCTCCCCAGCATTGAGTGGTGCCCAGAAAGTTGGAGATATGGTGAGAGTCCCAGGCCCTCTTAGCTGAAGGAACCTGCTTCGTGGTGGCAGTGCCAGGAGTAGCAGAGAACTCTTGCAGCTCTCCCTCACCTCTCCCCACAAAGAAAGCTCCAGGTTTCTTGAATTCTAAGAGACCAGAGACTACACTAAGTGCAGAAGTGGGTCGCCAAGTGCAGTTAATGGCCTTGGGCTGCCAGAACACCTGATGCAGCAGGCTCCCTGGAATGGTTGATGGGATCCTGGGCCCTGATGAGTCTGGGACTCATCTACCCCTTCCTGCCAATCAGGCTTCCTCCGGAGGCAGCCGAGTCCCACTAGTGCCGATCTGGGGTGCAGGTCCAGGTGGAAAGACTCTGGGGAGCAAGGAGGGCGCAAGCCTGTTAGGACCGAGATTCTAATGGGAAGTGGGTGCAATTGGCCAATTTTTAGCTGCGGTGTATCTGAAGGGTGCGTTTAAGGAGGAGGCAATGCTGTTTACATCATCTTGGGTGCTATGAACTCACCCTGGGTGAAGGGCGGTGTAGACCATCCTTCGCAAGGCTCAGCGGCTTTTCTTGAGTGCATGTTGTTGGCCAGGCACTGTGTTTAGCGATTCGCACACATTCTTCAATTGAATTCTCACCAATTGCCCATTTTACAAATAAGGAGACTGAGGTTCCGACAAGTCAAAAACTTCCCGAAGATCGCACAACTGGCATTGTAGATGACAGAGCTGACTGTGGTCCCCAAGTGGACTTATTCCAGAACTAAATTCCAGCTCCCGGCTGGTCCTAAATTCCTCTTCCCTCTACCTCTCTCCCACATTCTCCTCTTGCCCAGCACCTGTACAGGTACAGACTCTCTCTCCTGAGGCCTAGTCTGTTCCACTTCCAACTCACCATGTCCTCCCTGGGCGCCCAGGCTTTGCTTCACACTTCATTCTCAGCTTTGCCTCAGGCCCCCTCCCACCCAAAGTACTTAGGGTAGAGAGATAGAGCTCCTTGCGCCCCACCGGGTCCCTGAAACACCCCGACCGCCCTTTCTAGGCTCAACCTGGCCCTGTAGCCTCCAACTAGGGTTTCACCTGCACAAGGGAGAGGTGGGGCTGTCGAGACCTGAAACCACTGCTCATTCTGAGATCATAGCGCCCCCGCCGGCATCTTGGAGAGCTGCAGGAGCTCCCTTTGCGTGTATCTTGGACTCTGAACAGTTTTCACCATCCATTTGGACAGTCCCGACAAGGCCAGGAATGGTGTAGATGCTCATGAATTTTAAACACCATTTATTTAAATTCTCACCTAAATAAACAAACAAAAAACCCCCACCCACACAAACCCCCCCAAAACATTTTGTTGAGCAAGGTTCTAGGTAGGTCCAAGAAAGTTTCAAACCAACTAAAGAATTGATATGGGGGCAGCAGTCCCTAAGCCCAGGGACGATTAAAATGCTGAAGGGTTTGGGAACTCCACCAAGAGTCATCACGGCACCATCCCTGAGAGTGCCGGGAAGGTGCAAAGGTGCTTGGGCAGGGCTCCAGGATTAGAAGGGGGAGGTTTTGGTCTCGGAGACATGTCTTCTCTACTCCACAGCGTGGAGGTGACCTTTTACACACATTTCCCTGACATGTTAGAGAAGGCGATTTGAAACTGGCTCTTTGTTCATCTTGAAGTTCCCGGACGTCACCCTGGGAGGGTAACTAGGCCTGTTCCAGGCTGCCCAGGCTCAAGCCCAAGACAATTCGATCTCCTGGTCTGCAAAAGGGGGCTGGCACTGTCTCAGGATGAGTTTGGCCCGAGGAAAATCTCACCCTGGCCTACCTCTCGGCCAGGTGTGGCTCCTGGCAGAGGTGAGCTCAGGAGCCCCAAATCCTGTGGCTTCTTTTAAAGCTCCCCTTTAATTAAGAGCAGCGGTGAAATCACTTGCATGATTGTATCAGTCATGGGAAAGCAAATCCTAGCCCAAACCTCAGTTGCCCATACCAGAGCCACCAACAACCCCATTCTCTCTTTAAAAAGTTTTTAATGGAAAAGGAAGCTAGGAAGCCACACAGGAATGGGGGAAGGGCAGGGAATTGTGAAAGTAGGAAGAAGGGGGTAGACTTTTATACAGAAGTGTTGAGAGAGAGAGAGACAGGAAGTTTATCTGTAGGTTATTTGGTTATTTTGCTCTCTATGGTGGGAGGAGACTAAACCTGAAAATCAGAGATGACACAGGATCATGAACGTCTTCAATATTAAGCAATACTTTTTCATCTGCAATCCAACGCCAAAGCGGCCCCGGGGGGAGCAGGATCCGCTAAGGCTGGCAGTGCCCTAAACCTTGTGGGCGGGTGGGAGGTGGGGATGCCAACCCGGCTCTACTGCGTGCGTCCAGGTGCGTGGGGACTCTCAGGTCTTGCTGTTCCCCAACCTCCGACCCTCACCCTTCAGTGGAGACTCCCCCAACCTCAAAGTTCCGAGGGGAGGAGAGCCGTGGAATAAGCGCGTAGATGCCCCATCCCTATAGCGCGAAACCACACGCACGCTCGCATGGCACCCAGCACACTCCGCAGCCAGTCTGCTTCGATTCCCCGGCCAGGGACTGACCGGGAAAGCGGGTTGGGGCTGTTGGGAAAAGCTGGAGCTGATGGCGAGATTGCCGCGGCTATAAATCCATCACTTCCCAGGTCAGCTCCGCGAGGTGCTGGGACTGCAGCTGGCGGAGTGAATTCCTGGGCCAGCGCGCATGCGTCGGCAGGTAGCAAACCAGCTCTTTATGACCAGGTGAGATGTTGGTGAGCAGGTAAAAAAGGAGAATTTGCCCAGGCGATTCCAGGGAGCGGGCCTGGCCGAGCCCTCCAGCCCATGCCCGGCGGTAACCAGTCGCCAGGAGCGCCGAACCGCGATGTCCATACTTGCCAAAATGGGGGACTGGCAGGTACGGGGGTTTGCCTCGCCTAGGGTGGAGGTGGGCGGGGGTGGAGTGGGAGAGGAGGCGGGAGAGGGGGTGGAGGAGAGGAAGCGCGGTGGCCCAGGGCAGGGGAGTAGTAGGTGAGGCGCATCTGGCAGCGCCCAGAAGAGCTCCCGGGAGAGAGTGAAGACAGACAGTGACCGCGGCCCTGGGGGCAAAGCGCGGCGCCCGCGGGGCCCATGCCGGGGAAAGTCCCGCGCACGCTCCACAGGTGGCCCGGGGGTCACTTGTGGTTTGTGCTCCAGCCGTTACCCCACCCCCACCCCTTTTCACCTCAAGTAGAAACTTGGGTGGATGACTAATTCAAGAGAGGGGAGGGCGAAGGGCTGGGGCTGTGGTGAGCTGTGGGAAGGTTCCTGCTAACTGCGCCTTCGGCTTCACCCTAGACCCCTGGATTGCGCGCTGGGGTGCGGTTCTGGTGCACTTGTCTCTTTTGGTGTCTGCAGATTTGGGGGACCAAGAGTATGTGGAGAATATGGTACGGCCCGGATGGCCGGGTCGCGGCGGTGAGCTGTTCTTTTGGGAGATACTGAAGAGAGTTTGCTCAAAGTTTGGTTACCAACTTAGTCTCCCTCCTGACTTGCGTTTTCCGCGCTTGGACTAAGAATGGGTGTATGTGTGGATGATGCGGGTTGAGCCGTCCCGAATTTGCCGGAATCGCTGCCTGTCAAATTTGGCCCTGCTAGGCCGCAGGCTCTCCAGGCTTGGATCCTCTTCTTCCTGAGTACTGGACCTGACCCCAGCCACAGAAGCGTTTGTCCCGCTCTCTCCTTCCAACTTCCATACATTTTTGCTACCGGAAAGAGGGCAGTTCTCGCTAGGTTGATGAGGGTAACAGCCTCTTTCCTGTTACCAATTTCATAATGGGAATGGCTGGGCCCTGTTTTGCCGGAGCAGAGGGAGATGGGGTTAGGATGAGATTCTATGTCCTCTAAAGGCTGTGGAACAGTTTGAACCAAATGCCCTGAACTTCCCAAAGAAAAATCAAGGCCCTGCTCTTCTGAGAGAGTTCTTTCTCTTGTTTCACATTTAGGGCATTAAAAGTAAAGTTCGGAGAAGTCTCGTCTTCACTAGGCTCCCTAGAGTAGAAGAAAGGAAGGAATTTTGCATTTTGGCTTTCTTTTCTCTTGTACTTATTATTTTAAAAAGTGAACTTTTTATATTCCACTCCTTCCAGATAAGCCTCTCTAAATGCAATTTCATCCCCAATATTAGGTTAATTTTGTGGTTTAAGGATGCAAATTCCACACAAACATAAATCCTGGGAATCCACATCTTTTCCACCCTGTCCCTGCCAGGCTCAGACCTCTCTTAAATCTGTTCGGTGGTGGCTGAAAGTTCACAAAGTCCTTGCGTAGCAGCCTTTGGGATTTTCTCCTCAAATCCCTGCGAATTTCGTGAAAAAATTCCCAAGTGGTGAATTCAGTCTGCTACTGGGCCTGCAGTGGGTCCAACTAAGACTTTGAAGCTGGGAGATTGCGGCAGGAAGAGAGGAGGGAGACGGCTCACCGTTGAGCAAGTGGCGGGAGGCCTGGATCTCGGGTGGGGCCAGCGGATTTGGGCCCCGCAGGGGCGGGATCTGCTGGGCTGGTGTTGTCAGGCTCCCGGCTCCCGCTGGGCTGTGACAATCAGGGAAAATAACGTCCTTCTGGCCCCTCGCTGTCCCTTTCTCTCGGTGTACAGCTCTCTCCCACCAAATACTCTTCCCCGGCCGCCCTTTCTACGCCCTTAAGTCCGGCTCTTATCCCAGACCCCTAACCCCAGGCCTGGCGCTGTCGTCCCGGGGTTCTGGCTGGACCGGAGCATTGACATGCAATGGAGCGACTTATCGTGGTAATGACGGTCACACAAACTCAGCACGTCTGGCTCCAGGGGCGACTCCAGCGCTGGCCCAGGTCTTTCATCAGCGCCCACACCGCTGGCGGCGGCACAGAGCCCGCAGGTCTTAATCTGCACCTCAATGGCGCCCTCGGCGGGAATACAACAACAGTTTAGCCTCCGTGGCGATAGTGGAGCCAAAGTTCTTCTGGTCCTGGGGCTGTCAAGACTGGGGAAGGAACGTTGAGATGGGGTTGGAGAGGATGAAGGGACTTCAACACCTGCCCACAAACAGAAGGAAAGAAAGTGAAACTTTGCTCACTGTGGCGACCTCTGCCGTGTATTAAAACCCAGGCCTTGTATTTGGCCTACAGGACACACTCAGGTTGTGGCCGCTGCTGGAAACGTGTTCATCCTTTGGGCTCAGTTTCTGACTGGGAGTCAATGAGCTGTCTGCAGTGAGGCAGCCCCGAGGGGGTCTAGCCTTGGAAATCGATCATTTTCTGGGCAGAGCTTTGAGTCTGAGTTTGGCCCAGGGATTGTGATCACCTTTGGGTTAGGGAAAGGAAGTGCCCAGTATGTAGTGAGGGTTTCTCTCCAGCTCTGAAGCCCCTGGACTGCTCTAGCTTCTCCCTAGCTTTTGGGGGATCTTTGGTCTATTATTCTTAGCTTAGCGAATTGGCAGATTTCTTCTAACGGGGTGTTTGCCCTTCTGCAGCTTTGAGTGTGGGGAGGTCCTCCCTCCTCCTGCCTAGCTTCCACCTGTTAGTGAACACTGGGATTTGCAACATATTCTATCCCTTTGTGGGAATGCACTTTGGAAACCTGTGAGGCCTGGGGAAACAGGCCGAGACAAATCAGAGGTCCTTCCTAGAGCAAATTTGAGGCAAGATCTAGTGTTTTAGGGAGTTTGCAGCATTTAACAGGGAGAAAAAGACGATGGAAACTTTTTTGGAGAACAAACGAGAAAGCTGGGCTAGAGAAATTAATCACTTTGTATTTTAAAGTAGCACATTAGGTCTTCTTTTTTCTTTCTTACTTTTTAAAAATCGCGTAAATATTAGGGAAAGAACCTGGGCAGAATAAGCAGGCCCCTGTATGGAGCCAAAGAGCCTGCCCAGGCCAACCTGGACCAGGGGGTAACTCCAGGGCCTTCCGGTTCCGTATTAGCCGGGCTCTGAGCCGGGAGTGCGCCCGCGTTAGTAACATCTCCAAATCATGAAGGAACTCTTGCTGCTTTAATTAAAAAGGGGAATCTTGGGAAAACTGGAGCAGATTAACACAGCTAAGAGTTGGTTCCCAGTGATTTATTTTGATGCATGCATGAGACGGTATCCAGGCTTGCGAGCATTGCATGTCAACTCCAGAAGAGGTAGTCCGTCTCCACAGGAGTTCTGTATTCCTATCCACCCAGGAAACCTTAGCCCGAAAACCAAGTTGAATCGTCAGTTGGCCCTACCTTCACACAAACGGTAGGAAAATCACTTAACCCCTGGAACTGTCATAGTCACCTCTTCAGGATACAACTTTTATTTTACATGCCGCAATTAAGGGATCTCAAACCTCAGCCGAGCCACCGAAGCCGTTTGGCAGAATCTCCAACCTGGGGGAAAGCGCAAAGCCAGTAAAACTCCCAGGGCACTGCAGCCCGAGGGGGTGGCTGCTGTAAGTGGAGGCGATCTCTTGTTGGACAAAAATCCTGGAGTGACTTCGCCGGTCTTGGTTTGGCGGTTATGTTTAATTGCGAAAGGGATAATGATTTCTAATAAAATTGCACGGGGCCAAAAGGGCAGCTCGGATAGTGGCAGCAGGGGTAGGGAAGAAATGTTAGAAGCCAGGCCCCAGGTGCGGCCACTCGGACCTTGCACAGTGCTGGGCTTAAGCAGAGGGCTTTTCTGGCAAAAAGGCAGCGGGGCGGAGGGGGGGAGGAGAGAGAGGAAGAGAGTGGGGTGGAATTGGGTTGGGGGACGCTGGGGGCAGGGGCGCGCAGCGGAGCTCCGAGAAGGTCTCGTTAGCTAGCAAGCTGGCGTGCGCTCTCAGAGCAAGTTCGCGGCTTGGAGAGGCCTTTATACCTGGATCAGACCGGCCAGCGGCAGATTGTAGCACTGGCGAGCAATTGGACTATTGTTGATATGCTAATGAGGCGATTAGGCTGTTGGTAAAGAGCTGGAAAAGGGAAAAGTTTCTACCATTAGAGGGAGATCTCCGAGCGCACACGGGAGCTCTTTCCCTTCTCCCCTCCTCCTCGCCCTTCTCCTCGCCCTCCTCTTCCTCGCCCTCCTCCTCCTTCTCCTCCTCCTCGTCCTTCTCCTCCTCCTCCTCTTCGTCGCCCTTCCCCTCCTCCTCCTCCTGCGCTCACCGCCTGCAGCCGGCACTTTGCGCTCACCCAGAGAGTAGCTCCACTTGGGTGCGAGGCGGAGAGGGACGTATTGGTTCACCGCGATCCATGAAAATGCTTTGGAAACTGACGGATAATATCAAGTACGAGGACTGCGAGGTAAGTCCTGCGCCGGCTCAGTCATTCTTGCGGCCACAGGCTCCGAGCTCGACCCTCCCTCTCCTTCTCCTCTCCCTGCAGCCGGCTGCGAAAGGCGGGTGGCACAAACTTTCCCCCAGCGTAGCGCTGGTCCCTCCGATTCGCCGGGAAAACGCGGGGGAGAAAGTGGAGAGGGAGAACGTTGACTCTTCCTTCTTCCGTTCCCCTCCTTCGAAGCCCTTGTCCTACTTTACCCCCTTTTTCTGATCAATTTTGGCTGTGCCTGACAGTGAAGCAAACAGACAAGCAAGGGTTTTTGAGCAATTGCTGGCAATTGGGCACGCGCCTGTGCACTCCGCATGTCTCTTCAGCGGGATTGTGAGGGCCCAAGTCACCAAAAGGAGAAAGGAAAGAGAAAACCCTTTTCCTTCTTTAACTTCCTTTCTCCTCTTTAATGTTCCCTCTTCTATTCATTCATTCTTTTCTTTCTTCCTTTCTTTCTAAAGGAGGTTCTCTTCCCGGATTTGGAGAAGGGAACAAACACTTTGCTCTGAGCTGGGTTGTAGTTCCCTATATGCATTCAACTTCGGGGTACCGATTTCGGTTGTGGGGCTCGCTCCAGATCCTCTGTGCTTCAAGAAGTTCTGGGCAGCTTCTCCCTCCGAGGTACAGGGTCACGCACCCCAAGCTGTGTATGTACGTGTGCAGGGGAGCGCGTGCTGCGCAGAGCCTGCTGGCGGTGGAGTGGGGGAGACCAGCTCCTGCACCCACCCAGAGCGACCGTGGGAACCTTGGCGCTGCTGCGGACCACCTCTGATGCCGCCAGCGGGACGGCCACAGAGTGCGCCTCTTTGGAACCGATTTTAAAATCCTGGGTCTCCAAAGCGCGTCTTCTTAGGGCAGCCGCGGAGGCCCTTGCGTGACCAGTCCGCCCACAGGAGGCCCTGGGAACGGTTACAACTCGCACTGAAATGAGCCGGAGTCTGAAGCAGGGAGTGTGGGGAAGGGAGATTATTTAAATGAATAGATGACAGTTTCGGCTTTTGGTAATTTTTTTTCTCCTTTAGCATTTGGAGCTGGGAGTGTTAGAGAGAGAGGTCTGTGTGCTGGCGCAGCGGTCGGGGTCTCGACTTCACTTGAAATCAGAAACTGGGTTTATGTGAATGAAGTGTCACCCATTCCCTCCTCCCTTTTCTTGCTTTAGACTATTTTAAATCTTCTCCTTTCAGGCCCCTTTTCGACTCCACCCCCCAATACTGTAGATGAGACTCGGGGTGACATCCCACGGGTACCAGTGCTTCGCTAGGGGCTCCTGTCCCACGTGGGGAGGAGCTGAAAGACCCCACGTCAGACCGGTAGCTTTGTTTTTGAAGCTGGGGGGGAGGGAGGCAAGTCGGAATGAAACCGAGTCCCTTCACAGGGTGCGGGTTTGAGCTTTGGTCCGAGGCTCTGGCATTTCACTTGGAGAGGCCGAAACCCAACTCTAGGTGTTGGTGCCTTGGGCAGGCGGAGTGCGGACCTCCACCGGTCTCTAAGCACCTACGGGACGCGGGAGGGGTCGCGGAGGCTGAAGTTGCTTCCCCGGGGGGACCCTGTGGGGCTTGTGTGAATGTGTGTGTGAGACCAAAAAGATAAGAGAGGAAGAGGAGAAAAAAGTCAAGGCTATTCTAACAACTCTGGCGACCGCCAGCAAGCGCCAGAGCGGGGATTTCGGGTTTCCGAGCTGGCTTGGGGCAGTCTGATTGTGCCGGGCTCTGCAGCGACACGCCGGAGGCGAGGAGCCACTTGTTCCGACAACCCAGCGGGCAGACTGGCAGCCGCGGCACGCTGGGAGAGCTAGCCGTGTCATCCGGGGGGGCGTCGGGCGGGAGTGGTTCAGCCAGTCCGACGAGTTTGTGCCGGGTGCCCGAGCCCGTGCCGGCGGCGCCCGGGTTGGGCCGCCTCCCGTCTGTGCGCTCCCGGGGCCGCATCCCGGCTCCCTCTCTCGGTTTCCCGGCTCAGGAGAGCCGAGGGCAGAGCAGCAGCGGCCGAAAGGCGCACTGCCCCAGTGTCCGAAGGAAGCTCAAGAGGAGGCCGAGGACAGGGCCAGCGGAGCGGGCGGGCCGGTCCCGGGAGGGTTGCCGGGTCATGGAGGAGCCGCGTTGCAGCGGGCAGCCGAGTCCGGAGTCCCAGTCCAGGCTGCGGAGCGGAGGAGCCCCGGGCCGGAGAGGGTCGGGAAGCGCCTCCCGCGCACAGAGCCCTGTGAATGCCCAGACGCGGTCCCCAGCAGCTCCTGTCCGCTACGCACGACCCCCGCCGCATCCCGAGGTCTGCCCCAGCCTTTTAGGTCTGATTGTCCGTGCTCGCTTCCTCTCCCCTTCCTCCTCCCCCGCGGCCTCCCCCTCCGTGAGCTCCGGCTCGGCCCCCTCCCCTCCCCCTCCCTTCCTCCCTCCCTCTTTCCCTCCCTTCCTCCTCTCGGGCTCTCCCTCCTTCCCTCCCTCCTCTCTCCCTACTCCCGGCTCCTCTCCCTTGCCCACACTTTCTTTCTCACACACTCACGCAGACACATTCTCCCTCTTGGCGCTCTCTCCCTCGGTCTCCCTCTCTCCCTCTTTCTCTTTCACTTTTGCATGCCCTGCAACCTTTTAAAATGTAGCCCCTTCCCTGTGATTCGCCAGACGCCGCGCCGCGGCCCCCCGCGCGCTCGCCCGCTCCCTCTCTCGCCGGCTTTTTGTCTCTCGCGCTCGCTCTCCCCACCTCCGATTTGCTACACTGAGACTCCCGTCAATGGACTGCATTGAGAGCCGGCTCCGGCGCGAGTTGCCTCTCCGCTTCACGCTCGATTTCCAGGCATTCTTCCCTTATTAAGTATTCGTGTAATATTAATAGTCATGAATATCTGCTATTAGGAGGCTCCAGGAACGCTGCCCAGCGCGGTTATTAGAAGCTCAAGCGAAGCCGCCGCTAAGAAAAGAGGGGGAGACACGGATTAAGGAACACGCACGCATACACACACTCACACCACTTTTTCCTTTTTGGGGTTTTTTCATTTTTAAAAGAACTTTGAATCATAACCAGTCACGGCAGGATAGAAACCGTGGGTTCGACCAGCTGAAGGCGCCGCGCGAATCGGCGGTTCAAGTTCGGATGGATCCGAGCCGGGCTCCCGCGCTCGGGGGAGCGTCGGCGCCGTGACCGGAGTCCTGGGTGGCGCGGGGCTTTCGGCGCCTTTTGTGTGGGGCACGCTCGGGCGGCGGGGCAGCCGGGCGCACCAGGCTTGCTTGTTTTTTTCCACCCTGACTCGTTACCCCAGACTCTTCGCAGATGTTAGTTCACAGTTTTTCAGCTATGGTGAGTCCCACCCCCACCCCCATCCCTGTTTCCTTAGGAATTCTCTTTTGGAAACCTGGTGCTGCAGAGCTGCCCGAGACTTCGGGTTTCTGGCCTCGGTTTCCTTCAGGACACCCCGTCCATTTGCATTTCCCCCCTTTCCTCCGTTCTCTCGTTCTTTTCCATCCCTGAATCCAATGCATTGCCATCCCCTAGTCCCCGCTCTACCTCTCCGCGCACGCAGACCTACCTCGCCGCTGCTTCCCAAGGCGTGTTTCTCGCCCCGTTCATCTTTATTTCCTCGAGTCTTCACTTGCTCCCGAGATGTTCTCAACATTTGATGCTTACTCTGTCTGCAGGAAAATCGTAGCCCGGTGTGCCCCTTACCCTCGGGGCCTGTGGCTGAACCTCCAAGGGTTCGAATTCCCTGGAAGCAACTCGGTTCGCTTGTTTTGCAAGCGAATTGCAATAGAGGAACACAAAGTCAGGCGTTTCTTCTGCCCTTTGGGGCTGGGGTGGAAGGGGCGGGGGCCTCAGCCTAGGGGTGCACCTTTCTCTTTTGAACCCACTAAGGCTGAATCTTTCTATTTTAAACCTTGACTTGACGTCCCTCTTTCCTCGTCCGTATCATAAATCGACTCTGTCGAGAAACAGGCTCCTAACTGAGGAAACGGAAAAGACAGACCCCCATCCTGCAGTTAAAACCTTCTTTAAGCTGGTAATTTAAACGTGTTTTCATTACAGCCTGCAAAATATGTTTTTATTTAAATAGCCATGAAAGGGTAATAGTCTTTGAAGAACGTTTATGATTTTTTTTCTCCAAATAAATGAAAGAGTGTAAACAATAACGCAGTGGCAGACAGGTTCAAATCCAGGGGAAAAGAAAAAGGCCTCTTTTGCAGTTTAATATTTAGTAGGAACTTTAATTTGGCTTAAAAGAGGTTTCACGCTGCAGTTCAACCGGCTGTATTCCAGGAGACCTTTTTCTATCTTTTCCCCCCTTTGAAAGAAACGCCTAAGGAAAAATCTCTTGTGCCTCTACATTTACACAGTCTAATTTCTCTGTGTTTTTTGGAAAGGCCTATTTCACTTCTGGGATATTTTCTGAAATGAACAACTTAGAGCTGATTTTTATTTTCCTGAGGCCTGACGACAGGAGCGGGCAATTTTGTGTGGACAGCTGTAGCTCTCCGCCTGATACCTCTTTTGCCTTGCTCTCTTCCAGGACCGTCACGACGGCACCAGCAACGGGACGGCACGGTTGCCCCAGCTGGGCACTGTAGGTCAATCTCCCTACACGAGCGCCCCGCCGCTGTCCCACACCCCCAATGCCGACTTCCAGCCTCCCTACTTCCCCCCGCCCTACCAGCCTATCTACCCTCAGTCGCAAGATCCTTACTCCCACGTCAACGACCCCTACAGCCTGAACCCCCTACATGCCCAGCCGCAGCCGCAGCACCCAGGCTGGCCCGGCCAGAGGCAGAGCCAGGAATCTGGGCTCCTGCACACGCACCGGGGGCTGCCCCACCAGCTGTCAGGCCTGGATCCTCGCAGGGACTACCGGCGGCACGAGGACCTCCTGCACGGCCCACACGGGCTTGGCTCAGGACTCGGAGACCTCCCGATCCACTCCTTACCTCACGCCATCGAGGATGTCCCGGTAAGAGGCCGTGCGGGCCGCGCGCGAGGGGATGCAGCCCCGACTCACCTACCCCCGGAGAGAAGAGATGGGGAACTTATAGGCCGGCTGGTGGGCCGGGGTTTTCCTCAATGATGTCTTCTTTTAAAAACATTTTATTTTATTGGGGAAGGGGACGTTTTGAAGAGCCAAATTAAGAAATTAAAAAAGTAGTTTGGAGTTCTGCCTCCAGAACAATGGTTCCTGGAGCTCCCTCAAACAATGCCTGCTGAATTGTTTCTGAACCACTTCCACCAGCACAGAAATAAATCAGGCAAATGTCACAATATCTTCCCCTCTCAACGACAGTAAACTGTTTCAATTGCGAGTGTATCTAATTCCACCTCTGAGTCTGGTGTGGGAATCTCTCCTTTTGGGAAAGATCTTAAATTAACCAAACGAACTCATTAAAAGCCTTCGAAATGTAAGAGAAAGTGTAAAAGACATACTAAGAAAATCATTTTAACCAGATTTTATAAGCACTAGTGAAATCTAGAAGTTATGCATACACCCTATTCTGATTAAAGAGAAGTAAGTAGCAAATCCAAGCAGGGGACATTAAAATGCAGCCTTCTTCTCTTCCTAGGGGTGCTAAGTGTGACCTCATAAATCATTAGCTCGGTTCCCAACGCCTCTCAGAACCTGCTACACCCCATATTAAATTAAATGTTTTGAGACTATTGGGTAATATGTTGAGTTCTAATTCAGTTATCAATAAGCGCTGTTTAAAATAATTTCTAAATAAGCATGGCATTAGCACATTTACTATTTACAATGCAAACCAGGCTATTGATAATATGAAAACACTTTCTGAAATCAAACTTAAACCAGCATCTCTTGCTTCAATTCTGTATTTATGGTTTCCTCACAACCTTCCTGAAATGGAATTAGAGCAAGCCAATAATTTTATGAAAGCTGTAAAGGCTTCTGTTAAAGCTGCTTTTCTTTAGAGAGGAAATGTATCTGGATGTGATTTTTGTTAAAATGCTATTTCAAATTACTGCATCAAATATTGCAGTGGTATGTCCGTTGACAGTTTAATGATTACTACATTAGATTGTAAGGAAAATGGTCAAATGAACTTACCTGTTTGCTTGGTGAATTTAAAACATTATTTAAGTTCCATAGGAAAATAGGAAATTTATTACATCTTTCATTTAGCCCACTTAATCACTGAAATTGGTTGGTTGTGTTTAGCAGCCCTTGCATGGAAAGTAGGAAAGTGGGCACTTGATCAGTGTAAGGTTTTGTAAGCAGTGTGAGTATGAGGTCACACTTACATGCCTTTATAAACTTATAGCTTAGTGCAGTTTTAGAAATAAAAAATGAGGGGAGCAATATTTTATAACAGCAATTTTAAAATGAACTAGAAGTTAGAATCACTTTAGTTCCCTTTCCCAGAGTCTCTGAATCCTTTTCCTTGCCTGCTCTTTGGAAATAATTGAATTGCAAAATACTTTTGCAAGCTTTTCGAACTACTATGAATTAGAATTGCTCTACTTTGCAAAAATTCCAGGGTGGCTGGTGTGAATTCTTAATACTTATATAACCACTCTTCTTGGTGATATTGCTCAGTAGGAAAAATTAACTGGAATATTAAATAAAAACAAGAAAACTCAGTTGCTGCTCTTCCTTCTCCCTCCCCCACCTTTAAAGATAAAAATCTTTCAAAGGAATGTGGGTCAAGAAAAAGGTTGTTTTCAATTTTTTCTATTGCTGCAACAATTAACCTTTAATAAGAATGACTGCTTAATATTTAAGAAATTCAAATGAATAGTGAAAATTATTTAATCATTAATATCTCAGTGGGGTTTTAAAGTTAACAGTCTTTATATATGGACAAGGTCTAGAAATAACACAAATAAAAGTATTATGCCACACTACATTTACTTTATGGGTTTAGGGTGCATGCATAAAGGGATCATATTTCCCCATATAGTTAAAACACAAGAACTGCAGCAGTAGTCATTTCTGAACATTTCTCAATTTAATTATACTTAAATCCAGAAGCACTTTAGGCAAGTTACAAATGAGAGCATTGAGTATAATAAAACCTGTAATAAAGCAACTTAGTACCATCCACCCGGAATCATTGCGATCAGGCACAATTAACAGGAGCATAAATCCAAGACAGAATGGAAAATGTTCGAATCAGTATTATTGTTGGACAAAGACTAGAGAAGGAAGTAATAGTTTTTTAAATGGTAATGCCCGTGTTTGGTAACGATTGCAAAATCTTCTATCTCAGCAGCCCTGGTGCTAATTTGTAAACACAGCCAGACATTATATTGCCTGTCAGTTTCTGCATTAGAAAACATGATTTCATTTTACTTTCTAATCACGTTTTGACTCTAGCACTCACACGTATACCCATCCATCTGTAAAAAAAAAAAAACAGAGAGAAAGAAAACCCCCCATACCTACAAACCTGCTTCTGGACAACAGGAAAGCAATCTCAAAGGTTTTTTGTTTTTAATCATTTTCATATTCCTGCCACATCTGGCTTAGGCAGTAGTCTTTTAAAAAATTTGGAGATTTCCATAAGTAAAGGTGTGTAGGTGTGTGTATATGCCTTTGCTCTTTATTACATCACCTAAACATTTTCCCAACACCCTCCTGTTAATCCCACCTCCATCATTTCTATTGTTTTTTTCTGGCTTTTGCTGCCTGAACATAAAAACTGTTGAAAGTTGAAAGCTGCTGGGGCACCAAAGTAAAGCTGAGTGCATTTTCAAATGTTGGCCTAACTGTGAGAAAGATTAGGTGCTCCAAAACTTGATTTCCAAATAAAGTTTTATTCCCTACACCAACCCCTTTCAAACGTGGATTATTTGCTGGGGTTGGAGAGGAGAAATTGGCCATGGATGTTCAGTGAAACCTCTTGAGTTGCAAAGCCCCAAATTCCAATAAGCCAAGAAGAGATGTTTATATATAAATGTCATTATAACAGGAGGGGGAATTTCAGTTCTACACCTTTCCCTCCCTCCATCTTGCAGGGAATATTCATTTCCTTTTGTTTTGATTATACACTTACATCCATGTGTATCCTTTTGTTGCAGCACGTAGAAGACCCAGGTATTAACATCCCAGATCAAACTGTAATTAAGAAAGGTAAGCCATTTCCTTCTGCATTCCAAGCATGTCCTTACAGGCAGAGTGCTATTTAAAAGAACTTGCAGAGCTGTTTTTATTTTTTTCAAATAGGATTTCCTAAAGGCTCGAATTAGCACATAGATAGACATAGGAGAGGGATGCTTAAATAATCAGCTTTCAGTATGCTGGTAATGGCAACAAGCTAGCTTTGTTCTGATTCATGATTTGATCATTTAATTTAGTTTAATGATTATTTGGACAAACATGAAATGTTTAATAGTTGAAGTGATTTGCAAACATTTCAATTCTGAAAACAGATTAGTTAATTCATTGTGTGAACTGCAGTTAAGGCCATAAGGGTTAAGAAATGTATAATACTGAAATAGTACAAATAATTTAATATTAATATAAGGACACTTGACAAAAGCACTCAACAGAGAAAAACCCCTTTCATGTTCTTAAAATTAGTTTCTTGTTAGCTGTTTCCGTTTAAGTGTTTTAAAACTTCATGAATTAGGTTAACAAAAATTTAGCTTTGGTTAAAATTAGCATCTTGAAGATGTCAGGATTATTAGCATACTTGTTCAGAGCAGAAATTGTTAGAAAAATGTCAAGTGATTTGGATGACTTTGTAATTTGTATTCTGTTTAGTGAGTAGAAATAAAGTTTACAATAATTGCTATTCACTCTGCTAGCAGCTTTTTTTTTTTTTTTTTTGATTATAGTGGCAATGTAACATTTCAGGATACTAGGCACCACAAGAGGACGATGCTATATAAAACTGTTCTCATTTCTAACCCCAATCAGTATATTGTTAGCTAGTTTAAAGTTTCATTTTTGCATCTGTGAAGACTTTGTCACATCAAATTAGATGTGCAAGGGATAAATCTTAAGAGATGCTCTTTCCAAGTCGACATGATAATTGGCTCTTTTATTAGTAATCTCTCAAGAGTTCGTTTAACTCCTATTGTCTCTATTAGCCTCCCCAGAGCTATTAATGTCACAAGTGATCTATCCAAAACCTAGAGCCCCTCACTTCCCGGTATGTCTAGAATATCCCCATTAAAGAACTCATGATGAGTCCCGCGATGAGAGTATGAGAATGTGCATATTATTATATGTCTCTCCAAGTGGAATTTTAAAGTACAAATGCAGACTGTGAGTTGTGAATGTATCTGTGCATTGGTGTTGAGAATATAACACATTAGTATACTTTCTGCTGGTCTTGAATTTTTTCTAACATTGGTGGGTCTAACAATAACGAGCGTAAGATTTTAACTAGTAAGAATATATCCACTCGCCCTTCCCAAAGAAGGCGCGTAAACCTGTTAAGTATTTGTCAACAAAAGGGCACACTGCTGGTATTCTACTATAGGCCTGTTCCTCATTTCCTACCCCAGTTCAAAACTGAGCTTGTAGCATATCTCCAAAACTGAGAGCATAAGGATGGGCCTATTTATCAGATGGACGAGATGTGTGTGGTGTGAACCCAGCACAACAGAATCCACCACATCCCGGCGGGGTGCCTTAACTGAAAGGCTCATTAATAAGCTGCTTTAGCCGTCTAAACTGTTGGCTGATTTTAATAATAGGTCTTTGGAGCAATTTTTCCCCATTACTAAATCTCTCACCCGGCAAACCTCCCAAAGTACACATAACTTGCTCTCGGTTTGCAAATGTGACACCTCCCCCCACCCTGCTCCTGCACCTCGTCTGGGGCTCACTTCGGATGCTCAGAGCCATGCTGAGAGCCGAAGGGGTTACAATTCCACCACCCATCTCTAGATCCTTTGCAAAGGGGCAGAAACTCAGGTTGCCTGTTGGCCGCCGGGCGAGGCAGAGGCTTGATTTCGAGGGAGGGAATAGAGCCCGGACTAGGAGGGGAAATGAGAAAACCGGAAAAAGATCTACAGAATCTCAGAACCGGACAGGAAGGAAAGTGGGGGCTACCGCCCAAGCTTCGAAGCCGGCCCTGGGGTGAGAGCAGAGGTCGGGCAGGATTTGGGGATGGGGCTTCTCGACGCCCACATACAGCCTCCCCGTCTGTCTCCGCAGGCCCCGTGTCCCTGTCCAAGTCCAACAGTAATGCCGTTTCCGCCATCCCTATTAACAAGGACAACCTCTTCGGCGGCGTGGTGAACCCCAACGAAGTCTTCTGTTCAGTTCCGGGTCGCCTCTCGCTCCTCAGCTCCACCTCGAAGTACAAGGTCACGGTGGCGGAAGTGCAGCGGCGCCTCTCGCCACCCGAGTGTCTCAACGCGTCGCTGCTGGGCGGAGTGCTCCGGAGGTGAGGCCCGGCTTGGCATGGCCCCACCCGCCCCGCCCCGAGGCCGGGGGAGATATTGCGCCTGCGCCAGGGCGGTGGCGGCCACGCAAAGAAGCCTCGCGCTGCGGCCCTCCCTTCTCGGGAAAAGAAAGAGGCGGGGAGAAGAGCTTAGAGCTGAGTGGGTGGAATCTGGGGGCGGGGCGGGCCGGGCCGCCCCGGGCCGCGCCTGCGCTGTCCGCAGCCGTCATGCGCGCTCCGGGTTTCTGGTGCGCGCCCTGTCTTCCGCGCACGCCCCTTCCGCGCGCACGCGCACTGCTCTCCTTCCCCTGCTCAGTCCCGGCGGTCGCAGCCGCGGGGCGCAGTGCAGCCGCCTTTTTTGTCTTCACGCGTACCTTGCAAGCCCGGGAAAAGTTCTTCTCAGGCTCCTCGCTTTGGCTTACCTGTGTAGGATCTCCAACAGTACCTGGCTGTAACTTGTGTAGAGTCTTAGGAGAATGGTTTTTAACCAAAAGAAGAGAATAGTTTCCGCTCGAGTTCGCTCGCACGCAGTTGCTCCCTGGTCACTGTCACAGCCCTACCCGCCCAACACCCCCAGCCATCACTCCCTCCACCTCCCGTGCTGAAAGCTCTCGCATTTGATGGTTCCAGGTTACCATTTGATGGGTTCCTGATGTGTGCCAGGCCAGGTGCAAGGCAGGTTTACGTGCATTATGTAGTTGCTACCAATGAAAGGTGCCTGTTAAATACATAAGCAAATATCTTTCCCTCACCCCTACGAGGTCGCAATGATTGAGTAGGTAAGATTGTGTAAGGGTCAGCAAAGTAAAGCACCTTCCCTCAGGGAAGGTTTTTCCCTGCTTGTGGGCTTCCTTCTAGGATTCCACCCATTGTGAATTGTGGGGCTTGTGTTGAATTTACCACGATAATATGTTTATTCTTTTTTTCTTAGTTCTCCTTAAATAGTGCCAAGAACGACATTGTTTTTACTTTTATTTATTTGCCTATCTAGTTATACACCCACGGTGGAACTCTGGTGGGTATATCCCATACAAAGCCTACAAGGGTCATTTTTTGGAAGGTTTTGACAACAACCATTTTAATCTTCCTCCTTTTGTAATCTTTCACTGACTGACAAAGATCTTTTCTCTGCCCTCTGCTTTTTCCTCCCCTTCCCCCATCCCCAATATTGAAGACTGTTTACCTAGGGGAGTATAATCTAATCCACACAATTAAAGAGCACTTGAGTAGGGAATAAAATCTGAAATTAATTAATTTGCCGTTTTATTTAAACAATTTATCTTAACCACTTTCTGGTTATTGGAGTCTATTTAGACATCTGTTTAGAACTGGCTCCATTGTCTCTGAAATCAGTGAAATTTTTAGAGGCTGATATCAGCCTTTGACATTTCCAGTTAGGCTGGTGTAAACAGTTGGTGAAATGAATTTCCCATTGGAGCTAAAGCTAGAGGAAGAAACATGAGAGTGATGATAACTTTGGTTACTCTGAACAACCTAACAGCAGATCTTGCAAAGACAATTTAAAGACCCCATTGGGATTTGTGTGATTGTAACAGCAGGGAAAATATACAGTAATCAGTTGAACTCAAGAATACCTCAAACCCTAGAGATCAGAGCTGTTTGTTTGTTTGTGGTTCTTTTTTAGAGAGTTGGAAAATCAAAACCTTTCAACGTGCCAGAAAAGTTGCAATAATAGCTGAAGGGTGGAGTGCTTTACAGTCTAACAGGCATTTATCTCCTATAATCTTTCTGTACCATTTTTTCTTAGGCTCCCTTTCTTTAAATTTCTTGGGGGCCATATTTCTTAATTTTTTAAAGCACATTTTAGGAAGCTTTCACAATGATTTTTTTTTTTAATGTGATGCAGAACAACCAGTGTTTTCTAACTCCCTTTCTTGCATATATTTGTGAAACAGGGCGAAGTCTAAAAATGGAGGAAGATCTTTAAGAGAAAAACTGGACAAAATAGGATTAAATCTGCCAGCAGGGAGACGTAAAGCTGCCAATGTTACACTGCTTACATCACTAGTGGAGGGTAAGCAGACCTGATTGCTAACTAGAAGGGAACTGCCTTCTGGGAAAATGGATAATATTTAGTGGCCAGATGTTTGGTTGTATTTTGTATCAATTGGGCAGTTTTCATCTTTCCAGAGAATATAGCTGGAATTGAAGGTAATACTTGCATGGCAAAAAAAAACTATTTGCATATACTCCTATTCTTCTTCCTTCTTACCCTCTACCACAAAATTATACCTCCCCAGTCCAGTTCTGACCTGAACAATGCACAAATTGAAGAACTGCACATTCTCTGAGTTCCTGTCTCCTTTAAAGAGCTCAGCGGTAAATCACTTAAGTTATTCTGACATCTGCATTTGAGAAATGCGTGACCATTACTTCCTGAATTAATTTGGGAATCTTTGACCTGCATCCTGATTTAAGACCATCCTGAAAGCTCAGGGTTATATTCCCTTTTTGGTTTTTATTTTCCCAAACATATGCTTCCTTATCTCAAAAACTGTGCTTCTCTCCTGGAGGGGAAGAAAGTGAGCGATTTTTACTTTGGATTGTTTGGATATGGAAAGAAAAAAGAAATATAAACATTGCAAAGTTTCTCACAGCAGTTTTTAGCACACATACACTCTTTCAAGCTCCTCAAAGCAAAAAGCCAAACCTTGTCCTCCTCACTCTTAGCTCTAGATAAACTGTCACCAGAATCCACTCAATATTCCTTCTTCCTCTAGATTCCTAAATTTTTCTGTACAAAATGGGCTTAAGTTTGGGTGAATTGGAATAAACGTATCTCTATTGTGGTTTTTAGTGTGTGTATGTGTGTGTGTGTGTGCGTGTCCCATTGTAAATGTCTCATGCTGATAGGAAAAAAGCCACTGAAAAGTACAGAGCCAGATTTAAAAATTAGCATTTATATTTAACGAAGGCATTTTATCTTATTTATCTCTTGTATTTGAAGAAATATATTTTAATTCAAGTTCTAACTTTGTAAAATACTTTTTAAAAAAGGTATACAGCTCTGTATTTGAGGAGGAATAAATTCCATTCATTAATGGAGTCAAAGATGATAATATACTTATTGAAAAAATTGGCAATTGTTCAGTCTTAGAAACTCATCGACAGTAGCATTATATTAAAAATAATAACAGTACAGAGGGAACCCACTATACATACCCCAAAAGAATTATATGCCAAGGACATGGTAGTAGTGGCTTACAGTGTAGCGTGAGAGTTAGTCTGGGTTTGGGGGTTGAGTGCTGTAGCAGGAGGCAGTTTCTGGAGAACTGTTATTGTTTGTGATCCGCTCCATTTTATGGAAACAAGCTCTGCGGAGAGGGCTTTGATGCTCTAATTGGCGCATGCGTTCTTCCGGAGCTGGAGCTAATGGCAGGAAGCCCTGCAGTAAAAACCAACTGGTTCAGGAAATTAAAACCAAAGATTTGAAAATCAACAACACAGACAGACTCAGTGGAGTGACCCTCAAATCCTCTTGGTTAATCGGTTTGGATGAACAGATAATTATATGTGATCAAGTTAAAATGTAAACCCTCGGTTATTCCCTTGCAGAAAAGCTCAAGGAGTAAATATGAATATCATTTATGAATGTGTTGATAGGTGTGAAGTTAGAATTAGAATACAGGAAACATTTTAAAAGAAAATTTGGGGAAATGTCATTGGGGTAGAAGATGAGACGGGATGTTAGTGGGTGGGATTTACATTTTTAAGTCATCTTGGCCTTCTAGGACAAGTGGTTGGGTTTTTTTCCTGATAAATGCATCCACCAGATCCTACTGAGAAGGAAATAAAATGCATGAAATGAGAAAACAAGTAGTTTGTGTTGCCTTTGACATCTGGGCTAGGGAAATGAGGGAGTTGAGAGTGGGGAGGAGGTTTGGATCCCCACTCTTTATTCTCTTCCACTGGCTCCCTATTCTCACCTCTTGCCAGGAGAAGCTGTCCACCTAGCCAGGGACTTTGGGTACGTGTGTGAAACCGAATTTCCTGCCAAAGCAGTAGCTGAATTTCTCAACCGACAACATTCCGATCCCAATGAGCAAGTGACAAGAAAAAACATGCTTCTGGCTACAAAGTAAGGCATTTACCTCTGCGGGGTCTCTGGTATCTCAGTGTCAAGAGAAACAAAAATTGTTTTTGCTCTTCCTTTTTTCCTCTTTCTCTTTGTGTTAATCAGCTTTGTTGCTGCAAATATTGAAGTTACAACAAAATCTTATAAACTGTAATCCATGCTGGGCAAGGTGGAGCATGCCTGTAGTCCCAGCTACTCTGGAGGCTGAGGCTGGAGGATTGCTTGAGCCCAGGAGTTTGAGACCAGACTGGGCAACATAACAAAACCCTTAAAAAACATAACAAAGTAAGCTCGGCGCCTGTGGCTCGAGCGGCTAAGGCGCCAGCCGCATACACCTGAGCTGACAGGTTCGAATCCAGCCTGGGCCTGCCAAACAACAATGACGGCTGCAACCAAAAAATAGCCGGGTGTTGTGGCAGGAGAATTGCTTTAGCCCAGGAGTTTGAGGTTACTGTGAGCTGTGATGTCACGGTACTCTACCCAGGGTGACAGCTTGAGGCTCTGTCTCAAAAAATAAAAGAAAAAACCAAACATAATAAAGTAAATCATAATCTATGTTAAAAGGGAGATATGGGTGGGACTGTTAGTGTGCTCCCATCTTTACCCTCTCATCTGTTCTACCTTCTTTCTCTCTCTTGTATTTTATTGATGTGTTTGGGCATAGTGTGTAGGGGGTGTTAGTTGAAGCTGAGGGTAGATTCGTGTCTGTGTTTCAGAAAGACAAGAATCAAATCCTCTAGAGGTAGCAGTCTTGCTTGCCTATACCAGTTTTTTTCTCATATCAATATGTTCTCCAAGGGCAAGGATTAAGTAGTGGCCTGAAAAATGTGCAACTCAGAAGCTGTCCTAGTTTTAACCCTAATCCTTATTTCTATTTCTCCCTCCTCAAAAGTCATACACACACACACACACACACACACAGGCACCACACCTCACATAAGTTTTTAGCCTACAGGCAAGATGTCAAATAGGTTTCAAAATGGCCCAAGTTATATTCCCACCGGTGTCTGGGCTGAATAGGCTTCTCCAGGTGGTGTGTGAAAAGAAAATGACTGTTTTGATATGTTTTCTGGAAATTAAAAGCCTTGTTTAGAAGCCCTTAATTATCAAAGTTGATGTCAGAGGAGGGCATGGAACCAGAGGGCAAAAGCTGAGGCCTTGAGTGGGACCCTGTTTCTGGCCTGGAGACATCAGCTGGTCCTGGAGTGGGGAGCCAGCCAGTGGTCTTCACTCTTCCTTCTCCCCACCCCCACTGCCCCATGAAGGGGCCCAGCTAGTTCTTTCTTCCAGATTCAAGGACAGAGCTTCCTGTGTATAGGCCTCATCTGCCTGTATTTCTGACTTTACAAGACCTTTTCTGAAATTTCAACTATTCCTTTGGCTTTCTAAGCACACTCATATTCACAATTTCCCTAAAGAATCTTATTGTGAGGTATGTAAGAAAAGAGGAGGACTAGGAAATTGAAATGTTTATTTCTTCTTCCCAAATACCATCTTGAATTATCTTAAACTAACATATTTATTGTGCCTTTTTTCCCCATCAAAGGAAGAAGAGAATGCCTTTTTTTTTAAAGGCAAATAATCCCAAGCAAAGTTTTGCCTTTCTGTCCAAATTCAGCCAATTTGATTTGAAGGTGAATGAATGGAAACTCCATTCCACAAAGTGGTGGTGAGGTCTCTTAGAGGAGCAGGGAAGAGGGGTTGCTACAATATTTTGAATAGGAAAGCTAATGGCTGCATGGCAGTGGCCAGATGCTTGTGTTTCTCTCTTTCTCTCTTCTGGTCTATTTACCTTCTCTTTCGTTCTCTTCCAACCTTTGAAATATTTTCCTGTGTCTAGGATTTTTTTTTTTTTTTTGCTTTTGGCCGGGGCTGGGTTTGAACCCGCCACCTCTGGCATATGGGACCTGTGCCCTACTCCTTTGAGCCACAGGCCCCGCCCTAGGAATTTTGGTGTAAGGGAGAAAGGTGGATAGAAGTTTGGCATGGTTGGGGTGTGAGAGAGAGTGTGTCATTTGTGGTGGTCTGATGGTCATACATTAAAGTAGAAAAGACTGGTCCTCCCAGTGTGTGGCCACACACTTTGTCTCTGTGGCCTTAGGTCATGTCAGGTGCCCGCAGGATCCAGGCAGAGGTAACTTCAGGGAGAGAGGTTTTCTCTTTGCTTCTGGAGCTGCGTAAAAGGGACCTCATGCCTGTCTCTTCTCTGCTCCACTTGTGCTGCAGACAGATATGCAAAGAGTTCACCGACCTGCTGGCTCAGGACCGATCTCCCCTGGGGAACTCACGGCCCAACCCCATCCTGGAGCCCGGCATCCAGAGCTGCTTGACCCACTTCAACCTCATCTCCCACGGCTTCGGCAGCCCCGCCGTGTGCGCCGCGGTCACAGCCCTGCAGAACTATCTCACTGAGGCCCTCAAGGCCATGGACAAAATGTACCTCAGCAGCAACCCCAACAACCACACGGACAACAGCGCCAAAAGCAGTGACAAAGAGGAGAAGCACAGAAAGTGAGGCTCTCCTCCCGCCCCGGCCCCTCCCACGCCTCACCGGCCCTCCTGCGCCCACCCACCGCCACCCGGCGGCTGACAGCTCGGGGATCAGCAACCCTTTCTGCTGCTGCTACTGCTGCTGCCGCTGCCGCTGCCGCCGCCGCTGCCCTTCGGTCCTGCTGAGTCTCGGGGACTGCTCTCTCTCGACTGTCAGTGGGGCAGCGGGGCAGCCGCCGCCGACTCAGCCTCAACTTCCCCGTCGGCACCCACACCCCTTTGCCCTCAAGTGGAGCCTAAGAGAACAGAACAGGCCGTGAAGCCAGCAAATAAAAGTTCTGTCCAGTTTGTGAACCTTTTTTAAAGAAAAAAACCCAACAAATCAACAAAAAATTTAAAAACCTTTTTTCTAAAAAAAAGAACGTAAAAAAAATAAAAAAAAATTATATGAGCTTCATGGGACTGATTCACCACCTTCCCTTACATATTTCAGTTCAGATTGTAGCCATACTTTAAAGAAAAGCAAAAAGGATAATGACATTTTTATCAGTATTGTGAATACACTTGAACACAAAACACGAAGTTCCATGTCATGTCTTCAGTTGTAGAAGTTTTTCCTCTTCAAGGTAAAGCGACCAACTTGAACTTTCTCTGGCAACACGATTCAGTTCTATAAGGGAATCAGTGTTCACGTCTCTGTATATATTTATTTATGTGTAATTTAATGGGAATTGTAAATATGGTGAGTCTGTTTTAAACCTTTTTTTTTTTTTTTATTTATCTGGTGATCTCGTTTACCTCTTGTTTAGTGGGTCTTGAATCTTCCCTATTAGTTCTTCATGTGGTTCATGGTACTTATTTAGAAATCCAAGGTTTGGGGGATTTATTTTTTCTCTGGGATTCATGAATTTAGCCCTGTTGTAGCATGTTAAAGGCGGCAATGAAACAGCTGGACAAATAAAAAAATAAAATTTTATATATAATTAGTATTATTACATTTAGCTTTTCATTGAACTGAAAGAAAAAATGTGATATTGGACCCTGGAAAGATTTTTAAACTCTAGTGGTTTGGTAACCCTTCTATGTATTGTAGGGAGAAAAAGAAAGTTTATTTTACTCCAATGTTCTCCCTTAAAAGCATCATTTGAGCAATAATTGAATATTGTCTTTAAAACCGAGGGTTAGGGAATTGTCCTCTCTTTCTCTTTCTTCTCTTTTTTGTTCAAAAAACTTCAAACATTTGGGACCACCTGGCATTCTGTATTTTCACTGGCCATGTTGGAAGCAGTTCTAGTTGTATTGTATTGAGTTGTGCTGGCAGTAGTTTCCATGCCTGTCAATGTATCATAGTCCTTTGTTGCCCAGATAAATAAATATTTGATACGCTTTATGTCGATATTTTTTTTTTTTTATTCAGTGGCTGTCTTTACCCAGGCGTATTTTTGTTCTTGGCAGTATTTTTTATTCAGTATGGTTACAGTAATTGAGTTTAACTCTCCCTTGGCAATTGCTCCTTGCAATAAGCAGCTGAACCCATTGTTTCCCTCAAGTATAATAAAAACTTACTTTCAACTTGGAGTTCAGAGCAGGGTATCATTTAGATATTCCACTGAGTCTGTATTCAGACAAATGACACAATAAAACCCAATGTATTCTTTTGGATAAAAGATTGTTTGTACTGCTAAAGGAATGACATACTGTCTTTTCCTTACTAGAAACATTAATTTTATTATTACAAATAAAGTTTTATTTTATTTATGTTGATACTTTAGGTTTTCATTTGTGTTTTGGAAACCAAAATATAAAACCCTCAGAATCAAATGTTAAGGATGACAAGGAAGATGGAGAACAGAAGAACAGAAGAGCCTTTCCCCCAAGTCTTACCCCCCCTTGCATAACTACTTTGGAATTTGTCTCAGAGGATAACTGAGATTTAAATTGTTAGCTCATTAGCACAAAGGAAATACCCACTTCAACGTTCACTTGCTAGCTCAGGCTACTCTGTGGCTAAGATGTAAATAAGCTAAGACTAGCTCTAGTTTTCTGGGAAGAGAAAAGGAATAGTGGCAGAAATATTTGTGGAGCAGAGAAAGAGAGGGCAAATTACCCCTCTCCCCATTTATTTTAATTTTTCATTTAGAAATGAATTCACTACTATTATTCTTAAGTAGCTCTTGGGGTAGCAGAGGGGAGTGGAAAATTGTGCTGAGCCCTGGAATCCTTTCTGTTTGCCCCCCTAAATACCAGCCCACTCCTTCCTATCACCACAGGGCTCCTCCTAGGACCTTTTAGAAATACCAAACGTTCTCTGGGGTGGGGCAGACAGGGTGGGGGAGGTCTGTGAAGCCTGTCTCTGCAGATCTCTCCTATCTGTCTTCTGGATAGGACAATGGCAGGACTGTGTGCTGAGCTCTGAGAGAAGGAAGGACTTCCTGTACATAAAGATGGCGAATCCAGAGCTTTTGTAAACTGATTTGGAAATTCTTTGCTTTGGAAGTGAAGAGGATTTTTAACAAGGAAATGGAGGTCATTAACTGTAAGGTTTAGAGGAAAGGTCACAGAAGTAGTATCCAGGTAGACATACTAATAGAGATTTTGCATTTGTTCATGTGGTTTGACATTCCGAAAGCTCAGGAAGCAAAGCATTAGAGAGTGTCCATTTTGCAGCCTTTTGCTTTCTAATCTCCTTATGGAAGGCAGTGTAAAATCAATCTCGACAAACGAACGAGAGTTGGTGGAGTCTAAATTCTATTTTCCAATGCCAGAGAATTCATAACAATGGTGGGTTTAAAAAAAATTTAAATGGAAAGTGTATTCTCAGAACGGAACGCGGCAATTGTTTTTTAAAGCAGTTATTTATTATTTCCTAGAGAGACTGGTTAACTGTAACGTAGATGTAACAAAATAATGAGGCGAATGAACCCTAACTGTACATACTCTTGACAGAAATGAAATGCACACAGCATCGTAGCAGGTGAAGTGAAGCATTGTCTATCAGGCCTGTTTTTCTTGGCTGCATCTCAGATTGTGTGGGGGATCCTAACCTCAGGCACAATAGCATTCATAAACAGCCATACATTGCTGCTCTGTCTCCAACGACACATAAATACTCATTTTAAAACGAAAACAATCTTATTAAATACCATTCATTCATATCTGGATTTACAGATGCTTGTTATGTTGGAAAACCTGAACCCAATATAATCCTTGCATCCTGAGAAAGATAGAAAGGAAATAGTGGGTTAGAACATTACAAGGTCATAATAAACAATGGTTTCCAAATGCAGAGAATTAGTTATTTGTTTTCAGTAGTTGGACATTTTGAGGATCCCTTTGACCCTGTTATGGATATTGTCACTCTTTCCTTTTAACAAATAATTTAAAAGAACTTATATATATATATATATTTAAGGGATGGGAGGATTACAGCATTATTATTAAAAATAATTTTTATTGGACTAACCAAGGCTGTGTGAATTCTGGCTTTCTCTTTTATGACCAATGTATACTTTCTAAAACACATGGTGATTACTTGACAGGTCAGATATTTGTATACTAACAATAGTGATTCCTTTCAGATCAAACCAAATTAGGACACATAGTTGAAGTATAAGGATGCTTGCTAGGCTATGCTAATTACCACACCCAATTTTTATAAAAACACGATGTTCCTTCCAGTTTGGTAGTCATCATTACCCCCTCTATTTTCCAATGCCCTTTAAAAATCACAATCCATTCCTCCCCCCAATCGAATATTAATATAATTTGCGTTCTTGATGGAACTACCATCAGGACTGCAATGCCCCGCAGCTGAAATAATATTTAAAATAGAAAGGATTTGACATTTGAGAAGTCAGTGGCTTGAAATACCCAGTTGTACTTAGCTAATTCAGTCCTTAACCTCTGGTTTCAAATAAATCAATTACAGTCGATTCCACTTCAGTTCAGAAGTGCACAGGGTTTTAGTTAATTGAATACATTTTATTCACTTGCTAGGAATATTCATTTATCAAAATTCCAAATTTAATGTACATTTCTTTACAACCTAGGTTATGTTAGACTGCATAATCAGATCAAATTTGTCCTGGTTTCTGCAAATCCTGCTTAAAATCTAAATTTTACCACTCTGTGAAACAATGTTTTCCCATTTCTTTCTTGACCAAAAGTAAATTCACAATAAATGTATTACAGGCAGAGCTGCTTTCCCCCACAAAGAAAAAATTCGTATGTGGCCATCAGCCTTGTGTTAAGTTTAAATAGGTTAAGAACAAAGCTGGATTAATTAAGTTTTTAAAAAGTATAAACCTGAAATAAAAAAAAAATTACGCATGGTTTCCATTAGAGCTTAACTTTGCTGCAGCTGACAGGTATGACAGCATTTTTGTGGTCTTAAAGCCACAGGCCCCTTTTCTTAAACCTCTCTTCCTCTACCTCCCCCCTCCAGCTTTTGGAGAAGTGCTTGAATAAATACCAAATTGTTAACTGAAAGCAGTACAGTTAAATGTGCCCAAATGAAGTTGTGCTTTAAACAGATATTGATGTATGCAGTGTTTTATATTTATTGTTTGTAGCATCCTGCTGGCAGCATAAACTGCTTGGAAAGGAAAGGGGTTAATTAGCGTCATTATCAATCACTAATGCTTGCCTAACGTGTCCAAAGAATAATCAAGTTAGAGGACGGCATGAAGCCAACAGCTGCTTTATCCCAGTTACAGATCTCCTAAGCCACTCAGTTATGGGGTTGGGGGGAGGTGGAGTGGGGGAAGAATCCTCATTGCTTGGGTAAAAGGGCTATAAAAATCGGGTCAACTCACTAGAGATCTGAGAGGCGGAAAGTACAACATAAATAACAAGCGTTTTCATTCTCTGAGTTACAGGTGCAGAGATGGCAGCCATTCTGAGGCAAAAGTGCTAAAATTTGTCCTTTTATTTACCTGATTATCCAAGTTGGGCATTGGAAGAAATATAGCCATGTTTCCCAGTCACTTAGTGGAAAGAGAAATCTAAAAGTCAAGCAGAGGAGAAAAAAAAAGTAAACCCACGCATACCACAGACAAGCCCAATTCAACTTGTAACATCATTCAGCCATCTCATTCCAGAAGAGTGATGCCACCAGAGCACAACAGGTAATATCAGTTCTCTGCACCCCCTTTTAGAATGCTTAGGGACATTTTTCCTTGTGGATTTCAATGACTCTTTTCTATATCAAACTTTGTGTACCATACCTGAGAGGCACAGGTATGCTATCTCAGTTTCCTACTGACAGTTTATTTACTATAACTGAAAAACTTTGACCCTGTTATGGAATCTTTCTTTAAATGTCTTTAAAAGCATTATTTGCCGAGTTAACTGTGAGTTAGAACTAAAGAATCCATTAATGATCATAGTTTATCAACTGTTTTTCTGAAGGCAGGGATGAATTAGTCTGAAGTAGAAAATTTATAAACAGTGAGCAGTTGTATGATTGAACAAAACATTGATTTCTTTCCACAAGTAGCCCAAACTCATCTTTGCCCAAACATGGAAGAGAAATATTTCCAATCAAATCATGCCCTTGAGTTAAGTCTCATGCCCAAAGAAGTCACTGGTATTTCTCACAGAGGACATTGGAGTGGGAAAAGAGAAGGATGTTGGCATGGAAAACTACAAAATCCATGTATATGGGAAATTCCTGTATTCAAAAAATAGTTTTCTGCTGCTTAAGGTCACTATATCAAAAGATAGAGGTAAGAAGAGAGATTTTAGGCTGAATCTGGGAGTCCTAAAACTAAGCTTTCAGTATTATTCATGTGTAAAATTTTGTTTCTTTTTCATCTTTGATGCCTGAAAAAGAGCACTGAACAAACTTTGCTTTCACAGAAAAGTTTATTTTTTAACAAAAGAGCGACACTTAGTATATTGCTGGAGAAATGTGCTGTATAGAAAAATAGCAGTCCAAAGGATATGACCTCTCCACAGTGGATACTTAGAACAGGGATCTCTCCCGCTCCTCCCTCCAGTCCTCCAAAAATGAGTTTTATTGTCTTTGGGAGAACTTCCCAAACTTAACTTTGACTTTCTATACTAATGTCCACTGGAAGATGGGAGTATTTCAACAACAGGGCAAGATTTTTTAAGTGGCCCAACCCTATGCTTTTGCAGCTCATGATTTTTCTATGGAAATAAAGATCAAATCGTCTGAATTCCGATGACAATCTTAAATACCAGCCGTCCAACTGAAGGTGGTCCAGCAGTTAGGTGTCCATCATGACTCTTCCAGTTTTATAGGTCAAAAACTAGGCCCTAGTTTTTTGTCTGGGAAAAAAAATCTCTCCCAGCTCTCTCTTAAGTTGCTGTCTCTCAACACCCTTTTAAAATCCAACCTATCCCGGGGATATGGAGAAATATATATATATTTGGTCAAACTAAATTTAGCTAATATAGCTTAAAATAATTTCCCCCCCCCAGGCACTGAGTTAATGCTAGGATCAAATTTCCGTTTGCTTTGTCATCTACCAAATCCTATTTCAGGATTCCCCTCAGTCTATTTTAGAGCCCCTAAGTCTGAGTGCGTCTCTGTCCACAGCACGGACTCAGTCCCCAGCTCCAGAGCTCAGGTAAAAGGGTTTGGTGCGGCGCGCACCCTTCACTTGGTCGCACCCCGCCCACCCAGGACCCCGCCCTCTGGCCCGGCCCCGCCCTAACTAAATTTCCGAAGAATTCCTGCTGCGCGCCCCTTTGTATTAAGGGCAATTCGCAACTTGATTTTGACAGTCGAGGAAGGAGGAGTGGGGGGTGAGGTTGGCAGAGGTGGGATGGGGGCGGGAGGTTCGAGCCCTGCCTGGGGTTGGGTAGAGGGGTGAGGAGAGGACTGGGCAGGGGCCGGGAGGGCAGCGGAGGGGGGTGGTGTGGGAGGCCTGGGCAGCGATCAGCGGCGCTCGCGTCCGGGTTAGACCCAATTAAACTGCATCGAGAGCCTGAGAAAGAGTTTTGGGACTTGCCTTGCGCCGCTCGTCTCCCTTTGCGCGCTTGCGGGTGCGGTGAGCGGGAGCCTGGAGGCTCCAGGTCAGGGTTTTAAGGGCCTTTATTTTCATGCGAAGGGCACTTTAATTAATGACTGGAGCCAGGATCTGGGAAACTTTCTGGCTTCACAACTCCCAAAACAAAGTGAAGTTTCAGCATCCCCGGTCTGGGTGTCTAAACAGAGTTGCGTGGGGAGCGCACTCCCTGCACACGCACCCTTTCTGTCCCACCCGGCTTCTCCGAGCTTTCCATCCTCGACCCATTTTTTCAAATATCTTAAGTGTGTGCGGGACGCGTCTCCCGAGGCCTCCGTCCACTTGGGCGCAAAGTGTGGCGGGGAACCCGCCTCGCTTGCCCTGAGCCTCCTGGCCGCCGCCGCACTGACCATTTCACGGGTTACCCTCATTCAGACCTTTTTTCATTGCAACTATTCGGTTGACCTTCCAATAACAGTTCGAGCGGACAACCTAGTCCCAACTACGTTAGCAGTGGGGAATTCCATAGGGGAGCATTTACCTGACCCCCTCTGGGTCTCCAAACCCAGGCTCGCTTGCCCCAGTGGAATCATCCGCATGGAAAGACTGGAGTGGCGCTCCCCGGCAATCCCACGCCCATTGGCACCTCTGGGCTCCCGCTCCGCCTCCCTCCCCGCTCCCTCCCCGAACCCTCACTCTCCTCCTCCTCCTCTCCTCTTCTCTTTGTAAACCGCACTCTGACTTTTCCGAGGCGGGGGCTGGGAGACTGGCTGGGCCGGGCAGGACTGGGCTGGGGAGGGGGGCTACGCAGATAGTTGATATTCCGGGTCCAGCCGCTCTCCGCGCTCCCATTCTCTAAGCTCAGCCGGGGGGAAGTGTCGCCCCGGGCCAAACATATGCTTCTTTCCAGCGCGCTAATCCACCTTCAGCGTGGAGGCATAATTGCTCGAGTGTCCATGGATTCTCGGCGCTTTGTCCCTTGCTGGCTCCCATCAGCCCTGGCACACGCCATTTCAATCAAATCTTTTCAGAAAACTGTCTCCTTTTATCAAGTCCCAGCCCCTGCGAACGACCGGAGCATTTAACAAAACACCCTTCGTGTTCCGCCCACCTCCCTCAGCCCTGCCAGAGCAGCAAGCAGAGATTATTGCAACAACTTTTCATTGAGTTCAGAAGGGGGTGGGGGTGGGAATGGGGGTGAGGGGGGAACAGAGAGAGACCAACAACAAAAAAGCAACATCAGCACCCCAGACCTCAAACAGGTCTCTCCTAAGCCTGTGGTGTCAGGTATATTGGCAAGAAAGGTCAAAGGTCACCCTCAAAGAGAAAACATGTTTCATCTCAATTATTTTTTTCTTTGCAACCACAGAAATCGACTGCTTCTGTGGAGTGTTTGGGCAGTCCATTGGGACAAAAAGACAGGCAGAAACAAGCTGGGTGAAGTGGGCCGGGCACCAGGAAGGGCCCTGTCTAAATGCTATTACTGGTGGTCTCTGCCTCAGAAAGCTAGAACAAAAACTCCCCACACTGATTTCCATGTACACATCCAATCTCTCTTTTGTTGCCAGTGACAGGCGTAAATAAAAATTGAATTTGAAGATCTCTGCCTTGCTAAATGCGGAAGTCTCACATACTCCTCATTTAATATTTTGCCTGACTTCTTAGCTTCAGGAGATAAAGCTTTTCATTGATTAGGAAAAAAGAAAGAAAGAAAGAACAACGGAGTGAAAAGATGAACTCTAGAAAAGACCTTAGAAACAGATATTAAATTTTTTTGATGCTGTAGAAAAAAAGACAAAGCCAAATGCAAAAGACTGAGCAAGAAGTTTGATTTTGTGTAGCAATTATTATGCAAATAAACAGAAGAGATTGTACTTCTATTATGAAAATGCAACTTTGCTGCTTGTTTATAAAATGAGAAAGTCTGGGTAATATAGTTTTCTTCAAATCCCATGGTCACCCCATATTGAGACTTAGTTCAGTAACTTAGGCATTTTCCTTCTGCAACTATTTATTTCAAGGTAGGAAAAGCATTGTAAAGGGCATGGTCCCTTGTTCTACAGCCTTAGAATACAGTGAGGCTTTATAGCATGGGGCTCCAAGGAGCTTTTTGGTGATTCCCTTCTTCTCCACATGTCAAGAGCAAGGAAGTCTGGGAAGTGCTTGAAAATGATCCATTGATGCCAACCCTACTGGCCTTGGTCCACTTTCAGAGTCAGATGAAATCACTGAGGTCTCCTGGTTTAAGCACATGGATGAGCTAAGTTCACTATTACTGTTAACATGTGGGTATTTAAGTCAAGCCTTCATGATCTTAATGTTAATATTTGATTGGAAATATTCTTCCTTAAGTTCTCTAAAATGTTCACACTAAAGGATGGGAAGTGATAGGATTTTGAGGAAAGGACTGTCCTGATTCATCCTGGAACCCACCCTGTTCCCTGAAAATAAGACAGTGTCTTACTTTAAGGTGTGCTCCCAAAGATGCGCTAGGTCTTATTTTCAGGGGACGTCTTATCTTTCCTGTAAGTAGGTCTTATTTCTGGAGCATGTCTTATTTTTGGGGAAACAGTGTAGAATATGAAGTACATTTCTTTGCTAAGTAGCTTCATGTCTTGAGAACAAGAAATCACTTTGTTATGGTTTTGAGACAGTAAAGAGTGGGTAAAATCCTTCAAAACCTTCCAACTATGAGAATTGTCAAGAGGAAGAGGGGAAGAGAGAGTGACTTTTAAATTTTTATTCATTTGCTTAGGATATTTTTGTGATTACAAAACAAAAGACTAAAAAATACCAAGACTAGCCTCTAATCCTCTTTTCCTCATCTCTGTAGTTACTCTGAGGTAGAGGCAGGAGAAGGTGTTGGATTCAGAAGGAAAAAGTACTCCTGGGAAGAGGGGGAAAGAAGTTAAATACCCACTACCAGAATGGTTCTAGGAGAATCCTTCATTGGGTGAGACCACACTCAATAAATATGATTGTATATTCTATTTCCAACCCCGCTCTCCAGAGCAAGTTGAATGGAAAGACCCAAGATAATGCTTTCAAAAAGGGAAACTGTTTCCTTGGAATATCAGGGAGCTTAAGGTTGCTGAGTCTTAACTCTGAGGATGGTTCTTCCATACCAAAATAGTCTTGAAGAGTCCCATGAATTCAGAGGTTAGGAAACTGAGTGGGTTTCTCATCTTCTTGTATCATGAAACATGATCTAGTGATTCCAGCTTGTTGGCTTGACTAAAATAAGATGGGCATGAAGAGACCCATTATTAGGGGATGATAAGTTTAGGGGACTCCTAAGCAGCTTTGAGTCTAAACCTGTACAAACTCCAGAACCAGCAGAATAGAAGAAAGTACTGATCAGGAAAATCCAAAATTAAAGCAATCCATTTATAATGAGAAAATTCTTGAAGGGGATTTTCTTTTTCAAATACTCAGATTGTGATCTCTCCAAACCTGAGCTATGCCACTACTTTCCACTTGTGTGCTATAATAAGGCTGTGCAGCATCTTGCTGATTTGCCTCAGGAGAGCCAGGGAAAGAGGTGGCAGGGACTCCTGAAGTGGCACTCCCCTATGAGCCCCGAGAAAGCCTATTTTCCTCATTGACACAGCTTAGCAGAGGGAGAATCTACCTTCCTGTTTCTGCAAAGGCCTGCTACTAGCTCAGTGGATCAGGAGGTTTGGGAGAAAGGCTGGAGCTGACTTAACAAGGAAGTGCCTCAGGGACTTGTAGGACTGGAAAATCCCTTGCTATACCCTCTAGTATAACTTCCAGCCCTTGGAAATCAGTGCCACATCAAGAGAATCAAATCCCTGGTCTGCGACTATGCGATGCTAGACTTACTTGGGGAAAACCATCTCAATAGGCATTACTAAGTTTGAAGAAAGCTCTTCCAAGGAGAGGAATCTAGAAGAAAGCAAGAGTTCAGAGAACCCTCTTGAATTTCCCTCCCACCCATCATCTTCCCTTCTCCCCCTACTGAGCATTTTTTTGGCTGGACTTAGTGTTTCTTTGTATTACCCTCCTTTGCTGGGAAAACCTTAAGAACCTTCCACTAAGCTTAGATTTAACCGCAACCTTTACTGAATCTGGCTTATGAAAACCAGACTTCTCTAAGAGACGGGTCTTCTGGCAGCAATTAGCCTGACTTTTCTTTAACAAAATTCTTTGTAATGCCATTCAGAAAACGGGTTGGTAGGAGTTTGTGGCAGGGAGTGCTTATGTGCGTGGGTGAGTATGGGAGGGGGTGTTTGGATGGGGGATGATATTACAGAAGGCCAATTTGTATGATTTGGTGGAAAAAAGTCCCAATGTTAAAGTCCCAATGTTAGCACATTAACTTTGGGAGCTGTGAAGTACTTAATTAGTGCACTGGTTGGGATCCTATTAAAATTAGCTCTATTTCTGAAAACTGCCCTGAAAATCTGCTTGTTCCTTTCCTACATAGAAAGTATAAAATAGCATTGCCATTTCTCTTTTGCCACTGGGTGATTTCAAATAGTTTACAAAGGAAATTTGTCTTTAAAAGCAGGGCTGCTCAGAAAGAAAGATCCAATTAGTGAATACACATAGGCTAATGTAGAGGATTCTAGGGGTAGATATGAAGAAAAGGGAGGGAGAAGCTGGTGGGGTAAGGGAACAATAGTCTGTCGTCAGCCCAGCAGCAGCCCCTCTGTTTTTGACTCCTGGGGCAACAACACAGCCCCAGGGATCCCCCCTCAACTACATGTATTTAAAAATCCAAGCACACAACACACAAAACAAACAAGAGACCTATTCATTGAGCCTGCAAAGCCACCTTGTTTTCGTGGTTATGCAAATAGCAAATTGAATCAACCAGCTATAACTGTTCAGCCTATTACTGAAATATGATAGAAAAAAAGTTGAATATTCCAAGGAAATTGATTCCAACAGTTCATTTCCAGCCGACGTGGATGTCTGTGTGTCTGAAGGTGGAGACACAAACACATCTTGTTAAAGTTGAGGCAGCCCTTAGGAATAGCAGCCTGCAATTTTAGATTCCCCACTGTTCTCTCCCCTGGGGAGATAAGAATTTGAGCCATTTGAGGTGGTATGCAGCAGGCTCTGGGGTAATCCCTTCCTGGAAGAGAAGACACTTCTCTGAACTCCTTCCTCATCCTAATTTCCCCGCAGTTGGCAGGACTCGAGGTCTGAAGGACCAATTTAATTGAGAGTGCACCTCAGGCATGAAGGAAGCCAGCTTCTGCCTTCAATCTTGTCCGGAGGAAGGATGGGCTGTAGAGACGACCCGAAAACCCAATGGGAGCCAACGCACGCTCCCCAGTCAGTTCAGACCTGGGACGCAGGGACTTTCTTTAGGCTATGGAGAGAACTGGGTCTTGTTCCAGAAAACCTGGGGACACCCTGGGCGTTTCTCCTCTTCTTCAGGCCTCTAGAGTAGCTGATTTCACAAACTTACATAGAACCAAGTCTGAAGTCCCTCGTTTCCCTAATGCGGAGACCAAGACGGGAAGTTTCTGAGAGGACCAGAGACATGATTGTTTTTTAAGAAACCAAAGTGGGGGCCGGCAGGAGAAGGGAGGTCAGTCGCTCCTCTTTAGTCCAAGGGAATATTTCCTATTCCCAGTTGCGGGAACAGAGTCCCAGGAATCCAATCCCAGCCCAGAACAATCAGGGCAGGATGCAGCGTGAGCTCTCTGCCACATCTCCATCTTGCCCATTGTCCAAAAAAAAAAAAATCCAATCTTTCTGCACACCCAATACATCATTCAATAAGAATGACTTCACTTTAATAAAGATTTAATACGTTAAATCTGTCTTTGTCGCTGATTGATGCTCCTTTGTCTTGAAAATGATTTGGGTTTTACTGATGAAGAATTCCGGGGGAAACGCTGTAATTCAGAGTCAAGGGTTGCTGCTGTTTGATCACACTTCCTGAGGAGGACAACACCCCCGCGTGCGCACTGACACGCACACGCGCTCACAAGCTCAGAGGCCGGCTGGCTTTTCCTCCTCGGGTTCTCCGGCGTGGAAACCTAGAAAGCTCTCCTGAACTGCCCGGGCGGTGGGGGGAGGGGAGCGCACGCAGGGGAGGGGGCGCGGGCGGGCATGGGTGGGACGCCGAGCCCAGCGTCTGTCGGGGAATCATTTGCCCTGAATCACAAATTTTCACGGCTTAAAAAGAAAAGGTAAAGCTAATGTCTGGCTCAATTAATAAACATGGTAATTTCACACCCGAAGAAGGACATAATTTCATCCGAGCGCTATCGGCGCCATCACAAAGGGTCAGGGCGCAGCTGCGGCGAACCCGGGTCATTACGGAGTCGCCGAGCGGCTCCAGCGCCCGGCCCAGCGCGCGCCTCGAGGCGAGGAATGGCTGCGGGCGAGGCCGGGGCTTCTCCCGATAAAGGACTTACCCACCGTGCGGGAAATGGAGCCGCTTTCAGACGAGGAGTAATCAGCTCGCAGACGTAGCGCCCGCCACGGTCCTCCTCCCCCCTTCTCTGTTTACTTTTTAAACATAAAAGATGAAACAAACACCCTCTCCCCATCATCTCAGGCATCCTCTTCGCATGTCCTTTTATAACAAAAACACCACCAACACAATATACACATCCATTTTTATTTTTTTAAAGGTGGTCTTTGATTCACTGTCAATAGAAGCCTATTGTATCTGTAAATTTCAGGACAGTTGCAGTTGATAAATTTCTGGTGTCAAGGTTTGGGGCCAGGAGCTGGGAGACAAGATATTAGCTTCAATCTCATAATCTCTTAATCACATTACGTTTAAAGTGAGCATGTGTAATTTCACCCATCAATGATTTATTTAAGCATTTGGAGCACAATTACTTGTCTCATACACAAATACTGACTGGAGCATTGTTTGCTAGAAAGAAATCCTGAGATTTAGGAAAGAAAACATATCTTTTCCGTTCCATTACGTGCCCCACCTCGGAATCAAAATTCATCTGTAATCGAGACCCTCAGGGCCAGTCTCCTCAAAGGAAAGGGGCCTCAAAAGCAGATCTCCCGAACCACAAGGGGAGCGCCCTTCCCCCCTTTTCTGGGTTTAGTTTTTTAAGCAGATCTTCAAGACTAAAATAAATGCGCATTAAGTAGCCTCATGCAAATGGGAAGGAGCCAGGCAGCTAAACACACAAAGCCCATCTCATATAAAACAAAAGCATGATTGATGGCAACGCGGATGGTCGTGTGTTTGGGAAAAAAATTATACTTGTCCAGTCTCCCAGGTGTCTAAATTATTGAAGAGCGACGTGCATATTTCAACTCGAGAAGGTGGCCGAGGTTAGGGACCCGCGGTCGGCGCCGCGAACGCCACAGTGTGGTATATTTGGGCTGGGAAAGACTCCCGTGGAAAGAATTTTAACACGTTCTTCTCTGGGCGGCCGAGGAGGCAGTGCTAACCTGACAGCGCCGGGCAAAGGGTTAGAGAAACTGGATGGCTTTCCTTGGCCTGGGACAACCCCTCCCCTCCCTGTCCAGGCCGGGATCGGGGTCTGGGTCTGCAAGGCTGACCTCCCGCGGCCCGCACCTCTCCCAGCGTCTGCGGAGGGCGGTGGCAGGGCCCGGGCGGTGCAGGGGCTGGGCGGGGCCTGTGAGACCGCTGGTATGGGAGGAGGCCCTCTGGGTCCAGCCCAGTCGGGAACTTTCTCTGGCGATGTGGCTGGGGCCGTCGAGGGGCCGAACTCATCCCAGAGAGGGGTTTCTGCCGGACCCGCCCAGGGCGCACGGCCCCTGAGGGAGGAGCTGGCGGCGTGGGCTCTTTGTTCGGACACTTTCGTGGCCTAGGAGTTAGGCAATCCAGGGGACATGCGAGGGGTCTCCCCGTCGGATGTGGAGGACCGGACGATGGGGCCAGGCTCTGAGCCAGAGGCCTAGTGGGGGGAACTGAAGTTGGGACCAGGAGGCCCCAGAGCGTTTTCAACAAGCTGAGTGCGTGGTAAAGCCAATGGATATGGAGGAAACTTTCCACTATCTCATTTTAAATCTAGGAAGGAAACAATTGAAAATAAGCAAGAAGGTCTGTTGAGCGCTTTTTCTCTGTGCTCTTCCTTCTTTGTCACTCTAACTTTCTAAATGTTTCTCCTATTTATTTTTTCTTTTCTTTTCGTATCCTCAGCTCACCAGCCCATCTTTCTCCTTGTTGATATTCCTTTTTTCTCTTCCTCTCTCTCTGCCATCCTCTCCTCTCTCTTCACCTTTACAAACAGGCGGGAGAGGAAACCGAGACTCAGCAATTCCTGCCCAGCGTGGATCTGTGGTGTGGGGGGTCAGGCGTGACCGGCCCTCCCCAGAGAGGGATTTCCAGGCTCTCCCTTTCTCTCCAGACTGAGAAGACACGCGTGGGCCCAACGCTGTCCTCCGCGTGGGGAGAAGACAGCGTTTCCCACATCGAAAGCCAACCCCAAGCTTGAATCCATCTTGCTGCTTAAGTCAAGCTCAATGGATTCATAATAGCAACGACAAAGAGTAATTACATACGGGAAAACAAAACAATAATTACACCACCAAGTTGACACACTAGTCAGCGATGCACAGTCGCCTGGGTTGGAAACAGCAGAGCCCGCGGCGGCCGCGGCTGACTCAGCAAATTGGAAAAGCCCTAGACTGCGTCCACACTGGCCTCTGGGAACAAGCTCTCCTGGGGCTGGATGGCAGACACACTCCTGGCCCTGCCACCGTCACCTGCCAACAGGCCTTAGAGGTTTCCCTTAATAAGATCTGATTTGGGGGCTGCCTGGCAGAAAAGCCTGTCTCAAGCACAAATAACTGTTTTTTTTTTTTTTTTTTGGAGAGCTGACTCTTGTTTTTTAAATAAAGGTGGACAAATAGACTCTTGAGTTTGAACTATTTTATGTTTTTTACATTTCGAATGGAGAAAGCAGGTTCTTGCACGCTCATTTCCCCCAGCACCTGTCACCTGGTTCCTTAACAGCGCCCTCAGGCCGGGCATCTTTGGGCTTCCGCTTTCTTCCTATTAGAGTCAAGGCCGCTGGGGCGATTTTACTTCCTCCTGCGGGGCCTGGAGGCCAGTGATGAGGCCGGGCTTGGGACAGGGCAAGAGAGGAGTGTCCCTAACCAAGGTTCCTCGCAATCTCTTGGACCAGCGGCGGGGGAGACTCCCACTTGGATTTTGATCCCTTCAGCTCCTGCAGGGGCTCCAGCGTGTTCCCTGCTTCATTCTGGGCAGGGTCTGGAGAGTGGGTGAGGCACTTGGGGACGTCTGGAGGCGTCGCCTGCGTCCAGAGCGAGATTTACCCTAATGGTCCGCAGCCCGCTGCCCACAGAGATGGCCCGGTTTGCAGGCTTAGTATGAAAACAAGTAATCTGTGGATGGGAGACCGCGGCTAGAAGATGAGCCTAAAATGGAGACGCGGGGGCCTCCGCCTGTAAGAGATTGAGCCAGGGCCTCTACTTGGGTCCCCTGCCCTGACTTCCTAGAGTTGGAGCCTTTCTCAAAGGCTAGGGGGGTTGGTGGGTGGTGGTGGCCCGGTGCGCTTGGGCCAAGAAGGCGTCGAAAGGCGGGAGCCTAAGTCGGGACCATGCCTCGCAAGGCGCGGGGAGGAGGCGCACGTTGGGCCCGGGAGAAAAGCCCACCGCATCCTCTTAGGCCCCAGGTGAGAGCAGCATTTAGGCCCCGGGGTCAGCCTCACGCTGCTGGTAATTAGGCGATGCCATCCATGGGCGGTAAAAAAAAAAAAATCTGATTTGGCCAAGGAGGCAAAGGCCGCAGCGACCCAGGGTGGGCACCTTGGATTTGAGTCTGAAAAGCCAGCGGGTGAAGCCAGGCGGAAGCGTGCGGGAAGTCGGTTCTGGGTCTAGCGCCCTCTGCAGGGTTTACGAGCCCCGCGCGGTGTGGACCGCTCTCCTTTCATCCCCCAGGGCTCAGGAAAGGACAAAGGACTTATAAAAAAAAAAAAAATCCAACAACAACAAAAAAATCAGCTTGACCCCCAAAAGAACACTGTTTAATGAGGTGGAAAATTCTTCCACACAAATTGCTTTTTCTACTACTTTATGAGAGTTCATAAATGTTAATGAAATCCAGTTACCAAAAAGTAACATACATCATTGCAGCTGAAGGGAGGCAGAGGAAGGAAGGTGGTGGTTAACGTACAATCATAATTAAAATAACAGCGGCGGCAGCAACAATGCTGCCTATGGCTAATGTGGTTGGAGGCCCAGTCCAGAGTTGTACCATTATGTCCGATCTCGGTTGGCGGCTGGTGTTTCTCTGGACAAGAAACAACTACAGTGTGGCAGCAACGGCACAAGCAAAAATGTAGATGCAGGAGCCGGTGGATCAGACTGAAAATAAAATCATGAAATGCTCCTCTGTTTTTCTTTGAAGCAGAAAGGATGTTACAGACTCAAACTTCTTCAAAACCTAGGTAGAAAAAGGACCCCAGTGACACTGTCTAGAAGAGGAGGGGAGAGGTGAGCTCCTGGTCCCCTCCACCTGCATGTGTGTTCCTTCCTCTCTGCACATCACACTGTAAGCTTATTCTGGCATTTCTACGTCCAGCCCAGCATTTGAAGTATAACAGGTGCTTAATGGATGTGTGTGTGTGTGTGTGTGTGAGATAAGTGAATGGCTGAATGCACCAATAACAGAAAGTGAAATGACTCCATGGGCAATCTCCATTGATAAAACCTGAAGGGGAATATGTTTTTAAGGAAGAAGATTTGTATTTCTTTAATGGGATCATTTTTCTTCTTTTCTCTTTCTTTCTTTTCTTTTCTTTCTTTTTTGGCAGAATCTCTGTTGCCCTAGGGTAGAGTGTCTTGCTTCATCACAGCTCACAGCAACCTCAAACTCTCTTGGGCTCAAGTGGTTCCCCTGCCTCAGCCTCCCTAGTAGCTGGGACTACAAGCACCAGCCACAATGCCCACCCACTCCCCCCAGACCGCTTTTTTTTTAAACAGAGAGGGTCTCCCTCTTGCTCAGGCTGGTGTCAAACTCCTGAGCACAATCAATCTACCTGCCTTGGCCTCCCAGAGTGCTAGAATGACAGGTGTGAGCCAGTGCCTGGCAGGGATCATTCTTGTTTTTTTGAGACAGAGTCTCAAGCTGTCTGTCACTCTGGGTAGAGTGTCATGTCATCACAGCTCACAGCAACCTCCTACTCCTGGGCTTAAGCAATTCTCTTGCCTCAGCCTCTCAAGTAGCTGCGACTACAGGCACCTGCCACATGCCTGTCTATGTTTTTGTTGCAGTTGTCATTGTTGTTTGGCAGGCCTGGGCTGGGTTCGAACCCACCAGCTCTGGTGTATGTGGCTGGCACCCTACTGCTGAGCTACAGGTGTCAAGCCAGGGATCATTCTTCTTACCAGGCTTTATTTCTTAGAAATCAAAGAGATTATGTATTTATTTTTGTAAATGCCTAGGACAATTTGAATATTTTCCTGTTCCCTTTCAGAGCTGTGGAAATCTAGTCATTTTGGCTTTGTACATATTGCATAATATTTTATATAACCTACGTGCAAACACTAATACTAATAATTACTTTTTTTTTTTTTAGTCTTTATTTATTTATTTTTTTGAGTCAGAGTCTCATTATGTCACCCTTGGTAGAGTGCTGTGGCATCACAGCTCATAGCAACCTCAAACTCTTGGGCTTAAGCTATTTTCTTGCCTCAGCCTCCCAACTAGCTGGGACCACAGGCACCCACCAGAACGCTTGGCTATTTTTTGGTTGTAGTTGTCATTGCTGTGTGGCAGGCCCAGGCTAGGTTTGAACCTGCCAGCTCCGTTGTATGTGGTTGGCACCCTGGCCGCTAAGTTACAGGTACCGAGCCATAGTTTTTATCTTTTGTCAGTTACTGTGCTCAATGCCTTATAGATTTTGCCTCATTTAAACCTCAACAACCCTTTGAAATAGGTACTATTATTCCTCTTTTTTTTTTTGTAGAGACAGAGTTTCACTTTATGGCCCTCAGTAGAGTGTCGTGGCATCACACAGCTCACAGCAACCTCCAACTGCTGGGCTTAAGCGATTCTCTTGCCTCAGCCTCCCGAGTAGCTGGGACTACAGGCGCCCGCCACAACGCCCAGCTATTTTTTTTTTTGGTTGCAGTTTGGCCGGGGCCAGGTTTGAACCCGCCACCCTTGGTATATGGGGCTGGCGCCTTACCAACTGAGCCACAGGCGCCGCCCTTATTCCTCTATTTTTTAAAGAGGCAAGGTAAGTAATGGACCTTAGGCCACCAATGTGTAACTGGCAGTGCCCTATTGGAACTCAGGCATCTGTTACACTAGAATGGAGCATCTCCTGCCATACAGGTACAGCCATTCATCCTCAAATGTGGTTCATACCTGTCTAGTCTACACTATTCACAGTGTGGTGAAGATAAATTTGACCTGTTTATGAAAACACTTTGTAAATGTTAAAATACTCCAATGACTATACTGCAGTCTTTGTTGTTGTTATTATCATAATATGCTGTTTCTTATCTGTAGTTGCTAGTACCTACTATAACTTACTCTGCAACAACAATTATACAAATGGATTGTATTATGGCTGAGTGACTGTGATTGTTCTGGAACATGGGTGGTGATGGAACTGTTGAGAACAAGGTAGAGAGATGCTTGTTTAATGGACAAAATACTATTGGAGAGTAGTTGGCTCTTCCCATTGAGTTTTTGTGTATCCTGTGAGATCTCGGAGTCTGGCAGGAGAGGGTGTCTGAGTTCCCCTGCTCAGCTACCACTGTCTTCTTTAGGAATATCCTCCCTCCTAATTGCTGGGTGCTCTGCTCCACCTTGCCTGGGCCATTAGTCCTGTTGTAGGCCATTACTTTTAGCAACCAGTTCAGACACAGCAGTGAGAAAGGTTAAGTGTCCATTTTTGTGAGTAAATTTGCAATGCTGCTTTGAGACAACATAATTACTACTTCTCACACTTATTGTGTCTAGTAGAGAAATCGTCACAAAGACTTCAAACAAACATCAAGTCCTCTGTCACTGCTTGCTGCACCTGTCATCCTCCAAAAGTGGGGAAGACCTTGTGGGTATTTGAAAATCTTTAGACTAGTCGCTTGTCTGAGGTGACACCTGGAGATGCCTTTAATATCTGACACTCAGGTCAGTGAGTCAAAGAACGAAGAGGCAGAGAGATTAAGAACATACTAGCTTCTTAATTCTTTTTTTTTTTTTGGCCGGGGCTAGGTTTGAACCCACCACCTCTGGCATATGGGACCGGCGCCCTACTCCTTGAGCCACAGGCACCGCCCCCTAGCTTCTTAATTCTTATAGCGATCAGTTTTACATTAAATTCATTCATCTGTTCATTCATTTATTCAACGCTTTTAAACTCTTTCCTAAGAATTAAAAAATACCATTGAGAATTGTATTGGCTGGTGGGGAGGTAGATGAGTATAGACATAATAACAGAACAGTGAAGTAAGTTCCAGTAATGATTTATGCACTGATGGGATCAGGTCATCATTTCATTACATAGGATTAGGCCATAACGTGCATTCTCAACTGGGGGTATCTTGTCTTCAAAGGGGCAAAATATTCTCAGGTATTATACTGTTTTTAAATTCAACTCTACCTGAAAAATCTGATTTCTCTGTACTTATTTAACTTCTTTTTTGTACTTTATACTGAATTCTTTCTTTTTCTCCTTAGAGGGGGAGATAGTAGAAAAAGGTTGACAATCACTAGGCTAGATCGAAAAGCTTGATTTACTCACTGAAGCTGAGTCTCTTTAAGACTATTAAAGACTGGCTGATGTGTTTAGTTGGTTAAAAAATAGCAACTTGTTGGCCTTATTTATCTAAATATCTGTCATTATTTTACTGATTAAAAAAATCCCACTGATTTATGTTTTGAAGTCTAGAACACCCCCATGCTTGATAAAACAGATAAGTAAATTATCAAATATCTCTCCATCACCCTTAGAAATAATTATCATTAACTTTTGGGGGCGAGGGTTTGGCAAGTTCCCACCCAAAGGGAACAATGAACCATTATATGACACACTTCCTGGGTGAAATAAACTACTACAACTTGTATTTTACCTTACAAATGCAAACAATGTATCCTGATTGTGTATACTATCATATTATTCTGAAATAAAAAAAGAAAAAAGAAAAGAAATTGGTTAACTCTAAAGAAACATGGAAAATCAACTTTTGGTCTCAGTTTCCCTGCTGCACAACAAAGCTGCTAGATAAAACCATGAATACTGAGTGGTGCCTCTGGCTCAAAGGAGTAGGGCACCAGCCCCATATACTGGAAGTGGTGGGTTCAAACCCGGCCCCCTCCAAACAAACAAAAAAAACCATGAATACCTTTAGAAAAGTGAGCGTTTAGGCAGATGAATTTCTGTATTATTACAAACAGATGATTGTTGAACTCACAAACTTTTCTCTTTCATTTGTGCAGAGGTTAAGATATCAAATCTTTTCACAAGGTTGTGTGTAATTTATTCTTTCGGTTTGCAGTTTTTATCTCTCCGGCTAACTGTAGTTACGACTTCTATACCTCGCCCAGAGCTTAGCCTAAGAAATTGCTATGCCCAAGCTCGGAGATTTTGGAGACAGCTCTGGAAGAATTTGTTTTTTTGTTACTATATAAAGACATTAAGTAGTAGAGCATAAGATGATGGAAATATACTAATAGCTAGACTGACAACCAAGAAAGCGGACATGATAATAGTTACTGAGCAACTGAGTGAAGAGTGGGAGGAAGGGTGGCTTGAGTGGGGGGAAAAGGAGGTGAAAATGGTCACTAAAATAGCTTTACCTGAAATGGCCTCATTTATAAAGAATAATAGACCCTTCTGTTTCCCCTTTCACCAAAGTTTCAAAAATAAAAAGTTCTACCACTCACAGAGACGTCCTGGGTTGTCCTTAGGAGTCAATGAACATGCTAGGGTATGCTAACAGAAAATCTGGCTTGGGACTCATTCCCCACAAAGGACAAAGCCATGTCGGCTGGAGTCAGTGACTTCCCAAAACAGGGCCAAGGAAGGAGGCGGGGAAACCAACCCACAGTGCCTCTCAAATGGCATTTCAATCCATCTGGGTCAGAAGGCTCCAGCCGCGGCTATGGGTAGATATAAACCTTTGTATATAAGCCCTTCTTATGTGAAGTAGCTGCTTGTCCAGTTACATACCATAGTCACATAGACAGGGACACAAAAGCCATTTGTTAATGCTTCAGACAAGGCTGTAGGGGAAGCACGCGAAGGTTGACCCACATTCCTAAGGGAATGTAACAAACAAGTCTTCTCATTCACACCATATTAGTATTGACTGTTTTATGGTAGTCTTGTTATTGTGGCTGTTATTCCTTTAATGACACCATTTTCAAAAGTTTAAAAGTTGACCGATAACATTTGCTTCACTTTAAATCTTGGCATTAAAGTTTTGTGGGAGAGTCTGTGTGTGAAGCTGCAATTTTCTTTAGAGGAAACTACTATTTATTTATTTATTTGAGACAGAGCCTCAAGCTGTCACCCTGGGTAGAGTGCTGTAGCATCACAGCTCACAGCAACCTCAAACTCCTGGGCTTAAGTGATTCTCTTGCCTCAGCTTCCCACATAACTGGGACCACAGGAGCCTACCACAATGCCTGGCTATTTTTTGGTTGTAGTTGTCATTGTTGTTTGGCAGGCCTAGCTCTGGTGTATGTGGCTGGTGCCTCAGCTGCTTGAGCTACAGGCACCGACCCAGAGAGAACTACTTTTTAAATTGCCAAATATTTCTTTTTTCTTTCTTTTTTTTTTTTTTGAGACAAAGTCTCACTTTCTTGCCCTTGGTAGAAGGCTCTGACATCATAGCTCACAGCAACTTCAAACTCTTGGGCTCAAGTGATGTTCTTGCCTCAGACTTCCAAGTAGCTGGGACTATAGGAACCTGGCTATTTTTTAGAGATGGGGTCTTGCTCTTTTTTGATCAGGCTGGTCTCAAACTCCTAAGCTCAGGCAATTCACCTGCATTGGCATCCCAGAATGCTGGGATTACAGGCGAGAGCCACTTTGCCCAGCTTACAATGGCCTTTTTTTACTGCTGAAATTTCCCATGGCTTTCTAACTGTATGGGTGTCATCTGAATTAATGATGGAACAGTTAGGTTTTATTGGATAATAAATGATGGTGAGGGGAATCATGGGTGATACATATTTGCCCCTTTCTGTATTTATAGGAGAGGAACATAAACCCAAGGTGAAGGCCAGTTGTATTAAATCAACTTTGGGCTGGTGTGGACACACAATGGTGAACCCACGGTAGTAAAATATCAGGGCTTCTGAGCACTTGTGTAAACATGCATATACTTCCCTCAGATATATATATATTTTTGAGACACAGTTTGACTTTCTTGCCCCTGGTAGAGTACCTTGGTGACATAGCTCACAGCAACCTCAAACTCTTGGGCTCAAGCAATCCTTTTGCCTCAGCCTCCCAAGTAGCTGGGACTAAAGGCACTCACCACAATGCCCAGTTATTTCCTAGAGTTGGAGTCTCACTCTTGATCAGGCTGGTCTCGAACTTGTGAGCTCAAGCAATCCACCCACTTCAGCCTCCCAGAGTGAGGGGATTATAGGCATGAGCCACTGCTCCTTGCCCTCCCTCATGCATATTTTTTACTTTTCATTTAACATTCTGGGAAAAATCAGTCAATCAAACAAACAAGCAAAAAAGCCTCCAAATTAACCGCAAAGCAAGCACACCCAAGTGCAGGCAGAATTCTCGTACAGTGAAGTTTCAGAATTTAACTGAACGAGAACATCCGTTTTCTAACCATTTGCTAATTTGTGATGGGAGTCCTTTTCAATTTTAGATGTTAAGCATTTCCTTTTAGCCCATGGCATGCATAAATAAAACAATATGAAAGGAAACACAGTGAAAATTTCTCCCCACCTTATTTGTTATGAGTTGGCTGGTGTCCCTCAAACATGTAAGTTGAAGTTCTAATCCTTGGTGCCCCAGAGTGCAATCTGATTTGGAAGAAGAGTGTCGCAGATGTGGTGGATTGAGGTCACACTGAAGCAGGGTTGGTCACCATGCAATAATGGAGGGAAATTTGGACATAGACGTGGACAGGGAGAACGCCTTGTCAAGACAGAGGAAGAGATTGGAGTGATGAAGCTGCAAGCCAAGGGATGCCAAGGATTTACAGCTACCATCAGAAGGTAGGAAGAGGCAAGGAGTTTTAGAGGAAGTATGGCCCTGCTGACACTGGTTTTAGACTTCAAGCTTCCAGAACCATAAGAGAATAAATTTCTATATTTTAAGCCACCCAGCTTATGGTACTTGATTACTACAGCACTAGGAAATTAATACACCATCTTCCCATATTTTAGTTTCTCTGTCCAGAAAAAATCAATACTAACACTTTTGGTGGTATTATTTTATTTTAATTTAAAACTCTATGTGTTTGATATTTGAATAGATAAGACATTCACATGGGTCAAAAATAAAAATGCACAACATATCATACTATGAAAGTCATCTCTCTTAGTCCATCCCTCATCTGCTCATTTCTTTTTTTTTTTTTTCTGTAGAGATCTGATAAGTTTTTTTTTTTTTTTATTGTTGGGGATTCATTGAGGGTACAATAAGCCAGTTACACTGATTGCAGTTGTTAGGTAAAGTCCCTCTTGCAATCATGTCTTGCCCCCATAAAGTGTGACACACACTAAGGCCCCACCCTCCTCCCTCCATCCCTCTTTCTGCTTCCCCCCCCATAAACTTAATTGTCATTAATTGTCCTCTTATCAAGATTGAGTACATAGGATTCATGCTTCTCCATTTTTGTGATGCTTTACTAAGAATAATGTCTTCCACTTCCATCCAGGTTAATACGAAGGATGTAAAGTCTCCATTTTTTTTAATAGCTGAATAGTATTCCATGGTATACATATACCACAGCTTGTTAATCCATTCCTGGGTTGGTGGGCATTTAGGCTGTTTCCACATTTTGGCAATTGTAAATTGAGCTGCAATAAACAGTCTAGTATAAGTGTCCTTATGATAAAAGGATTTTTTTCCTTCTGGGTAGATGCCCAGTAATGGGATTGCAGGATCGAATGGGAGGTCTAGGTTGAGTGCTTTGAGGTTTCTCCATACTTCCTTCCAGAAAGGTTGTACTAGTTTGCAGTCCCACCAGCAGTGTAAAAGTGTTCCCTTCTCTCCACATCCACGCCAGCATCTACAGTTTTGAGATTTTGTGATGTGGGCCATTCTCACAGGGGTTAGATGATATCTCAGGGTTGTTTTGATTTGCATTTCTCTAATATATAGAGATGATGAACATTTTTTCATGTGTTTGTTAGCCATTCGTCTGTCATCTTTAGAGAAAGTTCTATTCATGTCTCTTGCCCATTGATATAAGGGATTGTTGGCTTTTTTCATGTGGATTAATTTGAGTTCTCTATAGATCCTGGTTATCAAGCTTTTGTCTGATTGAAAATATGCAAATATCCTTTCCCATTGTGTAGGTTGTCTCTTTGCTTTGGTTATTGTGTCCTTAGCTGTACAGAAGCTTTTCAGTTTAATGAAGTTCCATTTGTTTATTTTTGTTGTTGTTGCAATTGCCATGGCAGTCTTCTTCATGAAGTCTTCCCCCAAGCCAATATCTTCCAGTGTTTTTCCTATGCTTTCTTTGAGGATTTTTATTGTTTCATGCCTTAAATTTAAGTCCTTTATCCATCTTGAATCAATTTTTGTGAGTGGGGAAAGGTGTGGGTCCAGTTTCAGTCTTTTACATGTAGACATCCAGTTCTCCCAACACCATTTATTGAATAGGGAGTCTTTCCCCCAAGGTAAGTTCTTGTTTGGTTTATCAAAGATTAGGTGGTTGTAAGATGTTAGTTTCATTTCTTGGTGTTCAATTCGATTCCAAGTGTCTATGTCTCTGTTTTTGTGCCAGTACCATGCTGTCTTGACCACTATGGCTTTGTAGTACAGACTAAAATCTGGTATGCTGATGCCCCCAGCTTTATTTTTGTTACTAAGAACTGCCTTAGCTATACGGGGTTTTTTCCGGTTCCATACAAAACGCAGAATCATTTTTTCCAAATCTCGAAAGTACGATGTAGGTACTTTGATAGGAATGGCATTGAATAGGTAGATAGCTTTGGGAAGTATAGACATTTTAACAATGTTGATTCTTCCCATCCATGAGCATGGTATGTTCTTCCATTTGTTAATATCCTCTGCTATTTCCTTTCTGAGGAGTTCATAGTTTTCTTTATAGAGGTCCTTCACCTCCTTTGTTAGGTATATTCCTAGGTATTTCATTTTCTTTGAAACTATGGTGAAGGGAGTTGTGTCCTTAATTAGCTTCTCATCTTGACTGTTATTGGTGTATACAAAGGCTACCGACTTGTGGACATTGATTTTATATCCTGAAACATTACTGTATTTTTTTTTTTTTTTTTGTGGTTTTTGGCCAGGGCTGGGTTTGAACCCGCCACCTATGGCATATGGGACCAGCGCCCTACTCCTTGAGCCACAGGCGCTTGCCCATTACTGTATTTTTTGATGACTTCTAGGAGTCTTGTGGTTGAGCCTTTGGGGTTCTCTAAGTATAAGATCATGTCATCAGCAAAGAGGGAGAGTTTGACCTCCTCTGCTCCCATTTGGATTCCCTTTATTTCCTTGTCTTGCCTAATTGTATTGGCTAGAACTTCCAGCACTATGTTGAATAGTAAAGGTGACAGAGGACAACCTTGTCTGGTTCCAGTTCTAAGAGGAAAAGCTTTCAGTTTGAGTCCATTCAGTAAAATATTGGCTGTGGGTTTGTCATAGATAGCTTCAATCAGTTTTAGAAATGTGCCACCTATGCCTATACTCTTCAGTGTTCTAATTAGAAAAGGATGCTGGATTTTATCAAATGCTTTTTCTGCATCTATTGAGAGGATCATATGATCTTTATTTTTGCCTCTGTTGATATGGTGGATAACGTGTATGGACTTGCGTATGTTAAACCAGCCTTGCATCCCTGGGATGAAGCCTACTTGATCATGAAGAATGACTTTTTTGATGATAAGCTGTAATCTATTGGCTAGGATTTTGTTGAGAATTTTTCCATCTATATTCATGAGTGAGATTGGTCTGAAATTCTCCTTTTTGTTTGGGTCTTTTCCTGGTTTTGGTATCAGGGTGATGTTTGCTTCATAGAATGTGTTGGAGAAGATTCCTTCTTCCTCAGTTTTTTGGAATAATTTCTGCAGTACAGGAATAAGCTCTTCCTTGAAGGTTTGATAGAATTCTGGAGTGAAGCCATCTTGACCAGGGCATTTTTTAGTTGGAAGCTTTTTTATTGTTTCTTTGATCTCAGTGCTTGAAATTGGTCTGTTCAGGAGGTCTATTTCATCCTGGCTGAGTCTAGGGAGAGGGTGTGATTCCAAATATTGATCCATTTCCTTCACATTGTCAAATTTCTGGGCATAGAGTTTCTGGTAGTATTCAGAGATGATCTCTTGTATCTCTGTGGGATCAGTTGTTATTTCCCCTTTATCATTTCTGATTGAGGTTACTAGAGATTTTACTTTTCTATTCCTCATTAGTCTGGCCAATGGTTTATCTATTTTATTTATTTTTTCAAAAAACCAACTCCTTGTTTCATCAATTTTCTGAATGATTCTTTTGTTTTCAATTTCATTGATCTCTGATTTGATTTTGGATATTTCTTTTCTTCTACTGAGTTTAGGCTTAGATTGTTCCTCTTTTTCCAATTCCATAAGATCTCTTGTGAGATTGTTTATGTGCTCTTTTTCTGTTTTTCGAATGTAGGTATCTAAAGCGATGAATTTTCCTCTCAAAACTGCTTTTGCAGTATCCCACAGGTTTTGGTAGCTTGTGTCTTCATTGTTGTTATGCTCAAGGAAGTTAATGATTTCCTGTTTTATTTCTTCCTGCACCCATCTGTTATTCAACAGAAGATTGTTTAATTTCCATGCCTTTGGGTGGGCTTGAGCATTTTTGTTAGAGTTGAGTTCCACCTTTAGTGCCTTCTGGTCTGAAAAGATACAAGGTAAAATTTCAATTCTTTTGATTCTGTTGATATTTGTTTTGTGTCCCAGGATATGATCAATTTTGGAGAATGTTCCATGGGGTGATGAGAACAATGTATATTCTTTATCTTTGGGGTAGAGTGTTCTATATGTGTCTATCAAGCATAGTTGTTCTAGGGTCTCATTTAAATCTCTTACATCTTTGTTTAATTTCTGTTTAGAGGACCTGTCCAGCTCTGTAAGAGGTGTGTTAAAGTCTCCTGTTATGATGGTATTATCAGATATCATATTGCTCAGACTGAGTAAGGTCTGCTTCAAGAATCTGGGAGCATTTAAATTGGATGCATAAATATTGAGAATTGAAATGTCTTCTTGTTGTAGTTTTCCCTTGACCAATATAAAGTGACCATCTTTGTCTTTTTTGACTTTAGTTGCTTTAAATCCACATGTATCTGAAAATAAGATTGTAACTCCTCTTTTCTTCTGAATTCCATTTGCCTGAAAAATTGTCTTCCAACCCTTGACTCGGAGCTTTAATTTGTCTTTTGAAGCCAGGTGTGTTTCTTGCAGACAGCAAATGGATGGCTTGTGTTTTTTAATCTAGTCAGCCAATCTATGTCTCTTCAGTGGGGAATTCAAGCCATTAACATTTATTGAGATAATTGATAAGTGTGGTAGTATTCTATTCGTCTTATTTGGTGAGAGTCCATTGCTTAGTTTTATCTTTTGCATCAGTATGGAGGTTAGGTTCTGTCCTTTGATTTCTGAGTTCTTACTTTGCTGCTGATGCATTGTGGTGGTCAGTGTGCAGAACAGGTTGAAGTATTTCCTGTAGAGCTGGTCTTGTTGTGGCGAATTTCCTCAATGTTTGTATATCCGTAAATGATTTGATTTCTCCGTCAATTTTGAAGCTTAGCTTAGCAGGGTACAGAATTCTGGGCTGAAAATTGTTCTGTTTAAGTAGATTAAAGGTAGATGACCATTGTCTTCTTGCTTGGAAAGTTTCATTAGAGAAGTCTGCGGTTACTCTGATGGATTTGCCCCTGTAGGTCAACTGGCGCTTACTTCTGGCAGCTTGCAGAATCTTTTCTTTTGTCTTGACTTTGGACAGGTTCATCACAATGTGTCTTGGAGAAGCTCGGTTATAGTTGAGGCGACCCGGGGTCCGATATCCCTCTGACAGCAGTGTGTCAGACTCTTTGGTGATGTTTGGGAAATTTTCTTTTATAATATTCTCTAGTATGGCTTCCATTCCTCTGGGGCATTCTTCTTCCCCTTCTGGAATTCCTATAACTCGTATGTTGGCCCGCTTCATAAAGTCCCATAATTCTGACAGTGAACATTCTGCTTTCTCTCTCTTCTTTTCTGCCTCTTTTACTGTCTGAGTTATCTCAAGAACTTTGTCTTCTACCTCTGAAATTCTTTCTTCTGCATGGTCTAACCTGTTGCTGATACTTTCCATTGCATCTTTAAGTTCCCTAATTGACTGTTTCAGTTCCTTCAGGTCTGCTATATCCTTTTTATATTCTTCATATCGTTCATCTCTTATTTGATTCTGTTTTTGGATTTCCTTTTGGTTATTTTCCACTTTATTAGCAATTTCCTTCATTGTTTCCATCATTTCTTTCATTGTTTTCGACATGTGTATTCTAAATTCCCTTTCTGTCATTCCTAACATTTCTATACTGGTGGAATCATCTGCAGTAGCTACCTCATGGTCCCTTGGTGGGGTTGTTCTAGACTGGTTCTTCATGTTGCCTGGAGTTTTCAGCTGATTCTTCCTCATGAGTGATTTCTTTTATCTGTTTCCTTGCCCTAATTTTCCTTTCACTTCCTCTTGCTCTTTAAGTTCTTATGCAGTTGTGGGCGGGTTTAGACGGATTGAACACACGCGACCACTTGCCGGTTTTCCACTGTTTTAGTCCTCCTCTTGGGGTCCAGAAGTCTCTCGCTGACTCCCTGTATCTTCATAGGAGTGATGACAGGCAGTTCCCACCAGCCAGAGATGCCTGGAGTCCTATCTCCCCAGACTCACGGTGCCCAGATGCAAGGAAGCTGATACTCGGTTGCCATCTTGCTCCGCCTCCTCTGCTCATTTCTTATTTTATTCTACCTTGTCTCTCTACCATGATCATATTATTAGGCAATTATGCATATAAAATCATTCATTGCTCAACAACAGGAATATGTTCAGAGAAACGCATCATTAGGCTATTTCATCATTGTGCAAACATAGAATGTACTTACATAAACCTAGATGGCATAACCCACCACACACCTAGGCTACATAATATAGCCTACTGCTCCTAGGTTACAAATCTGTACAGCGTGTTACTGTACTAAATACTGTAGGCAATTGTAACACAATGGTAAGTATTTGTATGAGGTCTGACAAGTAAGTTTGTGAACTTGCTACTATGCATTTATGTTGGCAGCACTGTACAAACAACTTGGTAAGATTTCATGACCTGGGTATATCAGTGTCTCACAGTTATGTTTGTGTTGATGTGTAGCAGTATCTTGCTGAGTGATGTTCATTATTATTGTTGCGTGCTTTTGTGTGCCCTCTCAAAAATGTCAGATCTTGAATTAGAGCAATGAACAAAGATTTGTAAGTTTCTTGTTAAACTTGGCAAGCATGGAAGTGAAATCAGGGACATGTTAATGCAAGTTTATGGGGATAATGCCATGAAGGAAATAGCAGTGTACAAATGGGTTAAATGTTTTTTTCTGAGGGGAGAGAAAGTGTCACTGATGAAGAGAGGTCAGAGCAGACAGCAGTGAACAGAACTGATGAAAACATTGCAAAAATTCATCAAATTATGCTTCAAAGTTGTCAGCTGACTGCAAGAAGCATAGAAGACTAAGTAAACATTCATAGAGAAACAGGAAAATCTTAATTGAATGTCTTGGCCAGCTACTCATGGCTCTTGCATCATGACAACGCATCAGCTCATATAGCACTGTCTGTGAGGGAGTTTTTAGACAGTAAACAAATAACTGTATTGGAACATCCTTCCTACTCACCTGATCTGGCCCCCAGTGACTTTTTTCTTTACTTTAAAGATAAAGAAAATGTTAAAGAAAGACATTTTGATGACATTCAGGACATCAAGGGGAATACAATGACAGCTTTGATGGCCATTCTGGAAAGAGGGTTCCAAGATTTCTTTGAAGGGTGGACTGGCCACTGGCATCAGTGCATAGCTTTCCCAGGGGAGTACTTTGAAGGTGACTCTAGTGATATTCAGCAATAGGTATACAGGACTTTTTCTAGGATGAGTTCTTGAACTTAATTGTCAGAACTCATATATCTAAACGTCTCTTAACATTGGAAAGGTACAGTCAAAATATGGTATAAAAGATAAAAGAATGTTACACCTGTATAGGGCACTTACCGTGAATGGAGCTTACAGTACAGAAGTTGCTCTGAGAGAGTTGGTGAGTGAGTGGTGAATGAATGTGAAGGCCTAGGACACCAATGTGCACTCCTATAGACTGTACAGAAAATGTACACTTAGGCTACAGTGAATTTCTTTTAAAATATTTTTTCTTCAATGATGAAATAACCTTAGCTTACTGTAACTTTTTGCTTTACAGATTTAAAAATTACTTCAACTCTCGTAATAAAATTTAACTGAAAACACAAACACATTGTACAGCTACTAAGAAAATTTTTCTTCCTTTATATCCTATTCTAAAAGCTTTTTTTCTGTTTTTACATTTTTTTACATTAAAGATTATTGTTAAAACCTTAAGATACAAACACACGCATTGCCTGGGCCAACACAGGGTCAGGATCATCAATATCACTGTCTTCACATCTTGTCCCACTGGAAGGTCTGCAAGGGCAGTAACATGCCTGGAGCTGTCATCTCCTGTGATAACAGTGCCTTTTTCTAGAATCCCTTCTGAAGGACCTGCCTGAGGTTGTTTACAATTAACTTTCTAAAAATACACAGAAGTAGAAGGAGTATACTCTAACATAATTATAAAAAATATAGTAAGTAAATACATAAACCAGTAATAGTCATTTATTATCTGGTTTTATGGACTGTACATAACTGGGTGTGCTCTTCTTTTATATGACTTTAAGCAGAGGAGGTTTGTTTGAACCAGCATCACTACAGACACATAAGTAATGCATGTGTGAAGACATTACACTGGCTGTAAAACCAGTAGGCAATAGACATTTTTCAGCTTTCTGATAATCTCATAAGCCTACTGTCAGATATGTAGTTTGTTGTTGACGGAAACATCATTATGAGGTGCATGACTGTATATGATACATTTTTATTCCCCTCTTCATAATAGAAATCTACTATACACATTGTGCTTCACCTTGTTTTTTTTTTTTCCTGGGAGGAAAAGTATTCTCTAGTCCAAATTTCTCTAGCATGGAAACTTATGAACGTTGTTTCCGCTTCACGTTAAAGGAGAAAGGAAGAGTGAGGACTTCTTCAAGGTCACCTTCCATTTCAGCGTCAGATTTAGGCTTACTTTCTAGGTGTTTGTGTTTATGGGCTCATAGATTATAGAAGAAATATTACAACCAAGGCTGGGAATGCCTAAGGCACTGCTTCTCAGGTTGGAAGTGCATAGCCTGAGACTCAAGCTTCTAAGCCCTAAGTACCCTCTTGGGGTTGGTGGCAGTGAAAAGAGTGAGTGTGAATGAGTTAGCCTTTTATGTCTCCATCATCTCCTGGAGTCTTCATGGTCAGCTAGGACACTCAGGGAGGGGTTAGGCCTTTAGGACTCTGATAGCCATCCTATTCTGGTGGACTATAGGTTTTCTGATTTCTGGAGGATGATTCAACAGAGCAATTATTACAAGCATTGTTTTGGAGTAAGTTGTTTGTATTGGAGCTCCTGGTACCAGCCAGAAGCTAGTTTGAAACAGTTGCCCTAGTTTCTAAATCTTTCTGTGTTTCAAATTCATTATTTGTACAATGAGTATTATTGTGAGGAGTGAAAGAGACCATTTGCTGGAGTGTTAACACTGTGTCTGGCACTTTAATTATAAGATGGTGATGAGAAGATGAAGGTGAGGTCAGACATGTTGGCCTGAGACACTTAGCAATGCTTGGAGATGAAAACTTAAGGAGCCACTGGCTTGGGTTGAGCCAAGGAGACATTTTTTTTCCCTTCCTGAACAGGTTATCCTGACCTGCTTCAGTAGAGGCTGGAGTGAACTGGGGATGCATGAGATGAAAATACATGGGCCACAGGGAATTGATGCTCATTTTGACCTCAATTAACTTATAAAACATATAAGAAATTATATGCAAATAACTACGAATTATTTTCTGGCAGGATCTTGTGTCATTTTTGCAATTTTGGCATCTACATCATGCTGGATCACTTGATCTTCGATGTCCCACTCTGGGCCATCACCCTCAATCTACTTTGTACCTACCAGTGTACTGACAGCTTTGCCAATTGCAATATCTTCATATTTATTCTTTGGTCAGATGTTGACTACCCAAATGTACAAATGACCGTTGTATATTTCCTATTACTTAGGATTGGTAATATAGCACTTCATAAATTAATAGAAATGTTGCCTTTTAGCATCACATCAGGAAAATGTCTGAGGAGCTGTTGAAATTGTATTGTGTATTCTTAGAGATTTTCAAAACATATCTTAGGGTTTCGATGTATAATCCCCATTAATTAAATATAGAGTTCAACACCTCAAAAATCCTCACACAAAAGTTCTCCTTGAATCTATTTTTTAAAAATATTTATTTATTTATTTATTTTAAGACAGAATCTCACTCTATTGCCCTGGGTAAAGTGCTGTGGCATCATTGTAGCTCACAGAAACCTCCAACTCTTTAGTTCAAGCTATTCTCTTGCCTCAGCCTCTTGAGCAGCTGGGATTGGGTCTCTTTTAGGGCAAGAGTTTTAATTCAGATATTTGGAATACCAACTTGGTCAAAGAACTAGAGCAGCACAAGCAATATGTCATTTGTTCATCCAATGACTGTTCACTGAGCGTCTGGTGTGTGCCAGGCTTCTCAAGAATGAGAGGCATATGAGGAAGAAGCTACTGGCATTTCTGTTTTTTATTTTATTAATTTTTTTGAGATAGAGTCTCACTTTTTTGCCGAGGCACTCACAGCAACTTCAAACTCTTGGATTCAAGAGATCCTCCTACTTCAGCCTCCAGAGTAGCTGGGACCACAGGTACCTACAATGACGGCTGGCTTATTTTTTCAATTTTTAGTAGAGATAGGAGTCTATTTCTTGGTCATGCTGGTCTGGAACTCCTGAACTCAAAGGATCCTCCCACCTCAGCCTCCCAGAGTGCTAGGATTATAGGCATGAGCTATGGTGCTCAACCCAAGACTTAAAGTGTTGATAAATACGACTTTACAATGGGGCAGAAGCACACCATATTGGCAATGTGAAATGCTAATTAATATGAATATGCTCATTTTAATAATATATTACATATGTATATTAGAGATAGAGTTTCACCTATTGCTCTTGTTGTTGTTGTGTTTGGCCAGGGCCAGGTTTGAACCCGCCACCCTCAGTCTATGGGGCCGGTACCCTACTCTCTGAGCCACAGGCGCTGCCTACTTAAATATATTTATTAGAAAAGCCAGTGGCATAACCAGGTGTCATGGCTCATACCTCTAATCCTAGCAATCTGGGAGGCCAAGGCCGGTGGATCCCTTGGACTCAGGGACTAGAGCTCAAGGGATTCCAGGCCAGCATGAGCAAGAAGAGTGAGACCCCATCTCTACTAAAAACAGAAAAAACTAGTCGGGTGCTGTGGTGCATGTCTGTAGTCCTACTTATTTGCCTATAGTCCCAGCTACTTGAGAGGCTAAGGTAAGAGGAGAGCTTGAGCCTGTGTGAGTTTGAGGTTGCTGTGAGTTACAATGATGCTGTGGCACTCTACCCAGGGTGACAGGGTGAGACTCTGTCTCAAGAAATCCCCCAAAATAAACAACAACAAAAAACTACTTTGGGTCCTAAGGGGTAGAGTAATAGAGGCATTTTATGCCAGGTTTATTATTGTCAGCAATGAAAGCATCTTTGAATGGGGTGCAGAGATGACCTGGATAAGAATTGCACTAAAGAAGCCTCTTCCTGAATAACAATGCTGAACCTCCTTTTGTTCTTTTTTGAACCTCCTTTTGTGTTTTGTGCAATAATGTTAAGCTAGGAAAAACCTGAGCCAACTGATGGAGGCTTATGGGACCTCATGCACATCCAAGGAGAATCTACCCACAGGAAGTCAGTATTCTTGGGTAACTTGCTCAACTAAGATCGACATAGCTAGAACTATATTATCATCCAGCTTACATTTCTCCATCAACACCACAAGAGTAAAAGATTGTATCAGGTCCTTTTAAAAAGTCAAGATATTGATGTTGAAAACATTCTTTAAGGCTGATAATCTTACGTAAAAAGGAAATGAACTTAGCTCTCTCTTGGCTGTTCTTAGCGAACCCTTACTGACTTGTGATTTTATCTTCTTTTTCCTCTGTTCACAAGTTTTCTTTTTTCCTTGTGTTTACTCTTTTAGATTTTTGCCAGTGAATTATATCAAATTCACTGATCTATGATTTGCACAATGTCATCGTTGGTTAAAAACGCAAACTCCATTTTGGACTGATCTTCCAGAATCTCATGTAGTTTCCAACACTCTTCAGTGGTTATCACCTGACATTCTCATGGAAATTTGTTGCCTTATGGTTTCCTTCTTATAGTTGACTTTCTTCTTTTAATACCACAAAACAGATGTTAATGTTTTGCTTATAAGTGTAAAGAATATTTTTGACCACAAATGTCATTCTTTAGGGTATGAGAACAGTAACTACTTTAGAGAACCATCAGATAAGGAGGTTCCAGTATCAACAAACAGGGTAGCATCAACAGCTGTGACCTAAAAAAGACTAAAAGAAGGGCATCAAGGAACCGATAAAATGGACCAGATTCTCTAAGTGTGAATATGAACTACTGAAATTTCAGACATTTTCTGGCATTGACCCTCTGTATTCTAAAGGATGTAAAGTCTTTAGGATGTCTCTTGAACCTGCATTGGTAGAATGTGTCACTTTCCAACTTTCCAAGTGTGTTGTTATGGGACTAAATACCATGGGAGAAATGGAAACGATAGACATCATTCCAGGATGAATCAGAAATGACATGAGTAACATGCTCCAAGACTTGTTGGAGGAGTTCAGGATCTTGACGGATGAACTACTCAGAGCCTTGGGAAACATAGACAGACGATGAGCCCAGTTTCCACCCCCCTTGGGCAGAGGGCCATTGGGTTGTTTCAACTTGTGCTGACAATGGGGAATTATCTCCCCTTTTCATCCCCCCACACTACCCCCAGGGCATGGGTGAAACTGCAGCACCTTTAGCTGCTACATAACATGGAGACTGTGTCTGAAGCACGCCAATGTGGGAGCCCCATAGCAGCCTCTGTTTGGTGTGCCTTTTCCTTTCTCTCTGCCTGAGCAAACTATGCTCATCTTTAAAGATTCCTCCCATTCCATTATCTCTTCCACGAATATTCCACTATCGGTTGAGGGTACCCTAGTTTGGGTCTCTGGAACGAATTCTTGTAGTACCCCTCATAGTTACTATCCATTTTAGTATTTCTGTGCATCACCTTTTCTAGCCAGTTTGCAGTTTTTAGTGGGAAGGATGATATTTAAGTTTAATTTTTGCTCATTATGCTTTCCTTGGAGTACCTGTCACCCGGTATGAAAGAGTGAACTAGTACATTTCTCTATATGTCACCCTTGAAAATTCAAATTTCTTGATGATCTGAGACAGATAGTCCATGTTTTCTCCCATGAATGCGTCTAAGCAACTGAATCCCAGTGGTTTTGTTTGTTTGTTGTTTTGAAACAAAGCCTCAAGCTCTCGCCCTGGGTAGAGTGGCATGGAGTTACAGCTCACAGCAAGTTCAGACTCCTGGGCTTAAGCAATTCTCTTACCTCAGCCTCCCAAGTAGTTGGGACTACAGGCACTTGCCACAATACCCAGCTATTTTTTGGTTGTAGTTGTCATTGTTTGGCAGGCCCAGGCCAGATTCGAACCTGTCAGCTCTGGTGTATGTGGCTGGCGCCTTAGCCGGTTGAGCTACAGGCGCCACCAGATCCCAGTTTTTGATTCAGAAGATATGTTCATGGCCCTTCATCATAGCGACTTTTTCAATATACCAATTTTTACCAAGGGGTTGATTGCTGAACAACTTCCAACTCAGGTGTAAGGGCCCATAGCTCTCCTTTCTTAGGAGGGTTACAATACAATGGTCCACACCATTCATGCGCTATTTGAAAATTGTATTCTTGTCATCTATGAAGGTAAATTTTTTTCTTTCTTTTTTCTTTTTTTTTGGATAGAATCAAGCTGTTGCTCTGGGTAGAGTGCTGTACCATCATAGCTCACAGCAACCTCAAACTCTTGGGCTTAAGTGATTCTCTTGCCTCAGCCTCCAAAGTAGCTAGAACTACAGGTGCTTGCCACAACACCTAGCTATTTTGTTGTTGTTGTTGTTGCAGTTGTCATTGTTGTTTTAGCTTGCCTGGGTTGGGTTTGAACCCACCAGCCTCTGTGCATGTGGCTGGTGCCCTGCTTATTGAGCTACATACGGGCGCCACCCTATGAAAGTAAATTTCTAGGCTGAGTAACAGCTTCCTTGCATCTGGGCACCGTGAGTCTGGGGAGACAGGACTCCAGGCATCTCTGGCTGGTGGGATCTGCCTATCATCACCCCTGTGAGGATACAGGGAGTCAGCGAGAGACTTCTGGACCCCAAGAGGAGGACTAAAACAGTGGAAAACCGGCAAGTGGTCGCGTGTGTTCAATCCGTGTAAATCCGCCCGCAACTTCCACAGGCACGAGAACTTAAAGAGCAATAGGAAGTGAAAGGAAAATTAGGGCAAGGAAACAGATGAAAGAAATCACTCAGGAGGAAGAATCAGCAGAAAACTCCAGGCAACATGAAGAACCAGTCCAGAACAACCCCGCCAAGGGACCATGAGGTAGCTACTGCAGAGGATTCCACCTATAAAGAAATGTTAGGAATGACAGAAAGGGAATTTAGAATACACATGTTGAAAACAATGAAAGAAATGATGGAAACAATGAAGGAAACTGCTAATAAAGTGGAAAATAACCAAAAGGAAATCCAAAAACAGAATCAAATAAGAGATGAATGATATGAAGAACATAAAAAGGATAAAGCAGAGCTGAAGGAACTGAAACAGTCAATTAGGGACTTAAAGATGCAATGGAAAGTATCAGCAACAGGTTAGACCATGCAGAAGAAAGAATTTCAGAGGTAGAAGACAAAGTTTCTGAGATAACTCAGATAGTAAAAGAGGCAGAAAAGAAGAGAGAGAAAGCAGAATGTTCACTGTCAGAATTATGGGACTTTATGAAGCGTTCCAACATACGAGTTATAGGAATCCCAGAAGGGGAAGAAGAATGCCCCAGAGGAATGGAAGCCATACTAGAGAATATTATAAAAGAAAATTTCCCAAATATCACCAAAAATTCTGACACACTGCTTTCAGAGGGCTATCGGACCCCAGGTCGCCTCAACTCTAACCGAGCTTCTCCAAGACACATTGTGATGAACCTGTCCAAAGTCAAGACAAAAGAAAAGATTCTGCAAGCTGCCAGGAGTAAGCACCAGTTGACCTACAGGGGCAAATCCATCAGAGTGACCGCAGACTTCTCTAATGAAACTTTCCAAGCAAGAAGATAAGGGTCATCTACCTTTAATCTACTTAAACAGAACAATTTGCAGCCCAGAATTCTGTACCCTTCTAAGCTAAGCTTCAAAATTGACGGAGAAATAAAATCATTTATGGATATACAAACATTGAGGAAATTTGCCACAACAAGACCAGCTCTACAGGAAATACTTCAACCTGTTCTGCACACTGACCACCACAATGGATCAGCAGCAAAGTAAGAACTCAGAAATTAAAGGACAGACCCTAACCTCCACACTGATGCAAAAGATAAAACTAAGCAATGGACTCTCACCAAATAAGATGAATAGAATACTACCACACTTATTAATTATCTCAATAAATGTTAATGGCTTGAATTCCCCACTGAAGAGACATAGATTGGCTGACTAGATTAAAAAACACAAGCCATCCATTTGCTGTCTGCAAGAAACACACCTGGCTTCAAAAGAAAAATTAAAGCTCCGAGTCAAGGGTTGGAAGACAATTTTTCAGGCAAATGGAATTCAGAAGAAAAGAGGAGTTGCGATCTTATTTTCAAATACATGTGGATTTAAAGCAACTAAAGTCAAAAAAGACAAAGATGGTCACTTTATATTGGTCAAGGGAAAAATACAACAAGAAGACGTTTCAATTCTAAATATTTATGCACCCAATTTAAATGCTCCCAGATTCTTGAAACAGACCTTATTCAGTCTGAGCAATATGATATCTGATAATACCATCATAACAGGGGACTTTAACACTCCTCTAACAGAGCTGGACAGATCCTCTAAACAGAAATTAAACAAGGATATAAGAGATTTAAATGAGACCCTAGAACAACTGTGCTTGATAGATGCATATAGAACACTCCACCCCAAAGATGAAGAATATACATTCTTCTCATCACCCCATGGAACATTCTCCAAAATTGATCATATCCTAGGACACAAAACAAATATCAACAGAATCAAAAGAATTGAAATTTTACCTTGTATCTTCTCAGAGCATAAGGCACTAACGGTGGAACTCAACTCTAACAAAAACGCTCGACCCCACACAAAGGCATGGAAATTAAACAATCTTCTGTTGAATAACAGATGGGTGCAGGAAGAAATAAAACAGGAAATCATTAACTTCCTTGAGCATAACAACAATGAAGACACAAGCTACCAAAACCTGTGGGATACTGCAAAAGCAGTTTTGAGAGGAAAATTCATCGCTTTAGATGCCTACATTCGAAAAACAGAAAGAGAGCACATCAACAATCTCACAAGAGATCTTATGGAATTGGAAAAAGAAGAACAATCTAAGCCTAAACTCCGTAGAAGAAAAGAAATATCCAAAATCAAATCAGAGATCAATGAAATTGAAAACAAAAGAATCATTCAGAAAATTAATGAAACAAGGAGTTGTTTTTTTGAAAAAATAAATAAAATGGATAAACCATTGGCCAGACTAATGAGGAATAGAAAAGTAAAATCTCTAGTAACCTCAATCAGAAATGATAAAGGGGAAATAACAACTGATCCCACAGAGATACAAGAGATCATCTCTGAATACTACCAGAAACTCTATGCCCAGAAATTTGACAATGTGAAGGAAATGGATAAATATTTGGAATCACACCCTCTCCCTAGACTCAGCCAGGAAGAAATAGAGCTCCTGAACAGACCAATTTCAAGCACTGAGATCAAAGAAACAATAAAAAAGCTTCCAACTAAAAAATGCCCTGGTCCAGATGGCTTCACTCCAGAATTCTATTAAACCTTCAAGGAAGAGCTTATTCCTGTACTGCGGAAATTATTCCAAAAAATTGAGGAAGAAGGAATCTTCCCCATCACATTCTATGAAGCAAACATCACCCTGATACCAAAACCAGGAAAAGACCCAAACAAAAAGGAGAATTTCAGACCAATCTCACTCATGAATATAGACGCAAAAATTCTCAACAAAATCCTAGCCAATAGATTACAGCTTATCATCAAAAAAGTCATTCATCATGATCAAGTAGGCTTCATTCCAGGGATGCAAGGCTGGTTTAACATACGCAAGTCCATAAACGTTATCCACCATATCAACAGAGGCAAAAATAAAGATCACATGATCCTCTCCATAGATGCAGAAAAAGCATTTGATAAAATCCAGCATCCTTTTCTAATTAGAACACTGAAGAGTATAGGCATAGGTGGCACATTTCTAAAACTGATTGAAGCTATTTATGACAAACCCACAGCTAATATTTTACTGAATGGAGTAAAACTGAAAGCTTTTCCTCTTAGAACTGGAACCAGACAAGGTTGTCCTCTGTCACCTTTACTATTCAACATAGTGCTGGAAGTTCTAGCCAATACAATTAGGCAAGACAAGGAAATAAAGGGAATCCAAATGGGAGCAGAGGAGGTCAAACTCTCCCTCTTTGCTGACGACATGATCTTATACTTAGAGAACCCCAAAGACTCAACCATAAGACTCCTAGAAGTCATCAAAAAATAGAGTAATGTTTCAGGATATAAAATCAATGTCCACAAGTCGGTAGCCTTTGTATACACCAATAACAGTCAAGATGAGAAGCTAATTAAGGACACAACTCCCTTCACCATAGTTTCAAAGAAAATGAAATACCTAGGAATATACCTAACTAAGGAGGTGAAGGACCTCTATAAAGAAAACTACGAAATCCCCAGAAAGGAAATAGCAGAGGATATTAACAAATGGAAGAACATACCATGCTCATGGATGGGAAGAATTAACATTGTTAAAATGTCTATACTTCCCAAAGCAATCTACCTATCCAATGCCGTTCCTATCAAAATACCAACATCGTACTTTCGAGATTTGGAAAAAATGATTCTGCATTTTGTATGGAACCGGAAAAAACCCCGTATAGCTAAGGCAGTTCTCTGTAACAAAAATAAAGCTGGGAGCATCAGCATACCAGATTTTAGTCTGTACTACAAAGCCATAGTGCTCAAGACAGCATGGTACTGGCACAAAAACAGAGACATAGACACTTGGAATGGAATTGAAAACCAAGAAATGAAACTAACATCTTACAACGACCTAATCTTCGATAAACCAAACAAGAACATACCTTGGGAGAAAGACTCCCTATTCAATAAATGGTGTTGGGAGAACTGGATGTCTACATGTAAAAGACTGAAACTGGACCCACACCTTTCCCCACTCACAAAAATTGATTTAAGATGGATAAAGGACTTAAATTTAAGGCATGAAACAATAAAAATCCTCCAAGAAAGCATAGGAAAAACACTGGAAGATATTGGCCTGGGGAAAGACTTCATGAAGAAGACTGCCATGGCAATTGCAACAACAACAAAAATAAACAAATGGGACTTTATTAAACTGAAAAGCTTCTGTACAGCTAAGGAGACAATAACCAAAGCAAAGAGACAACCTACACAATGGGAAAGGATATTTGCATATTTTCAATCAGACAAAAGCTTGATAACCAGGATCTATAGAGAACTCAAATTAATCCACATGAAAAAAGCCAACAATCCCATATATCAATGGGCAAGAGACATGAATAGAACTTTCTCTAAAGATGACAGACGAATGGCTAACAAACACATGAAAAAATGTTCATCATCTCTATATATGAGAGAAATGCAAATCAAAACAACCCTGAGATATCATCTAACCCCAGTGAGAATGGCCCACATCACAAAATCTCAAAACTGCAGATGCTGGCGTGGATGTGGAGAGAAGGGAACACTTTTACACTGCTGGTGGGAGTGCAAGCTACTACAACCTTTCTGGAAGGAAGTATGGAGAAACCTCAAAGCACTGAACCTAGACCTCCCATTTGATCCTGCAATCCCATTACTGGGCATCTACCCCGAAGGAAAAAAATCCTTTTATCATAAGGACACTTGTACTAGACTGTTTATTGCAGCTCAATTTACAATTGCCAAAATGTGGAAACAACCTATATGCCCACCAATCCAGGAATGGATTAACAAGCTGTGGTATATGTATACCATGGAATACTATTCAGCCATTAAAAAAAATGGAGACTTTACATCCTTCGTATTAACCTGGATGCACGTGGAAGACATTATTCTTAGTAAAGCATCACAAGAATGGAGAAGCATGAATCCTATGTACTCAATTTTGATATGAGGAGAATTAATGACAATTAAGGTTATTGGGGGGGGAAGCAGAAAGAGGGATGGAGGGAGGGGGGTGGGGCCTTGGTGTGTGTCACACTTTATGGGGGCAAGACATGATTGCAAGAGGGACTTTACCTAACAATTGCAATCAGTGTAACCTGGCTTATTGTACCCTCAATGAATCCCCAACAATAAAAAAAAAAAAAAAAAAAAAAAAAGAAAGTAAATTTCTATCAAGGAAGGCCTGAGTTTACCTTCCTTAAAAGAATGTGCTACTGTGTTGGTTTCTTTCAATGGTCTATCAGTGCACATGCAATTTTAGTTGTTCCCAGGAATGTTGTTGGTTCTTTTGCTGATGTGGTTTTGCTTATAATCAAAGGCTCACAAGTGGCAAGGGGACAGTCAGGGTCTACAGTCTGTAGTTTTGAATGAGAAACTAGCTGAGGCCCCTACTATGCAATTGAACCTTTGACTTAATTTGTAATTTCTGTACAAAGCAGAGGCCGCAGCTGGCTGCAGAGGAAAATGCAAGAAGGGGCCCGGAGAGCATTTCTTCTTGGTTCAGGAGCCTCAAATCCACCTGGCTGTGAAGGTGGACAGCCAGGTGGTAGATAGAATTTTGTACAATGGATTTCAATCTTGTACAAAATAGAATCCTTCTGAGAGTGAAAAGAGGTACTAAAAACAATTTCAAAAAATTAATTGACCTACAATAGGAGCAAGCAGGGACTGTCCCAGGACGTATAAATTTTGAAAGCTCTGAATCTTCTCAGAATAAAGACTCACAGAAACCTTTGTGCACCAAATTGTGCATATAAGTTTTCGGATTTCATGGAGACCTCCTGAAGCCAACCCAGTAATCTAGTTGGACGGTGAGAGGGATTCCCCAAGGTTAAAGTCCTCGATTTGGAAATTTTGTCGTTTATTCTATGCCAGAAATCCTGCTACTTTTTTATTTTGTAGAGACAGAGTCTCACTGTACGGCCCTCGGGTAGAGTGCCGTGGCGTCACACGGCTCACAGCAATCTCTAACTCTTGGGCTTACGTGATTCTCTTGCCTCGGCCTCCCGAGCAGCTGGGACTACAGGCGCCCGCCACAACGCCCGGCTATTTTTTTTTGTTGCCGTTTGGCTGGGGCTGGGTTTGAACCCGCCACCCTCGGCATATGGGGCCGGTGCCCTACTCACTGAGCTACAGGCGCCGCCCAATCCTGCTACTTTTAAAGATTTTTATTCAGCCTTTTTGTGACTCAGCATACATTTATTGATCACTTGCTACCTCAAGCATTTTGCTAGATCATGGAAAAACAGGAATACTTAGAGTCCTTTCCCTGGAGGCACTATCTTTCTGGATTGGGAGGTGGATAATTGCAATGCTTCAGTAGGAATATTGGTAAAGCACCGCCATGGCTTAAACATCCTTCCTAAAATCAATTTCTGCATTTCTTCTTCTTCTTCTTTTTTTTTTTTTGGGTTGCAGTTGTCATTGTTGTTTAGCAGGCCCAGGCCAGGTTCGAACCCACCACCCTTGGTGTACGTGGCTGGCACCCTGCCAACTGAGCTACAGGCACCACCTGCATTCCTTCTTTAAGCCTATTTTATTGCTGGGGCTGGCTAAGAAGGGGGTGACACTTGAACTGGGTTGTGAAAGTTTAGAGGCAGTTTGGCAATGATAGAAAATGAATTAAAATACCTAACTTGTGTGAAGTGACCAATCCTTTGCACTTGTCCCAGATGCAGAAACAATAGCAAATTTCACAAACTTAAAGACCAGGGCTATTGCTAGCCAGTATAATACCAAGTGCAATGATGCGTTGTAAGTATCAACTTGGCTAGACATAGTACCCAGTTATGTAATCAAACACTGGTCTGCGTGTTGTTGTGCAGGTAGATGTAGTTAACAGGTCTACAATCAGCTGACTTTAACTAAAGGAGATTACCCTTGATAATGTGGGTGGGCCTCATCTAATCATATGAAGGCAAAACCTGAACTTTCTTGGGAAAGAAGAAATTCTGCTTCAGCACTGAATTATCAACTTCTGCCAGTGTTTCCGGTGTGGTGAACTGCCCTACAAATTTCAGACTTGCCAGCCCTCACAGTAGCATAAGCCAATCCCTTCCCTTCCCTACCCTTCATTTTTTTCCCCCTTCCCTTCCCTTTCCCTCTCCTTCCTTCCCCTCTTCTTTTTCTTTCTTTTTTTTTTTTGAGAAATTGTTTTCCTCTATCACCCAAGCTGGAGTATAGTAGTAATTTGTCACAGCTCGCTGCAACCTCGACCTCCTGGGCTCAAGTGACCCTCCTGCCTCAGCCTCCCAAGTAGCTGGGGCTACAGATGCCCACCAGGACACCCAGCTACTTTTTCTATTTTTTTTAGAGACCAGAGGTCTTGATCTTTCTCAGGCTAGTCTTGAACTCTTAAACTCAAGTAATCCTCCCACCTCGAACCTCCCAGAATGCTAGAATTATAGGCGTTGAGTAACCACACCTGGCCCATGGGCCAATTTCTTAAAACAAATCTATCTAAACCTCTATCTATGTTCCCTGGGCTCTCTTTCTCTGGAGAACTTTGGCTGATAAACCAGGGCTGAGGACAGTGTTTGAATCCTGACTCTGAATCCTGATTCCCACACTTCTAGCTGCATGATTTTAGACAAATTATTTGATTTTCCAAAATATCAATCTCTTCACTTGTAAAATGAGATAACAATAGTAATTCCCTCATAGGGTTGCCGAGAGGATTAAATGAGTGAATGCATTGAAAACACTTGACAAATTATTCAGCATAGGTTAAAGGTGCAGAAATGTTACCTCCTGTTCTATTTTTAGTGGTTTCTTTTTAAATTTTTTTTTTTGCTGCAGTTTATTTGAGGTGTGGAGGTCATACAACACTTTGTGCATCGTGATAGCCAGAGCTTTTGTGGGGAGGGGAGCAAAGCGTCATGCTCGTTTTTAGAAGTGCCTTTGACCCAGCATTTCCATCGGCCATATGAACAGTCACAGGATTGTACCGCAGCTGCTGTTTCACCAGCAAAGTGGGTCACCCCCAAGTGGGCTGAGGAAGTGATTCTGGGAAGCACAGTCTGGATACAGGGACTGGTCGCCAGGGAATAGCAGTTGTAGAGATTGCTGCGGTGACTCAGGGTTCTGGGTACACATTGGGGTTCTGTTTGAACCAAAACACAGTGTAACCCAGGAAGCAAGAGTGATGCCCCAAATAGCATGGGGCTCAGAATGCATTAAGGTTCCTTGCCATTGACTGCTCGTTGGTTAAAGTGGACTGCTTTATGGAGGGCCTCACCTAATATTATGCACTGTATCGAGCCATTCAGTAGTTTTCTTGCTGCATTTGTTTGTGTACATGCCTGGAGTGTATAGAGGGTCTGTATGGCATAAATTAGCGGAATGAAAAAGCCCAGTGTCCAGGCCATAAACCCAGTGCTGTGCCATTCTTGGCCATTGGAGAGATCTGTGCCCCTTGGGCAAATTGAGGGGCAGGCCCCAGGTGTATGTTTGCACAGACAACAGTGATTTTGTTGGAACGCAGCCTTCCTCAGAGAGGACATCTAAGGAGTCAGCTCTGCACTGTCCTGGAATATGTGCTGGACAATTAGCATAACCCTGGAAGGTGTTGTTGGCTGTTTTGATGGTAGTGATATTTGTTTAACGATGTTTGAATATTGATCTGTGAGACTGTTTTTAACCTGGGAAAGGAAACCATGACACCACAGTATTTAGTTTGGGGAGAATGCTTTTATATAATAGGGAATAACTTGCTAGAAATTGGAAATATAAACACAAATCACTGGCTGTCTTTCTCAAATATTTTTTTTTTGAGACAGAGTTTTACTTTGTTGCCCCTGGTAGAGTGCCGTGGCATCATAGCTGACAGCAACCTCAGACTCCTGGGCTCAAGGGATTCTCTTGCCCTAGCCTTCTGAGTAGTTGGGACTACAGGCGCCTGCCACCACACTGGCTATTTTTAGAGATGGGGTCTCGCTTTTGCTCAGGTTGGTCTTGAACTCCTGAACTCAGATGATCCACCAGCCTTGGCCTTTCAGAGTGCTGGGATTACAGGCTTGAGCCACTTTACCTGGCTCTCAAATATCTTAATAGCACAAATGCCTAGTAAATTAAAAAAAAAAAAAGAGAACTCAAGTAATGATTAGTGGGGAATTTTTTTATATATACAAATAAGGTAGCTAGGTATTTGTCTTATCTTCTGGCTCCCCATAGCCCTCTGGCTTAGAACTTGGTCTGATCCTGCTTGAGGATCTGGCTGTGGGGTAAGGAGGCCCCTCCGGTCTGTGTGGGGCTGAGCCACACAGCATCCTGGGTCACAATGGGCACCGGTTGGATTAATGTTGGGGCAAGAGTGGTTTCTGTGCATCCAACATTTCCAGCTCTCCACCTTCTACATACAGAGTAGAATTACTTCTCAGTTCCCTTGCAGGTAGGTAAGTGAACAGTTCTGGCCAAGGAGATGGAGTGAAAGTCACTTCTGAGGGGGACCATTAAATTACCCCTGGGAGACACTCTAATGTTTGCTTTTCCTCTGAATAGCTACTGGCAGTGTTTGAGATTATGACTTTCCTATTGGCCTGAATTCCTAAGTGGTTACAAGAAGAACCTGCCAGGTGACCAGAAATGGACAAACTGTAGCTCTTTTTCTGAGCCATCCATGGAGATTTTGGGGTTACTATGCAGCATAACCCAAGCTGTCCTGACTGATACAGAAGACTGATCATTGAATGATTATAGAATGTCACGTAACTAAAATTTCTTGCACTTCTCAGGTGTGTTTGCATCTCTGAAAGTTAGTCTCACATTCCCCTAAAATGGTTCAGCAGTTCCTTCATAAGGAGCTTACTCAAAATATAACAGATACAGATCCCTGAACAAGAGCAGACCTGTTCATTATTTTGGAAGTGAATATTTGAGAATTTGTTTGGAATTTAACCAGGGCCCAGAAGTGAGAAGATAGAGTAATTTTTAGGTTATTAGTTGTTGGAACTAGAATGGATCCTTGGAATCAACTGTCTAAAACTTTAACTATACCAAGAAGAAAATCAAAGCTTATAGAACCCAGGAGAGTGATTTAACCAAAGTCTTGTAGCTTGCTAGTTGGTTAGCAGTACAGGCAGGACTAGGACTCAGTAACTGGCTTTTTTTTTTTTTTTTCTGTGTAATTGAGAGCTATTTGTAAAGATCAAAAAGAAGTCTGCTGGACTTGTAGTTGATGCTGCCCGATGACACAAGCTACCAATGTGCCATTTGTTTGGTAGCCACATAAAAAAGTAAAAAGAAAAAGATGAAATGGATGGTAATGATCTATTTTATTTAAACCAATATATCAAAAATGTTATTACATTTTAACATGTCATCAATATAAAAGCTATTAATGAAACATTTCCTTTTTTCATGTTAAGTCTTCAGAATCTGATGTGCATTTTAAACTTACACCATATCTCATTTGGACTAGTCACATTTCAAGGGCTCAACAGTCACATGTGTCCTGTGACTAGCACAGGGGACCCATAGCTCAAAATTCTTGGAGGGCATGGGATTTCACCTTCCCTTTGTTAAATACCTAAATCAGGTATTGTTAAATACTTTAACAAATACTTGGTCCCTTGTCAGTTCACAGGGATGCGAAGGCAAGGAATGAGACAACGTCTGAGTTGAGCAGAAAGTTCTATCAGTCTAATTCAAGGTGCTATTCTGTTTCGTGTGTCTGTGGGGAAGTCCCATTAGCACCCATGGGAACTATGCATGTTACTGTAATGGAAAAACAAACATTCCTCATCAGGCCCAGAATAATACTCGGTTACTAACAGGGGCACGCTCTTCTGTGTGGGTGGGGACTTTCTGCAGAAAGCTGACAGAGTAATAAAGTCTTGTTGTGCTACCACATGGGTAAAGATTCAGAACTTGGCAGGCTGCTGAGTAGGGGAGGTGGGAAAGGTAAACCAGGGAATTAAAGACTATTTTTTTTTTTCAGTTTTTTTGGCTGGGGCTGGGTTTGAACCCACCACCTCCAGCATATGGGGTCGGTGCCCTACCCCTTTGAGCCACAGGCGCCACCCAAGACTATTGTTTTCAGAGATGACCTGTGACCACTGTCATGGTCATGACAGAGATGACATGTGACCACTCTAGTGTCAGGACACTAAAGGAAGAACAGGCAGAGTGCTACTCTTTTAGGATTCAGAATGGCTAATTCAAGTTTATTTTTTGGCTGAGTTTGGACAAGTTTCTATTAACCAAGCTGTGGGGTAGAATTTCCAGGGACAGTGAAATTTGCTTTTTCCCCTTCTGGGTGGAGCTCTTTCCAAATTGCACAAAGTACAAGTTACCCTATAAAATGCTGGGACTTGGGCCTATTGCCGTATTACTTTAATCCTCTAGGGACCAAATCCTTTCAAACCCTTTCAAATAGAGCTCTAAGGCTGGATGCAGTGTGTCCACCTGTAGCCCTAACGACTGTAGAGGCTGAGGCCAGAGGATCACTTGAGCCCAGAAGCTTGAGGCTACAGTGAGCTATGACTGCACCTGTGACTAGCCACTGGACTGCAGTCTGGGTGACATAGTGAGACATGTGTCTAAAAAAAGTAAATTAAATTAAACTAAATAAAAAAAAGAAAATAGAGCTCTTAGCTATGGGGTGGGCATGGCTTGCCTTTTCAAGCTACACTGTATCTTTATTTAAATGAATGGAGCCACACCTCAGCACCCAACTGTTCCTAATAGCTTTTTACAGGTATGACACATACACATTCCTTTTAGCTTCAAAGCACAAGTAAGAAATTGTCTGTGGCAAGTTGGGGAAGTAATATTTAGGGAATTAGGTTTATGATTCTGGTTCCTAATAGCTGCTTTTAATTTAATAACTAGTTTGTACCACTTTGTATGCACTATTTCTCTTCCATACAACTGGCCTTAAAGGTGGATATTATTATCTCTATTTTACAGATGAAGAAACTGGGCTCCAGAGAACTTAAATAACTTATTCAAGGAGGTTATTCAAGAAAAAAAACCTGAAACTTTTCTTTTTAGTACTGTTGGAAGTACTGTCTAACAGAACCCCTACCCCTGAGAATTATTTAAAACTCTAGAGAGAGTATCTTTGATTGATGACTTTTTATGATTAAGACCTAAAATTAGGACCAATTTTTTAAATTTGTAGATTGATAAATTGTAAATTACATTAGGACCAATTTTTTAAATTTGTGGATTGATAAATTGTAAATTACAGTAGAACCTCTGTATATTGACCACTCAAGGGACTGTGACAAACTGGTCAACATACAGCAGTGGTTGACATAAGGAACTGTGCTGATTCATACGTGTGTAGGTCTGGTCTATGAAAATTAGGTCAACTTTGGCTCGGCGCTCATAGTGTAGTGGTTATGGCGCCATATACACCGAAGCTGGTGGGTTCAAACCTAGCCTGGGCCAGTGAAACAACAATGACAATTGCAACAAAATAAATAGCCAGGTGTTGTGGCAGGCGTCTGTAGTCCCAGCTGCTTGGGAGGCTGAGGCAAGAGAATAGCGTAAGCCCAAGAGTTTGAGGTTGCTGTGAGCTGTGATGCCACAGCACTCTACTGAGGGCGACATGAGACTCTGTCTCAAAAGAAACAAAAAAAAGAAAATTAGGTCAACTTTAGGAGGTGGTCAATGTAGGGAGGTGGTCAGCTATGGAGGTTTACTGTGGTTTTATCCCATAGAAATGCAAATTATTTCTTTCCATTATAAAAGATAATCCCAAAGATTATAGTTTTATTGTTCAGTAAATAAAATATTACTCAGACATTACACAGTTTTATATGTAATTTAGCAAGCTCCTTTCAGCATTTCTTTCCTGTTAGGGTAAATAAATGTCCGTTTTCAAATACTCTTAGAACCACCTTTACCATCTTTTTGGATCCCTCATTAAGGAGTTAAATCTATCTTTGATATGTGCTCACTACATGTTTATATGAGCGTTAAAGTAAAGAACTACAAAGAACCCAGGTTTAAGCCAACAATTAGCCTGTGGAGGTTTCATGGGTTTCATGGATGATGGCAAAAGACATGAGCCTTCCGGGTCAGAGACAAAGGGCTTTATGATGAATAATACAGTAAGCTACATGAGCATCAGTATATCTGTGCCAGTTCCCCTGTCCTCACCAAAGCCCCAAAGGGGCGATATAGATAGACACAGGTGGATGCCTCTATGTTCAGTGGGTCACATTTTACTAAATACGGGGAACCTGAGTCTTTTATAATGCTTAGTAAACCTGACTCCCCTCTTCTCCAGAGTGAGACACTACCTCTAGCTAAGGCTGTTAGTTATGTAAGTATCTTTGCAAGAACAGTTTAGACTAAAGTGCCTTGCTTATAAGATTCTCATAGAGAATTGTCTCCCAACAGTTAAACTTTTAAATTAAAAGGATACTCACCTGTCATCTTAGCACTTGGGAGGCTGAGGCGGGTGGATTGCCTGAGCACATGGGTATGAGACCAGCCTGAGCCAGAGCGAGACCTAAAAATAGCCAAGCGTTGTGGTGGGCGCCTGTAGTCCCAGCTACTTGGGAGGCTGAGGCAAGAGAATTGCTTGAAACCAAGAGTTTGAGGTTGCTGTGAGCTATGACACCGCGGCACTCTACTGAGGGTGACAAAGTGACCAAGATTTTATGGCAGTAAGTGGTCAAGCCCAGATTCTTCCTGCTCCAAAGCCTACACTATTTCTATTATACTAAAAAAACACACTGCATGTGACCAATAAAAGAATCCCCCACTACTATTAACATTTTGTATCTTTGCCATCCTAGAGTGGAAGTGGTTTTGGTTTGGAAAACAAGCATCAGAAAACACAAAAGAGATGGTGATTAATTAGTTTTAGTACCAAAGTCCTACATTTCTTGAGATACTTAAAACGCTTATTGTGATAAAATTTTAATAGAAACCCTAAAGCCACAAAAATTTTAGGCAATTAAGACACCAGTCTATGAGTAACATAAGAGCAGGGACCACATTTGTATTTGTATTTGTCCTTCTATTCTTGCAACCCTGCGCAGTGTCTGGTACCTAGTAGGTGCTCGCCACAATTTGTGTTGAACTGGTGAATAAATAAATTATAGGTAAAAGAAATCCTCCTATTTACCCCTTTCCTATCCAATTTCTTGTTGGTCCTTTCCACTTCTAGCAAATAGATCTCTGTTGAACTCATTTGCGTCCTTTGCTTCAACTGCTTGTTCCGATAACTTATTCCATATGTTTATTTCCTTTAGTGTGAAAAGATTTGGCTGGACTTTTCTTTTTTATTTATAGTTTCCTGAGTTGTCAGTCCGGTCTCTGCTTGCTTGTTCTCTTTCTCGCACGCCCACACCCACCCGGGAGTGTGAAGGAGCAGAGCGCCGTTGGCTACAGCCTCGATTCAGAGGTTGTTGAAAGGGTTGCCGTTGTTTCTGGACAGGCATCCCAGGCTGCTGTCCCCAGGCCAGCAAGGCCAACTGCTCAGCCTGCAGCCTGGGCCTTCACTCCTGAGACACTCTGCCACTGTCAGGCTGACCACATGCCCTCTCCCTCCTCAGGTGCGCGAAGCCCATATGGTGGTGGAGTGAAATGGGAACAGACCCACTGAGCTCCCACAAGGGGCCTAGAGGGAGCTGACAAAAGGCTGAGCTTGGAAGGGCAGGGAGAGTCAATCCACTAAGCCCGCAGGAACACCGGAGACTGGAGATCTCAGCTTAATTAATAGGGGACGAGGAAGCCATTTTCCAGGGTCACCCTGAACTTTTAGAAGCAAATTAGGAATGATTGCTTGAAGAGTTAGGTTTTAGACTGTAAAGTTCATTTTTGTGTTCATGTCTGAACCTAAACAAATGGTGTGAATGACATTAGAATGCCCAAGGTCAAGCCCAGCAGTGTCCTCCTTCTGGGTGGTTGAAGGTAAGTAAACCCTGTGAGGCTTCACAGATGCATAGCACACCCAAGTGCCACAGAGCCACTGTCCCCAGCACCCACTGAGGCCACCTGCAAAGCACCATAGTCTAGGTTTATATTGTTCTTTCTCTTTTTTTTCCACTGAGCTGCAAGCAAGGGAAGGAAGCAGCCCTTCTCTTGCTAGTGCAGGGGTGGGTAATGATTCGCATATGCCAGCAGGCTGGTGAGGCTCACTACTTTTATAGCTGCATTTTCTTGAGGCTTCCCGAAGGAGAGAGGGTGAGGAACAGGTTTTTGGCAGGTTTTGTTTCAGTTACGGCTCTGCAGCAGTGGGATAGGCTGCCTGTCAAGTCCAAGCTGCAGAAGGATTTCTGCTTGATACAGGAGGCTGGAACAGATTATTTCTAAAGTCTTTTCTAAAAGTGAGGCTAAGGTTTTTCCATATTTAGCTCTCCGATAGAAGGGCAGTATGGTGTGTTGATAAAAAGCAGAGGCTGAAGCCAGGCTATGTAGATTTGAACTGCTACTTACTGCCTGTGCAGCATAACTTCAGGCAAAACTCTGTGCCTCAGTTTATTCTTGAGAGAATGATGAGAGCAGTTTCTATTTCATGAGAGATGTGCTGCCTCATCTTAGGGGGTTCGGGCAAGAAATATCTGAGTTAAAACGTACATGAGTGTGATGCATGCCTGGCTCAAGGTCTGAGATTGATTAATGGTCACTATTGTAATTAAATGTTTAAAACTAAAAACAAACAAACAAAAAATACAAAGTTTCTGAGTCCCCCTCTTCCTCACAATAAGTAAGGGGCACTTTCTGCCTTTTCTCCTAGTACTGGGAACTGGGTGGGCTGCGAGGAAGAGGCAAACACGCCCTGTGACAGCAGAAGGGTGGGAAGAATCAGCCCTGCCTCCTACACAGCTCCAGTCACAGCTATAATCACGGGTCTTGTTTGCCACAGCAAAGGAGGAAGCAGCAGTGAGATGGCAGATAGACAAGGTCACCATCAGTCATCATCATCACGGCATCATTGTCTTATGGTCCCTTTCCAAGCCGCTCAAAGATGAGTAGTGCTGAAATAATAAATGTCAGTATGTTTAACAAAATTGTGTCTGAGCTGGTGGAGGCTGATCCCAACCTTTCCCAGATGCAGCAACCGTTGCAGATCCGCCAGAATCCTGCCCGCACAGAGTGGGCACTCGAGAGGTGCTGATCCCCTGCTGTACCTCCTTCACCTCCACTTCCCACTCAGCTCCTTTTCACCTGTTCTGGGGATGCTACTCCAAAATCTCTCTGATTCCCTTAGGTCTAATCTCCTTACTCCACTCTGACCTCACTCTTAACAGGTGACATCGCCTCCCTATTTACCGAGGACATAGAGACCATTAGGGTAACCACTCCATATCCTCCCCAGCTTACCCATCATTAATCCATCTCTCTTTTGTCTGACAAAATAACAGATTTCCTCTGTGAGGCCAAATGCTTTGCAACCTGCACTGCATCTGAGTCGCTTTGTTTTAGCTGCTCCTTCACTCCCTCCAATGCTCAGGTGATAGACTTTCTTCCTGAATATTTATTTTTTGTTGTTGTGGAGACACAGTCCCACCCTATGCCCTGAGCAGAGTGCCGTGGCATCATAGCTCACCGCAACCTCAGACCCGGGCTGTGGGCATCCCGCTGCCTCAGTCTCCGGAAGCCGCTAGGATTACAGGCGCTTGCTGTGGCGCCTGGCTGGATTTTAACACTTTTTTAGGAGCTGGGGTCTCTTGCTCAGGCAAGTCTCGAACCCCCGAGCTCAAGCAATTCCCCCTCCTCCTTCTCCTTTTGTTCCCTCCCTGAGCCAACAAATGTGTTCATGTCTCTTTAGACCTAGTGCCACCTTCATCCTTCCTACTGTCCTGTCTCAAGGTGCTCCACTGTCTCCTGTCTGTGTTGCCCTTCTCCTCTTGCTGTCCAGATGATTTTGTTTATTTGCATAGCTTTAGCCAACATTTCTGTCTTCAACTGTGACGCCTTCGTGGTGTCTGCTCCTAAGGCTCCATGGGCACTTCCAACATGACGTATCCCAAATCAAGTGCATTGAGTTCCTCCCTGAACCAACTGGTCCTCTCCTGCCCTTTCTTCCAGTTTGAATAATGCTGTCACCATCTGTGCAGGCTCTCTGAGCAAACCTCAGCATCATACTTATTCATTTCTTCAGCCTCCACATCTAATGAATCACAGAAAGATTTTACTGGAAGATAATTCGCAGTACAAGCTCGCTGAGTCCTCCAAGGCAAGTTATGCCCCAGGCCCCTCTCCACATGGTCAGCCCTCACCATTCTAAGACTGTTGAATACATGAGTGGGCACAGGCAGGAATCGGGTTGATGGAACAAATTGATAGTTATTATCAACGGGCCGAGTGTAAAAGTTCTATGTATACGTTTGCAGAAACATGTTGCACTTTGGGAGAGGAATTCTCTTGCTCAGGCCAATTCCTAAATGGCAATTTACTATGTGATTAGCATTAGCTGTAGGCGGATAAATACAGGCTATGTGGGCCAATGCATTTCTTGAAAACTGTAAATGTCTGGTTATACTGAGTCTAAGTGAAATTGTTATCAATAAGCAGGACTTTAGCAATCATTGCAATGATATTCTCAAATTTCTGTTTTATAAAATATACAAGTCATTTAGAAGATTTATAGAAAACTATCAAATGTGTGGTCCTTTGGGGAATGTTTGAAGAGCTGCAAGCCACGTTGGTCAATCTCAGGTTGCTCACAGAGGCACCAGAAGACCCACACATGGGTGAGCAGCGTTGGCAATGGTACAAGACTAGCTAAGCCTACAGGTGAAGTTCTCCACTCAGATGATAAACACCGCGGGAGGCTCAAGGCAAGTGAGGTTAATTCGGGCCTGAGGAGAAGGAGGTGCTGTTAGGTTAGAATGTCCCCCCCAAATTGCATGTTGAAACTTAATCCCAAACGTGGCAATATCAAGAGGTGGAGACTTTAAGAGGTGATTGGGTCATGAAGGTTCTGCCCTTACAAGTGGATTAATCTATTTATAGATTAGTGGATTAGTGGGTTATCATAGGAGAGAAACTGGTGGGTTAATAAGAGAGGAAAGACCTGAACTAGCATGCACATCCCCCTTACCAAGTGATACCCTGTGTCATGTTGGGACTCTGCAGAGAGCCCCCACCAGCCTCGCCAGATGTGCCCTCTTGACCTTGAACTTTCCAGCCTCCAGAACTGTAAGAAATGCAGTTCTTTCTTACAATTTACCCAGTTTCAGGTATTCTGTTATAAACAACAGGAAATGGACTAAGACCCCATTAGAGGAGTAGCAGTTTTTAAAAATTACGAAAATAAAATAATAACTAGAACAATTTATGAAAACAGAAACAGCCAACCCTCATGGCATTCGTTTTAAATTGGAACGAAGAGAGAGGGATACTCAGGAGGGGTCGCCACGGTCCGAACGTGTCCCCCCGCCAAATTCATACTTTGAAACATAATCTGTAATAAGGTGGTATTAAATGATGGCGCTTTGGGGAGGTGATTAGAACATGAGAACTTCCACCCTCAGGAATGGGATTAGCACCCTTATGAAAGAGGCCTAGGGAGCGTGTTTGTTCTTCCGCCACGTGGGAATGCAGCAAGAAGCTGCCATCTGTGAAGAAGAGGGTCCTCACTGGATGTTGGATCTGTCAGCACCTTGATCCTGGACCTTCCAGCTTTCAGAACTGAGAGCAATACATTTTTGCTGTTTACAAATTACCTAGCCTAAGTGTTTTGTTATGGCAGCCCAAATGGATGAAGATAGAGGGTAAAGCTTGATGAACAGTTTAAAGGAGGGAAGAAGAGTATTTTCTGCAGAGCACCGAGAGGAGGGCGGCCTAAGAGGTGGTGAGAGGTGGGCAGGGAGATCCTTTCTAGGGAAGGGACAGGGTGTCAGACTGAGAAATTGGGGCTTCTTTGATAGATAAGTGGAAACTCTGGAGTGCTCTTAGTTTGAGGATGACAGTAAAAGCTGGGAGCCAGGAAGTGAAGTGTTGATCCCTTTTCTCCCCAAATTCCACCTACTTTTGTGTGAACATGTGAACATGGTCCTAGGGGCAAGACTGTTACCTACGTGCAGTGCACAGTGTCTCATAAAGAGAAGGAACGTTGTTCATCTACATTTGAAGTTTATTTTGCAGGTAATAGTAGGTTTAGCATCCTGACCTCCAGGAGGTCACATTCTTAAGTGCTGCAGGATGGTCAAGGCAATTCTCTTAGGATATCTGCTAAGACAGATTCTTTTAGCAGCAGATAGCCTGAATCCATTCCAAGAATGTACCTGTTAGATGAGAATCCAGATCTGGTAACCAGCAGTAGGCCAGATGCAATGGCACATGCCTGTAATCCTAGCACTCTGGGAAGCTGAGGCAGGAGTTCAGGAGTTCCAGACTAGCCTGAGCAAGAGTGAGACCCTGTCTCTACAAATATAGAAAAACTAGCTGGGCATGGTGGCAGGTGCCTATGGTCCCAGCTGCTTGGAAAGCTGAGGGAAGAAGATCATTTAAACCCAGAAGTTTGAGGTTACTATGAGCTAGGCTAAGGTCACTGCACTCTACCCAGGGTGAGAAGAAAAAAAAAGAGAGAGAGAGCTAAGTCAGGCTCTGTGCTAAATTGTGGGACAAGACAAAACCTACTGATTTTAGGTTCATAACAGCCATTTTGCAAAATTGGTAACACAAAGGTGCATCTATTCATCTTGAGGTTGTGGGCTGATGGACTTATGGAAATGATCTGACACCAAGAGCATACTTCCCTTTCCTCTCCTCTCTCTCCCATCTTCCTTCTTCCCTTTCCTTCCTTTCCTTAGCAATATTTTTCGAATGTCTCATTTTGGGTTTGTCTTCACAATGTGAAGAAACCAAGCAAGGTTTCTATCTTCCATTAGAAGCATATTCCAGAAGGGAAGACATAAATATTAAGTAAACAAATTCATAAATAGTTTCATTAGGTGATGAGTGCTGGGAAGAAAGAAAAGAAGACAAGGGATCACATTGGAAAGGGGCTGGGGTGTTAATTTCATTTCCCCCCAGAATAGACAGGAAGGTCATTCTGAAGGGGCGTCCCTGACTAGGGACCACTTCTGGGGTGGTGATGGGGGCCTGGGTGGGAGGCATTGCTGGAAGAGGTGGGAAAGAACAAGGGTCAGTCATCAAACAGCAAGAGGGTGGATGTGGCTGGAGAGGAGAGGTCAGGGGAGAAAGGTAGGACCAGGAGGAGTGGTCAGGAGCTAGACCCCTAGGGACTTTGTAGGACATTACAAAGATCTTACATTTCATTCCACATGCAGTGGGAAGCCATTGGTGGGAGTTGAGCAGGGGAGTAAGGTGGTCATATTTACAGTTTAAAAAGCATACCCTGACTGCTCTTGGAGAATATTTTGTTGTGGAGACAAGGATGTGGAAAGACCGGCATCTCTTCCCTTCTGGCTGCTGTTGAGGACAGGTGAAAGCTGGCAGAGGTAGAAGTATGAAGATGGCAGTGGGAAGGGTAAGAGGGGTTAGGCAGGGCTCAGCATACATTTTAAGGGGTTAACAGAGGACTTGCTAATAACGCATTGGATGTGCAGTGGGGGCAGAAAGAGGAAGGAATCAAGGATGATCACTAGGTTTGTGGTTTGAGCAAATGGGTGATTTATGAGGCCATTTTCTGAGATAGGGCTGTTTAGAAGGAGGTGGTTTAGATTGGAGAGCTCAGAGCTCTGTTTTTATCACTTTAAATGAGAACATGGAGTATTAGGTTGATACTGTAGTCTAGAGTTTAAGATAAAGATAAGAGTTGGAAGTACACTTTGGAAGTCACAAGCGTGTAGATGGTATTTAAAGCCACAGGTCAAGACCTGGGGTGGGAGGTGTCCGCCCTGAGGCTGAGACTGAGCTCAGGGGCCCTGTGTTATTTAATGGACAGTCCAAGGATGAGGTGCCATAAGGAAGTCGGAGGAGGAATGTCCAGTGAAACTAGAGGAAATCAGAAGGGAAAGATGTCCTGAAAACCATAATGTTTCAGGAAGGAACAGGTGGGCATCTGTATGAAATCCTGTTGAGAGTAAAATGAGGACAGAGAATTGACTACTGAGTTTGACATGATGACTTTGACAGTAGCAGCTGCAGATGGATGGTGAGAATGAACTTCTGAACAGAACGGATTCAAGAGATAATGGGAAATAAAGAAGTGGAGACAGCAAGTATGAGTATAGACAATTCTTTCTAGCTTTTTCTATACATTGGAGCAAAAAATGGGGATGTGAGGTCAAGGATGGATTTTTAAAAATGGGAAACTATTAAAACCTTTTTGCACACAGGTAGAAGTGGTTCAAAAGAAAGGGAAAAATAGATGAATCAGAAGAAAAAGATGATAATAGGAGTTGCAAAGTCCTTAAGCAGGCAGGAGAGTGGGAGATCTAGAGCACAGGTGAGTGCTTGGGCTTAGGAGGTAGGAAAATAGGGAAGAGAGTTAAGGTTGCTGGTAAGTTGTCAGAGTTGGGATGTGGGAAAAGCAAGGTAAATCTCTACTTATTCTTTGTTTGTTTGTTTTCCTGAGAAATCAAGCAGTGTTATTAAAGACAGGGGATGGGAATGAGGTCTTTTAGAGTTTTGGGAAAAGAACCAAAGGTATGAAATAGTCGTTTTGGAGAATGAGAAACTGAATTGATGGAACATATAGTGTTGTCAGGAAGTTTTGAAAGGCCACTTGAGAATTTTGTTCTTAAATTTAAAATAAAATCTAAATTTAAAGCAAAACCTGTTGGTACAATTGCGTGCTTTCCTTTGGTCATGTTCAGCTGGGGGAAGATGCTGAGCAGATGACGGCTTGGGATTAACCAGTTTAGGGAGTTGTGCTCACTGAGTCCTAGACAGGAAGGAGCGAGAAAAAGTTGGTGAGCATGTGTGCAAGTGGGGGAGCACCCAGATGGATCGTGGATTCCTGGAGGGCAAGGGGGGAAGTGAACCTCTTATGGAACTGATGACAGTGAGCAAACATTTGGTGGCATCAATAGACTTGGGGTCAGTGTGGGTCTGAGAACTGTGGACTCTTACGTCTTGTCCATCCTTTCCACTGTTTATGCTTTCACATGAGAAGACCTCTGAATTCTGAGACCTACTCATTTCCTCTATGAAATCACTCCCATAACTCTGATCTTCATTGATGGCTCCTTTCTTGGGATCCTGTTACTTTTTATTATGTTTTATATATACTTCATCAAATTATATTTATGGTTAGCTACTAAGGGCTAGCCATTATTATAAGTACTGTAGCAAAAGTATGAGCAAATAGAGACATGAACCTCGGCCCTCATGGATATAGGGTCTATTATGGAGAGACATATGCTATATAATACAGATAAATTGTATAGCACAAAACCTCATTTTGAAAAATATCATGGGTGGTGAACATTTCTTTACAACTAGATTGTAAGCCCCAAGAAGGAGGAGCTTGTGCCATACCCGCCATGGAGGGTCTAAGAAACACTTGTTGATTCCTTGAAGATGTTTCCTTCAAAGGTCTGAAGGAAAAGCTATGGGGAGAAGAAGGAACTAGGAAAAGTTTTCTTGGAAGACATGATTCTGAATAAATTTGTGGTATCCACCAGGTTTTAGGAAAACCTGGAGTAATTATGAAATAATATTGTCAAGGAAGTCTGGCTGCTTCCTTGAGACCAGTGGTTCTCAACCTTCCTAATGCTGTGAACCTCTAGCAAATACAGTCCAAAGTGGCTGTGACCCACAGGTTGAGAACTGCTGCTTGAGACAGTAATCCCTTGCATTTTTCCCCATAGTTTCGTTGCTTTGAGACCCTATGTCCCTGGTAAACCATTATTTGTTTTCTTACCTTGCAAGGCTGAAATGTATGTGTGCCAGTCAGATCCTCAGAAGAAATACATCGATCTCAAAATTGTGGTTACTTCAAATTGTTGGAAGATCTGGTACCTGGGAGTGTACTTACGGGGAAGTGACCAAGTCCTCAGGGCAGATACAGCTTTCTCTGCTCCACCATTGTCAGGCACTTTATGCTTATTACTTAAAGAGGTCTTAGAACAGCACCTGGGTGCCCCCCTCCTGGCAAGCCTGTGTTTGCAACACACATTTATCGTTATTTACATATGAAATAGTCAGATGGCATGATGTTTTTTGCATAAACTGGCAATTACAAGATGCAGTTCGTGACGAAACTCAAAGTATAAAATCAGACTTTAAGCCCTGCTTTCTAATCATGAGAGGTTATGAAGTAGAGAGATGGGTAAGTGGAAGAACTCAGAGTCTTCTTATTTTTTTCTATCTGGGACCAATGATCAGTAATATCTAGTAACTTTTTCTGTTCAAATGGAACACGTGTGTCTGTGATTGGGTTTCGGAAGTGAACAGTCAGTTCAGATGTTGGTGATGGGCCGGAAAGCTTATGGAACAGTTAGTTATCTTAAATCGTGGGATTTGGATGACCCTGAAACCTTGATTCTGCTTGATGTATCATTGCTCTATTAAAAAAAAAAAGATAGATCATGGCTGGGCATGCTGGCTCATGCTTGTAATTCCAGCACTTTGGGAGAGACTGAGGTAGGAGGATCACTTGAGGCCAGGAGCTGAAGACTAGCCTGGGCAACATAGTAAAACTCTGTCTCTAAAAAAAATTAGCTGAGAGTAATGGTGTGTACCTGTAGTCCTAGCTACTCAGGATGCTGAGGCAGAAGGATTGCTGAGTCCAGGAGTTTCAGCCTCAAACTGGGTGACAGAGTGAGACTTTGTCTAAAAAATAAAAAAAGATGGATTGGGTTGTTCCACTCATCTTTTCTGTCACTACTGTCACTATCCATCACATAAAGTTCCACTTATGGGCATAATTTAAAGGGGTGTATTTTCCTATAAGAAACCATTTGAGTCCCTCCGTGGGACCTATTTGCTCTTCCAGCTTGCAGGTGAAGCACACATTTGAGAAAGATGGGGTGAAGTTAGAGGTCATGAGTAGGTGCACACTGTGCCGGGGAATGCAGCAGACAAGTAAGTGTCATCAACTTTCTTTCCTTTTGGTGATCACCCGTATCATAACACAGAGCTTCAGGCATAAGCTGGTGATGCTATTCACGGAACCTGCCAATGAGATTTTTATATCCACAGAGCGCTTGGAATTAAGAATACCCAGGGTACTATTTAGCAAGGGGTGCCATAACAAGATATCACAGCCTGGCTGGCTTAGAAACAGAAACTTATTTCCTCTCAGTTCTGGAGTCTAAAGGTCTGAGATCAAGGTGTCAGCAGAGTTCATTTCCTCAGAGGCTTTTCTCCTTGACTGGTCGATGGCTGTCCTCTCTCTGTACCCTCATGTGGTCTTCTGTGTGTGTCCTCATCTCCTTTCCTGATAAAGGTACCAGCCATGTGGATGACCTCATTTTACCTTAATTACCTCTTTAAGGTCCTATCTCCAGCTGCAGTCACATTCTCAAATACTAGGGGTTAGGCTATCAACACACACATTTGCAGGGCTATGGACTCAGTTTAGTCTACAGCACGTGAAGAATTTTGGAACTGGTGCCCTTCTTCAAGGAGTCCACTAATTTGGATTCTGAAATAATACCACAGTGATTCCATGAAGAGTGACAATGAATTTTCTAAGTTCTAACTTCAGGATTATTATCTAACTTCTCTTGGCCTGAGGGGTCTACTCCGAAATATGATCCTAATAATACCTGCTTTCATTTCTTTTTTGGTGATACATCTGATGAGATGCTGGCTATGAAAGTGATTTGAAAACATCAAGTCCTGTGCATATAAAAATATTAATATTAGTGATAATGCTAATAAAATGAGAAAATACTCATCTTTGAATATATTCTGTGGACTAAAGCTCCTTCTTCCAAGGTTCCTTGCTTGACAAGGTGTTTTGTCTATTTTTATCTTATTTTTTTGTAGAGACAGAGTCTCACTTTGTCGCCCTCGGTAGAGTGCTGTGGTGTCACACTGCTCACAGCAACCTCCAACTCCTGGGCTTAGGCGATTCTCTTTACTCAGCCTCCCGAGCAGCTGGGACCACAGGTGCCTGCCACACACCTGGCTATTTTTTGGTTGCAGTTCAGCTGGGGCTGGGTCTGAACCCGCCACCCTTGGTATAGGGGGCCGGTGCCCTACCCACTGAGCCACAGGCGCCACCCTGTTTTGTCTATTTTCTACATGAAGAATCAGTGCTCACTGCTGAATGACACCTCACCTAACATGTATCTGTGTGATAAAATTTCTTCCATTTTTTTTTTTTTTTGAGAAAGAGTCTCTCTCTGTCACCCAGGCTTCGAGTGCCGTGGCCTCAGCCTAGCTCACAGCAACTTCCAACTCCTGGGTTCAAGTGGTCCTCTTGCTTCACCCTCCTGAGTAGCTGGGACTACAGGCACCTGTCACCACACCCAGCTTATTTTTCTATTTTTAGTAGAGATAAGGTCTTGCTCTTGCTTAGGCTGATCTGGAACTCCTGAGCACAAGCAATCCTCCCACCTCAACCTTCCAGAGTGCTAGGATTACAGGAGGGAGCCACTGTGCTCAGCCTGATAAAATTTCTTCAGTAAAAATATAGCCACTAATTGGAAACACATCTCTAAGTGACAGACACCCACACTAGGATTATAGCCAGTGCATGAATGGCTGGCTCTGATCCTGAGAGTTTGATTAAATCTTGGGGCCATTCTAGAATGTTGTGGGGTGAGTAGTGTGTATATTGAATAGTGAGAAATTGATGGAGGTGATCAGTGGGTTGTAGTCACTAATGTGAGGTAGAATCAGAAAGTGGGAAGGTTAGCAAAACACAAATATTTCCTATAAATGCAATTAATTTCCTGGCTCCACTCTAAATGCAAGAACTTAAATTCGACCAAGAGATCCATCTGGAGTAGTAGAGTAAGTGTGTGTAAGAGGAAGTGCTGGATTCTATGAAATAAGAATAACTCTGGAGACATCACTTTACCAGACTTCTGGTTATACTACAGTCTTATAGTGATCAAAACAGCTGGTATTGGTATAAAAATAGAGACATAGATATCTGGAATAGGATGGAGAATCTGGAGATGAAACAAGCCTCATATAGCCATCTAATCTTGGGTAAGCAAAGGCATACACTAGGGAAAGCAATCTCATTTAATAAATGGTGCTGGGAGAATTGGTTAGCCACATGTGAGAGAGAGAAGGAAACTGGAACCGCACCTCTCACTCCTTACAAAAATTCACTGTCAATGGATAAAAGATACTAAGACATGAAACTATAAAAACTCTAGAAGATAATGTGGGAAAAACTCTTGATCTTATCAGCCTAGGGAAAGAATTTATGAAGAAGATCCCACTGGCAATTGCAGCAGCAACAAAAATAAATAAGTAGAACCTGTTCAAGTAGTTAAAACATTTTTTGCACAGTTAAAGACACAATTCACAAAGCAAAAAGATAACCTTCAAAGTGAGAGAGGATTTTTGTCTGCTATGAATCTGATAAAGGGCTAATCACTAGAATCTACAATGAATCTAATCACTAGACTCTATAAGTGTATCAACAAGAAAAGAGTAAACAACCCCATTAAAAACTGGGCAAGAGGCATAAATAGAAACTTTTACAAAACGACAGAAGAATACTAATAAACACATAAAAAAATACTCATTATCCCTAATTATCAGAGAAATGTGAATCAAAACCACTTTGAGATATCACCTAACCCCACTGAAAATGGCTGCCATCACAAGGTCCCAAAGCAACCATTGTTGTCTGCAAACTAGTGCAGCCTCTATGGAAAGAAATATGGAGATTCCTCATATAACTTTATAAACACAGACCTTCCATTTGACCCTGCAACTCCACTATTAGGGATTTACCCAAATGAATAAAAGACATTTTGTCACAGGGACATTTACACTCGAACGTTCATAGCAGCTTAGTTCACAATTGCAAAGATGTGGAAACAACCCAAGTGCCCATCAACACATGAATGGATTAATGAACTGTGGGATATGTATACCATGGAATACTATTCATCCCTAAAAGAAAAAAAAGGAAGATTTTGCATCCTTTGTAACAACTGTGTGGATTTGGAGAACATTCTCCTAAGTAAAGTATCATAAGATTGAAAAAACAAACATCACATGTACTCAATACCAATTTGAAAGTAGGAGATTAACAATCACGGCCCCACACAAGAGAAAATCTCAATTAAATTTAAGAAGGGGGAGGTGGAAATGGGGTTCAGCAGCTTCTCACCCAATAGGTACAATGCATGGATATATGGTATACTCCCTGGGTGTAGGACCCAGCTACAACTCTGAGTTGAACTTTTCCTGTGTAAATTATATAACCTAAGGTTTTGTACCCTAATAGTAATCTGAAATTAAAAAATAAAAATAAAAACAATAAGAGTAGGGGCTGGGCAACTTTTGCTAAGGGGAAGAAGTCAGCCAAGAGGAAAGCACATCTGGATCAAAACCCTCTGAGAGACAGGCTATGCCTGGTGGCCTTGGTCGCTGTCTTTGGTAGATTCTATTTTCTTTCTTCAGCATTGCCAGACACTGGCACAGAGAGGTGGGGTGAGGAAAAGCAAACGATTTTTGAAAGCCTATTATGTATTAGCCCCGTTACATATGCTAACTCACTTTGTTTTTATAAATATTGGGCAGTAAATTACTATTATCCCCATTTAGCAGATGAGAAAACTGAGTCATCATAGTCAGGACGTAAATGTCAAAATGGGAATCTAAACCTGGGCTTATGACTTTGTAGCCTGAGTTTTTTCCATGATGGTGCCGAATAAGAAATGGGCATGAGGGTTGGCAGATATTATCCTACAGCTTCTGGGATGTCAAACATTGGTAACGTATCATGTATTTTATTAATTCTATTGCTATAGACATGTACATTTTTCATAATTGTAATTTAGAATTCCTGGCAAAGAATGCATTCTTCCAATCAGCAGAGTGGTCGGTAGTTACTCTGTCATGGTGTCTCTTAGTTTCACCTCTCTTGTTAAATCCTGAGTGGACTTTATCACCATTGCCTGCCCCTGCTATCTTTAAGATGTCTCATCATGAAGCTGGCTGGGTCAGAGTTTATCAAACATCTCTTATTCATCTTCACAGCTCCACCCAATTCCACTCTTATCTGTCTCTGGATTCTCATCTTGAGCTGCACCCTCTCAGCCACTCCCTTTCTGTTCATCCTCATTCCTGAGCTCTGTATCTTTTTTCCATTCATTCTTTTAAAATTTTCTTCCAGTTGTTGACTTCAAGCCAAAGTACATCTAACAAACCTGTGCACTTGGAGTCCCTAAAAACAAAATGCATGATGATTTCAGCAAAAGATGACATTATCTGTGACATCACCTACTTCAGCTTTCCTGACCCTGTGTCAACCTCACCTGGGCTGTCCTTCACATCCCTTTAGATTTTTTTCTGTAATTTGGATCCTGAGGACTCATTTTATTGCCATCTCCCCTTTTCATCTAGCAAGAACAATCTTTCATACTATAAAAGGCAACAGCAATCTTTAACTCTGTAACTTTGTAGTACTTGCGTAGTTTTTCCTGTGTACGTGTACCATTATTTATTTAATCAACTCATTACTATTGCGTATGTATGTTGCTTCCCATTTTTTTCTTACCATAAATTACCCTGTTGTGAACACCTTTGTGACTAAATCATAGGGGATTTCTCTGATTACTTTCTCTCGGCAAGTTCCTAGATGTAGAATTTCTGAGCCAAATTGTATACATATATTTAAGACTATGGAAAAAGATTGCCTAAATTGTTTTTCAGAAAGATGATCTCAGTTTGTTGCTCCAGCAGAAGAGAGGGACAGGTTCCCGTGAATAATTCTGAGATATATGGTGTAACGGGGTCCATCCTGTGCATCACGACTCAGTCACGTGATCGCTGATAAATACCATAAACTTAATCACTCGCGGTTGATTTCTCTGTAAAGACTAGGCATTGGATTAGAACTCTATGTTCTTCATCCATCTCTCATTCTAGTGTGCTATCATTTCACAAGAGATGGGGCTCTCGAAAGAGAACTTAGTGGATGGAGACTGAAAACAGGAGCATAGTAGGCACAGAGATGAGGGTTTTCTTGAAGTTTTCTTGGGAGAAAGAAAGGATTCACTATGGTCTTTTCTCCCACTTTGGCCTCTTAAAAAAAGTTGGGAGTGGCACTAAATACTTAACAAAATTACCCTAAATCTTGCCTCCATTTCAGTGAGTAGTGTCCGTCACAGCTATCATCATCATTGTTATTCTACAGATGAAGAAACAGAGGACGTGGCAGGCTACTGACTTGCTCAACCTTACAGGGTGAGTCAGAGGTAAGGAAGGAAAGTGCATGTGGGGTTATAGACATGTAGGTTAGTCCTCAGAGCCCTCAAATACTCTGCCCCAGGGTGTTGTCCATCCATGGAGGTTGCAAGGACAGGTAGAGTCAAGTCTTTCAAAATATTGTTCTCTGACAAAGCCCTGAGGCCATCATCAGCTAGGCCCTTTTCCCTGGATCCTATCTGTCTTCTTTGCCTCTTTTTTTTTTTTTTTTAAAGACATGGGGTCTTGCTATGTTGCCCAGGTTGGTCTCAAAATCCTGGCCTCAGCCTCCCAAAGTGCTGGGATTATAGGTGTGAGCTGTGGCACCTATTTGCTACCTCTTTTTTTATTCCTCTGGCAATGAGCCTTAGGTCACTGGGGTATCCTAGCAAAAGGATAAAATTTGATAAATAAACTGCCAAACTCAGACATGGGCTGGTAAAAATTAAGTTGAAAGACATAATGAAATGGCAGCATCAAGGGTAGAGATAAAAGCAATGTGAGTTACTTAAACAATTTTATTGAGCGATGGATAGATAGACATAGATTCTGTGAAGGCAGCAATCAGTTGCTAGCACACAGAATTCGATAGGTGCTCATCAAATGCCACGCTGTGGAGTACAAAGACAAATAAGCACAGGTCCATCCCTCAAGTGGCTCTCAGTCCACTAGCGGAGATAGACAAGAAAACAAACACGGCAGTAAAGTCATAAATAGAAATTTATACAAATACCAACGTAGCGCAGAGAAGGGAATGATTAACTTGAAAGTTGTACCAGAATAAAACTTCAAAGTCTGCAGCGTCTGATGGGTTGCAGGTGCAAACTCCTTTTAGAACAGCTGTACTTCTAAACTTTTTTCTAACATGAATTTGTATGTATCAAAGCCTATATTGTTTCATTATACAACTAGATGTATGTACGTTAAAATCACATTTGAGAACTGAAATCATTAAATGACCTGATGGTGCTTTCCCCTTTCTTCTTAGTAGAGAAAAAAAATTTCTTAACAGAATAGTCCCATTGGATTGAAGAGGCATTTGTTTCTAACAAATTGACACTTCATTATTTTCCACTGGGAGCAAATGTGCACCTCTTTTTGATTAGTCAGAGCTTGTTACATGGAAAAATAAGGAGACTGCATTAGAATGAGCAGGCTCCTCTGGGCTGGAGAAAATGCAGAAATATGAAGAGGTTGAGTTTAATTGTTTCAGTAAATGAAGTAGGGAGGTGGGGTGTGTTTACTGGAGTATAGGACTGGACAGACTTGAAAATTAGGTAAAAGAAGCTTTGTGATGAAGTGCATTGGGTTAGTTTGCTAGTTTCTAAATTCGATAGTGGTGAATTTCAGTGTATCAGATTTCTACGTGATGGGGAGTACATGTGAGAGCCGCATATACAAATTCACTTCCTAACTATTTCTGAAATGATTTGTGACATTTAGGAGAACCTCATGGGAGACTAATACTAGAAAATCCTCCTGTCAGTAAAGAAGAAAAATGCATAATGTCTATTGGCAAAATGTTTCCCTCTTTTTAAAAGATTTAATTTGTATTACATCACAACTGTATACATTTATGGGGTACAATATGATGATTTCATAATGTGGAATGTTTAAATCAAACTAATTAACATACACAAAGATAACTGAGAAAGAAAGAGGAGAGAAGTGGGGAGAGGGGAAGGGAAGGTGGGGAGGACAAGTGGAGGGAGGGCATTTGGTAAGATCTCACCTAAGGTACACAAAATGTTTCTCTTATAGAAAATAGTTGGAAAACTCTAAGGGCGAGAACAACAGAAGTTCTCTATATTAACATGTCAAGAGCTATGTTTTTTTTTTTGTTTGTTTGTTTGTTTTGTAGAGACAGAGTCTCACTTTATGGCCCTCGGTAGATTGCCGTGCCTCACACAGCTCACCGCAACCTCCAACTCCTGGGTTTAAACGATTCCCTTGTCTCAGCCTCCCGAGTAGCTGGGACTACAGGCGCCCGCCACAACGCCCGGCTAATCAAGAGCTATGTTAAAGAAATTTTCCTACCAGAGAAATTAAGCTGGTGGAGAAGGTGGTAGAAAAGACTGTTGCTTGAAAAGAACTCTGTAATATTTCTGATTTTTACTGAGTTTGATAAAGTTTCCAGTATTTAAAGATCTACTGATTCCTTTAAAATGCCAAGTAGAGGAATTGCTTTATTAAGAATTGAAATGTTCTTCAAACAAGCACTTTTCCTATGAAACTGCTACCCCAGGAGATGTGAAAAACTGAGTTTGTAAGGAATTAGTTCATTTAGAGATAAATGCATAATGCTGAGGGGTAAGTAAGAACCATGAGCGGTGCTGTATTTCTTAGCTTAGAACTATTTTCAAAAACATTATTGGCTCAGCACTCGTAACACAGTAGTTACGGCGCCAGACACATACACTGAGGCTGGCAGGTTCGAACCCGGCCCGGGGCCAGCTAAACAACAATGACAACTACAACAAGAAAAAAATAGCTGGGTATTGTGGCGGGCGCCTGTAATCCCAGCTACTTGGGAGGCTGAGGCAAGAGAATCGCGTAAGCCCAAGAGTTGGAGGTTGCTGTGAGCCGTGTGACACCAGGGCACTCTACCCAGGGGGACATAGTTAAACTCTGTCTCAGAAAAAACAAAACAAAACAACCCTTCCCCAAACATTATTGTAGAATGAATATTTCTTAAAGACAAATATAGCCCATTGTATTCCATAAAAATGTGTGCAAGCCCTTCTGTCCCAAATGCTGTGAAGCTGGTGAGAGGCTCACAGTGAACTTGGTGAGAAATCTCCTAAATTTACCCCAAATTGAACAGGGGAAGAAGGGATTTACCTGGAGTCACACAAAAAAGGCCATTATTTTATTTTTATTATTATTTTTTTCTTTGGTGATGTGACTAGGATTCAAAAAAGGAAATTATTGATGCAGGAAAAGAGGAATAAGCATTCTGGAACTTTGCACATTAACTCTCAGAAGGAAGAAGATCCCTTCCCCTATTCTCCTTATGCTGCTCAACCATCTGATTTTTCTACGCTTTATTTGGGGAAATATACAGATTATGGAATATGCCTTTTAATGTTGTCTAGGCAATTGCGTGGGAAAGAAAGCCAAGTTGAAAGCCAACCGTAGTTTTCACATGCTTCCTTTTCTCTTCAGAAATGGAGATGTGTGCAGGAAGGCTGGACCCGTGGAAGACATTCACCTCTTTCATTGATCTTTTTGAGTGCTCTGAGATGAGGACATCTCCTCTTCTCCCCTTTGCATTTTTAACTGAAACATTACCAAGTGGACCTGAGAAGGAGTCTGTTAGCAGCAGATTCTGAAGGGGGCTCATATTTTAACTTCTCTGGTTTGTGACTTGTTTTGATTGAAGGTCCCACAACAAATATAAGATCTGGATAGTATAGGAGAGGATTCCTATAATTTCTCAGGCAATAAGTATTTAGAGTATTTAGGAGGTGGTGGGTATTTCCAGAAACCTATCGGACTAAGAATTTTCAGTCAGAGATGATCTCTGTCTCGTTTACCAATATGTGCCCAAGTAAGGTACACTGGTATCCCTGTCTCCAACACTGTTTCCATTTATGGAGACAGGGACTGGCACATAAATACTAGTTAGAAGAAGGAATTTGTGCATGAACGCATGAATGAATGATTGAGTTGAATTCATTTGTATAGTCCCTTGGTTTATAACTTTAGTAGCAAGAACAATGTGGCTGTGAATTAGGCAATTGATAGACGTTTTGTTAGGTGAGTTAAAAAATCCAGTCAAGCTTTTGGTAACTTAACTAAGTGTTCAATTTGATTATTTGTGACCTTAAAAGTTCTCCAATAATGTTGCTATCTTTGCTTAAAACAAACATTGTTTGGAAATAATTGTATTTCCCATGTTTCTGCTTGGCATACCTGTCCAGGTGACGTGGTTTTAGCTGACAGATGCAGAGAGAAGCATCTGCATTACAATCAGGCTGGAAGAAAAGTTATTAAATTGAGATATTAAGGTCCCCAGCCTTACCTGGGTCACAGAAGTGTGTATAAAGAAGAGCTCCTGCCAGTTCAGGTATTACCTCCTCTGGTCAGATTTCTCCCTTGCACAGCTCCTTCCTTCCTTCCTTCCTTCCTTCCTTCCTTCCTTCCTTCCTTCCTTCCTTCCTTCCTTCCTTCCTTCCTTCCTTCCTTCCTTCCTTCCTTCCTCCCTCCCTCCCTCCCTCCCTCCCTCCCTCCCTCCCTCCCTCTCTTTCTCTCTTTCTTTCTTGCTAAATCATAGCTGTGTACATTAGTGCAATCAAGGGGTACAATGTGATGGTTTCATATACAATCTGAAATATTCTCATCAAACTGTTCAATGCAGCCTTCGTGGCATTTTCTTAGTTGGTGTATGTAGGCATTTGTATTCTGCATTTAGTAGGTTTCGCCTGTACCCATTCTAAGATGCATGGTAGATGAGGCCCCACCCATTACCCTCCCTCCACCCTAACCTACCCCCTCCCTTCCCCTTCCTTGGCCCTTTCCCCATAGTCTTGTGCTATAGTTGGGTTATAGCCTTCATGTGAAAGCTATAATTAGCTTCATAGTAGGGCTGAGTACATTGGATACTTTTTCTTCCATTCCTGAGATACTTTGCTAAGAAGAATATGTTCCACCTCCATCCATGTAAACATGAAAGAGGTAAAGTCTCCATCTTTCTTTAAGGCTGCATAATATTCCATGGTATACATGTACCACAATTTGCTAGTCCATTTGTGGGTTGATGGGCACTTGGGCTTCTTCCATGACTTAGCAATTATGAATTGGGCTGCAATAAACATTCTGGTACAGATGTCTTTGTTATATTGTGATTTTTGGTCTTCAGTGTATATACCTAGTAAAGGAACTATAGGATCGAATGGCAGGTCTATTTTTAGGTCTCTAAGTATTCTCCAAACATCCTTCCAAAAGGAACATATTAGTGTGCATTTCCACCAGCAGTGTAGAAGTGTGCCCTTTTCTCCACATCCATGCCAACATCTCTAGTTTTGGGATTTTGTTATGTGGGCTACTTTTACTGGGGTTAGGTGATATCTCAAAGTAGTTTTGATTTGCATTTCTCTGATGATTAAGGATGATGAGCTTTTTTTCATGTGTTTGTAGATTGTGTGTCTGTCTTCTTTAGAGAAGTTTCTCTTCAAGTCCCTTGCCCACCCTGAGCGGGATCATGTGTTCTTTTCTTGCTAATACGTTTGAGTTCTCTGTGGATTCTGGTTATTAAACCTTTATCGGACGTATAACGTGCAAATATTTTCTCCCATTGTGAGAGCTGTCTGCTTGCTTTACTTACTATGTTTTTGGCTGTGCAGAAGCTTTTTAGTTTGATCAGGTCCCACTAGTGTATTTTTGATACTGCTTCCATTGCCTAGGGAGTCATCCTCATAAAATATTCACCCAGGCCGATTCCTTCAAGAGTTTTCCCTGCACTTTCTTCAAGTATTTTATAGTTTCATGTCTTAAGTTTAAATCTTTTATCCAGTGAGAGTCTATCTTAGTTAATGGTGAAAAGTGTGGGTCCAGTTTCAGTCTTCTACAGGTTGCCAGCCAGTTTACCCAGCACCATTTGTTAAATAGGGCATCTTTTCCCCACTGAATGTTTTTCATTGGCTTGTCAAAGATCAAATAACGGTAAGTAGCTGGATTCATCTCTTGGTTCTCTATTCTGTTCCAAACATCTACTTCTCTGTTTTTGTGCCAATACCATGCTGTTTTGTTCACTATCGATTTATAGTATAGTCTCAGGTCTAGTAGCGTGATTCCTCCTGCTGTGTTTTTATTGCTGAGTAACGTTTTGGCTATTCGAGGTTTTTTCTGATTCCATATAAAACAAAGTATTATTTTTTCAAGATCTTTAAAGTATGACAATGGAGCTTTGATAGGAATTGCATTAAAATTATATATTGCTTTGGGTAGTATAGACATTTTAACAATGTTGATTCTTCCCAGGCATGAGCATGGTATGTTTTTTCCATTTGTTAACATCTTTAGCTATTTCTTTTCTTAGAGTTTCATAGTTCTCTTTGTAGAGATCTTTCACGTCCTTTGTTAGGCATACTCCCAAATATTTCATCTTCTTTGGCACTACTGTGAAAGGAATAGAGTCCTTGATTGTTTTTTCAGCTTGGTTATTGTTGGTATATATAAAGGCTACAGATTTATGGGTGTTGATTTTGTAGCCTGAGACATTGCTGTATTCTTTGATCACTTCTAAAAGTTTTGTAGTAGAATCCCTAGTGTTTTCCAGATATATGATCATGTCATCTGCAAAGAGTGAAAGTTTGATCTCTTCTGACCCTATGTGGATACCCTTGATCGCCTTTTCTTCCCTAATTGCAATGGCTAAAACTTCCATTACAATGTTAAAGAGCAATGGAGACAATGGGCAACCTTGCCTGATTCCTGATCTAAGTGGAAATGATTTCAATTTAACTTCATTCAATACGATATTGGCTGTGGCTTTGGGGTAGATGGCCTCTATTAGTTTCAGAAATGTCCCTTCCATACCAATTTTCTTAAGTGTTCTGATCATGAAGAGATGCTGGATATTATCAAAAGCTTTTTTTGTGTCAATTGAAAGACTCATATGGTCCTTGTTTTTCAGTTTGTTTATGTGCTGAATTACGTTTATAGATTTATGTATATTGAACCAGCCTTGAGACCCTGGGATAAATCCCACTTGGTCGTGGTGTATAATTTTTTTTGATGTGTTGTTGGATTCTGTTTGTTAGGATCTTATTGAGTATTTTAGCATCAATATTCATTAGTGATATTGGTCTATAATTTTCTTTTCTTGTTGGGTCTTTCCCTGGTTTAGGGATCAAGGTGATGTTTGCTTCGTAGAATGTGGTGGGTAATATTCCTTCTTTTTCTATATTTTATTCCTTCTTTTCTATATTTTGGAAGAGGTTTAGTAATATAGGTACTAATTCTTCTTTAAAGGTTTGGTAGAATTTTGATGTAAAGCCATCTGGTCCTGGGCTTTTCTTTTTAGGGAGATTTTGTATAGTTGATGCTATTTCAGAACTTGATATAGGCCTGTTCAACATTTCCACTTCGTTCTGGCTAAGTCTTGGTAGGTGGTGTACTTCCAGGTATTAGTCAATTTCTTTCAGATTTTCATATTTCTGAGAGTAGAGTTTCTTGTAGTATTCATTAAGGATTTTTTTAATTTCTGAGGTGTCTGTTGTTATTTCATTGTTACCGTTTCTGATTGATGAAATAAGAGATTTTACACTTTTTTTCCTGGTTAGGTTGGCCAAAGGTTTATCTATTTTATTGATCTTTTCAAAAAAACAACTTCTGGATTTATTGATCTGTTGTATAATTCTTTTGTTTTCAATTTCATTTAATTCTGCTCTGATTTTGGTTATTTCTTTTCTTCTGCTGGGTTTGGGGTTGGAATGTTCTTCCTTCTCCAGTTGCTTGAGATGTCCTATTAAGTTATTAACTTCCTCTCTTTCCGTTTTCTTAAGGAAGGCTTGCAGTGCTATAAATTTCCCTCTTAGGACTGCCTTGCAGTATCAAAGAGGTTCTGGTAATTTGTGTCTTGATTGTTGTTTTGTTCCAGAAATTTGGTGATTTCCTTCTTAATCTCATCTATAACCCATCTATCTTTCAGGATAAGGTTGTTTAGCTTCCATGTTTTTGTATGGGTATGCAGGTTCCTGTTATTATTGAGTTCAACTTTTATTCTATGAAGATCTGAGAAGATGCAAGGAATAATTTCTATTTTTAAAAATTTTCTGGGGTTAGATTTGTGGCCTAGGATGTGGTCGATATTGGAGTATATTCCGTGGGATGATGAGAAGAATGTGTATTCAGTTTTGTGGGGATGAAATGTTCTGTAGATGTCTGTTAAGTCCAGATGTTGAATGGTTAAGTTTAAATCTAAAATTTCTTTGCTTAGCTTCTTTTTGGAGGATATATCCAGCACTGCTAAAGGGGTGGTAAAATCTCCAACTACTATGGAACTGGAGGAAATCAAGTTGCTCATGTCTGTTAGAGTTTCTCTTATAAATTGAGGTGCGTTCTGGTTGGGTGCATAAATATTAATAATTGAAATCTCATCATATTGAGTATTACCTTTAGCAAATATGAAGCGTCTATCCTTATCCTTCCTTATTTTGGTTGGTTTAAAGCCTATTGCGTCTGTGAATAGGTTTGCAGAGCCTGCTTTTTTCTGCTTTCCATTTGCCTGGAGTATAGATGACCATCCTTTCACCTTGAGTCTAAATTTGTCTTTTCATGTAAGATGCGATTCTTGTATACAGCAGATATCTGGCTTGAGGTTTTGTATCCAGTTAGCCAACCTGTGCCTCTTTAGAGGACAGTTTAAACCATTCTCATTATTTGAGAATATTGATAAGCCTTTCAAGAGTCCGATGGACAATTTTAATCCTTTTGAAACTGTGGAAGTTGGAATTTGATCAAAAGTTGCTGGGTGGGTTTACTTTTGTGGTGGAGGATTATGCTGGTCTTTATGGAGGATAGGTCTGAGAATATCCTGGAGAGCTGGTTTAGTTATGGCACATTTCTTCAACATGTGAATGTCATTGAAGTATTTAATTTATCTGTCATAAATGAAACTCAGTTTAGCTGGGTATAGCATCCTCGGTTGAAAGTTATTTTGTTTTAGGAGATTAAAAGTCGATGACCATTCTCTTCTAGCTTGAAAGTTTTCAGCAGAGAGATCTGCAGTTATTCTAATATTTTTGCCCTTGATGGTGATGGTTTTCTTTCGAGTGGCTGCTTTCAGAATTTTCTACTTCATATTAACTTTAGTGAAGTTGATTATGATGTGTCTGGGGGATGTCTTATTTGGGTTGAGTCATGCTGGAGTTCTGAAACTGTCTGCTATCTGAATTTCAGACTCTCTTGGCATGTCTGGAAAGTTCTCCTTCATAATCTCATGCAGAAGAGACTCTGTGTCTTGTGAAGCCAGTTTGTTGCTTTCGGGGATCCCTATATTGATTTTCTTTGAGTTATCCCAGAGCTCTCTGAGAGAGTGATCTGTTTTTGCCCTCCATTTCTCTTCTTCTTTGAGAGTTTGGGAGCATTCAAAAGCTTTGTCTTCATTGTCAGAAATCCTTTCTTCTGCTTGCTCCATTCTGTTACTGAGGGACAGCTCTTATGGAGGTCCAGGTGGCCCCAAGCCCAGGAGTTTGAGGTTGCTATGAGCTGTGATGGTACGGCACTCTACCCCGGGCAACAGCCTGAGGCTCCCGTGTGCCAAAACTGGTCTCACTCTGCCCCTGACGGTTAAGGCTGTAAGGCAGCTCAGTTCCTGCCTTTAGGCTGTTCAGTCACTGGGTTACTAGCTCCCACCTGATCCTTGCTCTGTGACCCTGAGGGCGGACCTTACGAGGGCAGTTCTCTCTCAATGGCTCCCTGCGGCCCACAGCCTAACACTATTAGCTCCGTCCAGCTCAGCAGCTCAGTCTGGGGCCCTAGGCAATGCCCAAAGTTCTCCGCACTCCTGCTCAAGCTCTCCCCAAAGGCAGTTCAACTGAGTGCCAAGTCCAAAAGCACCGAGACAGTTCACAGGTAAGGCCTTTCTGGTTTGCAGTCTCCCTGCTGCTTGTACTTACGGCTGCGGCGGGATTAGGTTGATCAAACACAGGCAACCTCTTGCCAGTTTTCCACTGTTTTTCTCCTCCTCTTGGGGTCCAGAAGTCCCTTGCTGACTCCCTATATCCTCAAAGGGAAGATTATAGGCAGATCCCACCAGCCAGAGATGCCTGGAGTCTTATCTTCCCAGACTCACCATGCCTCGTTGCAGGGAGGCTGTTACTCAGCTGCCATCTTGGATTGCTCAGCTGTACAGCTTATTTCTGTTCTGATGTTCTGTTCAGTCTAGGAATCACAGACAGAATTGGAGACAGAAAGTAGAACTCCTTTTTCCTGAGTGCAGGTCTATGGCTAATGCTAAGTGATGGAAAAAGGCTAGGAGATTTAACATCCACAGAAAAACTGAAGCCCAGAGAGGGTAAGCCAATTACCCAGGATAAAACAGCTATCAAATGGTAGAACAAAGATTCAAACTCAGAAAGTTTGACCCCATTCTTAACCACTGTGTCACATTAATTTATCTTCATTTGGCAAATCTTCATTTATTGAATTCACGATGAGGCAAGGATGGGGTGTAATACGGTATCTCATTTGGAATTATAATAAAAAAAATTTACTTTGCCTATGAGACAAACACCATAGCATGGGACTTTAAAGACCATAAAACAAAACAACAACAACAAAAAATCTAGTTTAAACATATGCCCCATGTCTGGGTGAGGTGGCTCACGTAGCACTCTGGAAAGCCGAGGTGGGAGGATCCCTCGAGCTCAGGAGTTCCAGACCAGTCTGACCGAGAAGGAGACCTCTGTCTTTATTAAAAGTAGAAAAAATTAGCCAGGCATCATGGAAAAAATTAGCCTGCGGTCCCAGCTACTTGGGAGGCTGAGGCAGGAAGATTGCTTGAACCCAGGAGTTTGAGGTTGCCAAGGCACTCTAGCCTGGGGCAACACAGTCAGACTCTGCCTCAAAAAAAAAAAAAAAGCCAACAAATTAAAAATATGCCCCATGACTATTTACAAATCATGTTTACAGTGTCCTGAAGAATATGGTCCTGGCCTGAGTGAATAAAATCACCTGCCATAGTGATCTTGTACACTAGGCCTTTCCCCCTCGCTCTCTTGCCTTTTTGGGATAGGATAGTTGAGAAAAAGAGTCAAGTGGTTCACTCTGGAGCATGCCAGCTTGGGGGAAATTCAGTAGGCTTTCCTTCTGCTCCTGTATAGGCTTTGAGAATGAATTGTAATTGGTACATTCTCATAATCAAAGCAAACTCAGTTACATCCATTAGACTCCACGGAGATGGGAGTGCGCTCCAATGAAATACTGCCGTTTACACTGTGGTCTTACACTGGTTTCAGCTTACCTTTTTATTTTATGCTTGAAATGTAGGATGAGATTCCTCCTGTTGCAGCTTTTGCAGTTACTTCTTTGATTATGTTTGGTTTGGCAGTTAAGAAAAAAATCAACAGAAGGATTACATTTCAATGGCACAACACCTAATCCTCAGGCAAATGATTTGTCCACGCTTAATATAAAGTACTTAGGATGTATTGTTTGATGTAAACACTAGTTCTAATAAAATGGTGCCTGAGGTAGAGTTCTTTAACTTGTAATACCCTATTTGTGTTGGCCTGCACACATTGGATATAAAGCCATTATGATAAAATATATCCTCTTTAGACTGATAAAAAAGAAAATCAGAGGACTGGACCCACACTAAGAGAGAGAAGATGCTATAAAACACCACGTCCCTTCTGATGTTCGCAGTTGGCACTGGGGACAAAGCGGTAAGCGTTTCTCTGGTGGGAACTTCTCCAGCATCTTAGAGGTGCATCGTTCAATCATTTAAGGTACTTTATTGGAATCCGACATTGTGCTAAGCCCGACCCATTTAGCTGCTGCATTTGTGAAGTCTGGGAACTGGGAAGGAGCCCCCGCATCACAGAGCTGGATGGCAAACACAAAAGAAGGTTAAAAAGGAAGCAAATACAATCCAGCCTACCTGTGATAGCAATCTCTGCCCTCAAATATCCACTTGTTATAACCTTTCTCTCCAGGACCCCGTGCTGCTTAGAAGCACGCAAGGTTAATAATAGCAGGCAAAAAAATGCTAGGCATTTTGAGACGCAACATTCATCTTGCCGTTCCGCTAATGCGGGGATGACAGAAAGTCACTTTCAACCTCCTTTCCTGCTGCTTATATTACCTGCGTGTTGTGAGCTGCTCCTCCAGGTATTGGAGAATGATTGCTGTTCATATGGTGTTTTAAGGAAGCCAGGCATATTTGCCATTATCCTCATCTGATTTAATGCTTATAAATCAGCCCCAAATTCCACCTCAATCCACTTGTCTCTGTCTCAGAAGAGCAGATGCTCAGTAATAGCGCCATTCACGGTTCATCTGATGACTCACTCCAGAATACTGTGATTGAGAGCCTTCTCTGTAATTGAAGCTTTAGCCAAAGGATGAAAAATCACAGCATCTGAACTACAGTGACTAGAATTTTCAGGTTCTGGTCTTATCCTGACTCTCCTGTGACTCTTCTAGAGTTCTAGGGGAAGTGAGCTTTTCCAGGAGATGCTGTTTTGTTGATTTGGGTTTTGGTCTTAATTTATATTCTTTCCAGGAAAAGACTCACTCAAAGAGCAAGTCTTTGAAGGTTGTTTTTGGCTTAGATTTCTATTTTGAGGGCATTTACAAATAGATCAAGTGCTTAAATCCATAAATGTTTTCACCCTTTGACTAAAAATCTGGAAGTAAACGTGAAAACAGGAATGGCGACAAAGAGGATGGAGGAGGAGAACTCACACCGTTCTTTGCCTGGGCTTAGTGGGGCTGCTTACGCATCACAGCAGGCTTAGAAACGTGTGCTGATCCTTCTTGAGAGCCAGGGCTAAAGGTTGCTGCAGCCCACGAAGGTGTCCATCCTGGCATGCGCCTTGTGTCCCTGAAATTGTGTGCAGGGTTAGTGACTCCTCCCTGCATCTGCTGTGCTCTCCTGCCCCATTGCCTGGAGGAAGGAGGTCTCTGCTCCAGTGACTAAGGGCAGCTCTGGAAAGAATGTCTGGCTCATTCTGGAACGCAGCTTCCTGTGCTAGCTCTAAAATTAGGTTTAAGTGAGCTCTGTGACTGTGTCTTCAGGTATGAAGACCAGACCAGAGACTGTGCTTGAGGGTTCACAGGGTTTTTTTTCAACCAGAACAAGTGGACTTTCCTGAAAAGGTCTCTTTTCAGGTCAGATTTCCACTTGTGGAAATGAAGCTAGAAGCTGCTTCCCAGGGGAGTGATAGAATTGGAATTGGAGGTAGAAGGAAAAATAAGGAAAGCTTTTTTATTGAGACAGGGTTTGACTCTGTTGCCCAGGCTAGAGTGCTGTGGGCTCACAGCAACCTCAAACTCCTGGGTTCAAGTGTTCCTTCTGCCTCAGCCTCCCGAGGAGCTGGGGCTGCAGGTCCTGCCACGGCGCCCAACTAATTTTTCTATTTTTATTAGAGATGGGGTCTTGTGCTTGCTTAGGCTGGTCTAAAACTCCTGAGCTCAAGGGATCTTCCCACCTCAGAAGCAAAGGGGTGAGCCACTGAGCCTGGCTGGAAACCTTTTAATGATGAGGAAAGAAGAACTCTTTTGCTCCTACAAAAAATTATCTCCAATCAAATACTAAATGTTTTCTTATCTGTCCTTATTTTTACTTTTTTTTTTGAGATTGGGGCCTCACTATGTTGCTGGCCTAAAATTTCTGGGCTTAAGGGATCTTCCTACCTCCCTAGTAGATAAGACTACAGGTGCACCACCATCCTTGGCTTCTTCCTTATTTTTCAATATTTAGTCTGATGGCCAGAAGCTGAGGTAATTTTCCTTTATCACCTCCCTTCCTGGCCCCATGGGTGGGTATTTGTGTTCACGCTAGATTCACTTAGTTTTTCAGTGGGCTCTAAGATGCCAAATTCTTCTTTTGGCTTGGAATTGTGTTATTCCATATAACTATCTCAGTTAAATGAAGGAAGAGTTGTATTTTGTTTAGGAATCATCTTTTACTTACACAGAGATTTGCCCTCCCTCCATTATATATTTTACATATATTTTAAATCAAAGCTATTCTCTTTCCTTTTTGAAAACTTCTTGAGAGGGGTATGAAGGGAATTTGTCCTCATATCTAGCTACCTGGGAGAGTGCCTATTTTTAGTAACAAGACCCTTACTATAACAGTACTAGAGAATTTAAAGTCACTTGTGTAGCTATTCTTTATTAGGAGAAAAAGAGGCTCATATTAAGAATTTGGCATTCTTTTCTGGTTAAGGAGAAATTGGCTGTCTAGGATATTACAAATAAGTGAAAAAATACAACTAGAAACTTGATTGGATATTGATCTGTGGTTAGAGTTGTTATCAATATGAGGTGCTCTTGTGGTTGATGTTTTTAAATTTCAAACTTACTTTTAGTTTGAGATAATAGAATATTCGCCTCTAGAATTTTCAAATAGACTCAAAATTCCCTTTCCAGGTGACTGTATTCTTAGGGACATTGGTAACAATTACTGATTACAGCAGTCAGTAATTTCCTCCATCAAGATGTCCACTGTTGCCCTCAGTAAGGAGACATTGGGGATGGGGAGAGGAGAATTTTCTGTGGTGATGGGGTGTTGACCTTCTGATAGTTCAATATGGTTTATCCTGGTGTTTTTTTTATACCACTTGTAGAAGATTGCATAAATGTCATTTCCATTCTTCTCCATTTTAACAGGGAAAAGCTTTGTTTTTCTTTGGAGAAGAGAGGTTCTTGCTGTGTTGCCCAGTTTGGGGTACTGTGGAATGATCCTAGCTGACTACAAACTCAAACTCCTGGACTCAAGGGGTCCTACCACCTCAGTCTCCTAAGTAGCTGGGACTACAGACACATGGCTGCCAAGTCTCGCTATTAACAAGGCAGTAACTTAACTCTGGAGAAGAGAATGTGCATTTGCAGGACCTCTTGGGCATCTACTGGACACCAGTGAAGAGTGAAATGGGAGGAAGGAAAGGATGATCTTGCCTTTGGGTAAGAGGGGTGGGCATGGGTCAGGATTGTAAAAGTATCTAGATTTTTGCAAAAGATTTATTTTGGGGCTTGGTGTCTGTTGCTCAGTGGTTAGGGTTCTGGTCACATACCCTGAGGCTGGCAGGTTCAAACCCGGCCTGCCTGGTCGGTCTTACTAAACAACAATGACAACTACAACAAAACAACGACAAAAACCAGTAGGCACCTGTAGTCCCAGCTGCTTGGGAGGCTGAGGCAAGAGAATTGCTTAAGCCTAAGAGTTTGAGGTTGCTGTGAGCTGGGAAGCCACAGTGAGACTCTGTCTCAAAAAAAAAAAAAAAAAAAAGATTACTTTCGGCTCCACATTTGTGTGAATGTACCATTTCTCAGTGCCAAAAGAGAGATATTAGATAAATAAGACAATATTCTTAATCAGGTCTTGTTTCAGTCAGCAACAGTGTGTGCCTTGGTTTCACCCCTGACTTCTTTTTTCTAAACTCATTACTTTTGAGTTGCAGATCTGTTGGAGCTGGAGACTCCAGAAGCAGAGTTGAACGCTTGAAATGCTGACAAAACTAATTTGAGTGTAGTTCTTCAGGAAAGTTCCATGGTTCTTTTTTCCCTTCATTTTCTCTTATCTCCTTCTAAATGTCTCTAAAGACTGCTGTTTCTCTGTCCCCACAGTCCAGGGTGCTGTCATGTCTCTCCTGGCCCTCCATGAGTGGGCAGGGAGGCCGCCTGGTCACCTCCTCTGCAACCTCCACTCTGACTGCCACACTGCAACCCCAGGGCCCCGTAGGCAACAGATATCTGACTCTTGAATGCACCTGTTTAAAAATCTTCAGTGATTCCCCCTTTGTCCTTGGAACACAGTTGACATTTTTTCTCCGGTGTACAAGGTGCTGCTTATGGTGATTTCAGTGCCTGCCCAGCTTCTGGGAACCAAGTGTCCGTTCACTTTCCATGTCCCAGCTATGGACATCTATCCTCCTCCTTGAGAAAGGAGCATAGCCCCTTTGTTTTCATCTGCTTGGAGCACTTCTAGTCTGGTCATTCCTCACCACTGGGCTTTAAAGGGAACATCTGCACACAGGTTTTGTGGGGTGCTTCCACCCAAGACCAGGTCAGTGCCTGCCTTCCATCAGCCTGGGTGGGTTTGCTTCCTTAGACGATGAGCAGGGTCTCTGTTGGCACGTAAATGAGCCTGTGCCGCCCTTTGCAAGCACTTGATATATGCAGAAGAGCAGCATAGGCTCAGAAAAAAGTTATGAATTAATATGAAGTCCAAAGGGCAGCCATTGTGTTAAAGAAAACCCAGGCCTAGTCAGCTAAAATGCTGTTTACCTCATAGAGATCCAAGGACTATCTGGAATTCCCCTTCCCCAGTGTTTTGGTAAAGAATGCAAAATAGACTAATTAGATCAAACAAGTAGCTGTCCCTTTGATGTCCCCCCTCCTTGCTTTCACTCCTCATGTATGCAAATAGGTTTCAGAAAGGGAAAAAGCCAACAGCCAAAACACAAATCCAGGTATGTTTGGCCTTCCCTAATCGGGAGATAATGACAGCCTTCTTTATTTTTATTGTTATTATGATCCAAAATGAACCAAATGTCAGGGCTTTGATCTGGCATGTGAGGAATGCAGGGCTGGCCTGGGAGACTTAATTTTTTGGAGTCAACAGAATAGGTCACCGGTGAGGGAGTGGGAACGCTGATGTCACCCTGAAAAGGTAAATAACTTGGGAAATAAATGTAGAAAGTTACGTTTAGTCATCATCCTCATTCACACTTATATTGCGACCTTCCCATCTGATGATAAATCTCTTCTGCTCAGAGGTGTTTCTCTCCTGGAGTGGCCATGTGGTGATGTGTGTGGAGCAGAGGGTAAACACTAGGCAGGTACAACAATAATCTCAACAATGTGTGATGTGTGCTGTGATGGGCAGCACAGGCTTTTATAGGAGTGAAGAGATGCATCCAAGAGTCTGGTGGGAACAGGTGGACTAGGGTGTGGGGGCAAGTGGTCAGGGGAGGCTTCTCAGGGGAACCGATGTCTTAGGCCTAAAGGAGAAATGGGGTTTGGTGAGATGGGCAGTGGAGCCTTGCAACCTTTCCAACAGTGTCTTCCACAAGGAAACTTGGATTATCTGGAGCTGCACAGAATATATCCATTATAACAACACATCAAGGACATTAATGAATATACAAGGCCTGACATCTTCTGAGCATCTGATTGAATCCTGAGGGTTGCATAGAGTTGTTAAGCAAGCATGGTGCTTTCTCCTGTCACTGTGTCAGCCTCTTGACCTCGCTAATGCAGATGGAAGGTGATCAGAGGGGATCTTCCAAATAGATTGATCTTCCCTTGAAATTCTTCACATGCAATGCAGGTTACACAGAACAGTCTTGGCTTGCGTCCTTCCCAGTCAGCCCTCTGCCCGTTTCTGTCAAGTGAACCAGTGGTGGTCCTGGCCTCCTCCCTAGCAATCCTGGAGGTCATTCGCACCAGACACCTTTCCAACTGGTCACCTGCTGAAACACTTTTCAACAGAATAAGCTACGCATTACACAGATATTTCCTGTTGCCTGTCTTGATGTGGATTTGGTAGAATAAAACAGAAACTGTTATTTTCTTTTTTTTCTTCTCCTGATGACATTCTTTGTTGTTGCCTCTATAAAAGGTCACCATTGAAAGGACTGAAGAATATGAAAAATGATATCATGATCTTTCTTTTGGAAGCAGTTCAGTCTTTAACAATTTGATAAAAGATAAAGAGGAGGAAGACAAGAGAGAGGGAGAAAACGGAGCCAGAACAGCAGGGCTCTTAATTTAGAAACCTTGCCGGGGCTCCCTGGAACTGATTTGGCCCGAGAATGCAAGCATCAGATAAAAATAACAAGTCACCCAGTAGAGGACAGATCTCCGGCTTCTCCTCCGCCTGTGGCCGCACATGCACAGTTCGTGCCTTTTTGGTGGAGAAGCACTGAGCTGCATTCCCCAGCAGAAGGCCAGAGTGAGAAGGGGCCTGTGTTTGATGTATGAGCTTTGGCTTGCCATCGTGAGTCACCCCAGAACTAGCTGCAGGCAAAACAAAAATCTTTTGTGATTAATTAGAAAAACTGGACAATTATGAATTGACTGCACACAGCCAGGATATGGTAATATAAATAGTAATGGCTCTGGCGGGGCCTGATGAACACTCTGTGTTTATGCGAAATCACTGGAGAAAGGCAAATGTTTAACACAGAATCTGCTGAAATAGGATGATTTCTGATCTATGACAATTTGAGGGGCTTGAGCAGGATCCCGGTTGACACCTTTTAAACGGGTTCTAGTTGACCTTTTCCACATAACCTCCAACTACTGGTCTTTGTGCTAAGTGGACCATTCTTTTCTTTCTTCCTTTTGTCCTTCTTTCTTTCTTTCTTTCTTTTTTTGTTGTTGTTGTTGTAAAAATTCAACCCAAACATTCTTTTCAGCAGCTCTATGAAATTGCTCACGTCTCTTGCTAACCTCTCCGCCAGCACATAGAGTTGTTGGCTGGTTATTTTGCCCTTTGGGGGCATTTGCCGCCACTGTGACACTCTTGGAGAACTTGAACACAGATACAATTTTTAGTCTGAGGCACTTGCTGGTTTATCTTCAAGGGACGAAGGAACCAGCACAAGTAAGCTGTTTTATCAGAGAAAGGAAAGATCAGAATGTTATAGTGAGTTATTGGATTAATGATTTATTCTGTTAGGGAAATGTAAAGGAGGAAGAAAGGTCTCTATATCACATAGTTGAGCAAAGCTTTAAAAACCCCTGGGTATGCATACTATATATATTATATATTTGGCATGATTTAATCATACATCCCACCCCCATTCTCCACCCCACCCCCCAAAATAAGCACATTCTACATAGTGGAACTGGGGGGCAATTATTTCTTTTCAAGGAAATTCACAAAGAAAAATAATTAAACCCTGACAGTGCCTGCAAATGTCAAAATAGGAATTTCCTCTAGTGCTCATTTTTTAACCACTGGGGTAAGCACGTTGTTATCCTTTGTCCGGGGGCAACAATGTGTAGCCAGCAATGGTCAAAGACCCTAGAGAAACAAAAGAAAAAAAACACCCGCCATCTCGCTGCTGTCTCCCCTAGCACCTACCTACTTTGATAAAACCCCTTTCAGACCTTTGAAATTTGGTTTCTGCCAGGCAATTAACTCGTCTTAACGTGTATTCTACATATCCAAGTGCCTTTTCTGGCCTTCTGTTTGTGCTTGCCAGCGTTCACATTGTTTTCTATTATTATTCAAGCAGCGCCGCCTCAGTAGTAAACCCATTGACCATTCAATCAGAGCAGTAGCTGCTGCGGATAATTAAAAGTTCCCAACCTCTTACCCCAAGGCCAGGCTAGAGCCCGTCAGAGAGGAGCCAGGTCCTGGCTGCTCAGGGACCAATCGATCAGCTGATTAACCCTTCTTACTGATTGGTTAGAGCTGATTGCATCTCCACTAAAGAAATCTCCTCTGGCCCTGGGGCATTAGAGGCAGCTATACATTCTGGGCGGCTGAGGTCCTGCAGCACTGTCCTCACACAAAGTAAGGGGAGGAGAAGAGGAGAGACTCCTAATGCAGCATTTTAAAGATTTTTATCTCCCAACCACTGTCCCCACTCCCCTACCCCCTGCAGACTATCACTGATTTTATTTCTAGAGAGAAAAATATCTGTTTGAGTTTCAAGAATGGCAGAAAAGATCCCTGCCTTAGCAGTTGCTGCTATGTAGCCTGTGAAACGGCAGAATCTTCCTGATGACAGTGTCCCCATGTGTCCCCTTGGAAAACAGCTGAGGTCAGAGAGCACTGAAGACACACCCCTCATAAAATAGGCCCCTCTCCTGCGAGATTACTTTTTGACCGGTCCACTCAGACAGGGTTTGTATTTGCTAGTTAGTAAATATTTATCTTTGCATATTGGTAAACAATCTGTTTTCTGTTGGGCTGAGATTTTGGCACTGTGGATAAAATATAGGAACAGAGGATTTAAAAAAATTACTCCTGGGTAGCTGTCTTTGAAGGGAGTGGCTGAGATGCTATCAGACAGGTGAGCTGGACAGGCCATCCCGAGCTGCCTCTCCTGGTTTTCTTAAAAAGACTGATTTCTGAGGATTTGGTAGACCAGCCCAGCCTGGGAATCCCCCTGTGAAAACATCCCTGCTGGTCCCAGGCTTATCATTTTATCTGCAGCATAGGGGAGAGAGCTGAATTTTGCAAAGCTGACTTTGCAAATATTATCTTTGTCTTCAGAAGGCCAAGCTCCCATTGACGTCAAAGGCAATTGGCCTGTGGGGAATGTGCGGGCTCAGGCCGAGTGCGTGTCAAATGCCTTGGAAAATGCAGCTGGCAGGTTGAGAAACAAATATTTTCCAAAATGTTCATGTTTTGACCTTCTTTTGGGATACTTACCCACAGAGCTGCAAGTACAGAGAAGGAGAAGACACTGCCAGAAACCTAAACATTGTTCACCTTACTTGAAATTGATGGCAACCGAGGACTAGTTGCACAGGAGGTGGCTTTGCTTTAGGAGCCCTCCTTGGAGTGGGGTTCAGGGATGCACACTTTGTAAGTTTTCCAGGCACTGTGGCTGCAGAGTTCTCCTCCACTGAGTCTGAGGGCAAGCAACCGGATTGAAGTATGCTTGGAAAAGAGCTCTGAGGCCCTAAAAGGAGAGAAAAGTATTATAGGAACACAAAGAATGATGGTTATATTTTCATTCATACAAGAACCAAAGAAACCCGTGATTATGTGACCATGGATGTATTATTCAAAATTAAAATGGTCTCAGTCTCATTGTCTTAAAATAAGTTTCTCAGAATAAGCACACACACACATACACACACATGCACACACAAAAACACACTCACACATAGAGTTTCTTTATGGACTTATAGCTACGATTTAATTTATTCTTGAACACATACATTTCTGAAATCAAAGCCAAAATTGTAAAAATTATGTGCCAACCAGATCTATCTGCCATTATTGGAATATAGCAAACCTGAAGAGGCATGACATAATAGCACGAGTCCTGTTAATGCAATCATTATTTATAAGAACTTAATTATACGACACTATTACATGTAATATAGAAACTGGTACAAATACCTATTCTTGGTCTGCTAGAAGCTTACAGTCTGGTTTGTCTTATAAATGTTCATTATTAAAATGTTCATGAGGCCACCTGGAATTTAAAATGTTTTGTATGAAGTGTTTCAACTTGAAATTACTTTTTTTTTTTTAAGGTTAATATAACTCCATTTTTTTGGGGCTGGGGCTGAGTTTGAACCCACCACCTTCAGTATATGGGGCCAGTGCCCTACTCCTTTGAGCCACAGGCACCACTCTGAAATTACTTTTTTATGTAAGATTTCTGTGCTGGGAGAGAAAAGGTATAAGATAAGCATTAGAAGAGAAATGAGTAAGGAAATACCTCCTAATATTTTGCAACTGAATAAAATTGACTGTGGTTGGGGAACGGATCATTTATGATACCGAGTGTAACTAAAAATCTATAGACATACTCCTACAGTTCTGAGACTATTGTGCAGAAATTGTCCAATGGAAGTGTTCGTTGCACATAATTTTACATTATTCACTAACTCCTCTTTCATCATAACTGGAATATAGTATTATGTACTATCAAAACAAAAAGCAGGCTCGGTGCCCGAAGCTCAGTGGTTAGGGTGCTGGCCACATACACCGGGGCTGGTGGGTTCGAACTCGGCCCTGGCTTGCTAAACAACAATGACAACTGCAACAAAAAAATAGCTGGGCATTGTGGCGGGTGCCTATAGTCCCAGCTACTTGGGAGGCTGAGGCAAGAGAATCGCTTAAGCCCAAGAGTTTGAGGTTGCTGTGAGCTGTAACTCTGTGGCACTCTACTTAGGGCAATATAGTGAGACTCTGTCTCAAAAAAAAAAAAAAGAAAAAGGAAAAAAACAAAAAGGAAAATTTTATTTAAAATTCAGGACAGAAGTGGGGGAAAGGAGGAGCAGAGAGAGGGAAGAAGGGAGGAGGATGGCAGAAGGGAAGAGCAGAGAGGGAAGGAGGGAGGGGGATGGCAGAAGGGAAGAGCAGAGAGAGGGAAGGAGGGAGGGGGTGGGGGTCTCAGTGTGTGACACACCTTTTGGGGGCAAAACACAATTATAAGAGGGTCTTTACCTAACAAATGCAATCAGTATAACCTGGTTTTTTTGTACCCTCAACGAATCCCCAACAATAAAAGAAAAAAATTCAGGACAGACGATTAGGTGCTCACCTGTCTTGAGAAGTTAAATGTAGCATGTAGTGTTTCTGAATACGAAAGTCACATGGACGGTGTTGACAGCACAAACTGAGCTTCAGACTAAAGCCAGGGAGGATTCCTAGGAAGGAAGACCGTAATTTGAAACTCAGATAAGCCATTTTCTCTGAGGTAAAAGCCAGACCACAAAGCACACCCACTCACTCAGCAAACCCCCAGGCCGCAGTAGCTCCCTTTCAAGATGCATTTATTTTCTAAAGAAAGCTGATAGGAACCACTGACAATATGTAGCTTGTGAAATGAGTGCAATTGACTTTTGCTTCAGTGGTGCTGCTTATAGAACCTTCTAGAGTACTGCTCAGAAATGCCCCAGAAGTTAACCAACTGGATGTGGAGGTGAGAGCTTCTCAAAAAGGTGAACTAAAGTCCGTTTGGCCTTCTCCTTCTCTTTTTTTTTTCTTTTTAGAAGTTTTTCTAAAGTACCTTAGAGATCTCAGAACATTAAGCCCCAGCAAGTATCACTTTGTATAGAAATCCATGAAACAAAACACGTTTAGCTGTTCATCTTGGTGCCAACATTATGCACCTCTGAATTAATTCAGGGTAAAAGAAATGCAAGTGGTCGCCAGATCGCTTTGGCTAGGAAAGGATATGGCACTGATATCCAACAAAATGGTTCAAATAATTTTTTCAAAGCTCCAGATAAGAGATATTAAGAAACAAAAAGTGTACCTCATGTACAAATTTTCTTTTAAACAGACCAGAATGCTATGTTTGGCTTTTGCTGTCTCAGTCTGCTTAGAAATTCCTAATGAGTAAACTATAACGTTTAACAGTAAAATATGGTTATGGCTCTTAAATGCGGGCTACATTTAACAACCGTATATTGATTTTTTTCTTGTAATTTTATTTCCATGAACATTTCTGGTTTCTTAATTAGTAGCCTCTTAGAGAGAGATTTAACATTCTCTCTATCAGAGGATTTGGCTTCTATGATACAGCTACCCAGGGGAAAGAAAACTCTAAGACTTGTAGCCCCTGATGGGGAGGAAGAAGGCCAAGCACGCTGTGAGTACTTGTGCAGATGCTCAAAGACACGAGGACCTCCCTCCCTCGCCCTGCCAACACAATTAAGACAAAATAGCACTGGTGGACCTGGTGACAAAACTCAACAATTTCCAATTGCACACTCACCCTGTAACGGGAAGAACTGTTTACCCCATGTTCCTTATTAAACTGAAGTATTTTATTTAATGAGCATGACTCATGCAAGGTGTTCCCATAAATCATCGGCTGGTTTACAAACTCAATAACTAGGCTTCCTGCTCTAACTAGGCTGTGCACACCTTAAATTATTAACACGCCAGGGCCTTAAGGCAGATCTTTGATGATGATGATATAAACACTGTGAAGACAAGGTGCTCTCTCAGCAAAAGATTATTGACTCTAATTACCATTTACCACAGGAAAAGAAAAGAAAAGACAATAAAATATGAGGGAGAATTTAAATCTAAGATTTAATTTTATGAGGAGCTTTAAATGTCTCTCCCTCCCACCCCCAACTTTTTTCCTTTCCTTTCTTTCTTGTTTCCTCCTTCTTTGTACCTTACCGCACTGCTGGTGTATAATGATGGCCCGTGGTTGGCTAGTCTTAAAAGGATGACAGTTGTTAAGAGGAAAGAAGGGGAAAGAGTGGGAACACCAGAGACTCTGCAGTTGATATTATGTACGTTCTTTGCAATGTGATGGAAAAGGCCAGGGGGGAGAGAAAATGATAATACACTGGGAAAAAAAAAAATCCCAGCTTTAATTGTTTTCGTGTATATGCGTAATAAAAAGGTTAAAGGACTAATCTGCCCGACTCCATTTTGGTTAGTAAACTAGAACTTCAGGTCAGCTTTTTAAAAGGAGTCATTTGCTATTATGTGCTTCGCTTTTACAGTATCCTCATTACACAGTTGTTGGAAGGATGCGAGGAAGCTGAGAGAGGTTTAATGATAAGAGAGCTTATTAAAAAATGAGACTTCAGCAAAATGACACATGCTTCGTCGTTGCATGAATAATACTATGTATGAATAATAACCTTGGTGGGTATTGGGAAGGTGGACATCTCAGCTGGGGGAGGAGGGCCCAGGACAGAATGCAAAGTGGGAGAGAGAGGCTGCCTTCAGCTTCCTGCTGTCAAGGGTTTTTGTTCTGTCTTCCCCTGTGGTTCTGCTTATTTTTCATTTCAAGGACTGATTCTCTGCTCAGGTCATTGTCCCTATAAGCTACATAGTTGACTCAAATTCCCACCATTAAAACAACTCCAACTTGTTATCTAATATTTATTTATGGAATCATGGAATGGCAGAGTTGGAAAAGACATTGGAAATGATCAACCTCTTTATTCTGCAGAGCTGAAGATTTCATCCTGAAAGGTGAAGTGATCTGGCTTGTAACACCTCTCCCAAGTCTATAGATGTCTGAATAAAGGTGGGACCCTAACCAGCCTGTTACTGTGCCAGAAGGGGGTGTCCTCTCAGAAACCAATGAAATGTGGTCAATGATTGGGAAATTTCTATCAACCTCAAACAGAAAATAGGTGACACTGATTACTATATCTGTTCTGGGAATATTTAAGGGAGGCTTTATAATCCAATAAAACTGTCAATGTGACTAGAACATGGGGAGAAAGATCTTTGATACATGTTTACAATCTTTTGTTTTGCATTTGAACTGCTTTCCTAGGTTTCAGAATCATGTAAGATTTTTGGTATAGGCCAGATTGAGGGACATAACAATTTGTTTCCAAGAGTTAATTTCTCTTACATTTCTTGGAGGTCACCCATTCATCTTATCCACCCATCAAGGCGTACTTTGACTGTTAAGGGACAATGGACGAGGAAGTGACTAGAGCTCTAGGAGACTTCTTCAAGAGGCCTTTTATGCCCCTGTGCTTGTTTGCCCATCTGGTAACACTGTGTGAGTGTGTTACCAGCTGTGGCTGTCCGACCCAGTGCACTGTACCTGTCAGGTCCTGCCTCAGGACCTGCTATGAGAGCCACACACAGAAACAGGACCATCAGGCCTATCTTCCCCTAATAGCAAAATGCAAATCTACGTGTAAAAGGAAACACACACAATGCCTTTCGATATTTTGGGAAAATACCCACATGGTGACCTCTCTCTTTGGTCATTTTGTTCCTATCTAAGCTGGGCTGGGTCACCACTTGAGACTAGAAACCAAAGACTTGGACCACTCACAATCCCCAGACTATTCTGGGTGTTTCCTGGGAGCCAGGGTGCTCTGGTCAAATTCCAGTTGGGGTTAATTGTTTTTGTAATTATCTCACATGAGGCGTCTGAAACACTTTGTTGTATAGTTCCATTTTTCTCCTTGTCAGAGGAAAGGTAATATAATTTTGCCTTTCCTCATTAACCAATGGCTGTAATTCAACCTCCCAGTTGTATTATGCCTCAGAGGTAACCACACATAAATATTGAGAGAAATAGTTCCTATGTGAGGTGTATAATGCAGCCTTATAAAAAGCTTAGCATTCTTTTTGGATGACCAAGTGGGTATACACTGTTATTTTGTGGGACACCATGAAACACATCAATACTAGGGCAGAAGACCCAAAATTATGTGTGTATGTATACACATAAAATGTTAGTGTGCAATATTCATTATAAAATACAACATTTACACATCAAGACAATTTTGTGCTCTTTGCCTTGGGCTGATTGTATTGCAAAGAGCGCAACTGGGGCCTCTTCTTGAGCTGTTTTTAAAGGGGCCTGCCTTGGGTGGGTTGACAAGGCTAGTTCCAGCCCAAGCATCCTGGCTGTTTGCTGAGAGATGGCCTGGGGCAGAG